>NC_139813.1:7386237-8032160 GCF_963457635.1 Microchirus variegatus | reverse complement strand
GTTGTTGACTATGACTGAGTACAATTTCAAGACATTCCAACATACTTGGAATGTCCAAGTGCATGGATCGCTTTCCTGATTTTCAAAAGTTCATTAAAAATATTCTTCAAGAGATATGCAAATATATTCAACGGATTCTTGTTCAGGGCATGCTTGACTATGACTGTGTACAATTTCAAGACATTCCAAGATACTTTTGGGGTCTTTTTTGAATAAAAAGTTAAGTCACTGCCTAAGTGCACAGATTTTCCTCATTTTCAAAAATTCATTAAAAATATTCCTTAAGAGATATGCAAATATTTTCAATTGATTCTTGTTCAGGGCGCCGTTGACTATGACTGAGTACAATTTCAAGACATTCCAACATACTTTGAATGTCCAAGTGCATGGATCGCTTTTCGGATTTTCAAAAATTCATTAAAAATATTCTTCAAGAGATATGCAAATATATTCAACGGATTCTTGTTCAGGGCATGCTTGACTATGACTGTGTACAATTTCAAGACATTCCAAGATACTTTTGGGGTCTTTTTTGACAAAAAAGTTAAGTCACTGCCTAAGTGCATGGATCACTTTCCTGATTTTCAAAAATTCATTAAAAATATTCCTTAAGCGATATGCAAATATTTTCAATGGATTCTTGTTCAGGGCGTCGTTGACTATGACTGAGTACAATTTCAAGACATTCCAACATACTTGGAATGTCCAAGTGCACGGATCGCTTTCCTGATTTTCAAAAGTTCATTAAAAATATTCTTCAAGAGATATGCAAATATATTCAACGGATTCTTGTTCAGGGCATGCTTGACTATGACTGTGTACAATTTCAAGACATTCCAAGATACCTTTGGGGTCTTTTTTGAATAAAAAGTTAAGTCACTGCCTAAGTGCACAGACTTTCATCATTTTCAAAAATTCATTAAAAATATTCCTTAAGAGATATGCAAATATTTTCAATGGATTCTTGTTCAGGGCGTCGTTGACTATGACCGAGTACAATTTCAAGACATTCCAACATACTTGGAATGTCCAAGTGCATGGATCGCTTTCCGGATTTTCAAAAATTCATTAAAAATATTCCTTAAGAGATATGCAAATATTTTCAATGGATTCTTGTTCAGGGCGTCGTTGACTATGACCGAGTACAATTTCAAGACATTCCAACATACTTGGAATGTCCAAGTGCATGGATCGCTTTCCGGATTTTCAAAAATTCATTAAAAATATTCTTCAAGAGATATGCAAATATATTCAACGGATTCTTGTTCAGGGCATGCTTGACTATGACTGTGTACAATTTCAAGACATTCCAAGATACTTTTGGGGTCTTTTTTGACAAAAAAGTTAAGTCACTGCCTAAGTGCATGGATCGCTTTCCTGATTTTCAAAAATTCATTAGAAATATTCCTTAAGCGATATGCAAATATTTTCAACGGATTCTTGTTCAGGGCGTTGTTGACTATGACTGAGTACAATTTCAAGACATTCCAACATACTTGGAATGTCCAAGTGCATGGATCGCTTTCCTGATTTTCAAAAGTTCATTAAAAATATTCTTCAAGAGATATGCAAATATATTCAACGGATTCTTGTTCAGGGCATGCTTGACTATGACTGTGTACAATTTCAAGACATTCCAAGATACCTTTGGGGTCTTTTTTGAATAAAAAGTTAAGTCACTGCCTAAGTGCACAGACTTTCATCATTTTCAAAAATTCATTAAAAATATTCCTTAAGAGATATGCAAATATTTTCAATGGATTCTTGTTCAGGGCGTCGTTGACTATGACTGAGTACAATTTCAAGACATTCCAACATACTTGGAATGTCCAAGTGCATGGATCGCTTTTCGGATTTTCAAAAATTCATTAAAAATATTATTCAAGAGATATGCAAATATATTCAACATATTCTTGTTCAGGGCATGCTTGACTATGACTGTGTACAATTTCAAGACATTCCAAGATACTTTTGGAGTCTTTTTTGACAAAAAAGTTTAGTCACTGCCTAAGTGCATGGATCGCTTTCCTGATTTTCAGAAATTCTTTAAAAATATTCCTTAAACGATATGCAAATATTTTCAACGGATTCTTGTTCAGGGCGTCGTTGACTATGACTGAGTACAATTTCAAGACATTCCAACATACTTGGAATGTCCAAGTGCATGGATCGCTTTCCTGATTTTCAAAAGTTCATTAAAAATATTCTTCAAGAGATATGCAAATATATTCAACGGATTCTTGTTCAGGGCATGCTTGACTATGACTGTGTACAATTTCAAGACATTCCAAGATACCTTTGGGGTCTTTTTTGAATAAAAAGTTAAGTCACTGCCTAAGTGCATGGATCGCTTTCCTGATTTTCAAAAATTCATTAAAAATATTCCTTAAGCGATATGCAAATATTTTCAACGGATTCTTGTTCAGGGCGTCGTTGACTATGACCGAGTACAATTTCAAGACATTCCAACATACTTTGAATGTCCAAGTACATGGATCGCTTTCCTGATTTTCAAAAGTTCATTAAAAATATTCTTCAAGAGATATGCAAATATATTCAACGGATTCTTGTTCAGGGCATGCTTGACTATGACTGTGTACAATTTCAAGACATTCCAAGATACTTTTGGGGTCTTTTTTGAATGAAAAGTTAAGTCACTGGCTTAGTGCACAGACTTTCCTCATTTTCAAAAATTCATTAAAAATATTCCTTAAGAGATATGCAAATATTTTCAATTGATTCTTGTTCAGAGAGTCGTTGACTATGACTGAGTACAATTTCAAGACATTCCAACATACTTGGAATGTCCAAGTGCATGGATCGCTTTTCGGATTTTCAAAAATTCATTAAAAATATTCTACAAGAGATATGCAAATATATTCAACGGATTCTTGTTCAGGGCATGCTTGACTATGACTGTGTACAATTTCAAGACATTCCAAGATACTTTTGGGGTCTTTTTTGACGAAAAAGTTAAGTCACTGCCTAAGTGCATGGATCGCTTTCCTGATTTTCAAAAATTCATTAAAAATATTCCTTAAGCGATATGCAAATATTTTCAACGGATTCTTGTTCAGGGCGTCGTTGACTATGACTGAGTACAATTTCAAGACATTCCAACATACTTGGAATGTCCAAGTGCATGGATCGCTTTCCTGATTTTCAAAAGTTCATTAAAAATATTCTTCAAGAGATATGCAAATATATTCAACGGATTCTTGTTCAGGGCATGCTTGACTATGACTGTGTACAATTTCAAGACATTCCAAGATACTTTTGGGGTCTTTTTTGACGAATAAGTTAAGTCACTGCCTAAGTGCATGGATCGCTTTCCTGATTTTCAGAAATTCTTTAAAAATATTCCTTAAACGATATGCAAATATTTGCAACGGATTCTTGTTCAGGGCGTCGTTGACTATGACTGAGTACAATTTCAAGACATTTCAACATACTTGGAATGTCCAAGTGCATGGATCGCTTTCCTGATTTTCAAAAGTTCATTAAAAATATTCTTCAAGAGATATGCAAATATATTCAACGGATTCTTGTTCAGGGCATGCTTGACTATGACTGTGTACAATTTCAAGACATTCCAAGATACTTTTGGGGTCTTTTTTGAATAAAAAGTTAAGTCACTGCCTAAGTGCACAGACTTTCCTCATTTTCAAAAATTCATTAAAAATATTCCTTAAGAGATATGCAAATATTTTCAATTGATTCTTGTTCAGGGCGTCGTTGACTATGACTGAGTACAATTTCAAGACATTCCAACATACTTGGAATGTCCAAGTGCATGGATCGCTTTCCGGATTTTCAAAAGTTCATTAAAAATATTCTTCAAGAGATATGCAAATATATTCAACGGATTCTTGTTCAGGGCATGCTTGACTATGACTGTGTACAATTTCAAGACATTCCAAGATACCTTTGGGGTCTTTTTTGAATAAAAAGTTAAGTCACTGCCTAAGTGCACAGACTTTCATCATTTTCAAAAATTCATTAAAAATATTCCTTAAGAGATATGCAAATATTTTCAATGGATTCTTGTTCAGGGCGTCGTTGACTATGACCGAGTACAATTTCAAGACATTCCAACATACTTGGAATGTCCAAGTGCATGGATCGCTTTCCGGATTTTCAAAAATTCATTAAAAATATTCTTCAAGAGATATGCAAATATATTCAACGGATTCTTGTTCAGGGCATTCTTGACTATGACTGTGTACAATTTCAAGACATTCCAAGATACTTTTGGGGTCTTTTTTGACGAAAAAGTTAAGTCACTGCCTAAGTGCATGGATCGCTTTCCTGATTTTCAGAAATTCTTTAAAAATATTCCTTAAACGATATGCAAATATTTTCAACGGATTCTTGTTCAGGGCGTCGTTGACTATGACTGAGTACAATTTCAAGACATTCCAACATACTTGGAATGTCCAAGTGCATGGATCGCTTTCCTGATTTTCAAAAGTTCATTAAAAATATTCTTCAAGAGATATGCAAATATATTCAACGGATTCTTGTTCAGGGCATGCTTGACTATGACTGTGTACAATTTCAAGACATTCCAAGATACTTTTGGGGTCTTTTTTGAATAAAAAGTTAAGTCACTGCCTAAGTGCACAGACTTTCCTCATTTTCAAAAATTCATTTAAAATATTCCTTAAGAGATATGCAAATATTTTCAATTGATTCTTGTTCAGGGCGTCGTTGACTATGACTGAGTACAATTTCAAGACATTCCAACATACTTGGAATGTCCAAGTGCATGGATCGCTTTTCGGATTTTCAAAAATTCATTTAAAATATTCTTCAAGAGATATGCAAATATATTCAACGGATTCTTGTTCAGGGCATGCTTGACTATGACTGTGTACAATTTCAAGACATTCCAAGATACTTTTGGGGTCTTTTTTGAATAAAAAGTTAAGTCACTGCCTAAGTGCACAGACTTTCATCATTTTCAAAAATTCATTAAAAATATTCCTTAAGAGATATGCAAATATTTTCAATTGATTCTTGTTCAGGGCGTCGTTGACTATGACTGAGTACAATTTCAAGACATTCCAACATACTTGGAATGTCCAAGTGCATGGATCGCTTTTCGGATTTTCAAAAATTCATTAAAAATATTCTTCAAGAGATATGCAAATATATTCAACGGATTCTTGTTCAGGGCATGCTTGACTATGACTGTGTACAATTTCAAGACATTCCAAGATACTTTTGGGGTCTTTTTTGACAAAAAAGTTAAGTCACTGCCTAAGTGCATGGATCGCTTTCCTGATTTTCAAAAATTCATTAAAAATATTCCTTAAGCTATATGCAAATATTTTCAACGGATTCTTGTTCAGGGCGTCGTTGACTATGACTGAGTACAATTTCAAGACATTCCAACATACTTGGAATGTCCAAGTGCATGGATCGCTTTCCTGATTTTCAAAAGTTCATTAAAAATATTCTTCAAGAGATATGCAAATATATTCAACGGATTCTTGTTCAGGGCATGCTTGACTATGACTGTGTACAATTTCAAGACATTCCAAGATACTTTTGGGGTCTTTTTTGAATAAAAAGTTAAGTCACTGCCTAAGTGCACAGACTTTCCTCATTTTCAAAAATTCATTAAAAATATTCCTTAAGAGATATGCAAATATTTTCAATTGATTCTTGTTCAGGGCGTCGTTGACTATGACTGAGTACAATTTCAAGACATTCCAACATACTTGGAATGTCCAAGTGCATGGATTGCTTTTCGGATTTTCAAAAATTCATTAAAAATATTCTTCAAGAGATATGCAAATATATTCAACGGATTCTTGTTCAGGGCATGCTTGACTATGACTGTGTACAATTTCAAGACATTCCAAGATACTTTTGGGGTCTTTTTTGACAAAAAAGTTAAGTCACTGCCTAAGTGCATGGATCGCTTTCCTGATTTTCAAAAATTCATTAAAAATATTCCTTAAGCTATATGCAAATATTTTCAACGGATTCTTGTTCAGGGCGTCGTTGACTATGACTGAGTACAATTTCAAGACATTCCAACATACTTGGAATGTCCAAGTGCATGGATCGCTTTCCTGATTTTCAAAAGTTCATTAAAAATATTCTTCAAGAGATATGCAAATATATTCAACGGATTCTTGTTCAGGGCATGCTTGACTATGACTGTGTACAATTTCAAGACATTCCAAGATACTTTTGGGGTCTTTTTTGAATAAAAAGTTAAGTCACTGCCTAAGTGCACAGACTTTCCTCATTTTCAAAAATTCATTAAAAATATTCCTTAAGAGATATGCAAATATTTTCAATTGATTCTTGTTCAGGGCGTCGTTGACTATGACTGAGTACAATTTCAAGACATTCCAACATACTTGGAATGTCCAAGTGCATGGATTGCTTTTCGGATTTTCAAAAATTCATTAAAAATATTCTTCAAGAGATATGCAAATATATTCAACGGATTCTTGTTCAGGGCATGCTTGACTATGACTGTGTACAATTTCAAGACATTCCAAGATACTTTTGGGGTCTTTTTTGACAAAAAAGTTAAGTCACTGCCTAAGTGCATGGATCGCTTTCCTGATTTTCAAAAATTCATTAAAAATATTCCTTAAGCGATATGCAAATATTTTCAACGGATTCTTGTTCAGGGCGTCGTTGACTATGACTGAGTACAATTTCAAGACATTCCAACATACTTGGAATGTCCAAGTGCATGGATCGCTTTCCTGATTTTCAAAAGTTCATTAAAAATATTCTTCAAGAGATATGCAAATATATTCAACGGATTCTTGTTCAGGGCATGCTTGACTATGACTGTGTACAATATCAAGACATTCCAAGATACTTTTGGGGTCTTTTTTGAATAAAAAGTTAAGTCACTGCCTAAGTGCACAGACTTTCCTCATTTTCAAAAATTCATTAAAAATATTCCTTAAGAGATATGCAAATATTTTCAATTGATTCTTGTTCAGGGCGTCGTTGACTATGACTGAGTACAATTTCAAGACATTCCAACATACTTGGAATGTCCAAGTGCATGGATCGCTTTTCGGATTTTCAAAAATTCATTAAAAATATTCTTCAAGAGATATGCAAATATATTCAACGGATTCTTGTTCAGGGCATGCTTGACTATGACTGTGTACAATTTCAAGACATTCCAATTTACTTTTGGGGTTTTTTTTTGAAAAAAAAGTCAAGTCACTAAGTGCATCAGGGCAAATGGATCGTTTCCTTCGTCTCACCTGATATCCTGCTGTGTGATCCACGGTGTCCAAACGTTTGTTTCCAGCGACTGGACGACATGGATGAACTCCTGCAGCTTTAATTCTTTAAAAACAACCCAAAAACATCAAAAGTTAAGTCACTGCCTAAGTGCATGGATCGCTTTCCTGATTTTCAAAAATTCATTAAAAATATTCCTCAAGAGATATGCAAATATATTCAACGGATTCTTGTTCAGGGCATGCTTGACTATGACTGTGTACAATTTCAAGACATTCCAAGATACTTTTGGGGTCTTTTTTGACGAAAAAGTTAAGTCACTGCCTAAGTGCATGGATCGCTTTCCTGATTTTCAAAAATTCATTAAAAATATTCCTTAAGCGATATGCAAATATTTTCAAAGGATTCTTGTTCAGGGCGTCGTTGACTATGACTGAGTACAATTTCAAGACATTCCAACATACTTGGAATGTCCAAGTGCATGGATCGCTTTCCGGATTTTCAAAAATTCATTAAAAATATTCTTCAAGAGATATGCAAATATATTCAACGGATTCTTATTCAGGGCATGCTTGACTATGACTGTGTACAATTTCAAGACATTCCAATTTACTTTTGGGGTTTTTTTTGAAAAAAAAGTCAAGTCACTAAGTGCATCAGGGCAAATGGATCGTTTCCTTCGTCTCACCTGATATCCTGCTGTGTGATCCACGGTGTCCAAACGTTTGTTTCCAGCGACTGGGCGACATGGATGAACTCCTGCAGCTTTAATGCTTTAAAAACAAACCAAAAACATCAAAAGTTAAGTCACTGCCTAAGTGCATGGATCGCTTTCCTAATTTTCAAAAATTCATTAAAAATATTCCTTAAGAGATATGCAAATATTTTCAATTGATTCTTGTTCAGGGCGTCGTTGACTATGACTGAGTACAATTTCAAGACATTCCAACATACTTGGAATGTCCAAGTGCATGGATCGCTTTTCGGATTTTCAAAAATTCATTAAAAATATTCTTCAAGAGATATGCAAATATATTCAACGGATTCTTGTTCAGGGCATGCTTGACTATGACTGTGTACAATTTCAAGACATTCCAGGATACTTTTGGGGTCTTTTTTGAATAAAAAGTTAAGTCACTGCCTAAGTGCATGGATCGCTTTCCTGATTTTCAAAAATTCATTAAAAATATTCCTTAATCGATATGCAAATATTTTCAACGGATTCTTGTTCAGGGCGTCGTTGACTATGACTGAGTACAATTTCAAAACATTCCAACATACTTGGAATGTCCAAGTGCATGGATCGTTTTCCTGATTTTCAAAAGTTCATTAAAAATATTCTTCAAGAGATATGCAAATATATTCAACGGATTCCTGTTCAGGGCATGCTTGACTATGACTGTGTACAATTTCAAGACATTCCAAGATACTTTTGGGGTCTTTTTTGAATAAAAAGTTAAGTCACTGCCTAAGTGCACAGACTTTCCTCATTTTCAAAAATTCATTAAAAATATTCCTTAAGAGATATGCAAATATTTTCAATTGATTCTTGTTCAGGGCGTCGTTGACTATGACTGAGTACAATTTCAAGACATTCCAACATACTTGGAATGTCCAAGTGCATGGATCGCTTTTCGGATTTTCAAAAATTCATTAAAAATATTCTTCAAGAGATATGCAAATATATTCAACGGATTCTTGTTCAGGGCATGCTTGACTATGACTGTGTACAATTTCAAGACATTCCAAGATACTTTTGGGGTCTTTTTTGACAAAAAAGTTAAGTCACTGCCTAAGTGCATGGATCGCTTTCCTGATTTTCAAAAATTCATTAAAAATATTCCTTAAGCGATATGCAAATATTTTCAACGGATTCTTGTTCAGGGCGTCGTTGACTATGACTGAGTACAATTTCAAGACATTCCAACATACTTGGAATGTCCAAGTGCATGGATCGCTTTCCTGATTTTCAAAAGTTCATTAAAAATATTCTTCAAGAGATATGCAAATATATTCAACGGATTCTTGTTCAGGGCATGCTTGACTATGACTGTGTACAATTTCAAGACATTCCAAGATACCTTTGGGGTCTTTTTTGGATAAAAAGTTAAGTCACTGCCTAAGTGCACAGACTTTCATCATTTTCAAAAATTCATTAAAAATATTCCTTAAGAGATATGCAAATATTTTCAATGGATTCTTGTTCAGGGCGTCGTTGACTATGACCGAGTACAATTTCAAGACATTCCAACATACTTGGAATGTCCAAGTGCATGGATCGCTTTTCGGATTTTCAAAAATTCATTAAAAATATTCTTCAAGAGATATGCAAATATATTCAACGGATTCTTGTTCAGGGCATGCTTGACTATGACTGTGTACAATTTCAAGACATTCCAAGATACTTTTGGGGTCTTTTTTGACGAAAAAGTTAAGTCACTGCCTAAGTGCATGGATCGCTTTCCTGATTTTCAGAAATTCTTTAAAAATATTCCTTAAACGATATGCAAATATTTTCAACGGATTCTTGTTCAGGGCGTCGTTGACTATGACTGAGTACAATTTCAAGACATTCCAACATACTTGGAATGTCCAAGTGCATGGATCGCTTTCCTGATTTTCAAAAGTTCATTAAAAATATTCTTCAAGAGATATGCAAATATATTCAACGGATTCTTGTTCAGGGCATGCTTGACTATGACTGTGTACAATTTCAAGACATTCCAGGATACTTTTGGGGTCTTTTTTGAATAAAAAGTTAAGTCACTGCGTAAGTGCACAGACTTTCCTCATTTTCAAAAATTCATTAAAAATATTCCTTAAGAGATATGCAAATATTTTCAATTGATTCTTGTTCAGGGCGTCGTTGACTATGACTGAGTACAATTTCAAGACATTCCAACATACTTGGAATGTCCAAGTGCATGGATCGCTTTTCGGATTTTCAAAAATTCATTAAAAATATTCTTCAAGAGATATGCAAATATATTCAACGGATTCTTGTTCAGGGCATGCTTGACTATGACTGTGTACAATTTCAAGACATTCCAAGATACTTTTGGGGTCTTTTTTGACAAAAAAGTTAAGTCACTGCCTAAGTGCATGGATCGCTTTTCTGATTTTCAAAAATTCATTAAAAATATTCCTTAAGCGATATGCAAATATTTTCAACGGATTCTTGTTCAGGGCGTCGTTGACTATGACTGAGTACAATTTCAAAACATTCCAACATACTTGGAATGTCCAAGTGCATGGATCGCTTTCCTGATTTTCAAAAGTTCATTAAAAATATTCTTCAAGAGATATGCAAATATATTCAACGGATTCTTGTTCAGGGCATGCTTGACTATGACTGTGTACAATTTCAAGACATTCCAAGATACTTTTGGGGTCTTTTTTGAATAAAAAGTTAAGTCACTGCCTAAGTGCACAGACTTTCCTCATTTTCAAAAATTCATTTAAAATATTCCTTAAGAGATATGCAAATATTTTCAATGGATTCTTGTTCAGGGCGTTGTTGACTATGACTGAGTACAATTTCAAGACATTCCAACATACTTGGAATGTCCAAGTGCATGGATCGCTTTCCGGATTTTCAAAAATTCATTTAAAATATTCTTCAAGAGATATGCAAATATATTCAACGGATTCTTGTTCAGGGCATGCTTGACTATGACTGTGTACAATTTCAAGACATTCCAAGATACTTTTGGGGTCTTTTTTGACGAAAAAGTTAAGTCACTGCCTAAGTGCATGGATCGCTTTCCTGATTTTCAGAAATTCTTTAAAAATATTCCTTAAACGATATGCAAATATTTTCAACAGATTCTTGTTCAGGGCGTCGTTGACTATGACTGAGTACAATTTCAAGACATTCCAACATACTTGGAATGTCCAAGTGCATGGATCGCTTTCCTGATTTTCAAAAGTTCATTAAAAATATTCTTCAAGAGATATGCAAATATATTCAACGGATTCTTGTTCAGGGCATGCTTGACTATGACTGTGTACAATTTCAAGACATTCCAAGATACTTTTGGGGTCTTTTTTGAATAAAAAGTTAAGTCACTGCCTAAGTGCACAGACTTTCCTCATTTTCAAAAATTCATTAAAAATATTCCTTAAGAGATATGCAAATATTTTCAATTGATTCTTGTTCAGGGCGTCGTTGACTATGACTGAGTACAATTTAAAGACATTCCAACATACTTGGAATGTCCAAGTGCATGGATCGCTTTTCGGATTTTCAAAAATTCATTAAAAATATTCTTCAAGAGATATGCAAATATATTCAACGGATTCTTGTTCAGGGCATGCTTGACTATGACTGTGTACAATTTCAAGACATTCCAGGATACTTTTGGGGTCTTTTTTGAATAAAAAGTTAAGTCACTGCCTAAGTGCATGGATCGCTTTCCTGATTTTCAAAAATTCATTAAAAATATTCCTTAAGCGATATGCAAATATTTTCAACGGATTCTTGTTCAGGGCGTCGTTGACTATGACTGAGTACAATTTCAAGACATTCCAACATACTTGGAATGTCCAAGTGCATGGATCGCTTTTCGGATTTTCAAAAATTCATTAAAAATATTCTTCAAGAGATATGCAAATATATTCAACGGATTCTTGTTCAGGGCATGCTTGACTATGACTGTGTACAATTTCAAGACATTCCAAGATACTTTTGGGGTCTTTTTTGACGAAAAAGTTAAGTCACTGCCTAAGTGCATGGATCGCTTTCCTGATTTTCAGAAATTCTTTAAAAATATTCCTTAAACGATATGCAAATATTTTCAACGGATTCTTGTTCAGGGCGTCGTTGACTATGACTGAGTACAATTTCAAGACATTCCAACATACTTGGAATGTCCAAGTGCATGGATCGCTTTCCTGATTTTCAAAAGTTCATTAAAAATATTCTTCAAGAGATATGCAAATATATTCAACGGATTCTTGTTCAGGGCATGCTTGACTATGACTGTGTACAATTTCAAGACATTCCAAGATACTTTTGGGGTCTTTTTTGAATAAAAAGTTAAGTCACTGCCTAAGTGCACAGACTTTCCTCATTTTCAAAAATTCATTAAAAATATTCCTTAAGAGATATGCAAATATTTTCAATTGATTCTTGTTCAGGGCGTCGTTGACTATGACTGAGTACAATTTCAAGACATTCCAACATACTTGGAATGTCCAAGTGCATGGATCGCTTTTCGGATTTTCAAAAATTCATTAAAAATATTCTTCAAGAGATATGCAAATATATTCAACGGATTCTTGTTCAGGGCATGCTTGACTATGACTGTGTACAATTTCAAGACATTCCAAGATACTTTTGGGGTCTTTTTTGACAAAAAAGTTAAGTCACTGCCTAAGTGCATGGATCGCTTTTCTGATTTTCAAAAATTCATTAAAAATATTCCTTAAGCGATATGCAAATATTTTCAACAGATTCTTGTTCAGGGCGTCGTTGACTATGACTGAGTACAATTTCAAAACATTCCAACATACTTGGAATGTCCAAGTGCATGGATCGCTTTCCTGATTTTCAAAAGTTCATTAAAAATATTCTTCAAGAGATATGCAAATATATTCAACGGATTCTTGTTCAGGGCATGCTTGACTATGACTGTGTACAATTTCAAGACATTCCAAGATACTTTTGGGGTCTTTTTTGAATAAAAAGTTAAGTCACTGCCTAAGTGCACAGACTTTCCTCATTTTCAAAAATTCATTAAAAATATTCCTTAAGAGATATGCAAATATTTTCAATGGATTCTTGTTCAGGGCGTTGTTGACTATGACTGAGTACAATTTCAAGACATTCCAACATACTTGGAATGTCCAAGTGCATGGATCGCTTTCCGGATTTTCAAAAATTCATTAAAGATATTCTTCAAGAGATATGCAAATATATTCAACGGATTCTTGTTCAGGGCATGCTTGACTATGACTGTGTACAATTTCAAGACATTCCAAGATACTTTTGGGGTCTTTTTTGACGAAAAAGTTAAGTCACTGCCTAAGTGCATGGATCGCTTTCCTGATTTTCAGAAATTCTTTAAAAATATTCCTTAAACGATATGCAAATATTTTCAACGGATTCTTGTTCAGGGCGTCGTTGACTATGACTGAGTACAATTTCAAGACATTCCAACATACTTGGAATGTCCAAGTGCATGGATCGCTTTCCTGATTTTCAAAAGTTCATTAAAAATATTCTTCAAGAGATATGCAAATATATTCAACGGATTCTTGTTCAGGGCATGCTTGACTATGACTGTGTACAATTTCAAGACATTCCAAGATACCTTTGGGGTCTTTTTTGGATAAAAAGTTAAGTCACTGCCTAAGTGCACAGACTTTCATCATTTTCAAAAATTCATTAAAAATATTCCTTAAGAGATATGCAAATATTTTCAATGGATTCTTGTTCAGGGCGTCGTTGACTATGACCGAGTACAATTTCAAGACATTCCAACATACTTGGAATGTCCAAGTGCATGGATCGCTTTTCGGATTTTCAAAAATTCATTAAAAATATTCTTCAAGAGATATGCAAATATATTCAACGGATTCTTGTTCAGGGCATGCTTGACTATGACTGTGTACAATTTCAAGACATTCCAAGATACTTTTGGGGTCTTTTTTGACGAAAAAGTTAAGTCACTGCCTAAGTGCATGGATCGCTTTCCTGATTTTCAGAAATTCTTTAAAAATATTCCTTAAACGATATGCAAATATTTTCAACGGATTCTTGTTCAGGGCGTCGTTGACTATGACTGAGTACAATTTCAAGACATTCCAACATACTTGGAATGTCCAAGTGCATGGATCGCTTTCCTGATTTTCAAAAGTTCATTAAAAATATTCTTCAAGAGATATGCAAATATATTCAACGGATTCTTGTTCAGGGCATGCTTGACTATGACTGTGTACAATTTCAAGACATTCCAGGATACTTTTGGGGTCTTTTTTGAATAAAAAGTTAAGTCTCTGCCTAAGTGCACAGACTTTCCTCATTTTCAAAAATTCATTAAAAATATTCCTTAAGAGATATGCAAATATTTTCAATTGATTCTTGTTCAGGGCGTCGTTGACTATGACTGAGTACAATTTCAAGACATTCCAACATACTTGGAATGTCCAAGTGCATGGATCGCTTTTCGGATTTTCAAAAATTCATTAAAAATATTCTTCAAGAGATATGCAAATATATTCAACGGATTCTTGTTCAGGGCATGCTTGACTATGACTGTGTACAATTTCAAGACATTCCAAGATACTTTTGGGGTCTTTTTTGACAAAAATTTAAGTCACTGCCTAAGTGCATGAATCGCTTTCCTGATTTTCAAAAATTCATTAAAAATATTCCTTAAGCGATATGCAAATATTTTCAACGGATTCTTGTTCAGGGCGTCGTTGACTATGACTGAGTACAATTTCAAGACATTCCAACATACTTGGAATGTCCAAGTGCATGGATCGCTTTTCGGATTTTCAAAAATTCATTAAAAATATTCTTCAAGAGATATGCAAATATATTCAACGGATTCTTGTTCAGGGCATGCTTGACTATGACTGTGTACAATTTCAAGACATTCCAAGATACTTTTGGGGTCTTTTTTGACGAAAAAGTTAAGTCACTGCCTAAGTGCATGGATCGCTTTCCTGATTTTCAAAAATTCATTAAAAATATTCCTTAAGCGATATGCAAATATTTTCAACGGATTCTTGTTCAGGGCGTCGTTGACTATGACTGAGTACAATTTCAAGACATTTCAACATACTTGGAATGTCCAAGTGCATGGATCGCTTTCCTGATTTTCAAAAGTTCATTAAAAATATTCTTCAAGAGATATGCAAATATATTCAACGGATTCTTGTTCAGGGCATGCTTGACTATGACTGTGTACAATTTCAAGACATTCCAAGATACTTTTGGGGTCTTTTTTGAATAAAAAGTTAAGTCACTGCCTAAGTGCACAGACTTTCATCATTTTCAAAAATTCATTAAAAATATTCCTTAAGAGATATGCAAATATTTTCAATGGATTCTTGTTCAGGGCGTCGTTGACTATGACCGAGTACAATTTCAAGACTTTCCAACATACTTGGAATGTCCAAGTGCATGGATCGCTTTCCGGATTTTCAAAAATTCATTAAAAATATTCTTCAAGAGATATGCAAATATATTCAACGGATTCTTGTTCAGGGCATGCTTGACTATGACTGTGTACAATTTCAAGACATTCCAAGATACTTTTGGGGTCTTTTTTGACGAAAAAGTTAAGTCACTGCCTAAGTGCATGGATCGCTTTCCTGATTTTCAGAAATTCTTTAAAAATATTCCTTAAACGATATGCAAATATTTTCAACGGATTCTTGTTCAGGGCGTCGTTGACTATGACTGAGTACAATTTCAAGACATTCCAACATACTTGGAATGTCCAAGTGCATGGATCGCTTTCCTGATTTTCAAAAGTTCATTAAAAATATTCTTCAAGAGATATGCAAATATATTCAACGGATTCTTGTTCAGGGCATGCTTGACTATGACTGTGTACAATTTCAAGACATTCCAAGATACCTTTGGGGTCTTTTTTGGATAAAAAGTTAAGTCACTGCCTAAGTGCACAGACTTTCATCATTTTCAAAAATTCATTAAAAATATTCCTTAAGAGATATGCAAATATTTTCAATGGATTCTTGTTCAGGGCGTCGTTGACTATGACCGAGTACAATTTCAAGACATTCCAACATACTTGGAATGTCCAAGTGCATGGATCGCTTTTCGGATTTTCAAAAATTCATTAAAAATATTCTTCAAGAGATATGCAAATATATTCAACGGATTCTTGTTCAGGGCATGCTTGACTATGACTGTGTACAATTTCAAGACATTCCAAGATACTTTTGGGGTCTTTTTTGACGAAAAAGTTAAGTCACTGCCTAAGTGCATGGATCGCTTTCCTGATTTTCAGAAATTCTTTAAAAATATTCCTTAAACGATATGCAAATATTTTCAACGGATTCTTGTTCAGGGCGTCGTTGACTATGACTGAGTACAATTTCAAGACATTCCAACATACTTGGAATGTCCAAGTGCATGGATCGCTTTCCTGATTTTCAAAAGTTCATTAAAAATATTCTTCAAGAGATATGCAAATATATTCAACGGATTCTTGTTCAGGGCATGCTTGACTATGACTGTGTACAATTTCAAGACATTCCAGGATACTTTTGGGGTCTTTTTTGAATAAAAAGTTAAGTCACTGCCTAAGTGCACAGACTTTCCTCATTTTCAAAAATTCATTAAAAATATTCCTTAAGAGATATGCAAATATTTTCAATTGATTCTTGTTCAGGGCGTCGTTGACTATGACTGAGTACAATTTCAAGACATTCCAACATACTTGGAATGTCCAAGTGCATGGATCGCTTTTCGGATTTTCAAAAATTCATTAAAAATATTCTTCAAGAGATATGCAAATATATTCAACGGATTCTTGTTCAGGGCATGCTTGACTATGACTGTGTACAATTTCAAGACATTCCAATATACTTTTGGGGTCTTTTTTGACAAAAAAGTTAAGTCACTGCCTAAGTGCATGGATCGCTTTCCTGATTTTCAAAAATTCATTAAAAATATTCCTTAAGCGATATGCAAATATTTTCAATTGATTCTTGTTCAGGGCGTCGTTGACTATGACTGAGTACAATTTCAAGACATTCCAACATACTTGGAATGTCCAAGTGCATGGATCGCTTTTCGGATTTTCAAAAATTCATTAAAAATATTCTTCAAGAGATATGCAAATATATTCAACGGATTCTTGTTCAGGGCATGCTTGACTATGACTGTGTACAATTTCAAGACATTCCAAGATACTTTTGGGGTCTTTTTTGACGAAAAAGTTAAGTCACTGCCTAAGTGCATGGATCGCTTTCCTGATTTTCAAAAATTCATTAAAAATATTCCTTAAGCGATATGCAAATATTTTCAACGGATTCTTGTTCAGGGCGTCGTTGACTATGACTGAGTACAATTTCAAGACATTTCAACATACTTGGAATGTCCAAGTGCATGGATCGCTTTCCTGATTTTCAAAAGTTCATTAAAAATATTCTTCAAGAGATATGCAAATATATTCAACGGATTCTTGTTCAGGGCATGCTTGACTATGACTGTGTACAATTTCAAGACATTCCAAGATACTTTTGGGGTCTTTTTTGAATAAAAAGTTAAGTCACTGCCTAAGTGCACAGACTTTCATCATTTTCAAAAATTCATTAAAAATATTCCTTAAGAGATATGCAAATATTTTCAATGGATTCTTGTTCAGGGCGTCGTTGACTATGACCGAGTACAATTTCAAGACTTTCCAACATACTTGGAATGTCCAAGTGCATGGATCGCTTTCCGGATTTTCAAAAATTCATTAAAAATATTCTTCAAGAGATATGCAAATATATTCAACGGATTCTTGTTCAGGGCATGCTTGACTATGACTGTGTACAATTTCAAGACATTCCAAGATACTTTTGGGGTCTTTTTTGACGAAAAAGTTAAGTCACTGCCTAAGTGCATGGATCGCTTTCCTGATTTTCAGAAATTCTTTAAAAATATTCCTTAAACGATATGCAAATATTTTCAACGGATTCTTGTTCAGGGCGTCGTTGACTATGACTGAGTACAATTTCAAGACATTCCAACATACTTGGAATGTCCAAGTGCATGGATCGCTTTCCTGATTTTCAAAAGTTCATTAAAAATATTCTTCAAGAGATATGCAAATATATTCAACGGATTCTTGTTCAGGGCATGCTTGACTATGACTGTGTACAATTTCAAGACATTCCAAGATACCTTTGGGGTCTTTTTTGGATAAAAAGTTAAGTCACTGCCTAAGTGCACAGACTTTCATCATTTTCAAAAATTCATTAAAAATATTCCTTAAGAGATATGCAAATATTTTCAATGGATTCTTGTTCAGGGCGTCGTTGACTATGACCGAGTACAATTTCAAGACATTCCAACATACTTGGAATGTCCAAGTGCATGGATCGCTTTTCGGATTTTCAAAAATTCATTGAAAATATTCTTCAAGAGATATGCAAATATATTCAACGGATTCTTGTTCAGGGCATGCTTGACTATGACTGTGTACAATTTCAAGACATTCCAAGATACTTTTGGGGTCTTTTTTGACGAAAAAGTTAAGTCACTGCCTAAGTGCATGGATCGCTTTCCTGATTTTCAGAAATTCTTTAAAAATATTCCTTAAACGATATGCAAATATTTTCAACGGATTCTTGTTCAGGGCGTCGTTGACTATGACTGAGTACAATTTCAAGACATTCCAACATACTTGGAATGTCCAAGTGCATGGATCGCTTTCCTGATTTTCAAAAGTTCATTAAAAATATTCTTCAAGAGATATGCAAATATATTCAACGGATTCTTGTTCAGGGCATGCTTGACTATGACTGTGTACAATTTCAAGACATTCCAGGATACTTTTGGGGTCTTTTTTGAATAAAAAGTTAAGTCACTGCCTAAGTGCACAGACTTTCCTCATTTTCAAAAATTCATTAAAAATATTCCTTAAGAGATATGCAAATATTTTCAATTGATTCTTGTTCAGGGCGTCGTTGACTATGACTGAGTACAATTTCAAGACATTCCAACATACTTGGAATGTCCAAGTGCATGGATCGCTTTTCGGATTTTCAAAAATTCATTAAAAATATTCTTCAAGAGATATGCAAATATATTCAACGGATTCTTGTTCAGGGCATGCTTGACTATGACTGTGTACAATTTCAAGACATTCCAATATACTTTTGGGGTCTTTTTTGACAAAAAAGTTAAGTCACTGCCTAAGTGCATGGATCGCTTTCCTGATTTTCAAAAATTCATTAAAAATATTCCTTAAGCGATATGCAAATATTTTCAATTGATTCTTGTTCAGGGCGTCGTTGACTATGACTGAGTACAATTTCAAGACATTCCAACATACTTGGAATGTCCAAGTGCATGGATCGCTTTTCGGATTTTCAAAAATTCATTAAAAATATTCTTCAAGAGATATGCAAATATATTCAACGGATTCTTGTTCAGGGCATGCTTGACTATGACTGTGTACAATTTCAAGACATTCCAAGATACTTTTGGGGTCTTTTTTGACAAAAAAGTTAAGTCACTGCCTAAGTGCATGAATCGCTTTCCTGATTTTCAAAAATTCATTAAAAATATTCCTTAAGCGATATGCAAATATTTTCAACGGATTCTTGTTCAGGGCGTCGTTGACTATGACTGAGTACAATTTCAAGACATTCCAACATACTTGGAATGTCCAAGTGCATGGATCGCTTTTCGGATTTTCAAAAATTCATTAAAAATATTCTTCAAGAGATATGCAAATATATTCAACGGATTCTTGTTCAGGGCATGCTTGACTATGACTGTGTACAATTTCAAGACATTCCAAGATACTTTTGGGGTCTTTTTTGACGAAAAAGTTAAGTCACTGCCTAAGTGCATGGATCGCTTTCCTGATTTTCAAAAATTCATTAAAAATATTCCTTAAGCGATATGCAAATATTTTCAACGGATTCTTGTTCAGGGCGTCGTTGACTATGACTGAGTACAATTTCAAGACATTTCAACATACTTGGAATGTCCAAGTGCATGGATCGCTTTCCTGATTTTCAAAAGTTCATTAAAAATATTCTTCAAGAGATATGCAAATATATTCAACGGATTCTTGTTCAGGGCATGCTTGACTATGACTGTGTACAATTTCAAGACATTCCAAGATACTTTTGGGGTCTTTTTTGAATAAAAAGTTAAGTCACTGCCTAAGTGCACAGACTTTCATCATTTTCAAAAATTCATTAAAAATATTCCTTAAGAGATATGCAAATATTTTCAATGGATTCTTGTTCAGGGCGTCGTTGACTATGACCGAGTACAATTTCAAGACTTTCCAACATACTTTGAATGTCCAAGTGCATGGATCGCTTTCCGGATTTTCAAAAATTCATTAAAAATATTCTTCAAGAGATATGCAAATATATTCAACGGATTCTTGTTCAGGGCATGCTTGACTATGACTGTGTACAATTTCAAGACATTCCAAGATACTTTTGGGGTCTTTTTTGACGAAAAAGTTAAGTCACTGCCTAAGTGCATGGATCGCTTTCCTGATTTTCAGAAATTCTTTAAAAATATTCCTTAAACGATATGCAAATATTTTCAACGGATTCTTGTTCAGGGCGTCGTTGACTATGACTGAGTACAATTTCAAGACATTCCAACATACTTGGAATGTCCAAGTGCATGGATCGCTTTCCTGATTTTCAAAAGTTCATTAAAAATATTCTTCAAGAGATATGCAAATATATTCAACGGATTCTTGTTCAGGGCATGCTTGACTATGACTGTGTACAATTTCAAGACATTCCAAGATACCTTTGGGGTCTTTTTTGGATAAAAAGTTAAGTCACTGCCTAAGTGCACAGACTTTCATCATTTTCAAAAATTCATTAAAAATATTCCTTAAGAGATATGCAAATATTTTCAATGGATTCTTGTTCAGGGCGTCGTTGACTATGACCGAGTACAATTTCAAGACATTCCAACATACTTGGAATGTCCAAGTGCATGGATCGCTTTTCGGATTTTCAAAAATTCATTAAAAATATTCTTCAAGAGATATGCAAATATATTCAACGGATTCTTGTTCAGGGCATGCTTGACTATGACTGTGTACAATTTCAAGACATTCCAAGATACTTTTGGGGTCTTTTTTGACGAAAAAGTTAAGTCACTGCCTAAGTGCATGGATCGCTTTCCTGATTTTCAGAAATTCTTTAAAAATATTCCTTAAACGATATGCAAATATTTTCAACGGATTCTTGTTCAGGGCGTCGTTGACTATGACTGAGTACAATTTCAAGACATTCCAACATACTTGGAATGTCCAAGTGCATGGATCGCTTTCCTGATTTTCAAAAGTTCATTAAAAATATTCTTCAAGAGATATGCAAATATATTCAACGGATTCTTGTTCAGGGCATGCTTGACTATGACTGTGTACAATTTCAAGACATTCCAGGATACTTTTGGGGTCTTTTTTGAATAAAAAGTTAAGTCACTGCCTAAGTGCACAGACTTTCCTCATTTTCAAAAATTCATTAAAAATATTCCTTAAGAGATATGCAAATATTTTCAATTGATTCTTGTTCAGGGCGTCGTTGACTATGACTGAGTACAATTTCAAGACATTCCAACATACTTGGAATGTCCAAGTGCATGGATCGCTTTCCGGATTTTCAAAAATTCATTAAAAATATTCTTCAAGAGATATGCAAATATATTCAACGGATTCTTGTTCAGGGCATGCTTGACTATGACTGTGTACAATTTCAAGACATTCCAAGATACTTTTGGGGTCTTTTTTGACAAAAAAGTTAAGTCACTGCCTAAGTGCATGAATCGCTTTCCTGATTTTCAAAAATTCATTAAAAATATTCCTTAAGCGATATGCAAATATTTTCAACGGATTCTTGTTCAGGGCGTCGTTGACTATGACTGAGTACAATTTCAAGACATTCCAACATACTTGGAATGTCCAAGTGCATGGATCGCTTTTCGGATTTTCAAAAATTCATTAAAAATATTCTTCAAGAGATATGCAAATATATTCAACGGATTCTTGTTCAGGGCATGCTTGACTATGACTGTGTACAATTTCAAGACATTCCAAGATACTTTTGGGGTCTTTTTTGACGAAAAAGTTAAGTCACTGCCTAAGTGCATGGATCGCTTTCCTGATTTTCAAAAATTCATTAAAAATATTCCTTAAGCGATATGCAAATATTTTCAACGGATTCTTGTTCAGGGCGTCGTTGACTATGACTGAGTACAATTTCAAGACATTTCAACATACTTGGAATGTCCAAGTGCATGGATCGCTTTCCTGATTTTCAAAAGTTCATTAAAAATATTCTTCAAGAGATATGCAAATATATTCAACGGATTCTTGTTCAGGGCATGCTTGACTATGACTGTGTACAATTTCAAGACATTCCAAGATACTTTTGGGGTCTTTTTTGAATAAAAAGTTAAGTCACTGCCTAAGTGCACAGACTTTCATCATTTTCAAAAATTCATTAAAAATATTCCTTAAGAGATATGCAAATATTTTCAATGGATTCTTGTTCAGGGCGTCGTTGACTATGACCGAGTACAATTTCAAGACTTTCCAACATACTTGGAATGTCCAAGTGCATGGATCGCTTTCCGGATTTTCAAAAATTCATTAAAAATATTCTTCAAGAGATATGCAAATATATTCAACGGGTTCTTGTTCAGGGCATGCTTGACTATGACTGTGTACAATTTCAAGACATTCCAAGATACTTTTGGGGTCTTTTTTGACGAAAAAGTTAAGTCACTGCCTAAGTGCATGGATCGCTTTCCTGAATTTCAGAAATTCTTTAAAAATATTCCTTAAACGATATGCAAATATTTTCAACGGATTCTTGTTCAGGGCGTCGTTGACTATGACTGAGTACAATTTCAAGACATTCCAACATACTTGGAATGTCCAAGTGCATGGATCGCTTTTCGGATTTTCAAAAATTCATTAAAAATATTCTTCAAGAGATATGCAAATATATTCAACGGATTCTTGTTCAGGGCATGCTTGACTATGACTGTGTACAATTTCAAGACATTCCAAGATACTTTTGGGGTCTTTTTTGACAAAAAAGTTAAGTCACTGCCTAAGTGCATGGATCGCTTTCCTGATTTTCAAAAATTCATTAAAAATATTCCTTAAGCGATATGCAAATATTTTCAACGGATTCTTGTTCAGGGCGTCGTTGACTATTACTGAGTACAATTTCAAGACATTCCAACATACTTGGAATGTCCAAGTGCATGGATCGCTTTCCTGATTTTCAAAAGTTCATTAAAAATATTCTTCAAGAGATATGCAAATATATTCAACGGATTCTTGTTCAGGGCATGCCTGACTATGACTGTGTACAATTTCAAGACATTCCAAGATACTTTTGGGGTCTTTTTTGAATAAAAAGTTAAGTCACTGCCTAAGTGCACAGACTTTCCTCATTTTCAAAAATTCATTAAAAATATTCCTTAAGAGATATGCAAATATTTTCAATTGATTCTTGTTCAGGGCGTCGTTGACTATGACTGAGTACAATTTAAAGACATTCCAACATACTTGGAATGTCCAAGTGCATCGATTGCTTTTCGGATTTTCAAAAATTCATTAAAAATATTCTTCAAGAGATATGCAAATATATTCAACGGATTCTTGTTCAGGGCATGCTTGACTATGACTGTGTACAATTTCAAGACATTCCAAGATACTTTTGGGGTCTTTTTTGACAAAAAAGTTAAGTCACTGCCTAAGTGCATGGATCGCTTTCCTGATTTTCAAAAATTCATTAAAAATATTCCTTAAGCGATATGCAAATATTTTCAACAGATTCTTGTTCAGGGCGTCGTTGACTATGACTGAGTACAATTTCAAGACATTCCAACATACTTGGAATGTCCAAGTGCATGGATCGCTTTCCTGATTTTCAAAAGTTCATTAAAAATATTCTTCAAGAGATATGCAAATATATTCAACGGATTCTTGTTCAGGGCATGCTTGACTATGACTGTGTACAATTTCAAGACATTCCAAGATACTTTTGGGGTCTTTTTTGAATAAAAAGTTAAGTCACTGCCTAAGTGCACAGACTTTCCTCATTTTCAAAAATTCATTAAAAATATTCCTTAAGAGATATGCAAATATTTTCAATTGATTCTTGTTCAGGGCGTCGTTGACTATGACTGAGTACAATTTCAAGACATTCCAACATACTTGGAATGTCCAAGTGCATGGATCGCTTTTCGGATTTTCAAAAATTCATTAAAAATATTCCTCAAGAGATATGCAAATATATTCAACGGATTCTTGTTCAGGGCGTCGTTGACTATGACTGAGTACAATTTCAAGACATTCCAACATACTTGGAATGTCCAAGTGCATGGATCGCTTTCCTGATTTTCAAAAGTTCATTAAAAATATTCTTCAAGAGATATGCAAATATATTCAACGGTTTTTGTTCAGGGCATACTTGACTATGACTGTGTACAATTTCAAGACATTCCAAGATACTTTTGGGGTCTTTTTTGAATAAAAAGTTAAGTCACTGCCTAAGTGCACAGACTTTCCTCATTTTCAAAAATTCATTAAAAATATTCCTTAAGAGATATGCAAATATTTTCAATTGATTCTTGTTCAGGGCGTCGTTGACTATGACTGAGTACAATTTCAAGACATTCCAACATACTTGGAATGTCCAAGTGCATGGATCGCTTTTCGGATTTTCATAAATTCATTAAAAATATTCTTCAAGAGATATGCAAATATATTCAACGGATTCTTGTTCAGGGCATGCTTGACTATGACTGTGTACAATTTCAAGACATTCCAATTTACTTTTGGGGTTTTTTTAAAAAAAAAAGTCAAGTCACTAAGTGCATCAGGGCAAATGGATCGTTTCCTTCGTCTCACCTGATATCCTGCTGTGTGATCCACGGTGTCCAAACGTTTGTTTCCAGCGACTGGACGACATGGATGAACTCCTGCAGCTTTAATTCTTTAAAAACAACCCAAAAACATCAAAAGTTAAGTCACTGCCTAAGTGCATGGATCGCTTTCCTGATTTTCAAAAATTCATTAAAAATATTCCTCAAGAGATATGCAAATATATTCAACGGATTCTTGTTCAGGGCGTCGTTGACTATGACTGAGTACAATTTCAAGACATTCCAACATACTTGGAATGTCCAAGTGCATGGATCGCTTTTCGGATTTTCAAAAATTCATTAAAAATATTATTCAAGAGATATGCAAATATATTCAACGGATTCTTGTTCAGGGCATGCTTGACTATGACTGTGTACAATTTCAAGACATTCCAAGATACTTTTGGGGTCTTTTTTGAATAAAAAGTTAAGTCACTGCCTGTGCATGGATCGCTTTCCTGATTTTCAAAAATTCATTAAAAATATTCCTTAAGAGATATGCAAATATTTTCAACGGATTCTTGTTCAGGGCGTCGTTGACTATGACTGAGTACAATTTCAAAACATTCCAACATACTTGGAATGTCCAAGTGCATGGATCGCTTTTCGGATTTTCAAAAATTCATTAAAAATATTCTTCAAGAGATATGCAAATATATTCAACGGATTCTTGTTCAGGGCATGCTTGACTATGACTGTGTACAATTTCAAGACATTCCAAGATACTTTTGGGGTCTTTTTTGACAAAAAAGTTAAGTCACTGCCTAAGTGCATGGATCGCTTTCCTGATTTTCAAAAATTCATTAAAAATATTCCTTAAGCGATATGCAAATATTTTCAACGGATTCTTGTTCAGGGCGTCGTTGACTATGACTGAGTACAATTTCAAGACATTCCAACATACTTGGAATGTCCAAGTGCATGGATCGCTTTCCTGATTTTCAAAAGTTCATTAAAAATATTCTTCAAGAGATATGCAAATATATTCAACGGATTCTTGTTCAGGGCATGCTTGACTATGACTGTGTACAATTTCAAGACATTCCAAGATACCTTTGGGGTCTTTTTTGGATAAAAAGTTAAGTCACTGCCTAAGTGCACAGACTTTCATCATTTTCAAAAATTCATTAAAAATATTCCTTAAGAGATATGCAAATATTTTCAATGGATTCTTGTTCAGGGCGTCGTTGACTATGACCGAGTACAATTTCAAGACATTCCAACATACTTGGAATGTCCAAGTGCATGGATCGCTTTCCGGATTTTCAAAAATTCATTAAAAATATTCTTCAAGAGATATGCAAATATATTCAACGGATTCTTGTTCAGGGCATGCTTGACTATGACCGTGTACAATTTCAAGACATTCCAAGATACTTTTGGGGTCTTTTTTGACGAAAAAGTTAAGTCACTGCCTAAGTGCATGGATCGCTTTCCTGATTTTCAGAAATTCTTTAAAAATATTCCTTAAACGATATGCAAATATTTTCAACGGATTCTTGTTCAGGGCGTCGTTGACTATGACTGAGTACAATTTCAAGACATTCCAACATACTTGGAATGTCCAAGTGCATGGATCGCTTTCCTGATTTTCAAAAGTTCATTAAAAATATTCTTCAAGAGATATGCAAATATATTCAACGGATTCTTGTTCAGGGCATGCTTGACTATGACTGTGTACAATTTCAAGACATTCCAGGATACTTTTGGGGTCTTTTTTGAATAAAAAGTTAAGTCACTGCCTAAGTGCACAGACTTTCCTCATTTTCAAAAATTCATTAAAAATATTCCTTAAGAGATATGCAAATATTTTCAATTGATTCTTGTTCAGGGCGTCGTTGACTATGACTGAGTACAATTTCAAGACATTCCAACATACTTGGAATGTCCAAGTGCATGGATCGCTTTTCTGATTTTCAAAATTTCATTAAAAATATTCCTTAAGCGATATGCAAATATTTTCAACGGATTCTTGTTCAGGGCGTCGTTGACTATGACTGAGTACAATTTCAAGACATTCCAACATACTTGGAATGTCCAAGTGCATGGATCGCTTTCCTGATTTTCAAAAGTTCATTAAAAATATTCTTCAAGAGATATGCAAATATATTCAACGGATTCTTGTTCAGGGCATGCTTGACTATGACTGTGTACAATTTCAAGACATTCCAAGATACTTTTGGGGTCTTTTTTGAATAAAAAGTTAAGTCACTGCCTAAGTGCACAGACTTTCCTCATTTTCAAAAATTCATTAAAAATATTCCTTAAGAGATATGCAAATATTTTCAATTGATTCTTGTTCAGGGCGTCGTTGACTATGACTGAGTACAATTTCAAGACATTCCAACATACTTGGAATGTCCAAGTGCATGGATCGCTTTTCGGATTTTCAAAAATTCATTAAAAATATTCTTCAAGAGATATGCAAATATATTCAACGGATTCTTGTTCAGGGCATGCTTGACTATGACTGTGTACAATTTCAAGACATTCCTAAGTACTTTTGGGGTCTTTTTTGACAAAAAAGTTAAGTCACTGCCTAAGTGCATGGATCGCTTTCCTGATTTTCAAAAATTCATTAAAAATATTCCTTAAGCGATATGCAAATATTTTCAACGGATTCTTGTTCAGGGCGTCGTTGACTATGACTGAGTACAATTTCAAGACATTCCAACATACTTGGAATGTCCAAGTGCATGGATCGCTTTCCTGATTTTCAAAAGTTCATTAAAAATATTCTTCAAGAGATATGCAAATATATTCAACGGATTCTTGTTCAGGGCATGCTTGACTATGACTGTGTACAATTTCAAGACATTCCAAGATACTTTTGGGGTCTTTTTTGAATAAAAAGTTAAGTCACTGCCTAAGTGCACAGACTTTCATCATTTTCAAAAATTCATTAAAAATATTCCTTAAGAGATATGCAAATATTTTCAATGGATTCTTGTTCAGGGCGTCGTTGACTATGACCGAGTACAATTTCAAGACATTCCAACATACTTGGAATGTCCAAGTGCATGGATCGCTTTCCGGATTTTCAAAAATTCATTAAAAATATTCTTCAGGAGATATGCAAATATATTCAACGGATTCTTGTTCAGGGCATGCTTGACTATGACTGTGTACAATTTCAAGACATTCCAAGATACTTTTGGGGTCTTTTTTGACGAAAAAGTTAAGTCACTGCCTAAGTGCATGGATCGCTTTCCTGATTTTCAGAAATTCTTTAAAAATATTCCTTAAACGATATGCAAATATTTTCAACGGATTCTTGTTCAGGGCGTCGTTGACTATGACTGAGTACAATTTCAAGACATTCCAACATACTTGGAATGTCCAAGTGCATGGATCGCTTTCCTGATTTTCAAAAGTTCATTAAAAATATTCTTCAAGAGATATGCAAATATATTCAACGGATTCTTGTTCAGGGCATGCTTGACTATGACTGAGTACAATTTCAAGACATTCCAACATACTTGGAATGTCCAAGTGCATGGATCGCTTTTCGGATTTTCAAAAATTCATTAAAAATATTCCTCAAGAGATATGCAAATATATTCAACGGATTCTTGTTCAGGGCATGCTTGACTATGACTGTGTACAATTTCAAGACATTCCAAGATACTTTTGGGGTCTTTTTTGACAAAAAAGTTAAGTTACTGCCTAAGTGCATGGATCGCTTTCCTGATTTTCAAAAATTCATTAAAAATGTTCCTTAAGCGATATGCAAATATTTTCAACGGATTCTTGTTCAGGGCATCGTTGACTATGACTGAGTACAATTTCAAGACATTCCAACATACTTGGAATGTCCAAGTGCATGGATCGCTTTCCTGATTTTCAAAAGTTCATTAAAAATATTCTTCAAGAGATATGCAAATATATTCAACGGATTCTTGTTCAGGGCATGCTTGACTATGACTGTGTACAATTTCAAGACATTCCAAGATACTTTTGGGGTCTTTTTTGAATAAAAAGTTAAGTCCCTGCCTAAGTGCACAGACTTTCCTCATTTTCAAAAATTCATTAAAAATATTCCTTAAGAGATATGCAAATATTTTCAATTGATTCTTGTTCAGGGCTGCGTTGACTATGACTGAGTACAATTTCAAGACATTCCAACATACTTGGAATGTCCAAGTGCATGGATCGCTTTTCGGATTTTCAAAAATTCATTAAAAATATTTCTCAAGAGATATGCAAATATATTCAACGGATTCTTGTTCAGGGCATGCTTGACTATGACTGTGTACAATTTCAAGACATTCCAAGATACTTTTGGGGTCTTTTTTGACAAAAAAGTTAAGTCACTGCCTAAGTGCATGGATCGCTTTCCTGATTTTCAAAAATTCATTAAAAATGTTCCTTAAGCGATATGCAAATATTTTCAACGGATTCTTGTTCAGAGCATCGTTGACTATGACTGAGTACAATTTCAAGACATTCCAACATACTTGGAATGTCCAAGTGCATGGATCGCTTTCCTGATTTTCAAAAGTTCATTAAAAATATTCTTCAAGAGATATGCAAATATATTCAACGGATTCTTGTTCAGGGCATGCTTGACTATGACTGTGTACAATTTCAAGACATTCCAAGATACTTTTGGGGTCTTTTTTGAATAAAAAGTTAAGTCACTGCCTAAGTGCACAGACTTTCCTCATTTTCAAAAATTCATTAAAAATATCCCTTAAGAGATATGCAAATATTTTCAATTGATTCTTGTTCAGGGCGTCGTTGACTATGACTGAGTACAATTTCAAGACATTCCAACATACTTGGAATGTCCAAGTGCATGGATCGCTTTTCGGATTTTCAAAAATTCATTAAAAATATTCCTCAAGAGATATGCAAATATATTCAACGGATTCTTGTTCAGGGCATGCTTGACTATGACTGTGTACAATTTCAAGACATTCCAAGATACTTTTGGGGTCTTTTTTGACGAAAAAGTTAAGTCACTGCCTAAGTGCATGGATCGCTTTCCTGATTTTCAGAAATTCTTTAAAAATATTCCTTAAGCGATATGCAAATATTTTCAACGGATTCTTGTTCAGGGCGTCGTTGACTATGACTGAGTACAATTTCAAGACATTCCAACATACTTGGAATGTCCAAGTGCATGGATCGCTTTCCTGATTTTCAAAAGTTCATTAAAAATATTCTTCAAGAGATATGCAAATATATTCAACGGATTCTTGTTCAGGGCATGCTTGACTATGACTGTGTACAATTTCAAGATATTCCAAGATACCTTTGGGGTCTTTTTTGAATAAAAAGTTAAGTCACTGCCTAAGTGCACAGACTTTCATCATTTTCAAAAATTCATTAAAAATATTCCTTAAGAGATATGCAAATATTTTCAATGGATTCTTGTTCAGGGCGTCGTTGACTATGACCGAGTACAATTTCAAGACATTCCAACATACTTGGAATGTCCAAGTGCATGGATCGCTTTCCGGATTTTCAAAAATTCATTAAAAATATTCTTCAAGAGATATGCAAATATATTCAACGGATTCTTGTTCAGGGCATGCTTGACTATGACTGTGTACAATTTCAAGACATTCCAAGATACTTTTGGGGTCTTTTTTGACGAAAAAGTTAAGTCACTGCCTAAGTGCATGGATCGCTTTCCTGATTTTCAGAAATTCTTTAAAAATATTCCTTAAACGATATGCAAATATTTTCAACGGATTCTTGTTCAGGGCGTCGTTGACTATGACTGAGTACAATTTCAAGACATTCCAACATACTTGGAATGTCCAAGTGCATGGATCGCTTTCCTGATTTTCAAAAGTTCATTAAAAATATTCTTCAAGAGATATGCAAATATATTCAACGGATTCTTGTTCAGGGCATGCTTGACTATGACTGTGTACAATTTCAAGATATTCCAAGATACCTTTGGGGTCTTTTTTGAATAAAAAGTTAAGTCACTGCCTAAGTGCACAGACTTTCATCATTTTCAAAAATTCATTAAAAATATTACTTAAGAGATATGCAAATATTTTCAATGGATTCTTGTTCAGGGCGTCGTTGACTATGACCGAGTACAATTTCAAGACATTCCAACATACTTGGAATGTCCAAGTGCATGGATCGCTTTCCGGATTTTCAAAAATTCATTAAAAATATTCTTCAAGAGATATGCAAATATATTCAACGGATTCTTGTTCAGGGCATTCTTGACTATGACTGTGTACAATTTCAAGACATTCCAAGATACTTTTGGGGTCTTTTTTGACGAAAAAGTTAAGTCACTGCCTAAGTGCATGGATCGCTTTCCTGATTTTCAGAAATTCTTTAAAAATATTCCTTAAACGATATGCAAATATTTTCAACGGATTCTTGTTCAGGGCGTCGTTGACTATGACTGAGTACAATTTCAAGACATTCCAACATACTTGGAATGTCCAAGTGCATGGATCGCTTTCCTGATTTTCAAAAGTTCATTAAAAATATTCTTCAAGAGATATGCAAATATATTCAACGGATTCTTGTTCAGGGCATGCTTGACTATGACTGTGTACAATTTCAAGACATTCCAAGATACTTTTGGGGTCTTTTTTGAATAAAAAGTTAAGTCACTGCCTAAGTGCACAGACTTTCCTCATTTTCAAAAATTCATTAAAAATATTCCTTAAGCGATATGCAAATATTTTCAATTGATTCTTGTTCAGGGCGTCGTTGACTATGACTGAGTACAATTTCAAGACATTCCAACATACTTGGAATGTCCAAGTGCATGGATCGCTTTTCGGATTTTCAAAATTTCATTAAAAATATTCTTCAAGAGATATGCAAATATATTCAACGGATTCTTGTTCAGGGCATGCTTGACTATGACTGTGTACAATTTCAAGACATTCCAAGATACTTTTGGGGTCTTTTTTGACAAAAAAGTTAAGTCACTGCCTAAGTGCATGGATCGCTTTCCTCATTTTCAGAAATTCATTAAAAATATTCCTTAAGCGATATGCAAATATTTTCAACGGATTCTTGTTCAGGGCGTCGTTGACTATGACCGAGTACAATTTCAAGACATTCCAACATACTTGGAATGTCCAAGTGCATGGATCGCTTTTCGGATTTTCATAAATTCATTAAAAATATTCTTCAAGAGATATGCAAATATATTCAACGGATTCTTGTTCAGGGCATGCTTGACTATGACTGTGTACAATTTCAAGACATTCCAATTTACTTTTGGGGTTTTTTTAAAAAAAAAAGTCAAGTCACTAAGTGCATCAGGGCAAATGGATCGTTTCCTTCGTCTCACCTGATATCCTGCTGTGTGATCCACGGTGTCCAAACGTTTGTTTCCAGCGACTGGACGACATGGATGAACTCCTGCAGCTTTAATTCTTTAAAAACAACCCAAAAACATCAAAAGTTAAGTCACTGCCTAAGTGCATGGATCGCTTTCCTGATTTTCAAAAATTCATTAAAAATATTCCTCAAGAGATATGCAAATATATTCAACGGATTCTTGTTCAGGGCGTCGTTGACTATGACTGAGTACAATTTCAAGACATTCCAACATACTTGGAATGTCCAAGTGCATGGATCGCTTTCCTGATTTTCAAAAGTTCATTAAAAATATTCTTCAAGAGATATGCAAATATATTCAACGGATTCTTGTTCAGGGCATGCTTGACTATGACTGTGTACAATTTCAAGACATTCCAAGATACCTTTGGGGTCTTTTTTGGATAAAAAGTTAAGTCACTGCCTAAGTGCACAGACTTTCATCATTTTCAAAAATTCATTAAAAATATTCCTTAAGAGATATGCAAATATTTTCAATGGATTCTTGTTCAGGGCGTCGTTGACTATGACCGAGTACAATTTCAAGACATTCCAACATACTTGGAATGTCCAAGTGCATGGATCGCTTTCCGGATTTTCAAAAATTCATTAAAAATATTCTTCAAGAGATATGCAAATATATTCAACGGATTCTTGTTCAGGGCATGCTTGACTATGACTGTGTACAATTTCAAGACATTCCAAGATACTTTTGGGGTCTTTTTTGACGAAAAAGTTAAGTCACTGCCTAAGTGCATGGATCGCTTTCCTGATTTTCAGAAATTCTTTAAAAATATTCCTTAAACGATATGCAAATATTTTCAACGGATTCTTGTTCAGGGCGTCGTTGACTATGACTGAGTACAATTTCAAGACATTCCAACATACTTGGAATGTCCAAGTGCATGGATCGCTTTCCTGATTTTCAAAAGTTCATTAAAAATATTCTTCAAGAGATATGCAAATATATTCAACGGATTCTTGTTCAGGGCATGCTTGACTATGACTGTGTACAATTTCAAGACATTCCAGGATACTTTTGGGGTCTTTTTTGAATAAAAAATTAAGTCACTGCCTAAGTGCACAGACTTTCCTCATTTTCAAAAATTCATTAAAAATATTCCTTAAGAGATATGCAAATATTTTCAATTGATTCTTGTTCAGGGCGTCGTTGACTATGACTGAGTACAATTTCAAGACATTCCAACATACTTGGAATGTCCAAGTGCATGGATCGCTTTTCGGATTTTCAAAAATTCATTAAAAATATTCTTCAAGAGATATGCAAATATATTCAACGGATTCTTGTTCAGGGCATGCTTGACTATGACTGTGTACAATTTCAAGACATTCCAAGATACTTTTGGGGTCTTTTTTGACAAAAAAGTTAAGTCACTGCCTAAGTGCATGGATCGCTTTTCTGATTTTCAAAATTTCATTAAAAATATTCCTTAAGCGATATGCAAATATTTTCAACGGATTCTTGTTCAGGGCGTCGTTGACTATGACTGAGTACAATTTCAAGACATTCCAACATACTTGGAATGTCCAAGTGCATGGATCGCTTTCCTGATTTTCAAAAGTTCATTAAAAATATTCTTCAAGAGATATGCAAATATATTCAACGGATTCTTGTTCAGGGCATGCTTGACTATGACTGTGTACAATTTCAAGACATTCCAAGATACTTTTGGGGTCTTTTTTGAATAAAAAGTTAAGTCACTGCCTAAGTGCACAGACTTTCCTCATTTTCAAAAATTCATTAAAAATATTCCTTAAGAGATATGCAAATATTTTCAATTGATTCTTGTTCAGGGCGTCGTTGACTATGACTGAGTACAATTTCAAGACATTCCAACATACTTGGAATGTCCAAGTGCATGGATCGCTTTTCGGATTTTCAAAAATTCATTAAAAATATTCTTCAAGAGATATGCAAATATATTCAACGGATTCTTGTTCAGGGCATGCTTGACTATGACTGTGTACAATTTCAAGACATTCCAAGATACTTTTGGGGTCTTTTTTGACAAAAAAGTTAAGTCACTGCCTAAGTGCATGGATCGCTTTCCTGATTTTCAAAAATTCATTAAAAATATTCCTTAAACGATATGCAAATATTTTCAACGGATTCTTGTTCAGGGCGTCGTTGACTATGACTGAGTACAATTTCAAGACATTCCAACATACTTGGAATGTCCAAGTGCATGGATAGCTTTCCTGATTTTCAAAAGTTCATTAAAAATATTCTTCAAGAGATATGCAAATATATTCAACGGATTCTTGTTCAGGGCATGCTTGACTATGACTGTGTACAATTTCAAGACATTCCAAGATACTTTTGGGGTCTTTTTTGAATAAAAAGTTAAGTCACTGCCTAAGTGCACAGACTTTCATCATTTTCAAAAATTCATTAAAAATATTCCTTAAGAGATATGCAAATATTTTCAATGGATTCTTGTTCAGGGCGTCGTTGACTATGACCGAGTACAATTTCAAGACATTCCAACATACTTGGAATGTCCAAGTGCATGGATCGCTTTCCGGATTTTCAAAAATTCATTAAAAATATTCTTCAGGAGATATGCAAATATATTCAACGGATTCTTGTTCAGGGCATGCTTGACTATGACTGTGTACAATTTCAAGACATTCCAAGATACTTTTGGGGTCTTTTTTGACGAAAAAGTTAAGTCACTGCCTAAGTGCATGGATCGCTTTCCTGATTTTCAGAAATTCTTTAAAAATATTCCTTAAACGATATGCAAATATTTTCAACGGATTCTTGTTCAGGGCGTCGTTGACTATGACTGAGTACAATTTCAAGACATTCCAACATACTTGGAATGTCCAAGTGCATGGATCGCTTTCCTGATTTTCAAAAGTTCATTAAAAATATTCTTCAAGAGATATGCAAATATATTCAACGGATTCTTGTTCAGGGCATGCTTGACTATGACTGTGTACAATTTCAAGACATTCCAACATACTTGGAATGTCCAAGTGCATGGATCGCTTTTCGGATTTTCATAAATTCATTAAAAATATTCTTCAAGAGATATGCAAATATATTCAACGGATTCTTGTTCAGGGCATGCTTGACTATGACTGTGTACAATTTCAAGACATTCCAATTTACTTTTGGGGTTTTTTTAAAAAAAAAAGTCAAGTCACTAAGTGCATCAGGGCAAATGGATCGTTTCCTTCGTCTCACCTGATATCCTGCTGTGTGATCCACGGTGTCCAAACGTTTGTTTCCAGCGACTGGACGACATGGATGAACTCCTGCAGCTTTAATTCTTTAAAAACAACCCAAAAACATCAAAAGTTAAGTCACTGCCTAAGTGCATGGATCGCTTTCCTGATTTTCAAAAATTCATTAAAAATATTCCTCAAGAGATATGCAAATATATTCAACGGATTCTTGTTCAGGGCGTCGTTGACTATGACTGAGTACAATTTCAAGACATTCCAACATACTTGGAATGTCCAAGTGCATGGATCGCTTTTCGGATTTTCAAAAATTCATTAAAAATATTATTCAAGAGATATGCAAATATATTCAACGGATTCTTGTTCAGGGCATGCTTGACTATGACTGTGTACAATTTCAAGACATTCCAAGATACTTTTGGGGTCTTTTTTGAATAAAAAGTTAAGTCACTGCCTAAGTGCATGGATCGCTTTCCTGATTTTCAAAAATTCATTAAAAATATTCCTTAAGCGATATGCAAATATTTTCAACGGATTCTTGTTCAGGGCGTCGTTGACTATGACTGAGTACAATTTCAAAACATTCCAACATACTTGGAATGTCCAAGTGCATGGATCGCTTTTCGGATTTTCAAAAATTCATTAAAAATATTCTTCAAGAGATATGCAAATATATTCAACGGATTCTTGTTCAGGGCATGCTTGACTATGACTGTGTACAATTTCAAGACATTCCAAGATACTTTTGGGGTCTTTTTTGACAAAAAAGTTAAGTCACTGCCTAAGTGCATGGATCGCTTTCCTGATTTTCAAAAATTCATTAAAAATATTCCTTAAGCGATATGCAAATATTTTCAACGGATTCTTGTTCAGGGCGTCGTTGACTATGACTGAGTACAATTTCAAGACATTCCAACATACTTGGAATGTCCAAGTGCATGGATCGCTTTCCTGATTTTCAAAAGTTCATTAAAAATATTCTTCAAGAGATATGCAAATATATTCAACGGATTCTTGTTCAGGGCATGCTTGACTATGACTGTGTACAATTTCAAGACATTCCAAGATACCTTTGGGGTCTTTTTTGGATAAAAAGTTAAGTCACTGCCTAAGTGCACAGACTTTCATCATTTTCAAAAATTCATTAAAAATATTCCTTAAGAGATATGCAAATATTTTCAATGGATTCTTGTTCAGGGCGTCGTTGACTATGACCGAGTACAATTTCAAGACATTCCAACATACTTGGAATGTCCAAGTGCATGGATCGCTTTCCGGATTTTCAAAAATTCATTAAAAATATTCTTCAGGAGATATGCAAATATATTCAACGGATTCTTGTTCAGGGCATGCTTGACTATGACTGTGTACAATTTCAAGACATTCCAAGATACTTTTGGGGTCTTTTTTGACGAAAAAGTTAAGTCACTGCCTAAGTGCATGGATCGCTTTCCTGATTTTCAGAAATTCTTTAAAAATATTCCTTAAACGATATGCAAATATTTTCAACGGATTCTTGTTCAGGGCGTCGTTGACTATGACTGAGTACAATTTCAAGACATTCCAACATACTTGGAATGTCCAAGTGCATGGATCGCTTTCCTGATTTTCAAAAGTTCATTAAAAATATTCTTCAAGAGATATGCAAATATATTCAACGGATTCTTGTTCAGGGCATGCTTGACTATGACTGTGTACAATTTCAAGACATTCCAACATACTTGGAATGTCCAAGTGCATGGATCGCTTTTCGGATTTTCATAAATTCATTAAAAATATTCTTCAAGAGATATGCAAATATATTCAACGGATTCTTGTTCAGGGCATGCTTGACTATGACTGTGTACAATTTCAAGACATTCCAATTTACTTTTGGGGTTTTTTTAAAAAAAAAAGTCAAGTCACTAAGTGCATCAGGGCAAATGGATCGTTTCCTTCGTCTCACCTGATATCCTGCTGTGTGATCCACGGTGTCCAAACGTTTGTTTCCAGCGACTGGACGACATGGATGAACTCCTGCAGCTTTAATTCTTTAAAAACAACCCAAAAACATCAAAAGTTAAGTCACTGCCTAAGTGCATGGATCGCTTTCCTGATTTTCAAAAATTCATTAAAAATATTCCTCAAGAGATATGCAAATATATTCAACGGATTCTTGTTCAGGGCGTCGTTGACTATGACTGAGTACAATTTCAAGACATTCCAACATACTTGGAATGTCCAAGTGCATGGATCGCTTTTCGGATTTTCAAAAATTCATTAAAAATATTATTCAAGAGATATGCAAATATATTCAACGGATTCTTGTTCAGGGCATGCTTGACTATGACTGTGTACAATTTCAAGACATTCCAAGATACTTTTGGGGTCTTTTTTGAATAAAAAGTTAAGTCACTGCCTAAGTGCATGGATCGCTTTCCTGATTTTCAAAAATTCATTAAAAATATTCCTTAAGCGATATGCAAATATTTTCAACGGATTCTTGTTCAGGGCGTCGTTGACTATGACTGAGTACAATTTCAAAACATTCCAACATACTTGGAATGTCCAAGTGCATGGATCGCTTTTCGGATTTTCAAAAATTCATTAAAAATATTCTTCAAGAGATATGCAAATATATTCAACGGATTCTTGTTCAGGGCATGCTTGACTATGACTGTGTACAATTTCAAGACATTCCAAGATACTTTTGGGGTCTTTTTTGACAAAAAAGTTAAGTCACTGCCTAAGTGCATGGATCGCTTTCCTGATTTTCAAAAATTCATTAAAAATATTCCTTAAGCGATATGCAAATATTTTCAACGGATTCTTGTTCAGGGCGTCGTTGACTATGACTGAGTACAATTTCAAGACATTCCAACATACTTGGAATGTCCAAGTGCATGGATCGCTTTCCTGATTTTCAAAAGTTCATTAAAAATATTCTTCAAGAGATATGCAAATATATTCAACGGATTCTTGTTCAGGGCATGCTTGACTATGACTGTGTACAATTTCAAGACATTCCAAGATACCTTTGGGGTCTTTTTTGGATAAAAAGTTAAGTCACTGCCTAAGTGCACAGACTTTCATCATTTTCAAAAATTCATTAAAAATATTCCTTAAGAGATATGCAAATATTTTCAATGGATTCTTGTTCAGGGCGTCGTTGACTATGACCGAGTACAATTTCAAGACATTCCAACATACTTGGAATGTCCAAGTGCATGGATCGCTTTCCGGATTTTCAAAAATTCATTAAAAATATTCTTCAAGAGATATGCAAATATATTCAACGGATTCTTGTTCAGGGCATGCTTGACTATGACTGTGTACAATTTCAAGACATTCCAAGATACTTTTGGGGTCTTTTTTGACGAAAAAGTTAAGTCACTGCCTAAGTGCATGGATCGCTTTCCTGATTTTCAGAAATTCTTTAAAAATATTCCTTAAACGATATGCAAATATTTTCAACGGATTCTTGTTCAGGGCGTCGTTGACTATGACTGAGTACAATTTCAAGACATTCCAACATACTTGGAATGTCCAAGTGCATGGATCGCTTTCCTGATTTTCAAAAGTTCATTAAAAATATTCTTCAAGAGATATGCAAATATATTCAACGGATTCTTGTTCAGGGCATGCTTGACTATGACTGTGTACAATTTCAAGACATTCCAGGATACTTTTGGGGTCTTTTTTGAATAAAAAATTAAGTCACTGCCTAAGTGCACAGACTTTCCTCATTTTCAAAAATTCATTAAAAATATTCCTTAAGAGATATGCAAATATTTTCAATTGATTCTTGTTCAGGGCGTCGTTGACTATGACTGAGTACAATTTCAAGACATTCCAACATACTTGGAATGTCCAAGTGCATGGATCGCTTTTCGGATTTTCAAAAATTCATTAAAAATATTCTTCAAGAGATATGCAAATATATTCAACGGATTCTTGTTCAGGGCATGCTTGACTATGACTGTGTACAATTTCAAGACATTCCAAGATACTTTTGGGGTCTTTTTTGACAAAAAAGTTAAGTCACTGCCTAAGTGCATGGATCGCTTTTCTGATTTTCAAAATTTCATTAAAAATATTCCTTAAGCGATATGCAAATATTTTCAACGGATTCTTGTTCAGGGCGTCGTTGACTATGACTGAGTACAATTTCAAGACATTCCAACATACTTGGAATGTCCAAGTGCATGGATCGCTTTCCTGATTTTCAAAAGTTCATTAAAAATATTCTTCAAGAGATATGCAAATATATTCAACGGATTCTTGTTCAGGGCATGCTTGACTATGACTGTGTACAATTTCAAGACATTCCAAGATACTTTTGGGGTCTTTTTTGAATAAAAAGTTAAGTCACTGCCTAAGTGCACAGACTTTCCTCATTTTCAAAAATTCATTAAAAATATTCCTTAAGAGATATGCAAATATTTTCAATTGATTCTTGTTCAGGGCGTCGTTGACTATGACTGAGTACAATTTCAAGACATTCCAACATACTTGGAATGTCCAAGTGCATGGATCGCTTTTCGGATTTTCAAAAATTCATTAAAAATATTCTTCAAGAGATATGCAAATATATTCAACGGATTCTTGTTCAGGGCATGCTTGACTATGACTGTGTACAATTTCAAGACATTCCAAGATACTTTTGGGGTCTTTTTTGACAAAAAAGTTAAGTCACTGCCTAAGTGCATGGATCGCTTTCCTGATTTTCAAAAATTCATTAAAAATATTCCTTAAACGATATGCAAATATTTTCAACGGATTCTTGTTCAGGGCGTCGTTGACTATGACTGAGTACAATTTCAAGACATTCCAACATACTTGGAATGTCCAAGTGCATGGATAGCTTTCCTGATTTTCAAAAGTTCATTAAAAATATTCTTCAAGAGATATGCAAATATATTCAACGGATTCTTGTTCAGGGCATGCTTGACTATGACTGTGTACAATTTCAAGACATTCCAAGATACTTTTGGGGTCTTTTTTGAATAAAAAGTTAAGTCACTGCCTAAGTGCACAGACTTTCATCATTTTCAAAAATTCATTAAAAATATTCCTTAAGAGATATGCAAATATTTTCAATGGATTCTTGTTCAGGGCGTCGTTGACTATGACCGAGTACAATTTCAAGACATTCCAACATACTTGGAATGTCCAAGTGCATGGATCGCTTTCCGGATTTTCAAAAATTCATTAAAAATATTCTTCAGGAGATATGCAAATATATTCAACGGATTCTTGTTCAGGGCATGCTTGACTATGACTGTGTACAATTTCAAGACATTCCAAGATACTTTTGGGGTCTTTTTTGACGAAAAAGTTAAGTCACTGCCTAAGTGCATGGATCGCTTTCCTGATTTTCAGAAATTCTTTAAAAATATTCCTTAAACGATATGCAAATATTTTCAACGGATTCTTGTTCAGGGCGTCGTTGACTATGACTGAGTACAATTTCAAGACATTCCAACATACTTGGAATGTCCAAGTGCATGGATCGCTTTCCTGATTTTCAAAAGTTCATTAAAAATATTCTTCAAGAGATATGCAAATATATTCAACGGATTCTTGTTCAGGGCATGCTTGACTATGACTGTGTACAATTTCAAGACATTCCAAGATACTTTTGGGGTCTTTTTTGAATAAAAAGTTAAGTCACTGCCTAAGTGCACAGACTTTCCTCATTTTCAAAAATTCATTAAAAATATTCCTTAAGAGATATGCAAATATTTTCAATTGATTCTTGTTCAGGGCGTCGTTGACTATGACTGAGTACAATTTCAAGACATTCCAACATACTTGGAATGTCCAAGTGCATGGATCGCTTTTCGGATTTTCAAAAATTCATTAAAAATATTCCTCAAGAGATATGCAAATATATTCAACGGATTCTTGTTCAGGGCGTCGTTGACTATGACTGAGTACAATTTCAAGACATTCCAACATACTTGGAATGTCCAAGTGCATGGATCGCTTTCCTGATTTTCAAAAGTTCATTAAAAATATTCTTCAAGAGATATGCAAATATATTCAACGGTTTTTGTTCAGGGCATACTTGACTATGACTGTGTACAATTTCAAGACATTCCAAGATACTTTTGGGGTCTTTTTTGAATAAAAAGTTAAGTCACTGCCTAAGTGCACAGACTTTCCTCATTTTCAAAAATTCATTAAAAATATTCCTTAAGAGATATGCAAATATTTTCAATTGATTCTTGTTCAGGGCGTCGTTGACTATGACTGAGTACAATTTCAAGACATTCCAACATACTTGGAATGTCCAAGTGCATGGATCGCTTTTCGGATTTTCATAAATTCATTAAAAATATTCTTCAAGAGATATGCAAATATATTCAACGGATTCTTGTTCAGGGCATGCTTGACTATGACTGTGTACAATTTCAAGACATTCCAGGATACTTTTGGGGTCTTTTTTGAATAAAAAATTAAGTCACTGCCTAAGTGCACAGACTTTCCTCATTTTCAAAAATTCATTAAAAATATTCCTTAAGAGATATGCAAATATTTTCAATTGATTCTTGTTCAGGGCGTCGTTGACTATGACTGAGTACAATTTCAAGACATTCCAACATACTTGGAATGTCCAAGTGCATGGATCGCTTTTCGGATTTTCAAAAATTCATTAAAAATATTCTTCAAGAGATATGCAAATATATTCAACGGATTCTTGTTCAGGGCATGCTTGACTATGACTGTGTACAATTTCAAGACATTCCAAGATACTTTTGGGGTCTTTTTTGACAAAAAAGTTAAGTCACTGCCTAAGTGCATGGATCGCTTTTCTGATTTTCAAAATTTCATTAAAAATATTCCTTAAGCGATATGCAAATATTTTCAACGGATTCTTGTTCAGGGCGTCGTTGACTATGACTGAGTACAATTTCAAGACATTCCAACATACTTGGAATGTCCAAGTGCATGGATCGCTTTCCTGATTTTCAAAAGTTCATTAAAAATATTCTTCAAGAGATATGCAAATATATTCAACGGATTCTTGTTCAGGGCATGCTTGACTATGACTGTGTACAATTACAAGACATTCCAAGATACTTTTGGGGTCTTTTTTGAATAAAAAGTTAAGTCACTGCCTAAGTGCACAGACTTTCCTCATTTTCAAAAATTCATTAAAAATATTCCTTAAGAGATATGCAAATATTTTCAATTGATTCTTGTTCAGGGCGTCGTTGACTATGACTGAGTACAATTTCAAGACATTCCAACATACTTGGAATGTCCAAGTGCATGGATCGCTTTTCGGATTTTCAAAAATTCATTAAAAATATTCTTCAAGAGATATGCAAATATATTCAACAGATTCTTGTTCAGGGCATGCTTGACTATGACTGTGTACAATTTCAAGACATTCCAAGATACTTTTGGGGTCTTTTTTGACAAAAAAGTTAAGTCACTGCCTAAGTGCATGGATCGCTTTCCTGATTTTCAAAAATTCATTAAAAATATTCCTTAAACGATATGCAAATATTTTCAACGGATTCTTGTTCAGGGCGTCGTTGACTATGACTGAGTACAATTTCAAGACATTCCAACATACTTGGAATGTCCAAGTGCATGGATAGCTTTCCTGATTTTCAAAAGTTCATTAAAAATATTCTTCAAGAGATATGCAAATATATTCAACGGATTCTTGTTCAGGGCATGCTTGACTATGACTGTGTACAATTTCAAGACATTCCAAGATACTTTTGGGGTCTTTTTTGAATAAAAAGTTAAGTCACTGCCTAAGTGCACAGACTTTCATCATTTTCAAAAATTCATTAAAAATATTCCTTAAGAGATATGCAAATATTTTCAATGGATTCTTGTTCAGGGCGTCGTTGACTATGACCGAGTACAATTTCAAGACATTCCAACATACTTGGAATGTCCAAGTGCATGGATCGCTTTCCGGATTTTCAAAAATTCATTAAAAATATTCTTCAGGAGATATGCAAATATATTCAACGGATTCTTGTTCAGGGCATGCTTGACTATGACTGTGTACAATTTCAAGACATTCCAAGATACTTTTGGGGTCTTTTTTGACGAAAAAGTTAAGTCACTGCCTAAGTGCATGGATCGCTTTCCTGATTTTCAGAAATTCTTTAAAAATATTCCTTAAACGATATGCAAATATTTTCAACGGATTCTTGTTCAGGGCGTCGTTGACTATGACTGAGTACAATTTCAAGACATTCCAACATACTTGGAATGTCCAAGTGCATGGATCGCTTTCCTGATTTTCAAAAGTTCATTAAAAATATTCTTCAAGAGATATGCAAATATATTCAACGGATTCTTGTTCAGGGCATGCTTGACTATGACTGTGTACAATTTCAAGACATTCCAAGATACTTTTGGGGTCTTTTTTGAATAAAAAGTTAAGTCACTGCCTAAGTGCACAGACTTTCCTCATTTTCAAAAATTCATTAAAAATATTCCTTAAGAGATATGCAAATATTTTCAATTGATTCTTGTTCAGGGCGTCGTTGACTATGACTGAGTACAATTTCAAGACATTCCAACATACTTGGAATGTCCAAGTGCATGGATCGCTTTTCGGATTTTCAAAAATTCATTAAAAATATTCCTCAAGAGATATGCAAATATATTCAACGGATTCTTGTTCAGAGCGTCGTTGACTATGACTGAGTACAATTTCAAGACATTCCAACATACTTGGAATGTCCAAGTGCATGGATCGCTTTCCTGATTTTCAAAAGTTCATTAAAAATATTCTTCAAGAGATATGCAAATATATTCAACGGATTCTTGTTCAGGGCATGCTTGACTATGACTGTGTACAATTTCAAGACATTCCAAGATACTTTTGGGGTCTTTTTTGAATAAAAAGTTAAGTCACTGCCTAAGTGCACAGACTTTCCTCATTTTCAAAAATTCATTAAAAATATTCCTTAAGAGATATGCAAATATTTTCAATTGATTCTTGTTCAGGGCGTCGTTGACTATGACTGAGTACAATTTCAAGACATTCCAACATACTTGGAATGTCCAAGTGCATGGATCGCTTTTCGGATTTTCATAAATTCATTAAAAATATTCTTCAAGAGATATGCAAATATATTCAACGGATTCTTGTTCAGGGCATGCTTGACTATGACTGTGTACAATTTCAAGACATTCCAATTTACTTTTGGGGTTTTTTTTAAAAAAAAAGTCAAGTCACTAAGTGCATCAGGGCAAATGGATCGTTTCCTTCGTCTCACCTGATATCCTGCTGTGTGATCCACGGTGTCCAAACGTTTGTTTCCAGCGACTGGACGACATGGATGAACTCCTGCAGCTTTAATTCTTTAAAAACAACCCAAAAACATCAAAAGTTAAGTCACTGCCTAAGTGCATGGATCGCTTTCCTGATTTTCAAAAATTCATTAAAAATATTCCTCAAGAGATATGCAAATATATTCAACGGATTCTTGTTCAGGGCGTCGTTGACTATGACTGAGTACAATTTCAAGACATTCCAACATACTTGGAATGTCCAAGTGCATGGATCGCTTTTCGGATTTTCAAAAATTCATTAAAAATATTCTTCAAGAGATATGCAAATATATTCAACGAATTCTTGTTCAGGGCATGCTTGACTATGACTGTGTACAATTTCAAGACATTCCAAGATACTTTTGGGGTCTTTTTTGACAAAAAAGTTAAGTCACTGCCTAAGTGCATGGATCGCTTTCCTGATTTTCAAAAATTCATTAAAAATATTCCTCAGGAGATATGCAAATATATTCAACGGATTCTTGTTCAGGGCGTCGTTGACTATGACTGAGTACAATTTCAAGACATTCCAACATACTTGGAATGTCCAAGTGCATGGATCGCTTTCCTGATTTTCAAAAGTTCATTAAAAATATTCTTCAAGAGATATGCAAATATATTCAACGGATTCTTGTTCAGGGCATGCTTGACTATGACTGTGTACAATTTCAAGACATTCCAAGATACCTTTGGGGTCTTTTTTGGATAAAAAGTTAAGTCACTGCCGAAGTGCACAGACTTTCATCATTTTCAAAAATTCATTAAAAATATTCCTTAAGAGATATGCAAATATTTTCAATGGATTCTTGTTCAGGGCGTCGTTGACTATGACCGAGTACAATTTCAAGACATTCCAACATACTTGGAATGTCCAAGTGCATGGATCGCTTTCCGGATTTTCAAAAATTCATTAAAAATATTCTTCAAGAGATATGCAAATATATTCAATGGATTCTTGTTCAGGGCATGCTTGACTATGACTGTGTACAATTTCAAGACATTCCAAGATACTTTTGGGGTCTTTTTTGACGAAAAAGTTAAGTCACTGCCTAAGTGCATGGATCGCTTTCCTGATTTTCAGAAATTCTTTAAAAATATTCCTTAAACGATATGCAAATATTTTCAACGGATTCTTGTTCAGGGCGTCGTTGACTATGACTGAGTACAATTTCAAGACATTCCAACATACTTGGAATGTCCAAGTGCATGGATCGCTTTCCTGATTTTCAAAAGTTCATTAAAAATATTCTTCAAGAGATATGCAAATATATTCAACGGATTCTTGTTCAGGGCATGCTTGACTATGACTGTGTACAATTTCAAGACATTCCAGGATACTTTTGGGGTCTTTTTTGAATAAAAAGTTAAGTCACTGCCTAAGTGCACAGACTTTCCTCATTTTCAAAAATTCATTAAAAATATTCCTTAAGAGATATGCAAATATTTTCAATTGATTCTTGTTCAGGGCGTCGTTGACTATGACTGAGTACAATTTCAAGACATTCCAACATACTTGGAATGTCCAAGTGCATGGATCGCTTTTCGGATTTTCAAAAATTCATTAAAAATATTCTTCAAGAGATATGCAAATATATTCAACGGATTCTTGTTCAGGGCATGCTTGACTATGACTGTGTACAATTTCAAGACATTCCAAGATACTTTTGGGGTCTTTTTTGACAAAAAAGTTAAGTCACTGCCTAAGTGCATGGATCGCTTTTCTGATTTTCAAAATTTCATTAAAAATATTCCTTAAGCGATATGCAAATATTTTCAACGGATTCTTGTTCAGGGCGTCGTTGACTATGACTGAGTACAATTTCAAGACATTCCAACATACTTGGAATGTCCAAGTGCATGGATCGCTTTCCTGATTTTCAAAAGTTCATTAAAAATATTCTTCAAGAGATATGCAAATATATTCAACGGATTCTTGTTCAGGGCATGCTTGACTATGACTGTGTACAATTTCAAGACATTCCAAGATACTTTTGGGGTCTTTTTTGAATAAAAAGTTAAGTCACTGCCTAAGTGCACAGACTTTCCTCATTTTCAAAAATTCATTAAAAATATTCCTTAAGAGATATGCAAATATTTTCAATTGATTCTTGTTCAGGGCGTCGTTGACTATGACTGAGTACAATTTCAAGACATTCCAACATACTTGGAATGTCCAAGTGCATGGATCGCTTTTCGGATTTTCAAAAATTCATTAAAAATATTCTTCAAGAGATATGCAAATATATTCAACGGATTCTTGTTCAGGGCATGCTTGACTATGACTGTGTACAATTTCAAGACATTCCAAGATACTTTTGGGGTCTTTTTTGACAAAAAAGTTAAGTCACTGCCTAAGTGCATGGATCGCTTTCCTGATTTTCAAAAATTCATTAAAAATATTCCTTAAGCGATATGCAAATATTTTCAACGGATTCTTGTTCAGGGTGTCGTTGACTATGACTGAGTACAATTTCAAGACATTCCAACATACTTGGAATGTCCAAGTGCATGGATCGCTTTCCTGATTTTCAAAAGTTCATTAAAAATATTCTTCAAGAGATATGCAAATATATTCAACGGATTCTTGTTCAGGGCATGCTTGACTATGACTGTGTACAATTTCAAGACATTCCAAGATACTTTTGGGGTCTTTTTTGAATAAAAAGTTAAGTCACTGCCTAAGTGCACAGACTTTCATCATTTTCAAAAATTCATTAAAAATATTCCTTAAGAGATATGCAAATATTTTCAATGGATTCTTGTTCAGGGCGTCGTTGACTATGACTGAGTACAATTTCAAGACATTCCAACATACTTGGAATGTCCAAGTGCATGGATCGCTTTTCGGATTTTCAAAATTTCATTAAAAATATTCTTCAAGAGATATGCAAATATATTCAACGGATTCTTGTTCAGGGCATGCTTGACTATGACTGTGTACAATTTCAAGACATTCCAAGATACTTTTGGGGTCTTTTTTGAATAAAAAGTTAAGTCACTGCCTAAGTGCACAGACTTTCATCATTTTCAAAAATTCATTAAAAATATTCCTTAAGAGATATGCAAATATTTTCAATGGATTTTTGTTCAGGGCGTCGTTGACTATGACCGAGTACAATTTCAAGACATTCCAACATACTTGGAATGTCCAAGTGCATGGATCGCTTTCCGGATTTTCAAAAATTCATTAAAAATATTCTTCAAGAGATATGCAAATATATTCAACGGATTCTTGTTCAGGGCATTCTTGACTATGACTGTGTACAATTTCAAGACATTCCAAGATACTTTTGGGGTCTTTTTTGACGAAAAAGTTAAGTCACTGCCTAAGTGCATGGATCGCTTTCCTGATTTTCAGAAATTCTTTAAAAATATTCCTTAAACGATATGCAAATATTTTCAACGGATTCTTGTTCAGGGCGTCGTTGACTATGACTGAGTACAATTTCAAGACATTCCAACATACTTGGAATGTCCAAGTGCATGGATCGCTTTCCTGATTTTCAAAAGTTCATTAAAAATATTCTTCAAAAGATATGCAAATATATTCAACGGATTCTTGTTCAGGGCATGCTTGACTATGACTGTGTACAATTTCAAGACATTCCAAGATACTTTTGGGGTCTTTTTTGAATAAAAAGTTAAGTCACTGCCTAAGTGCACAGACTTTCATCATTTTCAAAAATTCATTAAAAATATTCCTTAAGAGATATGCAAATATTTTCAATGGATTTTTGTTCAGGGCGTCGTTGACTATGACCGAGTACAATTTCAAGACATTCCAACATACTTGGAATGTCCAAGTGCATGGATCGCTTTCCGGATTTTCAAAAATTCATTAAAAATATTCTTCAAGAGATGTGCAAATATATTCAACGGATTCTTGTTCAGGGCATTCTTGACTATGACTGTGTACAATTTCAAGACATTCCAAGATACTTTTGGGGTCTTTTTTGAATAAAAAGTTAAGTCACTGCCTAAGTGCACAGACTTTCCTCATTTTCAAAAATTCATTAAAAATATTCCTTAAGAGATATGCAAATATTTTCAATTGATTCTTGTTCAGGGCGTCGTTGACTATGACTGAGTACAATTTCAAGACATTCCAACATACTTGGAATGTCCAAGTGCATAAATCGCTTTTCGGATTTTCAAAAATTCATTAAAAATATTCTTCAAGAGATATGCAAATATATTCAACGGATTCTTGTTCAGGGCATGCTTGACTATGACTGTGTACAATTTCAAGACATTCCAAGATACTTTTGGGGTCTTTTTTGACGAAAAAGTTAAGTCACTGCCTAAGTGCATGGATCGCTTTCCTGATTTTCAGAAATTCTTTAAAAATATTCCTTAAACGATATGCAAATATTTTCAACGGATTCTTGTTCAGGGCGTCGTTGACTATGACTGAGTACAATTTCAAGACATTCCAACATACTTGGAATGTCCAAGTGCATGGATCGCTTTCCTGATTTTCAAAAGTTCATTAAAAATATTCTTCAAGAGATATGCAAATATATTCAACGGATTCTTGTTCAGGGCATGCTTGACTATGACTGTGTACAATTTCAAGACATTCCAAGATACTTTTGGGGTCTTTTTTGAATAAAAAGTTAAGTCACTGCCTAAGTGCATGGATCGCTTTCCTGATTTTCAGAAATTCTTTAAAAATATTCCTTAAACGATATGCAAATATTTTCAACGGATTCTTGTTCAGGGCGTCGTTGACTATGACTGAGTACAATTTCAAGACATTCCAACATACTTGGAATGTCCAAGTGCATGGATCGCTTTCCTGATTTTCAAAAGTTCATTAAAAATATTCTTCAAGAGATATGCAAATATATTCAACGGATTCTTGTTCAGGGCATGCTTGACTATGACTGTGTACAATTTCAAGATATTCCAAGATACCTTTGGGGTCTTTTTTGAATAAAAAGTTAAGTCACTGCCTAAGTGCACAGACTTTCATCATTTTCAAAAATTCATTCAAAATATTCCTTAAGAGATATGCAAATATTTTCAATGGATTCTTGTTCAGGGCGTCGTTGACTATGACTGAGTACAATTTCAAGACATTCCAACATACTTGGAATGTCCAAGTGCATGGATCGCTTTTCGGATTTTCAAAAATTCATTAAAAATATTCTTCAAGAGATATGCAAATATATTCAACGGATTCTTGTTCAGGGCATGCTTGACTATGACTGTGTACAATTTCAAGACATTCCAAGATACTTTTGGGGTCTTTTTTGACAAAAAAGTTAAGTCACTGCCTAAGTGCATGGATCGCTTTTCTGATTTTCAAAATTTCATTAAAAATATTCCTTAAGCGATATGCAAATATTTTCAACGGATTCTTGTTCAGGGCGTCGTTGACTATGACTGAGTACAATTTCAAGACATTCCAACATACTTGGAATGTCCAAGTGCATGGATCGCTTTCCTGATTTTCAAAAGTTCATTAAAAATATTCTTCAAGAGATATGCAAATATATTCAACGGATTCTTGTTCAGGGCATGCTGGACTATGACTGTGTACAATTTCAAGACATTCCAAGATACTTTTGGGGTCTTTTTTGAATAAAAAGTTAAGTCACTGCCTAAGTGCACAGACTTTCCTCATTTTCAAAAATTCATTAAAAATATTCCTTAAGAGATATGCAAATATTTTCAATTGATTCTTGTTCAGGGCGTCGTTGACTATGACTGAGTACAATTTCAAGACATTCCAACATACTTGGAATGTCCAAGTGCATGGATCGCTTTTCGGATTTTCAAAAATTCATTAAAAATATTCTTCAAGAGATATGCAAATATATTCAACGGATTCTTGTTCAGGGCATGCTTGACTATGACTGTGTACAATTTCAAGACATTCCAAGATACTTTTGGGGTCTTTTTTGACAAAAAAGTTAAGTCACTGCCTAAGTGCATGGATCGCTTTCCTGATTTTCAAAAATTCATTAAAAATATTCCTTAAGCGATATGCAAATATTTTCAACGGATTCTTGTTCAGGGCGTCGTTGACTATGACTGAGTACAATTTCAAGACATTCCAACATACTTGGAATGTCCAAGTGCATGGATCGCTTTCCTGATTTTCAAAAGTTCATTAAAAATATTCTTCAAGAGATATGCAAATATATTCAACAGATTCTTGTTCAGGGCATGCTTGACTATGACTGTGTACAATTTCAAGACATTCCAAGATACTTTTGGGGTCTTTTTTGAATAAAAAGTTAAGTCACTGCCTAAGTGCACAGACTTTCATCATTTTCAAAAATTCATTAAAAATATTCCTTAAGAGATATGCAAATATTTTCAATGGATTCTTGTTCAGGGCGTCGTTGACTCTGACCGAGTACAATTTCAAGACATTCCAACATACTTGGAATGTCCAAGTGCATGGATCGCTTTCCGGATTTTCAAAAATTCATTAAAAATATTCTTCAGGAGATATGCAAATATATTCAACGGATTCTTGTTCAGGGCATGCTTGACTATGACTGTGTACAATTTCAAGACATTCCAAGATACTTTTGGGGTCTTTTTTGACGAAAAAGTTAAGTCACTGCCTAAGTGCATGGATCGCTTTCCTGATTTTCAGAAATTCTTTAAAAATATTCCTTAAACGATATGCAAATATTTTCAACGGATTCTTGTTCAGGGCGTCGTTGACTATGACTGAGTACAATTTCAAGACATTCCAACATACTTGGAATGTCCAAGTGCATGGATCGCTTTCCTGATTTTCAAAAGTTCATTAAAAATATTCTTCAAGAGATATGCAAATATATTCAACGGATTCTTGTTCAGGGCATGCTTGACTATGACTGTGTACAATTTCAAGACATTCCAAGATACTTTTGGGGTCTTTTTTGAATAAAAAGTTAAGTCACTGCCTAAGTGCACAGACTTTCCTCATTTTCAAAAATTCATTAAAAATATTCCTTAAGAGATATGCAAATATTTTCAATTGATTCTTGTTCAGGGCGTCGTTGACTATGACTGAGTACAATTTCAAGACATTCCAACATACTTGGAATGTCCAAGTGCATGGATCGCTTTTCGGATTTTCAAAAATTCATTAAAAATATTCCTCAAGAGATATGCAAATATATTCAACGGATTCTTGTTCAGGGCATGCTTGACTATGACTGTGTACAATTTCAAGACATTCCAAGATACTTTTGGGGTCTTTTTTGACAAAAAAGTTAAGTCACTGCCTAAGTGCATGGATCGCTTTCCTGATTTTCAAAAATTCATTAAAAATGTTCCTTAAGCGATATGCAAATATTTTCAACGGATTCTTGTTCAGGGCGTCGTTGACTATGACTGAGTACAATTTCAAGACATTCCAACATACTTGGAATGTCCAAGTGCATGGATCGCTTTCCTGATTTTCAAAAGTTCATTAAAAATATTCTTCAAGAGATATGCAAATATATTCAACGGATTCTTGTTCAGGGCATGCTTGACTATGACTGTGTACAATTTCAAGACATTCCAAGATACCTTTGGGGTCTTTTTTGAATAAAAAGTTAAGTCACTGCCTAAGTGCACAGACTTTCATCATTTTCAAAAATTCATTAAAAATATTCCTTAAGAGATATGCAAATATTTTCAATTGATTCTTGTTCAGGGCGTCGTTGACTATGACTGAGTACAATTTCAAGACATTCCAACATACTTGGAATGTCCAAGTGCATGGATCACTTTTCGGATTTTCAAAAATTCATTAAAAATATTCTTCAAGAGATATGCAAATATATTCAACGGATTCTTGTTCAGGGCATGCTTGACTATGACTGTGTACAATTTCAAGACATTCCAAGATACTTTTGGGGTCTTTTTTGACGAAAAAGTTAAGTCACTGCCTAAGTGCATGGATCGCTTTCCTGATTTTCAGAAATTCTTTAAAAATATTCCTTAAGCGATATGCAAATATTTTCAACGGATTCTTGTTCAGGGCGTCGTTGACTATGACTGAGTACAATTTCAAGACATTCCAACATACTTGGAATGTCCAAGTGCATGGATCGCTTTCCTGATTTTCAAAAGTTCATTAAAAATATTCTTCAAGAGATATGCAAATATATTCAACGGATTCTTGTTCAGGGCATGCTTGACTATGACTGTGTACAATTTCAAGATATTCCAAGATACCTTTGTGGTCTTTTTTGAATAAAAAGTTAAGTCACTGCCTAAGTGCACAGACTTTCATCATTTTCAAAAATTCATTTAAAATATTCCTTAAGAGATATGCAAATATTTTCAATGGATTCTTGTTCAGGGCGTCGTTGACTATGACCGAGTACAATTTCAAGACATTCCAACATACTTGGAATGTCCAAGTGCATGGATCGCTTTCCGGATTTTCAAAAGTTCATTAAAAATATTCTTCAAGAGATATGCAAATATATTCAACGGATTCTTGTTCAGGGCATTCTTGACTATGACTGTGTACAATTTCAAGACATTCCAAGATACTTTTGGGGTCTTTTTTGACGAAAAAGTTAAGTCACTGCCTAAGTGCATGGATCGCTTTCCTGATTTTCAGAAATTCTTTAAAAATATTCCTTAAACGATATGCAAATATTTTCAACGGATTCTTGTTCAGGGCGTCGTTGACTATGACTGAGTACAATTTCAAGACATTCCAACATACTTGGAATGTCCAAGTGCATGGATCGCTTTCCTGATTTTCAAAAGTTCATTAAAAATATTCTTCAAGAGATATGCAAATATATTCAACGGATTCTTGTTCAGGGCATGCTTGACTATGACTGTGTACAATTTCAAGACATTCCAAGATACTTTTGGGGTCTTTTTTGAATAAAAAGTTAAGTCACTGCCGAAGTGCACAGACTTTCCTCATTTTCAAAAATTCATTAAAAATATTCCTTAAGAGATATGCAAATATTTTCAATTGATTCTTGTTCAGGGCGTCGTTGACTATGACTGAGTACAATTTCAAGACATTCCAACATACTTGGAATGTCCAAGTGCATGGATCGCTTTTCGGATTTTCAAAATTTCATTAAAAATATTCTTCAAGAGATATGCAAATATATTCAACGGATTCTTGTTCAGGGCATGCTTGACTATGACTGTGTACAATTTCAAGACATTCCAAGATACTTTTGGGGTCTTTTTAGACAAAAAAGTTAAGTCACTGCCTAAGTGCATGGATCGCTTTCCTCATTTTCAGAAATTCATTAAAAATATTCCTTAAGCGATATGCAAATATTTTCAACGGATTCTTGTTCAGGGCGTCGTTGACTATGACTGAGTACAATTTCAAGACATTCCAACATACTTGGAATGTCCAAGTGCATGGATCGCTTTCCTGATTTTCAAAAGTTCATTAAAAATATTCTTCAAGAGATATGCAAATATATTCAACGGATTCTTGTTCAGGGCATGCTTGACTATGACTGTGTACAATTTCAAGACATTCCAAGATACCTTTGGGGTCTTTTTTGAATAAAAAGTTAAGTCACTGCCTAAGTGCACAGACTTTCATCATTTTCAAAAATTCATTAAAAATATTCCTTAAGAGATATGCAAATATTTTCAATGGATTTTTGTTCAGGGCGTCGTTGACTATGACTGAGTACAATTTCAAGACATTCCAACATACTTGGAATGTCCAAGTGCATGGATCGCTTTCCGGATTTTCAAAAATTCATTAAAAATATTCTTCAAGAGATATGCAAATATATTCAACGGATTCTTGTTCAGGGCATTCTTGACTATGACTGTGTACAATTTCAAGACATTCCAAGATACTTTTGGGGTCTTTTTTGACGAAAAAGTTAAGTCACTGCCTAAGTGCATGGATCGCTTTCCTGATTTTCAGAAATTCTTTAAAAATATTCCTTAAACGATATGCAAATATTTTCAACGGATTCTTGTTCAGGGCGTCGTTGACTATGACTGAGTACAATTTCAAGACATTCCAACATACTTGGAATGTCCAAGTGCATGGATCGCTTTCCTGATTTTCAAAAGTTCATTAAAAATATTCTTCAAGAGATATGCAAATATATTCAACGGATTCTTGTTCAGGGCATGCTTGACTATGACTGTGTACAATTTCAAGACATTCCAAGATACTTTTGGGGTCTTTTTTGAATAAAAAGTTAAGTCACTGCCTAAGTGCATGGATCGCTTTCCTGATTTTCAGAAATTCTTTAAAAATATTCCTTAAACGATATGCAAATATTTTCAACGGATTCTTGTTCAGGGCGTCCTTGACTATGACTGAGTACAATTTCAAGACATTCCAACATACTTGGAATGTCCAAGTGCATGGATCGCTTTCCTGATTTTCAAAAGTTCATTAAAAATATTCTTCAAGAGATATGCAAATATATTCAACGGATTCTTGTTCAGGGCATGCTTGACTATGACTGTGTACAATTTCAAGATATTCCAAGATACCTTTGGGGTCTTTTTTGAATAAAAAGTTAAGTCACTGCCTAAGTGCACAGACTTTCATCATTTTCAAAAATTCATTCAAAATATTCCTTAAGAGATATGCAAATATTTTCAATGGATTCTTGTTCAGGGCGTCGTTGACTATGACCGAGTACAATTTCAAGACATTCCAACATACTTGGAATGTCCAAGTGCATGGATCGCTTTCCGGATTTTCAAAAATTCATTAAAAATATTCTTCAAGAGATATGCAAATATATTCAACGGATTCTTGTTCAGGGCATTCTTGACTATGACTGTGTACAATTTCAAGACATTCCAAGATACTTTTGGGGTCTTTTTTGACGAAAAAGTTAAGTCACTGCCTAAGTGCATGGATCGCTTTCCTGATTTTCAGAAATTCTTTAAAAATATTCCTTAAACGATATGCAAATATTTTCAACGGATTCTTGTTCAGGGCGTCGTTGACTATGACTGAGTACAATTTCAAGACATTCCAACATACTTGGAATGTCCAAGTGCATGGATCGCTTTCCTGATTTTCAAAAGTTCATTAAAAATATTCTTCAAGAGATATGCAAATATATTCAACGGATTCTTGTTCAGGGCATGCTTGACTATGACTGTGTACAATTTCAAGACATTCCAAGATACTTTTGGGGTCTTTTTTGAATAAAAAGTTAAGTCACTGCCTAAGTGCACAGACTTTCCTCATTTTCAAAAATTCATTAAAAATATTCCTTAAGAGATATGCAAATATTTTCAATTGATTCTTGTTCAGGGCGTCGTTGACTATGACTGAGTACAATTTCAAGACATTCCAACATACTTGGAATGTCCAAGTGCATGGATCGCTTTTCGGATTTTCAAAATTTCATTAAAAATATTCTTCAAGAGATATGCAAATATATTCAACGGATTCTTGTTCAGGGCATGCTTGACTATGACTGTGTACAATTTCAAGACATTCCAAGATACTTTTGGGGTCTTTTTTGACAAAAAAGTTAAGTCACTGCCTAAGTGCATGGATCGCTTTCCTCATTTTCAGAAATTCATTAAAAATATTCCTTAAGCGATATGCAAATATTTTCAACGGATTCTTGTTCAGGGCGTCGTTGACTATGACTGAGTACAATTTCAAGACATTCCAACATACTTGGAATGTCCAAGTGCATGGATCGCTTTCCTGATTTTCAAAAGTTCATTAAAAATATTCTTCAAGAGATATGCAAATATATTCAACGGATTCTTGTTCAGGGCATGCTTGACTATGACTGTGTACAATTTCAAGACATTCCAAGATACCTTTGGGGTCTTTTTTGAATAAAAAGTTAAGTCACTGCCTAAGTGCACAGACTTTCATCATTTTCAAAAATTCATTAAAAATATTCCTTAAGAGATATGCAAATATTTTCAATGGATTTTTGTTCAGGGCGTCGTTGACTATGACCGAGTACAATTTCAAGACATTCCAACATACTTGGAATGTCCAAGTGCATGGATCGCTTTCCGGATTTTCAAAAATTCATTAAAAATATTCTTCAAGAGATATGCAAATATATTCAACGGATTCTTGTTCAGGGCATTCTTGACTATGACTGTGTACAATTTCAAGACATTCCAAGATACTTTTGGGGTCTTTTTTGACGAAAAAGTTAAGTCACTGCCTAAGTGCATGGATCGCTTTCCTGATTTTCAGAAATTCTTTAAAAATATTCCTTAAACGATATGCAAATATTTTCAACGGATTCTTGTTCAGGGCGTCGTTGACTATGACTGAGTACAATTTCAAGACATTCCAACATACTTGGAATGTCCAAGTGCATGGATCGCTTTCCTGATTTTCAAAAGTTCATTAAAAATATTCTTCAAGAGATATGCAAATATATTCAACGGATTCTTGTTCAGGGCATGCTTGACTATGACTGTGTACAATTTCAAGACATTCCAAGATACTTTTGGGGTCTTTTTTGAATAAAAAGTTAAGTCACTGCCTAAGTGCACAGACTTTCCTCATTTTCAAAAATTCATTAAAAATATTCCTTAAGAGATATGCAAATATTTTCAATTGATTCTTGTTCAGGGCGTCGTTGACTATGACTGAGTACAATTTCAAGACATTCCAACATACTTGGAATGTCCAAGTGCATGGATCGCTTTCCTGATTTTCAAAAGTTCATTAAAAATATTCTTCAAGAGATATGCAAATATATTCAACGGATTCTTGTTCAGGGCATGCTTGACTATGACTGTGTACAATTTCAAGACATTCCAAGATACTTTTGGGGTCTTTTTTGACAAAAAAGTTAAGTCACTGCCTAAGTGCATGGATCGCTTTTCTGATTTTCAAAAATTCATTAAAAATATTCCTTAAGCGATATGCAAATATTTTCAACGGATTCTTGTTCAGGGCGTCGTTGACTATGACTGAGTACAATTTCAAAACATTCCAACATACTTGGAATGTCCAAGTGCATGGATCGCTTTCCTGATTTTCAAAAATTCATTAAAAATATTCTTCAAGAGATATGCAAATATATTCAACGGATTCTTGTTCAGGGCATGCTTGACTATGACTGTGTACAATTTCAAGACATTCCAAGATACTTTTGGGGTCTTTTTTGACGAAAAAGTTAAGTCACTGCCTAAGTGCACAGACTTTCCTCATTTTCAAAAATTCATTAAAAATATTCCTTAAGAGATATGCAAATATTTTCAATTGATTCTTGTTCAGGGCGTCGTTGACTATGACTGAGTACAATTTCAAGACATTCCAACAAACTTGGAATGTCCAAGTGCATGGATCGCTTTTCGGATTTTCAAAAATTCATTAAAAATATTCTTCAAGAGATATGCAAATATATTCAACGGATTCTTGTTCAGGGCATGCTTGACTATGACTGTGTACAATTTCAAGACATTCCAATTTACTTTTGGGTTTTTTTTTGAAAAAAAAGTCAAGTCACTAAGTGCATCAGGGCAAATGGATCGTTTCCTTCGTCTCACCTGATATCCTGCTGTGTGATCCACGGTGTCCAAACGTTTGTTTCCAGCGACTGGACGACATGGATGAACTCCTGCAGCTTTAATTCTTTAAAAACAACCCAAAAACATCAAAAGTTAAGTCACTGCCTAAGTGCATGGATCGCTTTCCTGATTTTCAAAAATTCATTAAAAATATTCCTTAAGCGATATGCAAATATTTTCAACGGATTCTTGTTCAGGGCGTCGTTGACTATGACTGAGTACAATTTCAAGACATTCCAACATACTTGGAATGTCCAAGTGCATGGATCGCTTTCCTGATTTTCAAAAGTTCATTAAAAATATTCTTCAAGAGATATGCAAATATATTCAACGGATTCTTGTTCAGGGCATGCTTGACTATGACTGTGTACAATTTCAAGACATTCCAAGATACTTTTGGGGTCTTTTTTGAATAAAAAGTTAAGTCACTGCCTAAGTGCACAGACTTTCATCATTTTCAAAAATTCATTAAAAATATTCCTTAAGAGATATGCAAATATTTTCAATTGATTCTTGTTCAGGGCGTCGTTGACTATGACTGAGTACAATTTCAAGACATTCCAACATACTTGGAATGTCCAAGTGCATGGATCGCTTTTCGGATTTTCAAAAATTCATTAAAAATATTCTTCAAGAGATATGCAAATATATTCAACGGATTCTTGTTCAGGGCATGCTTGACTATGACTGTGTACAATTTCAAGACATTCCAAGAAACTTTTGGGGTCTTTTTTGACAAAAAAGTTAAGTCACTGCCTAAGTGCATGGATCGCTTTCCTGATTTTCAAAAATTCATTAAAAATATTCCTTAAGCGATATGCAAATATTTTCAACGGATTCTTGTTCAGGGCGTCGTTGACTATGACTGAGTACAATTTCAAGACATTCCAACATACTTGGAATGTCCAAGTGCATGGATCGCTTTCCTGATTTTCAAAAGTTCATTAAAAATATTCTTCAAGAGATATGCAAATATATTCAACGGATTCTTGTTCAGGGCATGCTTCACTATGACTGTGTACAATTTCAAGACATTCCAAGATACTTTTGGGGTCTTTTTTGACGAAAAAGTTAAGTCACTGCCTAAGTGCATGGATCGCTTTCCTGATTTTCAAAAATTCATTAAAAATATTCCTTAAGCGATATGCAAATATATTCAATGGATTCTTGTTCAGAGCATGCTTGACTATGACTGTGTACAATTGCAAGACATTCCAAGATACTTTTGGGGTCTTTTTTGACAAAAAAGTTAAGTCACTGCCTAAGTGCATGGATCGCTTTCCTGATTTTCAAAAATTCATTAAAAATATTCCTTAAGCGATATGCATATATTTTCAACGGATTCTTGTTCAGGGCGTCGTTGACTATGACTGAGTACAATTTCAAGACATTCCAACATACTTGGAATGTCCAAGTGCATGGATCGCTTTCCTGATTTTCAAAAGTTCATTAAAAATATTCTTCAAGAGATATGCAAATATATTCAACGGATTCTTGTTCAGGGCATGCTTGACTATGACTGTGTACAATTTCAAGACATTCCAAGATACCTTTGGGGTCTTTTTTCACAAAAAAGTTAAGTCACTGCCTAAGTGCATGGATTGCTTTCCTGATTTTCAAAAATTCATTAAAAATATTCCTTAAGAGATATGCGAATATTTTCAATTGATTCTTGTTCAGGGCGTCGTTGACTATGACTGAGTACAATTTCAAGACATTCCAACATACTTGGAATGTCCAAGTGCATGGATCGCTTTCCGGATTTTCAAAAATTCATTAAAAATATTCTTCAAGAGATATGCAAATATATTCAACGGATTCTTGTTCAGGGCATGCTTGACTATGACTGTGTACAATTTCAAGACATTCCAAGATACTTTTGGGGTCTTTTTTGACGAAAAAGTTAAGTCACTGCCTAAGTGCATGGATCGCTTTCCTGATTTTCAAAAATTCATTAAAAATATTCCTTAAGCGATATGCAAATATATTCAATGGATTCTTGTTCAGGGCATGCTTGACTATGACTGTGTACAATTTCAAGACATTCCAAGATACTTTTGGGGTCTTTTTTGACAAAAAAGTTAAGTCACTTACCTAAGTGCATGGATCGCTTTCCTGATTTTCAAAAATTCATTAAAAATATTCTTTAAGAGATATGCGAATATTTTCAATTGATTCTTGTTCAGGGCGTCGTTGACTATGACTGAGTACAATTTCAAGACATTCCAACATACTTGGAATGTCCAAGTGCATGGATCGCTTTCCGGATTTTCAAAAATTCATTAAAAATATTCTTCAAGAGATATGCAAATATATTCAACGGATTCTTGTTCAGGGCATGCTTGACTATGACTGTGTACAATTTCAAGACATTCCAAGATACTTTTGGGGTCTTTTTTGACGAAAAAGTTAAGTCACTGCCTAAGTGCATGGATCGCTTTCCTGATTTTCAAAAATTCATTAAAAATATTCCTTAAGCGATATGCAAATATTTTCAACGGATTCTTGTTCAGGGCGTCGTTGACTATGACTGAGTACAATTTCAAGACATTCCAAGATACTTTTGGGGTCTTTTTTGAATAAAAAGTTAAGTCACTGCCTAAGTGCACAGAAATTCCTCATTTTCAAAAATTCATTAAAAATATTCCTTAAGAGATATGCAAATATATTCAACGGATTCTTGTTCAGGGCATGCTTGACTATGACTGTGTACAATTTCAAGACATTCCAAGATACTTTTGGGGTCTTTTTTGACGAAAAAGTTAAGTCACTGCCTAAGTGCATGGATCGCTTTCCGGATTTTCAAAAATTCATTAAAAATATTCTTCAAAAGATATGCAAATATATTCAACGGATTCTTGTTCAGGGCATGCTTGACTATGACTGTGTACAATTTCAAGACATTCCAAGATACTTTTGGGGTCTTTTTTGACGAAAAAGTTAAGTCACTGCCTAAGTGCATGGATCGCTTTCCTGATTTTTTAAAAAATTCATTAAAAATATTCCTTAAGCGATATGCAAATATTTTCAACGGATTCTTGTTCAGGGCGTCGTTGACTATGACTGAGTACAATTTCAAGACATTCCAACATACTTGGAATGTCCAAGTGCATGGATCGCTTTCCGGATTTTCAAAAGTTCATTAAAAATATTCTTCAAGAGATATGCAAATATATTCAACGGTTTCTTGTTCAGGGCATGCTTGACTATGACTGTGTACAATTTCAAGACATTCCAAGATACTTTTGGGGTCTTTTTTGACAAAAAAGTTAAGTCACTGCCTAAGTGCATGGATCGCTTTCCTGATTTTCAAAAATTCATTAAAAATATTCCTTAAGAGATATGCAAATATTTTCAACGGATTCTTCTTCAGGGCGTCGTTGACTATGACTGAGTACAATTTCAAGACATTCCAACATACTTGGAATGTCCAAGTGCATGGATCGCTTTCCGGATTTTCAAAAATTCATTAAAAATATTCTTCAAGAGATATGCAAATATATTCAACGGATTCTTGTTCAGGGCATGCTTGACTATGACTGTGTACAATTTCAAGACATTCCAATTTACTTTTGGGTTTTTTTTTGAAAAAAAAGTCAAGTCACTAAGTGCATCAGGGCAAATGGATCGTTTCCTTCGTCTCACCTGATATCCTGCTGTGTGATCCACGGTGTCCAAACGTTTGTTTCCAGCGACTGGACGACATGGATGAACTCCTGCAGCTTTAATTCTTTAAAAACAACCCAAAAACATCAAAAGTTAAGTCACTGCCTCAGTGCATGGATCGCTTTCCTGATTTTCAAAAATTCATTAAAAATATTCCTCAAGAGATATGCAAATATATTCAACGGATTCTTGTTCAGGGCATGCTTGACTATGACTGTGTACAATTTCAAGACATTCCAAGATACTTTTGGGGTCTTTTTTGAAAAAAAAGTCAAGTCACTAAGTGCATCAGGGCAAATGGATCGTTTCCTTCGTCTCACCTGATATACTGCTGTGTGATCCACGGTGTCAAAACGTTTGTTTCCAGCGACTGGGCGACATGGATGAACTCCTGCAGCTTTAATGCTTTAAAAACAAACCAAAAACATCAAAAGTTAAGTCACTGCCTAAGTGCATGGATCGCTTTCCTAATTTTCAAAAATTCATTAAAAATATTCCTTAAGAGATATGCAAATATTTTCAACGGATTCTTGTTCAGGGTGTCGTTGACTATGACTGTGTACAATTTCAAGACATTCCAAGATACTTTTGGTTTTTTTCTGTTAAATCAATCAATCAATCAATCATTTTTTGTATAGCCCACAGTTTACAAAACATAGTTTGTCTCAGGGACTTCACAGGGTTGGTAACATCCTCTGTCCTTCGACCAGGGTAAGGAAAAACTACCAGCGAAAAAACTCTTCTAACAGGGAAAAGGGTAGAAACCTTAAGGAGAACCACAGTTGAGGGATCCACTCCCTGGACGGACAGACGTGCAGTAGATGTTACCAAAAACATACAATACACAATGACAAAGAATAAAAAGTGAAAAGTCTTTAAATGCCAGGATCATCTGTCACAGCCTGTCGTGAAGGCTGTTGTGGTCAGAGACTTGAAGATGACGGAGTCCTCTTTCCTGTCCTGACCTCATGTCGTTCACTGGTGTCAGCAGAACTGTAAGAGATTAAACATCAGTTAGAGAAGGTCTACATGTGAATTTATGGTCTACATGTGGATTTATGTGCTACATGTGGATTTATGGTCTACATGTGGATTTATGGTGTACATGTGGATTTATGGTGTACATGTGGATGTATGGTGTACATGTGGATTTATGTGCTACATGTGGATTTATGGTCTAAATGTGGATTTATGGTGTACATGTGGATGTATGGTGTACATGTGGATTTATGTGCTACATGTGGATTTATGGTCTAAATGTGGATTTATGGTCTACATGTCATGGGGGACATCGGGTAAGTGGTGAGGGTTGAGAAATTGAGGACGGGGTAGAGAAAGTGCGGCTCGTGCAAAGTCTGTGTGCTCATTCTAAGTGCATGATGGGAAATTCCTCCAGCAGTCTAAGCCTATGGCAGCATAAGATTGACTATTCTAATCAGGACATACCTGATCTAGCTTTGACTATAGTCTATGTTAAAAAGGTAGGTTTTCAGTCTCACCTTAAAGGCAGAGACAGAGTCAGACTGTCTGACTGAAAGCAGAAGTTGGTTCCACAGGAGAGGAGCCTGGTAGATAAATGTTCTACCACCGATTCTACTTCTAGTTATTTTAGGAATAACCAGTAGACCTGAGTTCAGGGTCTATTGGGTTGATATAAAGTGATTAAGTCACAAATATAAGAAGGTGCCTGATTATTCAGGGCCTTGTATGTGAGTAGAAGTATTTTAAAATCTATTCTACTTTTCACTGGGAGCCAGTGAAGAGAAGCCAAGACAGGAGTTGTATAATCACGTCGTCTGGTTCCAGTCAGTATCCGTGCTGCTGCGTTCTGGACAAGTTGAAGGCTTCTCAAGGACTTACTAGGACATCCAGACAGTAAGGAGTTACAGTAATCCAGCCTAGAGGTTATAAAGGCGTGGATAAGTTTCTCAGAGTCTTGTCGTGATATAATATTTCTAATTGTCTTAATGTTGCGAAGGTGGAAGAAGGCTGTTCTACATATATGCTTAATATGTTCATCCAGTGATAAATCCTGGTCAAACAGGACTCCTAGGTTCCTTACTGTAGTGCAAGGGACTGAAGTGTTACTGCCTCGGTTTAGAGCTCCACTTAAAAGTGCTGCTCTTATATCTTTTGGCCCAAGGACCATGACCTCAGTTTTTTCTGTGTTAAGCATCAGAAAGTTCAGAGTCATCCACGTCTGTATGTCTATGAGACAATCCTGGAGTTTTATAGATGGGTTTGGGTCATCCGGTCGTACAGATACATATAGCTGGGTGTCGTCTGCATAACAATGGAAATCTATGTTGTGTTTCCTGATAATGTTGCCTAATGGCAGCATGTACAGGGTAAAAAGAATAGGTCCGAGCACGGAACCCTGAGGAACTCCGTAGTTGACCTTAGTGAATATGGAGTAGTCCTCGTTAACACTAACAAACTGAAATCTGTCCCATAAATAGGACTTGAACCAGACAAGTGCAGATCCTCTAATCACAACATCTTGTTCTAGTCTATGTAGCAGGATCTCATGATCTATCGTATCAAATGCTGCACTGAGATCCAGCAGGACCGATCTGGCGTTGTCTGGTAAACCAGCAGATGGCAGCAACTTTCAAGAGACCAGCTTCTCCATCTCTGAGCCCAGTAATGTTCAGGTAAGGCATTGGATATTTGAGATATTATTCAATAGAATCTTCCTCTTACTTCTAATCTTACTCTACGTATGTAGAAGATGTTTCTCCTGCTTTGATCTATTCTCTCTCATGCTCTGCTTCATCAATGAAGAACGAATTCATCGACAACATCCTTTCAGCTAATGTTCTACCTTAAAAACATCCCTACAGTTTCTTCCTTTCATCACAGTGACTCAATAATGATGGATTGTCATGAGTGAAAGTGGCTTCAGCTGCTTTTCCTTGTGTTTCAGGTCCGTGGAGATTTGAGGCCGAGGAGAAGCGAGCCTGGTGATGAGTCCAGAATCCCTCAAGGCTCCATCACACTTCCCTCCTCTATCACAAAAGTCACTTTACATGTAGAGGGAAAAAAAGAAAACAAAGTCACACACTCATCCAACAAAGCAGCCTTTCAGCACCACGGACAGCGCCCGAAGCTCCACAGTTACCGTAGCGACCCGCCCTCACCTATTCCATTCTTACTCACACACACAGGGATTGGATTGGAACAGAATGGCTACTTGAACTTTTTAAATGTTAAACTTCAAAAAAACATATATCTATATTATATATTTTATAAAATCTAAAATAAAATGCTTGAGGGGCTTAACTGGGGCTACACAGATGTTTGACGGTGTAGCGTGTTCGGTGTGAGTGAATGGGGCGATGGAGGAGGTCTGAAGGTAAGAAGGATTTGTAGGTGGTGAAGAGGATCTTGAAATGTGTTTACATGTTGAAACTGCCCTCTGGTGGACACGTTTGACATTACATGTAAGGTCACATGAGATTTAGAGCTGCTAAACTGGTGAAATAAATAGTAACTTTTGTGAGGGAAACAGTTTTTTTATGTTTAAGACCCTGCCAGGCCATAAATAATTCATCATAAAACAGAACTGCAAAAACCTGACCTCCAGTGGACAAAGGTGACATTACGTGTAGATGAAAAATGTATTCAAAGCTGCTGAATTCAAGTCACTGCCAGCCCATAAATAACTTGAGAAAACATTCAGGGTTCAGGCCATACAGAGTTTCACCGAGGGCCAGACTGTGGCACACATTTGTTCAGCCAGTTCAGCAGAGTGAGTGTGAGTGAAAGAGCGAGAGACTTCAAATAAGTGACTTATTTATTTATTTAACACAAAAGATTCAAGATGGAAAAAACATCAACACAAAGCAGAAAAGAAACAAAACGGCATCAAAGAAACATATAAAGGTTAAGTAGAAATTAAAGTCAAACAATCACAGGCTCTTTTCTTCAACGCAATAAAACAATACAGAGAAGAAAATACAGTTAGCTTTAAATAACAATAAAAACAAGAACTTATTCTTCATAAACCCTGTTGGCTTTAAACCCCACTTACACTGTGAATTAGAAATGGAAAAGAAAAAAGACTCAGCTTCACCCACTGAGGCTGAAGTGGCTGTGACGCCCCCTGCTGGTTGGACTAAAACCTCATTTAATCAGAAAAAGGAAGGAAGCAATAAAGTCCATTAGAGAAGGAGAGAACACAGGGATGGAGGAAATGGCAAAAAGAAAGGGCTGAAAGACATGAAAAAGAATGGAAGGAAAGAGAAAAGGAAAGCAATAAAAGGACAGCAAGGAAATAAATGAGTTTGTCGACTCACAGGGAAACCACATCAAGTCCAGTCGGTGAAATCCAGTCCATGTTTTGCTGCCGTTTCTGGACACATGAAAACACATGAAGTGAAAATTAACTTGACTATCGTCACAACAATGACAAACATTCAAACACATTCTACACATTAACATTTACTCAAAAAGATCAACTTTTCAAATAAGTCACAAATGTCCGGGTAAACTTATCGTTTGCCGCCGTCGTTAGCGTTACCCAGAGTGCACCACGTGGAGGTGACAGTCGGACTTGCACTCCTTTTTTTTTTTTTTTTTTTTAAATCATTCATAATATTAGAGAGAAGAGAAACCCAACAATTCACACAATGAGCAAGCAATCGTGGCAACAGTGGAGAGAAAAAACTCCCTTTTAACAGGAAGAAATCTCTGGCAGAACCAGACTCAAAGTGTGCGGCCGTCTGCCTCGACCGGTTGGGGGGAATGGGAGGGGAACAGAAAGGACAAGAGGTGGTAACTTTTGTTAGTCAGTGGTTTTGGTTGGACGACCACAAGGAGGCCATTTTGTGCAGTTCATGTTGGGTTTTTTTCAGATTCTTGTGTTCCGTTCCTCCAGGTTTTGAATCCACTGATCCCATTTCCTCAAAGATCATCATGCAGATCCATCCATTTTCCAAGAGTAGATTCACTGAGGTGAATGAATTCCTCCATTTGCTGCATCATCGTGTTGACAAAGTTGTCCAGAAAGTTACTTTTGCATTTCCAAGCCATGATTCCAGTTTGTCCATCCTTGTGAGCAGATTTTTGTTTTGCTGTCACGTATGGAGAGTTCCGTCCAATCAGAGTTATCAATCCTCCGACACCTGCACCCGTTTACTGTCAACTAAGTTTTGCTAAGTGTACACATTTGTGTAACAACGACAACACAGGAAGATGAAACGACAGACCAAAGTAGAAGTGCATATTGACACAAACAAAAAAACACTCATCTTGTTTTGACAGCCGGTGTTCAGAGTTCGTCTAAGTTGTCCAGGACGTAAGAAGTCCACCAAGTGTTAGGGTCTCAATTCTGGAACAGATTAGGAAAAACAAAACTGAAAAGCAGTAGCAAAGTGTCATTGATGTCAAAAGGAGTCTAATATACTCACCACTGTAGGTTCTTGTGTAGTGGAAGTGGTTAACGAGCTCTGCAGAACTCTGATAACCTGTGCACCTGAACCAGGTGTTTTGGGGATAACTAACTAAGGTTAGCTAACCCTAACCCCCTCATTTGTTCCTTGATGCAGAAAACGGCCCCTTGCCAAAAACTGCTGTAAAAATATCTTAATATTTATTTCCACTTTAAATGAGTCAGTCTTTTGAAGCTACTTCATCCTGAAATATGCATATCAAATATTAATATTTTTAAAAGGTGAACCTTTTAAAGGCCATATTGTTTACGCAACTACACTGTTTTTATTGGGAAAAAAAAACTACAATAACTTTTGATTCTGATGCATTCTTATTTTTTGCAATGTCAGATTTTTCTAAAAACTGTCTCCTACAAAAATATTGTTCATATTTTTTTCAACTTTAAATTGTCACTCTTTTAACGCTACTTCAGACTGAGATATACTCATCAAATTATATTTTTAAAATTCTAACCCTTTAAAGGCCATAATGTTTATGCAACTCTTTAAATCAACAAAAAAACTACAATCCTTTCCAATCAATCATAAAATACCTTTCAAGGACTATTTATTATTATCAGGCCCTGAGATGGTCAGTGATTGGAAGAAACATTGATTTTGATGCATTGTTAGTTTCTGTAGTGGCAGATGCAATTTAATAATCTTGTGATATGATGGATTTTGAACCGTCTCCTTCTATAAGCAAACTTTTTTCCAACTAAATAATTATTACCCTGTTTTGTTTAAAGATAAATAAACAAGAATAGGTTCAACCTGAACAAATATTTATTTTGCAAAGACGACCCTGAATGATGAAGACTGAAATATAAACATTGAATATGAAACATGGGGCAGTTGGGTGTGTTGTTGGAGATGGGGAGAAAGGAAGAGAGATGGTGAGTGAGTGCATCATGTGTGACTGAGTGAGGGAGTGAGGGAGTGAGGGAGCGAGTGAGCGAGCGAGCGAGAGTGAGTGAGTGACTGTGAGTGAGTGAGCGAGCGAGAGTGAGCGAGCGAGCGTGACTGCGAGTGAACGAGCGAGATTTGGAGTCTCTGCTCCACCTGAGCTGAACTCTCACATTCACACATGATGAACTCACTCACCATCTCCATCTTTTCCCTTCTCCCCATCGCCAACAACACACCAAACTGCCCCATGTTTCATATTCAATGTTCATATTTAAGTGTTCATCATTCAGTGTCCTTTGCAAAATAAATGTTTTTCAGGTTCAAACTATTATTGTATGTTTATTCATCTTAAAACAAAACCAGGCTATAATTGGGTTAGTAGGAAAAAAATGTTTTACTTGTAGTCGGAGACCGATTCAAAATCCATCATATATCACAAAATAAGATTACATTGGATCTGCTACTACAAACAACTAATGCATCAAAATCAATGTTTCTCCTAGTCACTGACCCATCTCAGGGTCTAATAACAACCAAATATTCCTTAAACCACACCAAACATTTCATTTCAAAAATGAAATAAACTTGAACCCTGAGTCTGTTTATATATCAAATAACAACCTGTGTTTGAATCGTATTCAGTGCTTTGTGACTAAAGGGATTTTTGTACACTTCAAAAATAATGGAAAAACTAAATAATGAAAAGGGACGAGAGCAGCAGCAAACAAGTAACAATACTCATCTTCTTCTGACAGTTGGTGTTCAGATGTTCAAAGTTGTGCTGGACGTCAGAAATCCACCAAGCCTTGGGTCTCCATCCTGGAACAGATTAGGAAAAACGAAACTAAAAAGCAGCATCAAACAGTCACTGATGTCCAAAGGAATCTGATATACTCACCACTGCAGATTCTTCTTGTGCAGTAGGAGTCACCGATGAGATCAGGGAAGACGCGACTGTAGGGTAGAATGTCCACCAAGCACCACCTCGAGGTCGACAATGTTGGGTCACCCTTCTGGAACAGATTAGGAAAAACAAACAAATTAACAGAGACAAAAGCAGCAGCAAACAATTAACAATACTCATCCTCTTCCGACCGCTGGGGTTCAGAGTTCTTCAAAGTTGTCCAGAACGTAGGAAGTCCACCAAGCGTAGGGTCTCCATTCTGAAACAGATTAGGAAAAACGAAACTGAAAAGCAGCATCAAACAGTCACTGATGTCCAAAGGAATCTGATATACTCACCACTGCAGGTTCTTCTTGTGCAGTGGGAGTCACCGACCAGATCAGGGAAGAGGCGACTGTAGTGTAGAACGTCCACCAAGAACCACCTCGAGGTCGATCATGTTGGGTCTCCCTTCTGGAACAGATTAGGAAAAACAAACAGATAAAAGTGACAAAAGCAGCAGCAAAAACAACAATTAACAATACTCATCCTCTTCCGACAGCTGGGGTTCAGAGTTCTTCAAAGTTGTCCAGGACATAGGAAGTCCACCAAGCGTAGGGTCTCCATTCTGAAACATATTAGGAAAAACAAAACTAAAAAGCAGCATCAAACAGTCACTGATGTCCAAAGGAATCTGATATACTCACCACTGCAGATTCTTCTTGTGCAGTAGGAGTCACCGATGAGATCAGGGAAGACGCGACTGTAGGGTAGAACGTCCACCAAGCACCACCTCGAGGTCGACCATGTTGGGTCACCCTTCTGGAACAGATTAGGAAAAACAAACAAATTAACAGAGACAAAAGCAGCAGCAAACAATTAACAATACTCATCCTCTTCCGACCGCTGGGGTTCAGAGTTCTTCAAAGTTGTCCAGAACGTAGGAAGTCCACCAAGCGTAGGGTCTCCATTCTGAAACAGATTAGGAAAAACAAAACTGAAAAGCAGTATCAAACTGTCACTGATGCCCAAAGGAATCTGATATACTCACAACTGGAGGTTCTTGTGTTGTAGGAGTCACCGATGAGATCAGGGAAGAGGCGACTGTAGACGAAAGTAGAGGTCAACAACGATGAAGCAAACACAAATAAGAAATATCACCATACTCCTCCTCTTCCGACAGTCTGTGTTCAGTCAATATGCATATCAAATATTAATATTTTTTAAAATGTTAACCTTTTAAAGGCCATATTGTTTATGCAACTACAATAACTTTTGATTCTGATGCATTCTTATTTTTTGCAATGTCAGATTTTTCTAAAAACAGTCTCCTACAAAAATATTGTTCATATTTTTTTCAACTTTAAATTGTCACTCTTTTAACGCTACTTCAGACTGAGATATACTCATCAAATTATATTTTTAAAAATTCTAACCCTTTAAAGGCTATAATGTTTATGCAACTCTTTAAATCAACAAAAAAACTACAATCCTTTCCAATCAATCATAAAATACCTTTCAAGGACTATTTATTATTATCAGGCCCTGAGATGGTCAGTGATTGGAAGAAACATTGATTTTGATGCATTGTTAGTTTCTGTAGTGGCAGATGCAATTTAATAATCTTGTGATATGATGGATTTTGAATCGTCTCCTTATATAAGCAAACTTTTTTTTCCTACTAAATAATTATTACCCTGTTTTGTTTTAAGATAAATAAACAAGAATAGGTTCAACCTGAACAAATATTTATTTTGCAAAGACGACCCTGAATGATGAAGACTGAAATATAAACATTGAATATGAAACATGGGGCAGTTGGGTGTGTTGTTGGAGATGGGGAGAAAGGAAGAGAGATGGTGAGTGAGTGCATCATGTGTGACTGAGTGAGGGAGTGAGGGAGTGAGGGAGTGAGGGAGCGAGTGAGCGAGCGAGCGAGAGTGAGTGAGTGACTGTGAGTGAGTGAGTGAGCGAGCGAGAGTGAGCGAGCGTGACTGCGAGTGAACGAGCGAGATTTGGAGTCTCTGCTCCACCTGAGCTGAACTCTCACATTCACACATGATGAACTCACTCACCATCTCCATCTTTTCCCTTCTCCCCATCGCCAACAACACACCAAACTGCCCCATGTTTCATATTCAATGTTCATATTTAAGTGTTCATCATTCAGTGTCCTTTGCAAAATAAATGTTTTTCAGGTTCAAACTATTATTGTATGTTTATTCATCTTAAAACAAAACCAGGTTATAATTGGGTTAGTAGGAAAAAAATGTTTTACTTGTAGTCGGAGACCGATTCAAAATCCATCATATATCACAAAATAAGATTACATTGGATCTGCTACTACAAAAAAGTAATAATGCATCAAAATCAATGTTTCTCCTAGTCACTGACCCATCTCAGGGTCTAATAACAACCAAATATTCCTTAAACCACACCAAACATTTCATTTCAAAAATGAAACAAACTTGAACCCTGAGTCTGTTTATATATCAAAAAACAACCTGTGTTTGAATCGTATTCAGTGCTTTGTGACTATAGTGATTTTTGTACACTTAAAAAATAATGGAAAAAACTAAATAATGAAAAGGGACGAGAGCAGCAGAAAACAACAATACTCATCTTCTTCTGACAGTTGGTGTTCAGATGTTCAAAGTTGTCCTGGACGTCAGAAATCCACCAAGCCTTGGGTCTCCATTCTGAAACAGATTAGGAAAAACGAAACTGAAAAGCAGCATCAAACTTTCATTGATGTTCAAAGGAATCTGATATACTCACCACTGTAGGTTCTTCTTGTGCAGTGGGAGTCACCGATGAGATCAGGGAAGAGGCGACTGTAGACAAAAGTAGAGGTCAGTTTTCCGGCCAGTTTTCTGCTGCCTTTAACCAGCTCTGTGTCCCCTCTGAATTATTACCAAACACGGAGGTGCTCAGTTCTTCGTTTCACTCCTCCTGCCGAACCATATTGGACTCTGTGGCTCCATTTAAAACCGTGCAGCCCAAAGCTAAACCTGAGCCCTGGTTCAATGCGAGAACTCGCGCAGCCAGACAGGATTGCCGCAAAGCTGAACGCAGGTGGAAAAAGGACAAGCTGCAGGTTTCTCGCCAAATCCTAAAAGACAGCTGGCGCTGCTACCAGAGCACTGTCAAAGAGTCCAGAAGAGAGCACCTGTCAAATATTATTGAATCAAACTCTCACAACCCACGTGTGTTATTTAAAACCATAGAGTCTGTTCTTGGCTCACCTCAGCCTGTGTGCACAGAGGAATCCCCTGAAATGTGCAATAGCTTCCTGCAGTTCTTCATTGATAAGGTTGCTACCACAAGGGCTCTAATCACCACACCTGTGTCTGACCCCTCTGACAGTGTGCTTTTCTCAGCTGTGCTTGATTCGTTTGAGCCCGTGTCTCTGATTGCCTTAGAAAAAGTGGTTGCCCAGATGAAGCCATCAGGCTCTCCCTGTGACACTGTCCCGCCTCACTTTTTTAAAGAGGTATTTCCTTGTATAGGGCAGTCAGTCCTGGCCATTATTAACAGCAGTCTGTCTTCTGGTGTTGTCCCCCAATGTTTTAAACATGCTGTTGTACAACCCCTGCTTAAGAAACCTGGCCTTGATCGTGTTATGCTAGCCAATTAAAGACCTATCTCCAAGCTGCCTTTTATTTCAAAGATCCTGGAAAAAGTTGTCCACGCCCAGTTGCAGTCGTTCCTGGACGAGCATGATATTCTGGAGATTTTCCAGTCTGGCTTTAAAACAAGGCATAGTACAGAGTCAGCTTTATTAAGAGTGTTCAATGACATCCTCCTGACGGTTGATTCTGGAGACTCTGTGATCCTTGTCCTGCTGGACCTAACTGCAGCGTTTGACACTGTGGACCACAATATTTTAGTGGCACGCTTGCAGCACCTAGTGGGCATTAGTGGTAGCGCCCTTAATTGGTTTAGATCGTATCTTGAGGGAAGATCTATGTGTGTACGCCTCGGTGGCTCTGAGTCCCGCTCTGCTCCACTGTCATATGGGGTTCCACAGGGCTCAATTTTAGGGCCCCTGCTCTTCTCCCTGTATCTGCTTCCCCTGGGCTCCATCTTGAGAAAACATGGCATCTCATTTCATTTTTATGCAGACGACAGTCAGATTTATGTCCCACTGAGTAAGAAAAATGCCTGTCTGCAACCACTTCTATTATGTCTTGATGACATAAAAGCATGGATGTCACTGAACTTTTTAAAATTTAATGAAAAGAAGACGGAAGTCATAATGTTTGGTCCTAGCGGCTCTAGTGAACCCCCCCCTGCTGATTTGGGCCCTTTGGCATCGTATGTGAAGCCTTTAGTGACAAACTTAGGTTTTATTATGGACAGTGATTTTAAATTGGACCGGCAAATTGGGGCAACAGTAAAGTCCAGCTTTTTTCACCTCAGGCAGCTGGCAAAGGTGAGGCCCTTTCTCTCACAAAAGCACTTTGAAACAGTAATCCATGCCTTTGTTACATCTCGGCTGGATTACTGTAACGCTCTTTATCTTGGAGTCAGCCAGTCCTCCCTCTCACGTCTCCAGTTGGTCCAGAACGCTGCTGCTCGCCTCTTAACTGGAGCACATTACTCCCATTTTGGCCTCCCTTCACTGGCTGCCTGTGCATTTTAGAGTCCATTTTAAGATTCTTTTATTTGTTTTTAAATCTTTAAATGGTCTTGCCCCGCCTTACCTCTCTGAGCTTCTCCATCCTTACACTCCTGCTCGGTGCCTCAGGTCAGCTGACCAGCTGCTCCTGGAGGTACCGAGGTCTAAACGGAAGCTCAGAGGGGAAAGAGCTTTCTCCATTGCCGGTCCCAAACTTTGGAACGCCCTCCCGCTTCATATTAGACAGGCCCCCTCACTTTCCATTTTTAAAACTCATCTTAAAACACATTTTTATTCTTCTGCGTTCAACTCAGCATGAGACTCTGCTCTTGTTTTAGTGTTTTATTGTTTAAACATTTTTATTGTTTTATAGTTTTTTTTATTATTTAAACATTGTTACTGTTTTATAGTTTTATTGTTTTTATTTTGTCTCCTATGTTTTATGTGCCATGTTTTATTTATTGTACTGTTAAGCACTTTGTACCAGCTTTAGCTGCCTAAAGCGCTCTATAAATAAAGTTGAGTTGAGTTGAGTTGAGTCAACAACAATGACGCAAAGAAAAATAAATATCACCATTCTCCTCCTCTTCCGACAATCTGTGTTCAGAGTTCGTCGAAGTTGTCCAGAACGTCCACCAAGCACCGCCTCGAGGTCGACCATGTTGGGTCTCCATTCTGGAACAGATTAGGAACAACAAACAAATTAACAGAGACAAACGCAGCAAACACAACAACTTACAATACTCATCCTCTTCTGACAGCTGGTGTTCAGAGTTCGTCAATGTTGTCCTGGACATACACCAGGCGTGACCGTTCCATCACAAGGTCCATGTCGGGTCTCGATTCTGGAACAGAAAATTTGTGTCCAGCCATGGCAAAAGGGTTCACATGTCTACTTCGGGACATTTGGAGTTATTTACAGATTCCGAAAGTGCTAAGCTTTCCAACAATGTCAAACCCATGTCCATCTGATCATTTTTGAAGAAGATGTGGTCATTTGAATGTAGACACTCCTCAAACTGCTTTAGGGAGAAATTCAGCCTGAAAGATTTCGACCCTCTTGAGGAGCCAGGCCAATAGCTGCTCATTTGCATGACATTAACATGGTCACAACCCCCCACCCAGTCTAGCTGTCAGTGACATCTGATGTCTGTTAGCCCACAGGACAGTAACAGTGTAGCAGTTTGGAAAAAAAAAGGAATGAATGTAGTTCATGTCAATGTAAGGCAAGGCAAGGCAAGTTTATTTGTATAGCACATTTCAACAACAAGGTAATTCAAAGTGCTTTACATAAAGCATTAAAAAGCATAGAAAAGAGACATTTATAAAATCAGATATAACATCAAAATAAAAACAAGCAGGTAAAATTTAAAGATTAAGATAAAAAAATAAAATAGATACAAATAAAATAAAAAGATAACAAATAAAATCAAGAGTATATATAAGGAATAAAGGTTACAGTGCAGTATTGGAAATGACTGAAATGCAGCGGCAAACAGAAAAGTCTTCACTCTTGATTTAAAAGAGGTGAGAGTTTCAGCAGACCTACAGTTTTCTGGGAGTTTGTTCCAGATATATGGTGCATAGAACTAAAATAAAGAAATAAAATATATCTAAGTGTGTGAAGGAATATTTTCCAGACCATGGACTATATTATCATCTTCAATACCAGTTCCTCCACCACAATGTGGCTGTACCCACTCTGTCCATCACAGTTGATATGCGGACTAAATGATGACATCACAAACGCACCCTCTTCTGTGCTGTAACCTTTGGTGCTGGGCATGTGAAGAATTTTGCCTCATCAGAACAGAAAGGCCGGATTTTTTCAAAAAGATACGTCTGCCTGTCCATGGTCAGTCCAGGTGGGGCCAGGACGGGGAGACTGTCAACAGGGGGCAGAACTCCTGGGTTGCGCAGTAGCTGAAACTCGATAGGCTCTGCATCACTGTGAGTTTGAGCAAGCACCACACCTGGTCTGTTGGCATCAAAGCTGTGACAGAATAGAAGCACACAACAGGATATTTAAAACATGGCTCACTGTTCACATGGAACACTATTATGTTCATTCGTGATTTTTTTATTCATAAAATGCAGAATTTTGAATATAAATACCTAAAGTTCTGATAACTCTTGATCTGTGGGAGCTTTTGAAAGTAGGGACTCAGATGTGTCTGCCAGTCGATGGTCTTTACTATCACTCTGCCATCTGCCGTTCCAACAAGCTGCGGAATATTGAGGCGACTTTCAGCAGAGCTGTGTTCCACTACCTGTTGACAGCAAGAACCACAATGAAAATAATGATTTTATTTTTCCAAAAAAATCACATTTTACACATTACATATTGCAGTCTATATAAGCATTTGGCTATTGTATAGAAATCAATTTATACACATACCAAGAGCCTTAGCCGACCTCATGTATTGACGCCACACTGAGGCCTTGGACACATGGGTTGGCAGCAACTTCACATGCCAATCCTTATGCCCAGGATTCTGAAAAAAAAATAAAAAATACTTATTTCAGATCATGGTTCATGTTAAAAGGCATTTAATCACTGAATCAGTATAGATTGATCAGTAGTATTGCTTGAATTATGTGTGAATGCCACACCTTTATGTGCATGAATTGCACGTGTAATTAACACGTTCATCACACATTGTGTTAATCATGTGTGATTCATGCATGCAAAGGTGTGGCATTCACACATCATTCAATGCAATGTTAGGTTTCGAACACGGGAGTTTCGTCTCAAAGCATTTGAATTATCAAACTGAACCTGCGGGTGTACAAAATCTCAAAGAGGGCCGTGACATGCTCCTCTTACGGCTTATAATACGCTCATCTGACCGAACAAAAGTTTCGATGTGCGCATCATTCTCATTGTAATAATACAGTACCGAGCTAGCGAGCTAAGCTAGCGAGCTAAGCAAGCATGGCTAATAACAATGTAGCCAAACGGCGTTATGAAACGCACAGTGGATTATTAAAAGACAGCTTCCCTATGTGCGTCTGTATGTGACTTTGAATGAACACTAACATAACATCGATTAACAACGTTAAGGAAAACTCACCCCATAAGAACATGAGTTCCTCTGATCATAAGAGGTCCGTGCTTGCTTCCTTTTCGTTGCAGTTTTACGTCTGTTCGCCTCCAAAAGTCCAATTCGATAGGAGATAGAGCGGTGCTGGCGTCATGTCATCATCTCAGACAACTACCGTGTGTGTCCTGCTCTCTTTCAGCCGCGGAATAATCATCTGTTTGTTGTTTTTGTGACGATGAAGTCTGCTAACACGTTAGCATAAAGATCGCTAGCTTAAAATGCTAACAGTCCACACACAGCAGTCTCTGTACGTTCGCTGTCCTTGTCCGTGAAGAAGCTGCTCAGCCACAGACTTATTGTCCTTTTCTCTTTGTCTTCCTTTGTCAAACAAAGCTTTGATGATGACTGCTTTGATGATATTCACGCTTTAATTTCGCACTGCACACACACACACTGCACACATACGCTGGACATTCGACACACTCTCTCTCCCTCTCCCTGTCTCTCTCTCTCTCTCCGTACAATTAGCCATGTGTATTCTCTGTGATCGTCAGCTGATTGGCTGAAAAAGCCGATTGGCTGACACTGTTTTCTTCACTTTTAAGTTTTAACAAAGCATTATGGGTAATGGATTGGTTCACATGGTGTAACAGCTTCCTGGTGAACCAATGTGTTTTTACAAGGAGGGTCACATTTGATTTATGGCTGCTGAATTATTCAGACTGCCCTCTATTGGACAAGTTTGACATTACAAGTAAGGTCAAATCTGATTTATGGCTGCTGGGTTCTTCAAATTGCCCTCTAGTGGATAAAGGTGTCATTACATGTAAGCTCAAATTTGATGTATGGATACTTAATTATTTCAACTGCCCTCTAGTGGACAAGTTTGACATTACAAGTAAGGTCAAATCTGATTCATGGCTGCTGGGTTCTTCAAACTGCCCTCTAGTGGACAAACATGTCGTTACATGTAAGCTCAAATTTGATGTATGGATACTTAATTATTTCAACTGCCCTCTAGTGGACAAGTTTGACATTACAAGTAAGGTCAAATCTGATTTATGGGTGCTGGATTGGTCAGACTGCCCTCTGGTGGACAAATGTGTTATTACATGTAAGGTCAAATCTGATTTATGGCTGCTAAATTCTTCAGACTGCCCTCTAGTGGAAAAAGATGTCATTACATGTAAGGTCAAATTTGACTTTTGGCTGCTGGATTCTTCAGACTGCCCTCTGGTGGATAAACATGTCATTACATGCACGCTCAAATTTGATTTATAGCTGATAAATTATTTCAACTGCCCTCTAGTGGACAAGTTTGACATTACAAGTAAGGTCAAATCTGATTTATGGCTGCTGGATTGGTCAGACTGCCCTCTGGTGGACAAATGTGTCATTACATGTAAGCTCAAATCTGATTTATGGCTGTTAAATTCTTCAGACTGCCCTCTAGTGGATAAAGGTGTCATTACATGTAAGGTCAAATTTGACTTTTGGCTGCTGGATTCTTCAGACTGCCCTCTGGTGGATAAACATGTCATTACATGCACGCTCAAATTTGATTTATAGCTGCTTAATTATTTCAACTGCCCTCTAGTGGACAAGTTTGACATCACAAGTAAGGTCAAATCTGATTTATGGCTGCTGGATTGGTCAGACTGCCCTCTGGTGGACAAATGTGTCATTACATGTAAGCTCAAATCTGATTTATGGCTGTTAAATTCTTCAGACTGCCCTCTAGTGGATAAAGGTGTCATTACATGTAAGGTCAAATTTGACTTTTGGCTGCTGGATTCTTCAGACTGCCCTCTGGTGGATAAACATGTCATTACATGCACGCTCAAATTTGATTTATGGATACTAAATTATTTCAACTGCCCTCTGGTGGACAAACATGTCATTATATGTTATGTCAAATCTGATTTATAGCTGCTTTATTATTTCAACTGCCATCTAGTGGACAAGTTTGACATTACAAGTAAGGTCAAATCTGATTTATGGCTGCTGGATTGGTCAGACTGCCCTCTGGTGGACAAATGTGTCACTACATGTAAGCTCAAATCTGATTTATGGCATGCTAAATTCTTCAGACTGCTCTCTAGTGGATAAAGGTGTCATTACATGTAAGCTCAAATCTGATTTATGGCATGCTAAATTCTTCAGACTGCTCTCTAGTGGATAAAGGTGTCATTGCATGTAAGCTCAAATTTGATGTATGGATACCTAATTATTTCAACTGCCCTCTAGTGGACAAGTTTGACATTGCAAGTAAGGTCAAATCTGATTTATGGCTGCTGGATTGGTCAGACTGCCCTCTGGTGGACAAATGTGTCATTACATGTAAGCTCAAATCTGATTTATGGCATGCTAAATTCTTGGAACTGCCCTTTAGTGGATAAAGGTGTCATTACATGTAAGCTCAAATTTAATGTATGGATACTTAATTATTTCAACTGCCCTCTAGTGGACAAGTTTGACATTACAAGTAAGGTCAAATCTGATTCATGGCTGCTTGGTTCTTCAAACTGCCCTCTAGTGGACAAACATGTCATGTTTGTCATGACATGGGTTAACCCATGCCAAACTATGTCATGTTCAAAAGTTCATTAAAAATATTCTTCAAGAGATATGCAAATATATTCAACGGATTCTTGTTCAGGGCATGCTTGACTATGACTGTGTACAATTTCAAGACATTCCAAGATACTTTTGGGGTCTTTTTTGACAAAAAAGTTAAGTCACTGCGTAAGTGCATGGTTCGCTTTCCTGATTTTCAAAAATTCATTTAAAATATTGGTTAGGCGATATGCAAATATTTTCAACGGATTCTTGTTCAGGGTGTCGTTGACTATGACTGAGTACAATTTCAAGACATTCCAACATACTTGGAATGTCCAAGTGCATGGATCGCTTTCCGGATTTTCAAAAATTAATTAAAAATATTCCTTAAGAGATATGCAAATATTTTCAACGGATTCTTGTTCAGGGTGTCGTTGACTATGACTGAGTACAATTTCAAGACATTCCAACATACTTGGAATGTCCAAGTGCATGGATCGCTTTCCGGATTTTCAAAAATTCATTAAAAATATTCCTTAAGAGATATGCAAATATTTTCAACGGATTCTTGTTCAGGGTGTCGTTGACTATGACTGAGTACAATTTCAAGACATTCCAACATACTTGGAATGTCCAAGTGCATGGATCGCTTTCCGGATTTTCAAAAATTCATTAAAAATATTCTTCAAGAGATGTGCAAATATATTCAACGGATTCTTGTTCAGGGCATGCTTGACTATGACTGTGTACAATTTCAAGACATTCCAAGATGCTTTTGGGGTCTTTTTTGACAAAAAAGTTAAGTCACTGCCTAAGTGCATCGATCGCTTTCCTGATTTTCAAAAATTCATTAAAAATATTCCTTAAGCGATATGCAAATATTTACAACGGATTCTTGTTCAGGGCGTCGTTGACTATGACTGAGTACAATTTCAAGACATTCCAACATACTTGGAATGTCCAAATGCATGGATCGCTTTCCTGATTTTCAAAAGTTCTATAAAAATATTCTTCAAGAGATATGCAAATATATTCAACGGATTCTTGTTCAGGACATGCTTGACTATGACTGTGTACAATTTCAAGACATTCCAAGATACTTTTGGGGTCTTTTTTGAATAAAAAGTTAAGTCACTGCCTAAGTGCACAGACTTTCCTCCTTTTCAAAAATTCATTAAAAATATTCCTTAAGAGATTTGCAAATATTTTTAATGGATTCTTGTTCAGGGCGTCGTTGACTATGACCGAGTACAATTTCAAGACATTCCAACATACTTGGAATGTCCAAGTGCATGGATCGCTTTCCGGATTTTCAAAAATTCTATAAAAATATTCTTCAAGAGATATGCAAATATATTCAACGGATTCTTGTTCAGGGCATGCTTGACTATGACTGTGTACAATTTCAAGACATTCCAAGATACTTTTGGGGTCTTTTTTGAATAAAAAGTTAAGTCACTGCCTAAGTGCACAGACTTTCCTCATTTTCAGAAATTCATTAAAAATATTCCTTAAGAGATATGCAAATATATTCAACGGATTCTTGTTCAGGGCATGCTTGACTATGACTGTGTACAATTTCAAGACATTCAAAGATACTTTTGGGGTCTTTTTTGAATAAAAAGTTAAGTCACTGCCTAAGTGCACAGACTTTCCTCATTTTCAAAAATTAATTAAAAATATTCCTTAAGAGATATGCAAATATTTTCAATTGATTCTTGTTCAGATCGTCGTTGACTATGACTGTGTACAATTTCAAGACATTCCAAGATACTTTTGGGGTCTTTTTTGACGAAAAAGTTAAGTCACTGCCTCAGTGCATGGATCGCTTTCCTGATTTTCAAAAATTCATTAAAAATATTCCTTAAGCGATATGCAAATATTTTCAACGGATTCTTGTTCAGGGCGTCGTTGACTATGACTGAGTACAATTTCAAGACATTCCAACATACTTGGAATGTCCAAGTGCATGGATCGCTTTCCTGATTTTCAAAAGTTCATTAAAAATATTCTTCAAGAGATATGCAAATATATTCAACGGATTCTTGTTCAGGGCATGCTTGACTATGACTGTGTACAATTTCAAGACATTCCAAGATACTTTTGGGGTCTTTTTTGTCAAAAAAGTTAAGTCACTGCCTAAGTGCATGGATCGCTTTCCTGATTTTCAAAAATTCATTTAAAATATTCCTGAAGCGATATGCAAATATTTTCAACGGATTCTTGTTCAGGGCGTCGTTGACTATGACTGAGTACAATTTCAAGACATTCCAAGATACTTTTGGGGTCTTTTTTGAATAAAAAGTTAAGTCACTGCCTAAGTGCACAGAAATTCCTCATTTTCAAAAATTCATTAAAAATATTCCTTAAGCGATATGCAAATATTTTCAACGGATTCTTGTTCAGGGCGTCGTTGACTATGACTGAGTACAATTTCAAGACATTCCAACATACTTGGAATGTCCAAGTGCATGGATCAATTTCCTGATTTTCAAAAGTTCATTAAAAATATTCTTCAAGAGATATGCAAATATATTCAACGGATTCTTGTTCAGGGCATGCTTGACTATGACTGTGTACAATTTCAAGACATTCCAAGATACTTTTGGGGTCTTTTTTGAATAAAAAGTTAAGTCACTGCCGAAGTGCACAGACTTTCCTCATTTTCAAAAATTCATTAAAAATATTCCTTAAGAGATATGCAAATATTTTCAATTGATTCTTGTTCAGGGCGTCGTTGACTATGACTGAGTACAATTTCAAGACATTCCAACATACTTGGAATGTCCAAGTGCATGGATCGCTTTCCGGATTTTCAAAAATTCATTAAAAATATTCTTCAAGAGATATGCAAATATATTCAACGGATTCTTGTTCAGGGCATGCTTGACTATGACACTTTACAGTGTCAGTGGGTGTGTCAGTAGGTGTCAGTGGGTGTGTCAGTAGATGTCAGTATGTGTGTCAGTGGGTGTGTCAGTAGGTGTGTCAGGTGATGCTGTTGATACCGATGCTGGTGTCACTGAAGGGGGCGGAGCCAAGCTGGTTCTGCTGCTGCAACAGTCTGAACTGGTCACATGACAAACCCTGATGTTCAGGAGACCACTGAGGAGACATCAGAGACATCAGAGAGATCAGAGAGACATCACAGAGACATCACAGAGACATCTCAGGAGACATCTCAGGAGACATCAGAGAGACATCACAGAGACATCAGAGAGACATCACAGAGACATCACAGTGACATCAGAGAGACATCACAGAGACATCACAGTGACATCACAGAGACATCAGAGAGACATCACAGAGACATCAGAGAGACATCACAGTGACATCAGAGAGACATCACAGAGACATCACAGAGACATCACAGAGACATCAGAGAGACATCAGAGAGACATCAGAGACATAAAAGACATCACAGACATCACAGACATCAGAAAGACATCACAGATATCAGAGAGACATCACAGCGACATCACAGAGACATCACAGTGACATCACAGAGACATCAGAGAGACATCAGAGAGACATCAGAGAGACATCAGAGAGACATCACAGACATCACAGACATCAAAGACATCAAAGACATCAGAAAGACATCACAGACATCAAAGACATTACAGACATTACAGACATCAGAGAGACATCAGAGACATCAAAGACATCAAAGACATCACAGTCATCAAAGACATCACATACATTAAAAGACATCACAGACATCATAAAGACATCAAAGACATCATAGACATCACATCAAAGACATCAAGGACATCACAGACATCACAGACATCACAGACATCACAGACATCATAAAGACATCAAAGACATCATAGACATCACATCAAAGACATCAAGGACATCAGAGACATCAGAGACATCAAAGACATCAAAGCCATCAAAGACATCAAAGACATCAAAGACATTACAGACATCAGAGAGACATCAGAGACATCAAAGACATCAAAAGACATCACAGTCATCAAAGACATCACATACATTAAAAGACATCACAGACATCATAAAGACATCAAAGACATCATAGACATCACATCAAAGACATCAAGGACATCACAGACATCACAGACATCACAGACATCATAAAGACATCAAAGACATCATAGACATCACATCAAAGACATCAAGGACATCAGAGACATCAAAGACATCAAAGCCATCAAAGACATCAAAGACATCACAGACATCACAGACTTCACAGACATCATAAAGACATCATAGAAATCACATCAAAGACATCAAGGACATCACAGACATCACAGACATCACAGTCATCAAAGACATCACATACATTAAAAGACATCACAGACATCATAAAGACATCAAAGACATCATAGACATCACATCAAAGACATCAAGGACATCACAAACATCACAGACATCAAAGACATCACAGACATCATAAAGACATCAAAGACATCATAGACATCACATCAAAGACATCAAGGACATCAGAGACATCAGAGACATCAAAGACATCAAAGACATCAAAGACATTACAGACATCAGAGAGACATCAGAGACATCAAAGACATCAAAGACATCATAGACAACACATCAAAGACATCAAGGACATCACAGACATCACAGACATCATAGACATCAAAGACATCACAGACATCATAAAGACACCAAAGACATCATAGACATCACATCAAAGACATCAAGGACATCAGAGACATCAAAGACATCAAAGCCATCAAAGCCATCAAAGACATCAAAGACATCACAGACATCAAAGACATCACAGACATCATAAAGACATCATAGACATCACATCAAAGACATCAAGGACATCAGAGACATCAGAGACATCAGAGACATCAGAGACATCAAAGCCATCAAAGCCATCAAAGCCATCAAAGACATCACAGACATCATAAAGACATCATAGACATCACATCAAGGACATCACAGACATCACAGACATCAAAGACATCACAGACATCATAAAGACATCAAAGACATCATAAAGACATCATAAAGACATCAAAGACATCATAGACATCACATCAAAGACATCAAGGACATCAGAGACATCAGAGACATCAAAGACATCAAAGACATCACAGACATCAAAGACATCACAGACATCATAAAGACATCAAAGACATCATAGACATCACATCAAAGACATCAAGGACATCATAGACATCAGAGACATCAAAGACATCAAAGCCATCAAAGACATCAGAGACATCACAGACATCAAAGACATCGCAGAGACATCACAGTGACATCAGAGAGACATCACAGACATCAAAGACATCACAGACATCAGAGACATATGTGTGTGTGTGTCTTACAGCTGATCCACACTGACTGCAGGTGCTCTTCTTGCAGCTCACACAGTCCATCCTCCAAGGTTTTCTCCTTCATGAAGCATCTCGAAGGAACACTGAGACACACACACACAGTCAGTTATGGTCCTCACACACACACACACAGTCAGTTATGGTCCTCAAGACATTCCAAGATACTTTTGGGGTCTTTTTTGACGAAAAAGTTAAGTCACTGCCTAAGTGCACAGACTTTCCTCAATTCCTCAATTCCTCAAAGAGATATGCAAATATTTTCAATGGATTCTTGTTCAGGGCGTCGTTGACTATGACCGAGTACAATTTCAAGACATTCCAACATACTTGGAATGTCCAAGTGCATGGATCGCTTTCCGGATTTTCAAAAATTCATTAAAAATATTCTTCAAGAGATATGCAAATATATTCAACGGATTCTTGTTCAGGGCATGCTTGACTATGACTGTGTACAATTTCAAGACATTCCAAGATACTTTTGGGGTCTTTTTGAATAAAAAGTTAAGTCACTGCCTAAGTGCACAGACTTTCCTCATTTTCAAAAATTCATTAAAAATATTCCTTAAGAGATATGCAAATATTTTCAATTGATTCTTGATCAGATCGTCGTTGACTATGACTGAGTACAATTTCAAGACATTCCAACATACTTGGAATGTCCAAGTGCATGAATCACTTTTCGGATTTTCAAAAATTCATTAAAAATATTCTTCAAGAGATATGCAAATATATTCAACAGATTCTTGTTCAGGGCATGCTTGACTATGACTGTGTACAATTTCAAGACATTCCAAGATACTTTTGGGGTCTTTTTTGACGAAAAAGTTAAGTCACTGCCTAAGTGCATGGATCGCTTTCCTGATTTTCAAAAATTCATTAAAAATATTCCTTAAGCGATATGCAAATATTTTCAACGGATTCTTGTTCAGGGCGTCGTTGACTATGACTGAGTACAATTTCAAGACATTCCAACATACTTGGAATGTCCAAGTGCATGGATCGCTTTCCTGATTTTCAAAAGTTCATTAAAAATATTCTTCAAGAGATATGCAAATATATTCAACGGATTCTTGTTCAGGGCATGCTTGACTATGACTGTGTACAATTTCAAGACATTCCAAGATACTTTTGGGGTCTTTTTTGACAAAAAAGTTAAGTCACTGCCTAAGTGTATGGATCGCTTTCCTGATTTTCAAAAATTCATTTAAAATATTCCTGAAGCGATATGCAAATATTTTCAACGGATTCTTGTTCAGGGCGTCGTTGACTATGACTGAGTACAATTTCAAGACATTCCAACATACTTGGAATGTCCAAGTGCATGGATCGCTTTCCTGATTTTCAAAAATTCATTAAAAATATTCCTTAAGCGATATGCAAATATATTCAACGGATTCTTGTTCAGGGCATGCTTGACTATGACTGTGTACAATTTCAAGACATTCCAAGATACTTTTGGGGTCTTTTTTGAATAAAAAGTTAAGTCACTGCCTAAGTGCACAGAAATTCCTCATTTTCAAAAATTCATTAAAAATATTCCTTAAGAGATATGCAAATATTTTCAATAGATTCTTGTTCAGGGCGTCGTTGACTATGACTGAGTACAATTTCAAGACATTCCAACTTACTTGGAATGTCAAAGTGCATGGATAGCTTTCCGGATTTTCAAAAATTCATTAAAAATATTCTTCAAGAGATATGCAAATATATTCAACAGGTTCTTGTTCAGGGCATGCTTGACTATGACTGTGTACAATTTCAAGACTTTCCAAGATACTTTTGGGGTCTTTTTTGACGAAAAAGTTAAGTCACTGCCTAAGTGCATGGATCGCTTTCCTGATTTTCAAAAATTCATTAAAAATATTCCTTAAGCGATATGCAAATATTTTCAACGGATTCTTGTTCAGGGCGTCGTTGACTATGACTGAGTACAATTTCAAGACATTCCAACATACTTGGAATGTCCAAGTGCATGGATCAATTTCCTGATTTTCAAAAGTTCATTAAAAATATTCTTCAAGAGATATGCAAATATATTCAACGGATTCTTGTTCAGGGCATGCTTGACTATGACTGTGTACAATTTCAAGACATTCCAAGATACTTTTGGGGTCTTTTTTGAATAAAAAGTTAAGTCACTGCCTAAGTGCATGGATCGCTTTCCTGATTTTCAGAAATTCTTTAAAAATATTCCTTAAACAATATGCAAATATTTTCAATGGATTCTTGTTCAGGGCGTCGTTGACTATGACTGAGTACAATTTCAAGACATTCCAACATACTTGGAATGTCCAAGTGCATGGATCGCTTTCCTGATTTTCAAAAGTTCATTAAAAATATTCTTCAAGAGATATGCAAATATATTCAACGGATTCTTGTTCAGGGCATGCTTGACTATGACTGTGTACAATTTCAAGACATTGCAAGATACTTTTGGGGTCTTTTTTGAATAAAAAGTTAAGTCACTGCCGAAGTGCACAGACTTTCCTCATTTTCAAAAATTCATTTAAAATATTCCTTAAGAGATATGCAAATATTTTCAATTGATTCTTGTTCAGGGCGTCGTTGACTATGACTGAGTACAATTTCAAGACATTCCAACATACTTGGAATGTCCAAGTGCATGGATCGCTTTTCTGATTTTCAAAAATTCATTAAAAATATTCTTCAAGAGATATGCAAATATATTCAACGGATTCTTGTTCAGGGCATGCTTGACTATGACTGTGTACAATTTCAAGACATTCCAAGATACTTTTGGGGTCTTTTTTGAATAAAAAGTTAAGTCACTGCCTAAGTGCATGGATCGCTTTCCTGATTTTCAAAAATTCATTAAAAATATTCCTTAAGCAATATGCAAATATTTTCAACGGATTCTTGTTCAGGCCATCGTTGACTATGACTGAGTACAATTTCAAAACATTCCAACATACTTGGAATGTCCAAGTGCATGGATCGCTTTCCTGATTTTCAAAAGTTCATTAAAAATATTCTTCAAGAGATATGCAAATATATTCAACAGATTCTTGTTCAGGGCATGCTTGACTATGACTGTGTACAATTTCAAGACATTCCAAGATACTTTTGGGGTCTTTTTTGAATAAAAAGTTAAGTCACTGCCTAAGTGCACAGACTTTCCTCATTTTCAAAAATTCATTAAAAATATTCCTTAAGAGATATGCAAATATTTTTAATGGATTCTTTTTCAGGGCGTTGTTGACTATGACTGAGTACAATTTCAAGACATTCAAAGATACTTTTGGGGTCTTTTTTGACGAAAAAGTTAAGTCACTGCCTAAGTGCATGGATCGCTTTCCTGATTTTCAGAAATTCTTTAAAAATATTCCTTAAACGATATGCAAATTTTTTCAACGGATTCTTGTTCAGGGCATCGTTGACTATGACTGAGTACAATTTCAAGACATTCCAACATACTTGGAATGTCCAAGTGCATGGATCGCTTTCCTGATTTTCAAAAGTTCATTAAAAATATTCTTCAAGAGATATGCAAATATATTCAACGGATTCTTGTTCAGGGCATGCTTGACTATGACTGTGTACAATTTCAAGACATTCCAAGATACTTTTGGGGTCTTTTTTGAATAAAAAGTTAAGTCACTGCCTAAGTGCACAGACTTTCCTCATTTTCAAAAATTCATTAAAAATATTCCTTAAGAGATATGCAAATATTTTCAATTGATTCTTGTTCAGGGCGTCGTTGACTATGACTGAGTACAATTTCAAGACATTCCAACATACTTGGAATGTCCAAGTGCATGGATCGCTTTTTGGATTTTCAAAAATTCATTAAAAATATTCTTCAAGAGATATGCAAATATATTCAACGGATTCTTGTTCAGGGCATGCTTGACTATGACTGTGTACAATTTCAAGACATTCCAAGATACTTTTGGGGTCTTTTTTGACAAAAAAGTTAAGTCACTGCCTAAGTGCATGGACCGCTTTCCTGATTTTCAAAAATTCATTAAAAATATTCCTTAAGCGATATGCAAATATTTTCAACGGATTCTTGTTCAGGGCGTCGTTGACTATGACTGAGTACAATTTCAAGACATTCCAACATACTTGGAATGTCCAAGTGCATGGATCGCTTTCCGGATTTTTCAAAAATTCATTTAAAATATTCTTCAAGAGATATGCAAATATATTCAACCGATTCTTGTTCAGGGCATGCTTGACTATGACTGTGTACAATTTCAAGACATTCCAAGATACTTTTGGGGTCTTTTTTGACGAAAAAGTTAAGTCACTGCCGAAGTGCATGGATCGCTTTCCTGATTTTCAAAAATTCATTAAAAATATTCCTTAAGCGATATGCAAATATTTTCAATGGATTCTTGTTCAGGGCGTCGTTGACTATGACTGAGTACAATTTCAAAACATTCCAACATACTTGGAATGTCCAAGTGCATGGATCGCTTTCCTGATTTTCAAAAGTTCATTAAAAATATTCTTCAAGAGATATGCAAATATATTCAACGGATTCTTGTTCAGGGCATGCTTGACTATGACTGTGTACAATTTCAAGACATTCCAAGATACCTTTGGGGTCTTTTTTGAATAAAAAGTTAAGTCACTGCCTAAGTGCACAGACTTTCATCATTTTCAAAAATTCTTTAAAAATATTCCTTAAACGATATGCAAATATTTTCAATGGATTCTTGTTCAGGGCGTCGTTGACTATGACTGAGTACAATTTCAAGACATTCCAACATACTTGGAATGTCCAAGTGCATGGATCGCTTTCCTGATTTTCAAAAGTTCATTAAAAATATTCTTCAAGAGATATGCAAATATATTCAACGGATTCTTGTTCAGGGCAAGCTTGACTATGACTGTGTACAATTTCAAGACATTCCAAGATACTTTTGGGGTCTTTTTTGAATAAAAAGTTAAGTCACTGCCTAAGTGCACAGACTTTCATCATTTTCAAAAATTCATTAAAAATATTCCTTAAGAGATATGCAAATATTTTCAATGGATTCTTGTTCAGGGCGTCGTTGACTATGACCGAGTACAATTTCAAGACATTCCAACATACTTGGAATGTCCAAGTGCATGGATCAATTTCCTGATTTTCAAAAGTTCATTAAAAATATTCTTCAAGAGATATGCAAATATATTCAACGGATTCTTGTTCAGGGCATGCTTGACTATGACTGTGTACAATTTCAAGACATTCCAAGATACTTTTGGGGTCTTTTTTGAATAAAAAGTTAAGTCACTGCCTAAATGCATGGATCGCTTTCCTGATTTTCAAAAATTCATTAAAAATACTCCTTAAGCGATATGCAAATATTTTCAACGGATTCTTGTTCAGGGCGTCGTTGACTATGACTGAGTACAATTTCAAGACATTCCAACATACTTGGAATGTCCAAGTGCATGGATCGCTTTCCTGATTTTCAAAAATTCATTAAAAATATTCTTCAAGAGATATGCAAATATATTCAACGGATTCTTGTTCAGGGCATGCTTGACTATGACTGTGTACAATTTCAAGACATTCCAAGATACTTTTGGGGTCTTTTTTGACGAAAAAGTTAAATCACTGCCTAAGTGCATGGATCGCTTTCCTGATTTTCAGAAATTCTTAAAAAAAATTCCTTAAACGATATGCAAATATTTTCAACGGATTCTTGTTCAGGGCGTTGTTGACTATGACTGAGTACAATTTCAAGACATTCTAACATACTTGGAATGTCCAAGTGCATGGATCGCTTTCCTGATTTTCAAAAGTTCATTAAAAATATTCTTCAAGAGATATGCAAATATATTCAACGGATTCTTGTTCAGGGCATGCTTGACTATGACTGTGTACAATTTCAAGACATTCCAAGATACTTTTGGGGTCTTTTTTGACGAAAAAGTTAAGTCACTGCCTAAGTGCATGGATCGCTTTCCTGATTTTCAAAAATTCATTAAAAATATTCCTTAAGCGATATGCAAATATTTTCAACGGATTCTTGTTCAGGGCGTCGTTGACTATGACTGAGTACAATTTCAAGACATTCCAACATACTTGGAATGTCCAAGTGCATGGATCGCTTTCCGGATTTTCAAAAATTCATTAAAAATATTCTTCAAGAGATATGCAAATATATTCAACGGATTCTTGTTCAGGGCATTCTTGACTATGACTGTGTACAATTTCAAGACATTCCAAGATACTTTTGGGGTCTTTTTTGACGAAAAAGTTAAGTCACTGCCTAAGTGCATGGATCGCTTTCCTGATTTTCAGAAATTCTTTAAAAATATTCCTTAAACGATATGCAAATATTTTCAATGGATTCTTGTTCAGGGCGTCGTTGACTATGACTGAGTACAATTTCAAGACATTCCAACATACTTGGAATGTCCAAGTGCATGGATCGCTTTCCTGATTTTCAAAAGTTCATTAAAAATATTCTTCAAGAGATATGCAAATATATTCAACGGATTCTTGTTCAGGGCATGCTTGACTATGACTGTGTACAATTTCAAGACATTCCAAGATACTTTTGGGGTCTTTTTTGAATAAAAAGTTAAGTCACTGCCTAAGTGCACAGACTTTCCTCATTTTCAAAAATTCATTAAAAATATTCCTTAAGAGATATGCAAATATTTTCAATTGATTCTTGTTCAGGGCGTCGTTGACTATGACTGAGTACAATTTAAAGACATTCCAACATACTTGGAATGTCCAAGTGCATGGATCGCTTTTCGGATTTTCAAAAATTCATTAAAAATATTCTTCAAGAGATATGCAAATATATTCAACGGATTCTTGTTCAGGGCATGCTTGACTATGACTGTGTACAATTTCAAGACATTCCAAGATACTTTTGGGGTCTTTTTTGACAAAAAAGTTAAGTCACTGCCTAAGTGCATGGATCGCTTTCCTGATTTTCAAAAATTCATTAAAAATATTCCTTAAGCGATATGCCAATATTTTCAACGGATTCTTGTTCAGGGCGTCGTTGACTATGACTGAGTACAATTTAAAGACATTCCAACATACTTGGAATGTCCAAGTGCATGGATCGCTTTTCGGATTTTCAAAAATTCATTAAAAATATTCTTCAAGAGATATGCAAATATATTCAACGGATTCTTGTTCAGGGCATGCTTGACTATGACTGTGTACAATTTCAAGACATTCCAAGATACTTTTGGGGTCTTTTTTGACAAAAAAGTTAAGTCACTGCCTAAGTGCATGGATCGCTTTCCTGATTTTCAAAAATTCATTAAAAATATTCCTTAAGCGATATGCAAATATTTTCAACGGATTCTTGTTCAGGGCGTCGTTGACTATGACTGAGTACAATTTCAAGACATTCCAACATACTTGGAATGTCCAAGTGCATGGATCGCTTTCCTGATTTTCAAAAGTTCATTAAAAATATTCTTCAAGAGATATGCAAATATATTCAACGGATTCTTGTTCAGGGCATGCTTGACTATGACTGTGTACAATTTCAAGACATTCCAAGATACTTTTGGGGTCTTTTTTGAATAAAAAGTTAAGTCACTGCCTAAGTGCACAGACTTTCCTCATTTTCAAAAATTCATTAAAAATATTCCTTAAGAGATATGCAAATATTTTCAATTGATTCTTGTTCAGGGCGTCGTTGACTATGACTGAGTACAATTTCAAGACATTCCAACATACTTGGAATGTCCAAGTGCATGGATCGCTTTTTGGATTTTCAAAAATTCATTAAAAATATTCCTTAAGCGATATGCAAATATTTTCAACGGATTCTTGTTCAGGGCGTCGTTGACTATGACTGAGTACAATTTCAAGACATTCCAACATACTTGGAATGTCCAAGTGCATGGATCGCTTTCCGGATTTTCAAAAATTCATTAAAAATATTCTTCAAGAGATATGCAAATATATTCAACCGATTCTTGTTCAGGGCATGCTTGACTATGACTGTGTACAATTTCAAGACATTCCAAGATACTTTTGGGGTCTTTTTTGACGAAAAAGTTAAGTCACTGCCGAAGTGCATGGATCGCTTTCCTGATTTTCAAAAATTCATTAAAAATATTCCTTAAGCGATATGCAAATATTTTCAATGGATTCTTGTTCAGGGCGTCGTTGACTATGACTGAGTACAATTTCAAAACATTCCAACATACTTGGAATGTCCAAGTGCATGGATCGCTTTCCTGATTTTCAAAAGTTCATTAAAAATATTCTTCAAGAGATATGCAAATATATTCAACGGATTCTTGTTCAGGGCATGCTTGACTATGACTGTGTACAATTTCAAGACATTCCAAGATACCTTTGGGGTCTTTTTTGAATAAAAAGTTAAGTCACTGCCTAAGTGCACAGACTTTCATCATTTTCAAAAATTCTTTAAAAATATTCCTTAAACGATATGCAAATATTTTCAATGGATTCTTGTTCAGGGCGTCGTTGACTATGACTGAGTACAATTTCAAGACATTCCAACATACTTGGAATGTCCAAGTGCATGGATCGCTTTCCTGATTTTCAAAAGTTCATTAAAAATATTCTTCAAGAGATATGCAAATATATTCAACGGATTCTTGTTCAGGGCAAGCTTGACTATGACTGTGTACAATTTCAAGACATTCCAAGATACTTTTGGGGTCTTTTTTGAATAAAAAGTTAAGTCACTGCCTAAGTGCACAGACTTTCATCATTTTCAAAAATTCATTAAAAATATTCCTTAAGAGATATGCAAATATTTTCAATGGATTCTTGTTCAGGGCGTCGTTGACTATGACCGAGTACAATTTCAAGACATTCCAACATACTTGGAATGTCCAAGTGCATGGATCAATTTCCTGATTTTCAAAAGTTCATTAAAAATATTCTTCAAGAGATATGCAAATATATTCAACGGATTCTTGTTCAGGGCATGCTTGACTATGACTGTGTACAATTTCAAGACATTCCAAGATACTTTTGGGGTCTTTTTTGAATAAAAAGTTAAGTCACTGCCTAAATGCATGGATCGCTTTCCTGATTTTCAAAAATTCATTAAAAATACTCCTTAAGCGATATGCAAATATTTTCAACGGATTCTTGTTCAGGGCGTCGTTGACTATGACTGAGTACAATTTCAAGACATTCCAACATACTTGGAATGTCCAAGTGCATGGATCGCTTTCCTGATTTTCAAAAATTCATTAAAAATATTCTTCAAGAGATATGCAAATATATTCAACGGATTCTTGTTCAGGGCATGCTTGACTATGACTGTGTACAATTTCAAGACATTCCAAGATACTTTTGGGGTCTTTTTTGACGAAAAAGTTAAATCACTGCCTAAGTGCATGGATCGCTTTCCTGATTTTCAGAAATTCTTAAAAAAAATTCCTTAAACGATATGCAAATATTTTCAACGGATTCTTGTTCAGGGCGTTGTTGACTATGACTGAGTACAATTTCAAGACATTCTAACATACTTGGAATGTCCAAGTGCATGGATCGCTTTCCTGATTTTCAAAAGTTCATTAAAAATATTCTTCAAGAGATATGCAAATATATTCAACGGATTCTTGTTCAGGGCATGCTTGACTATGACTGTGTACAATTTCAAGACATTCCAAGATACTTTTGGGGTCTTTTTTGACGAAAAAGTTAAGTCACTGCCTAAGTGCATGGATCGCTTTCCTGATTTTCAAAAATTCATTAAAAATATTCCTTAAGCGATATGCAAATATTTTCAACGGATTCTTGTTCAGGGCGTCGTTGACTATGACTGAGTACAATTTCAAGACATTCCAACATACTTGGAATGTCCAAGTGCATGGATCGCTTTCCGGATTTTCAAAAATTCATTAAAAATATTCTTCAAGAGATATGCAAATATATTCAACGGATTCTTGTTCAGGGCATTCTTGACTATGACTGTGTACAATTTCAAGACATTCCAAGATACTTTTGGGGTCTTTTTTGACGAAAAAGTTAAGTCACTGCCTAAGTGCATGGATCGCTTTCCTGATTTTCAGAAATTCTTTAAAAATATTCCTTAAACGATATGCAAATATTTTCAACGGATTCTTGTTCAGGGCGTCGTTGACTATGACTGAGTACAATTTCAAGACATTCCAACATACTTGGAATGTCCAAGTGCATGGATCGCTTTCCTGATTTTCAAAAGTTCATTAAAAATATTCTTCAAGAGATATGCAAATATATTCAACGGATTCTTGTTCAGGGCATGCTTGACTATGACTGTGTACAATTTCAAGACATTCCAAGATACTTTTGGGGTCTTTTTTGAATAAAAAGTTAAGTCACTGCCTAAGTGCACAGACTTTCCTCATTTTCAAAAATTCATTAAAAATATTCCTTAAGAGATATGCAAATATTTTCAATTGATTCTTGTTCAGGGCGTCGTTGACTATGACTGAGTACAATTTAAAGACATTCCAACATACTTGGAATGTCCAAGTGCATGGATCGCTTTTCGGATTTTCAAAAATTCATTAAAAATATTCTTCAAGAGATATGCAAATATATTCAACGGATTCTTGTTCAGGGCATGCTTGACTATGACTGTGTACAATTTCAAGACATTCCAAGATACTTTTGGGGTCTTTTTTGACAAAAAAGTTAAGTCACTGCCTAAGTGCATGGATCGCTTTCCTGATTTTCAAAAATTCATTAAAAATATTCCTTAAGCGATATGCCAATATTTTCAACGGATTCTTGTTCAGGGCGTCGTTGACTATGACTGAGTACAATTTAAAGACATTCCAACATACTTGGAATGTCCAAGTGCATGGATCGCTTTTCGGATTTTCAAAAATTCATTAAAAATATTCTTCAAGAGATATGCAAATATATTCAACGGATTCTTGTTCAGGGCATGCTTGACTATGACTGTGTACAATTTCAAGACATTCCAAGATACTTTTGGGGTCTTTTTTGACAAAAAAGTTAAGTCACTGCCTAAGTGCATGGATCGCTTTCCTGATTTTCAAAAATTCATTAAAAATATTCCTTAAGCGATATGCAAATATTTTCAACGGATTCTTGTTCAGGGCGTCGTTGACTATGACTGAGTACAATTTCAAGACATTCCAACATACTTGGAATGTCCAAGTGCATGGATCGCTTTCCTGATTTTCAAAAGTTCATTAAAAATATTCTTCAAGAGATATGCAAATATATTCAACGGATTCTTGTTCAGGGCATGCTTGACTATGACTGTGTACAATTTCAAGACATTCCAAGATACCTTTGGGGTCTTTTTTGAATAAAAAGTTAAGTCACTGCCTAAGTGCACAGACTTTTATCATTTTCAAAAATTCATTAAAAATATTCCTTAAGAGATATGCAAATATTTTCAATGGATTCTTGTTCAGGGCGTCGTTGACTATGACCGAGTACAATTTCAAGACATTCCAACATACTTGGAATGTCCAAGTGCATGGATCGCTTTCCGGATTTTCAAAAATTCATTAAAAATATTCTTCAAGAGATATGCAAATATATTCAACGGATTCTTGTTCAGGGCATTCTTGACTATGACTGTGTACAATTTCAAGACATTCCAAGATACTTTTGGGGTCTTTTTTGACGAAAAAGTTAAGTCACTGCCTAAGTGCATGGATCGCTTTCCTGATTTTCAGAAATTCTTTAAAAATATTCCTTAAACGATATGCAAATATTTTCAACGGATTCTTGTTCAGGGCGTCGTTGACTATGACTGAGTACAATTTCAAGACATTCCAACATACTTGGAATGTCCAAGTGCATGGATCGCTTTCCTGATTTTCAAAAGTTCATTAAAAATATTCTTCAAGAGATATGCAAATATATTCAACGGATTCTTGTTCAGGGCATGCTTGACTATGACTGTGTACAATTTCAAGACATTCCAAGATACTTTTGGGGTCTTTTTTGAATAAAAAGTTAAGTCACTGCCTAAGTGCACAGACTTTCCTCATTTTCAAAAATTCATTTAAAATATTCCTTAAGAGATATGCAAATATTTTCAATTGATTCTTGTTCAGGGCGTCGTTGACTATGACTGAGTACAATTTCAAGACATTCCAACATACTTGGAATGTCCAAGTGCATGGATCGCTTTTCGGATTTTCAAAAATTCATTAAAAATATTCTTCAAGAGATATGCAAATATATTCAACGGATTCTTGTTCAGGGCATGCTTGACTATGACTGTGTACAATTTCAAGACATTCCAAGATACTTTTGGGGTCTTTTTTGACAAAAAAGTTAAGTCACTGCCTAAGTGCATGGATCGCTTTCCTGATTTTCAAAAATTCATTAAAAATATTCCTTAAGCGATATGCAAATATTTTCAACGGATTCTTGTTCAGGGCGTCGTTGACTATGACTGAGTACAATTTCAAGACATTCCAACATACTTGGAATGTCCAAGTGCATGGATCGCTTTCCTGATTTTCAAAAGTTCATTAAAAATATTCTTCAAGAGATATGCAAATATATTCAACGGATTCTTGTTCAGGGCATGCTTGACTATGACTGTGTACAATTTCAAGACATTCCAAGATACCTTTGGGGTCTTTTTTGAATAAAAAGTTAAGTCACTGCCTAAGTGCACAGACTTTCATCATTTTCAAAAATTCATTAAAAATATTCCTTAAGAGATATGCAAATATTTTCAATGGATTCTTGTTCAGGGCGTCGTTGACTATGACCGAGTACAATTTCAAGACATTCCAACATACTTGGAATGTCCAAGTGCATGGATCGCTTTCCGGATTTTCAAAAATTCATTAAAAATATTCTTCAAGAGATATGCAAATATATTCAACGGATTCTTGTTCAGGGCATTCTTGACTATGACTGTGTACAATTTCAAGACATTCCAAGATACTTTTGGGGTCTTTTTTGACGAAAAAGTTAAGTCACTGCCTAAGTGCATGGATCGCTTTCCTGATTTTCAGAAATTCTTTAAAAATATTCCTTAAACGATATGCAAATATTTTCAACGGATTCTTGTTCAGGGCGTCGTTGACTATGACTGAGTACAATTTCAAGACATTCCAACATACTTGGAATGTCCAAGTGCATGGATCGCTTTCCTGATTTTCAAAAGTTCATTAAAAATATTCTTCAAGAGATATGCAAATATATTCAACGGATTCTTGTTCAGGGCATGCTTGACTATGACTGTGTACAATTTCAAGACATTCCAAGATACTTTTGGGGTCTTTTTTGAATAAAAAGTTAAGTCACTGCCTAAGTGCACAGACTTTCCTCATTTTCAAAAATTCATTAAAAATATTCCTTAAGAGATATGCAAATATTTTCAATTGATTCTTGTTCAGGGCGTCGTTGACTATGACTGAGTACAATTTAAAGACATTCCAACATACTTGGAATGTCCAAGTGCATGGATCGCTTTTCGGATTTTCAAAAATTCATTAAAAATATTCTTCAAGAGATATGCAAATATATTCAACGGATTCTTGTTCAGGGCATGCTTGACTATGACTGTGTACAATTTCAAGACATTCCAAGATACTTTTGGGGTCTTTTTTGACAAAAAAGTTAAGTCACTGCCTAAGTGCATGGATCGCTTTCCTGATTTTCAAAAATTCATTAAAAATATTCCTTAAGCGATATGCCAATATTTTCAACGGATTCTTGTTCAGGGCGTCGTTGACTATGACTGAGTACAATTTAAAGACATTCCAACATACTTGGAATGTCCAAGTGCATGGATCGCTTTTCGGATTTTCAAAAATTCATTAAAAATATTCTTCAAGAGATATGCAAATATATTCAACGGATTCTTGTTCAGGGCATGCTTGACTATGACTGTGTACAATTTCAAGACATTCCAAGATACTTTTGGGGTCTTTTTTGACAAAAAAGTTAAGTCACTGCCTAAGTGCATGGATCGCTTTCCTGATTTTCAAAAATTCATTAAAAATATTCCTTAAGCGATATGCAAATATTTTCAACGGATTCTTGTTCAGGGCGTCGTTGACTATGACTGAGTACAATTTCAAGACATTCCAACATACTTGGAATGTCCAAGTGCATGGATCGCTTTCCTGATTTTCAAAAGTTCATTAAAAATATTCTTCAAGAGATATGCAAATATATTCAACGGATTCTTGTTCAGGGCATGCTTGACTATGACTGTGTACAATTTCAAGACATTCCAAGATACCTTTGGGGTCTTTTTTGAATAAAAAGTTAAGTCACTGCCTAAGTGCACAGACTTTTATCATTTTCAAAAATTCATTAAAAATATTCCTTAAGAGATATGCAAATATTTTCAATGGATTCTTGTTCAGGGCGTCGTTGACTATGACCGAGTACAATTTCAAGACATTCCAACATACTTGGAATGTCCAAGTGCATGGATCGCTTTCCGGATTTTCAAAAATTCATTAAAAATATTCTTCAAGAGATATGCAAATATATTCAACGGATTCTTGTTCAGGGCATTCTTGACTATGACTGTGTACAATTTCAAGACATTCCAAGATACTTTTGGGGTCTTTTTTGACGAAAAAGTTAAGTCACTGCCTAAGTGCATGGATCGCTTTCCTGATTTTCAGAAATTCTTTAAAAATATTCCTTAAACGATATGCAAATATTTTCAACGGATTCTTGTTCAGGGCGTCGTTGACTATGACTGAGTACAATTTCAAGACATTCCAACATACTTGGAATGTCCAAGTGCATGGATCGCTTTCCTGATTTTCAAAAGTTCATTAAAAATATTCTTCAAGAGATATGCAAATATATTCAACGGATTCTTGTTCAGGGCATGCTTGACTATGACTGTGTACAATTTCAAGACATTCCAAGATACTTTTGGGGTCTTTTTTGAATAAAAAGTTAAGTCACTGCCTAAGTGCACAGACTTTCCTCATTTTCAAAAATTCATTTAAAATATTCCTTAAGAGATATGCAAATATTTTCAATTGATTCTTGTTCAGGGCGTCGTTGACTATGACTGAGTACAATTTCAAGACATTCCAACATACTTGGAATGTCCAAGTGCATGGATCGCTTTTCGGATTTTCAAAAATTCATTAAAAATATTCTTCAAGAGATATGCAAATATATTCAACGGATTCTTGTTCAGGGCATGCTTGACTATGACTGTGTACAATTTCAAGACATTCCAAGATACTTTTGGGGTCTTTTTTGACAAAAAAGTTAAGTCACTGCCTAAGTGCATGGATCGCTTTCCTGATTTTCAAAAATTCATTAAAAATATTCCTTAAGCGATATGCAAATATTTTCAACGGATTCTTGTTCAGGGCGTCGTTGACTATGACTGAGTACAATTTCAAGACATTCCAACATACTTGGAATGTCCAAGTGCATGGATCGCTTTCCTGATTTTCAAAAGTTCATTAAAAATATTCTTCAAGAGATATGCAAATATATTCAACGGATTCTTGTTCAGGGCATGCTTGACTATGACTGTGTACAATTTCAAGACATTCCAAGATACCTTTGGGGTCTTTTTTGAATAAAAAGTTAAGTCACTGCCTAAGTGCACAGACTTTCATCATTTTCAAAAATTCATTAAAAATATTCCTTAAGAGATATGCAAATATTTTCAATGGATTCTTGTTCAGGGCGTCGTTGACTATGACCGAGTACAATTTCAAGACATTCCAACATACTTGGAATGTCCAAGTGCATGGATCGCTTTCCGGATTTTCAAAAATTCATTAAAAATATTCTTCAAGAGATATGCAAATATATTCAACGGATTCTTGTTCAGGGCATTCTTGACTATGACTGTGTACAATTTCAAGACATTCCAAGATACTTTTGGGGTCTTTTTTGACGAAAAAGTTAAGTCACTGCCTAAGTGCATGGATCGCTTTCCTGATTTTCAGAAATTCTTTAAAAATATTCCTTAAACGATATGCAAATATTTTCAACGGATTCTTGTTCAGGGCGTCGTTGACTATGACTGAGTACAATTTCAAGACATTCCAACATACTTGGAATGTCCAAGTGCATGGATCGCTTTCCTGATTTTCAAAAGTTCATTAAAAATATTCTTCAAGAGATATGCAAATATATTCAACGGATTCTTGTTCAGGGCATGCTTGACTATGACTGTGTACAATTTCAAGACATTCCAAGATACTTTTGGGGTCTTTTTTGACAAAAAAGTTAAGTCACTGCCTAAGTGCATGGATCGCTTTCCTGATTTTCAAAAATTCATTAAAAATATTCCTTAAGCGATATGCAAATATTTTCAACGGATTCTTGTTCAGGGCGTCGTTGACTATGACTGAGTACAATTTCAAGACATTCCAACATACTTGGAATGTCCAAGTGCATGGATCGCTTTCCTGATTTTCAAAAGTTCATTAAAAATATTCTTCAAGAGATATGCAAATATATTCAACGGATTCTTGTTCAGGGCATGCTTGACTATGACTGTGTACAATTTCAAGACATTCCAAGATACCTTTGTGGTCTTTTTTGAATAAAAAGTTAAGTCACTGCCTAAGTGCACAGACTTTCATCATTTTCAAAAATTCATTAAAAATATTCCTTAAGAGATATGCAAATATTTTCAATGGATTCTTGTTCAGGGCGTCGTTGACTGTGACCGAGTACAATTTAAAGACATTCCAACATACTTGGAATGTCCAAGTGCATGGATCGCTTTCCGGATTTTCAAAAATTCATTAAAAATATTCTTCAAGAGATATGCAAATATATTCAACGGATTCTTGTTCAGGGCATGCTTGACCATGACTGTGTACAATTTCAAGACATTCCAAGATACTTTTGGGGTCTTTTTTGACGAAAAAGTTAAGTCACTGCCTAAGTGCATGGATCGCTTTCCTGATTTTCAAAAATTCATTAAAAATATTCCTTAAGCGATATGCAAATATTTTCAACGGATTCTTGTTCAGGGCGTCGTTGACTATGACCGAGTACAATTTCAAGACATTCCAACATACTTTGAATGTCCAAGTACATGGATCGCTTTCCTGATTTTCAAAAGTTCATTAAAAATATTCTTCAAGAGATATGCAAATATATTCAACGGATTCTTGTTCAGGGCATGCTTGACTATGACTGTGAACAATTTCAAGACATTCCAAGATACTTTTGGGGTCTTTTTTGAATAAAAAGTTAAGTCACTGCCTAAGTGCACAGACTTTCCTCATTTTCAAAAATTCATTAAAAATATTCCTTAAGAGATATGCAAATATTTTCAATTGATTCTTGTTCAGATCGTCGTTGACTATGACTGAGTACAATTTCAAGACATTCCAACATACTTGGAATGTCCAAGTGCATGGATCACTTTTCGGATTTTCAAAAATTCATTAAAAACATTCTTCAAGAGATATGCAAATATATTCAACGGATTCTTGTTCAGGGCATGCTTGACTATGACTGTGTACAATTTCAAGACATTCCAAGATACTTTTGGGGTCTTTTTTGACGAAAAAGTTAAGTCACTGCCTAAGTGCATGGATCGCTTTCCTGATTTTCAAAAATTCATTAAAAATATTCCTTAAGCGATATGCAAATATTTTCAACGGATTCTTGTTCAGGGCGTCGTTGACTATGACTGAGTACAATTTCAAGACATTCCAACATACTTGGAATGTCCAAGTGCATGGATCGCTTTCCTGATTTTCAAAAGTTCATTAAAAATATTCTTCAAGAGATATGCAAATATATTCAACGGATTCTTGTTCAGGGCATGCTTGACTATGACTGTGTACAATTTCAAGACATTCCAAGATACTTTTGGGGTCTTTTTTGACAAAAAAGTTAAGTCACTACCTAAGTGCATGGATCGCTTTCCTGATTTTCAAAAATTCATTTAAAATATTCCTGAAGCGATATGCAAATATTTTCAACGGATTCTTGTTCAGGGCGTCGTTGACTATGACTGAGTACAATTTCAAGACATTCCAACATACTTGGAATGTCCAAGTGCATGGATCGCTTTCCTGATTTTCAAAAATTCATTAAAAATATTCCTTAAGCGATATGCAAATATATTCAACGGATTCTTGTTCAGGGCATGCTTGACTATGACTGTCTACAATTTCAAGACATTCCAAGATACTTTTGGGGTCTTTTTTGAATAAAAAGTTAAGTCACTGCCTAAGTGCACAGAAATTCCTCATTTTCAAAAATTCATTAAAAATATTCCTTAAGAGATATGCAAATATTTTCAATAGATTCTTGTTCAGGGCGTCGTTGACTATGACTGAGTACATTTTCAAGACATTCCAACTTACTTGGAATGTCCAAGTGCATGGATAGCTTTCCGGATTTTCAAAAATTCATTAAAAATATTCTTCAAGAGATATGCAAATATATTCAACAGGTTCTTGTTCAGGGCATGCTTGACTATGACTGTGTACAATTTCAAGACATTCCAAGATACTTTTGGGGTCTTTTTTGACGAAAAAGTTAAGTCACTGCCTAAGTGCATGGATCGCTTTCCTGATTTTCAAAAATTCATTAAAAATATTCCTTAAGCGATATGCAAATATTTTCAACGGATTCTTGTTCAGGGCGTCGTTGACTATGACTGAGTACAATTTCAAGACATTCCAACATACTTGGAATGTCCAAGTGCATGGATCAATTTCCTGATTTTCAAAAGTTCATTAAAAATATTCTTCAAGAGATATGCAAATATATTCAACGGATTCTTGTTCAGGGCATGCTTGACTATGACTGTGTACAATTTCAAGACATTCCAAGATACTTTTGGGGTCTTTTTTGAATAAAAAGTTAAGTCACTGCCAAAGTGCACAGACTTTCCTCATTTTCAAAAATTCATTAAAAATATTCCTTAAGAGATATACAAATATTTTCAATTGATTCTTGTTCAGGGCGTCGTTGACTATGACTGAGTACAATTTCAAGACATTCCAACATACTTGGAATGTCCAAGTGCATGGATCGCTTTTCCTGATTTTCAAAAATTCATTAAAAATATTCTTCAAGAGATATGCAAATATATTCAACGGATTCTTGTTCAGGGCATGCTTGACTATGACTGTGTACAATTTCAAGACATTCCAAGATACTTTTGGGGTCTTTTTTGAATTAAAAGTTAAGTCACTGCCTAAGTGCATGGATCGCTTTCCTGATTTTCAAAAATTCATTAAAAATATTCCTTAAGCGATATGCAAATATTTTCAACGGATTCTTGTTCAGGGCGTCGTTGACTATGACTGAGTACAATTTCAAAACATTCCAACATACTTGTAATGTCCAAGTGCATGGATCGCTTTCCTGATTTTCAAAAGTTCATTAAAAATATTCTTCAAGAGATATGCAAATATATTCAACGGATTCTTGTTCAGGGCATGCTTGACTATGACTGTGTACAATTTCAAGACATTCCAAGATACTTTTGGGGTCTTTTTTGACAAAAAAGTTAAGTCACTGCCTAAGTGCATGGATCGCTTTCCTGATTTTCAAAAATTCATTAAAAATATTCCTTAAGCGATATGCAAATATTTTCAACGGATTCTTGTTCAGGGCGTCGTTGACTATGACTGAGTACAATTTCAAGACATTCCAACATACTTGGAATGTCCAAGTGCATGGATCACTTTCCTGATTTTCAAAAGTTCATTAAAAATATTCTTCAAGAGATATGCAAATATATTCAACGGATTCTTGTTCAGGGCATGCTTGACTATGACTGTGTACAATTTCAAGACATTCCAAGATACCTTTGGGGTCTTTTTTGGATAAAAAGTTAAGTCACTGCCTAAGTGCACAGACTTTCATCATTTTCAAAAATTCATTAAAAATATTCCTTAAGAGATATGCAAATATTTTCAATGGATTCTTGTTCAGGGCGTCGTTGAGTATGACCGAGTACAATTTCAAGACATTCCAACATACTTGGAATGTCCAAGTGCATGGATCGCTTTCCGGATTTTCAAAAATTCATTAAAAATATTCTTCAAGAGATATGCAAATATATTCAACGGATTCTTGTTCAGGGCATTCTTGACTATGACTGTGTACAATTTCAAGACATTCCAAGATACTTTTGGGGTCTTTTTTGACGAAAAAGTTAAGTCACTGCCTAAGTGCATGGATCGCTTTCCTGATTTTCAGAAATTCTTTAAAAATATTCTTCAAGAGATATGCAAATATATTCAACGGATTCTTGTTCAGGGCATGCTTGACTATGACTGTGTACAATTTCAAGACATTCCAAGATACTTTTGGGGTCTTTTTTGACAAAAAAGTTAAGTCACTGCCTAAGTGCATGGATCGCTTTCCTGATTTTCAAAAATTCATTAAAAATATTCCTTAAGCGATATGCAAATATTTTCAACGGATTCTTGTTCAGGGCGTCGTTGACTATGACTGAGTACAATTTCAAGACATTCCAACATACTTGGAATGTCCAAGTGCATGGATCGCTTTCCTGATTTTCAAAAGTTCATTAAAAATATTCTTCAAGAGATATGCAAATATATTCAACGGATTCTTGTTCAGGGCATGCTTGACTATGACTGTGTACAATTTCAAGACATTCCAAGATACCTTTGGGGTCTTTTTTGCCGAAAAAGTTAAGTCACTGCCTAAGTGCATGGATCGCTTTCCTGATTTTCAAAAATTCATTAAAAATATTCCTTAAGCGATATGCAAATATTTTCAACGGATTCTTGTTCAGGGAGTCGTTGACTATGACCGAGTACAATTTCAAGACATTCCAACATACTTTGAATGTCCAAGTACATGGATCGCTTTCCTGATTTTCAAAAGTTCATTAAAAATATTCTTCAAGAGATATGCAAATATATTCAACGGATTCTTGTTCAGGGCATGCTTGACTATGACTGTGTACAATTTCAAGACATTCCAAGATACTTTTGGGGTCTTTTTTGAATAAAAAGTTAAGTTACTGCCTAAGTGCACAGACTTTCCTCATTTTCAAAAATTCATTAAAAATATTCCTTAAGAGATATGCAAATATTTTCAATTGATTCTTGTTCAGAGCGTCGTTGACTATGACTGAGTACAATTTCAAGACATTCCAACTTACTTGGAATGTCCAAGTGCATGGATCGCTTTTCGGACTTTCAAAAATTCATTAAAAATATTCTTCAAGAGATATGCAAATATATTCAACGGATTCTTGTTCAGGGCATGCTTGACTATGACTGTGTACAATTTCAAGACATTCCAAGATACTTTTGGGGTCTTTTTTGACGAAAAAGTTAAGTCACTGCCTAAGTGCATGGATCGCTTTCCTGATTTTCAAAAATTCATTAAAAATATTCCTTAAGAGATATGCAAATATTTTTAACGGATTCTTGTTCAGGGCGTCGTTGACTATGACTGAGTACAATTTCAAGACATTCCAACATACTTGGAATGTCCAAGTGCATGGATCGCTTTCCTGATTTTCAAAAGTTCATTAAAAATATTCTTCAAGAGATATGCAAATATATTCAACGGATTCTTGTTCAGGGCATGCTTGACTATGACTGTGTACAATTTCAAGACATTCCAAGATACTTTTGGGGTCTTTTTTGACGAAAAAGTTAAGTCACTGCCTAAGTGCATGGATCGCTTTCCTGATTTTCAAAAATTCATTAAAAATATTCCTTAAGCGATATGCAAATATTTTCAACGGATTCTTGTTCAGGGCGTCGTTGACTATGACCGAGTACAATTTCAAGACATTCCAACATACTTTGAATGTCCAAGTACATGGATCGCTTTCCTGATTTTCAAAAGTTCATTTAAAATATTCTTCAAGAGATATGCAAATATATTCAACGGATTCTTGTTCAGGGCATGCTTGTCTATGACTGTGTACAATTTCAAGACATTCCAAGATACTTTTGGGGTCTTTTTTGACAAAAAAGTTAAGTCACTGCCTAAGTGCACAGACTTTCCTCATTTTCAAAAATTCATTCAAAATATTCCTTAAGAGATATGCAAATATTTTCAATTGATTCTTGTTCAGAGCGTCGTTGACTATGACTGAGTACAATTTCAAGACATTCCAACATACTTGGAATGTCCAAGTGCATGGATCGCTTTTTGGATTTTCAAAAATTCATTAAAAATATTCTTCAAGAGATATGCAAATATATTCAACAGATTCTTGTTCAGGGCATGCTTGACTATGACTGTGTACAATTTCAAGACATTCCAAGATACTTTTGGGGTCTTTTTTGACAAAAAAGTTAAGTCACTGCCTAAGTGCATGGACCGCTTTCCTGATTTTCAAAAATTCATTAAAAATATTCCTTAAGCGATATGCAAATATTTTCAACGGATTCTTGTTCAGGGCGTCGTTGACTATGACTGAGTACAATTTCAAGACATTCCAACATACTTGGAATGTCCAAGTGCATGGATCGCTTTCTGGATTTTCAAAAATTCATTAAAAATATTCTTCAAGAGATATGCAAATATATTCAACGGATTCTTGTTCAGGGCATGCTTGACTATGACTGTGTACAATTTCAAGACATTCCAAGATACTTTTGGGGTCTTTTTTGACAAAAAAGTTAATTCACTGCCTAAGTGCATGGATCGCTTTCCGGATTTTAAAAAGTTCATTAAAAATATTCTTCAAGAGATATGCAAATATATTCAACAGATTCTTGTTCAGGGCATGCTTGACTATGACTGTGTACAATTTCAAGACATTCCAAGAAACTTTTGGGGTCTTTTTTGACAAAAAAGTTAAGTCACTGCCTAAGTGCATGGACCGCTTTCCTGATTTTCAAAAATTCATTAAAAATATTCCTTAAGCGATATGCAAATATTTTCAACGGATTCTTGTTCAGGGCGTCGTTGACTATGACTGAGTACAATTTCAAGACATTCCAACATACTTGGAATGTCCAAGTGCATGGATCGCTTTCTGGATTTTCAAAAATTCATTAAAAATATTCTTCAAGAGATATGCAAATATATTCAACGGATTCTTGTTCAGGGCATGCTTGACTATGACTGTGTACAATTTCAAGACATTCCAAGATACTTTTGGGGTCTTTTTTGACAAAAAAGTTAATTCACTGCCTAAGTGCATGGATCGCTTTCCGGATTTTAAAAAGTTCATTAAAAATATTCTTCAAGAGATATGCAAATATATTCAACGGTTTCTTGTTCAGGGCATGCTTGACTATGACTGTGTACAATTTCAAGACATTCCAAGATACTTGGAATGTCCAAGTGCATGGATCGCTTTCCGGATTTTCAAAAGTTCATTAAAAATATTCTTCAAGAGATATGCAAATATATTCAACGGTTTCTTGTTCAGGGCATGCTTGACTATGACTGTGTACAATTTCAAGACATTCCAAGATACTTTTGGGGTCTTTTTTGAATAAAAAGTTAAGTCACTGCCTAAGTGCATGGATCACTTTCCGGATTTTCAAAAATTCATTAAAAATATTATTCAAGAGATATGCAAATATATTCAACAGGTTCTTGTTCAGGGCATGCTTGACTATGACTGTGTACAATTTCAAGACATTCCAAGATACTTTTGGGGTCTTTTTTGAATAAAAAGTTAAGTCACTGCCTAAGTGCACAGACTTTCATCATTTTCAAAAATTCATTAAAAATATTCCTTAAGAGATATGCAAATATTTTCAATTGATTCTTGTTCAGAGCGTCGTTGACTATGACTGAGTACAATTTCAAGACATTCCAACATACTTGGAATGTCCAAGTGCATGGATCGCTTTTCGGATTTTCAAAAATTCATTAAAAATATTCTTCAAGAGATATGCAAATATATTCAACGGATTCTTGTTTAGGGCATGCTTGACTATGACTGTGTACAATTTCAAGACATTCCAAGATACTTTTGGGGTCTTTTTTGACGAAAAAGTTAAGTCACTGCCTAAGTGCATGGATCGCTTTCTTGATTTTCAAAAATTCATTAAAAATATTCCTTAAGCGATATGCAAATATTTTCAACGGATTCTTGTTCAGGGCGTCGTTGACTATGACCGAGTACAATTTCAAGACATTCCAACATACTTTGAATGTCCAAGTACATGGATCGCTTTCCTGATTTTCAAAAGTTCATTAAAAATATTCTTCAAGAGATATGCAAATATATTCAACGGATTCTTGTTCAGGGCATGCTTGACTATGACTGTGTACAATTTCAAGACATTCCAAGATACTTTTGGGGTCTTTTTTGACAAAAAAGTTAAGTCACTGCCTAAGTGCACAGACTTTCCTCATTTTCAAAAATTCATTAAAAATATTCCTTAAGAGATATGCAAATATTTTCAATTGATTCTTGTTCGGAGCGTCGTTGACTATGACTGAGTACAATTTCAAGACATTCCAACATACTTGGAATGTCCAAGTGCATGGATCGCTTTTCGGATTTTCAAAAATTCATTAAAAATATTCTTCAAGAGATATGCAAATATTTTCAACGGATTCTTGTTCAGGGCGTCGTTGACTATGACTGAGTACAATTTCAAGACATTCCAACATACTTGGAATGTCCAAGTGCATGGATCGCTTTCCGGATTTTCAAAAGTTCATTAAAAATATTCTTCAAGAGATATGCAAATATATTCAACGGTTTCTTGTTCAGGGCATGCTTGACTATGACTGTGTACAATTTCAAGACATTCCAAGATACTTTTGGGGTCTTTTTTGACGAAAAAGTTGAGTCACTGCCTAAGTGCATGGATCGCTTTCCTGATTTTCAAAAATTCATTAAAAATATTCCTTAAGCGATATGCAAATATTTTCAACGGATTCTTGTTCAGGGCGTCGTTGACTATGACTGAGTACAATTTCAAGACATTCCAACATACTTGGAATGTCCAAGTGCATGGATCGCTTTCCTGATTTTCAAAAGTTCATTAAAAATATTCTTCAAGAGATATGCAAATATATTCAACGGATTCTTGTTCAGGGCATGCTTGACTATGACTGTGTACAATTTCAAGACATTCCAAGATACTTTTGGGGTCTTTTTTGACAAAAAAGTTAAGTCACTGCCTAAGTGCATGGATCGCTTTCCTGATTTTCAAAAATTCATTTAAAATATTCCTGAAGCGATATGCAAATATTTTCAACGGATTCTTGTTCAGGGCGTCGTTGACTATGACTGAGTACAATTTCAAGACATTCCAATATACTTGGAATGTCCAAGTGCATGGATCGCTTTCCTGATTTTCAAAAGTTCATTAAAAATATTCTTCAAGAGATATGCAAATATATTCAACGGATTCTTGTTCAGGGCATGCTTGACTATGACTGTGTACAATTTCAAGACATTCCAAGATACTTTTGGGGTCTTTTTTGAATAAAAAGTTAAGTCACTGCCGAAGTGCACAGACTTTCCTCATTTTCAAAAATTCATTAAAAATATTCCTTAAGAGATATGCAAATATTTTCAATTGATTCTTGTTCAGGGCGTCGTTGACTATGACTGAGTAAAATTTCAAGACATTCCAACATACTTGGAATGTCCAAGTGCATGGATCGCTTTTCGGATTTTCAAAAATTCATTAAAAATATTCTTCAAGAGATATGCAAATATATTCAACGGATTCTTGTTCAGGACATGCTTGACTATGACTGTGTACAATTTCAAGACATTCCAAGATACTTTTGGGGTCTTTTTTGAATAAAAAGTTAAGTCACTGCCTAAGTGCATGGATCGCTTTCCTGATTTTCAAAAATTCATTAAAAATATTCCTTAAGCGATATGCAAATATTTTCAACGGATTCTTGTTCAGGGCGTCGTTGACTATGACTGAGTACAATTTCAAAACATTCCAACATACTTGGAATGTCCAAGTGCATGGATCGCTTTCCTGATTTTCAAAAGTTCATTAAAAATATTCTTCAAGAGATATGCAAATATATTAAACGGATTCTTGTTCAGGGCATGCTTGACTATGACTGTGTACAATTTCAAGACATTCCAAGATACTTTTGGGGTCTTTTTTGAATAAAAAGTTAAGTCACTGCCTAAGTGCACAGACTTTCCTCATTTTCAAAAATTCATTAAAAATATTCCTTAAGAGATATGCAAATATTTTCAATTGATTCTTGTTCAGGGCGTCGTTGACTATGACTGAGTACAATTTCAAGACATTCCAACATACTTGGAATGTCCAAGTGCATGGATCGCTTTTTGGATTTTCAAAAATTCATTAAAAATATTCTTCAAGAGACATGCAAATATATTCAACAGATTCTTGTTCAGTGCATGCTTGACTATGACTGTGTACAATTTCAAGACATTCCAAGATACTTTTGGGGTCTTTTTTGACAAAAAAGTTAAGTCACTGCCTAAGTGCATGGATCGCTTTCCTGATTTTCAAAAATTCATTAAAAATATTCCTTAAGCGATATGCAAATATTTTCAACGGATTCTTGTTCAAGGCGTCGTTGACTATGACTGAGTACAATTTCAAGACATTCCAACATACTTGGAATGTCCAAGTGCATGGATCGCTTTCCTGATTTTCAAAAGTTCATTAAAAATATTCTTCAAGAGATATGCAAATATATTCAACGGATTCTTGTTCAGGGCATGCTTGACTATGACTGTGTACAATTTCAAGACATTCCAAGATACTTTTGGGGTCTTTTTTGAATAAAAAGTTAAGTCACTGCCTAAGTGCACAGACTTTCCTCATTTTCAAAAATTCATTAAAAATGTTCCTTAAGAGATATGCAAATATTTTCAATGGATTCTTGTTCAGGGCGTTGTTGACTATGACTGAGTACAATTTCAAGACATTCCAACATACTTGGAATGTCCAAGTGCATGGATCGCTTTCCGGATTTTCAAAAATTCATTAAAAATATTCTTCCAGAGATATGCAAATATATTCAACGGTTTCTTGTTCAGGGCATGCTTGACTATGACTGTGTACAATTTCAAGACATTCCAAGATACTTTTGGGGTCTTTTTTGACGAAAAAGTTAAGTCACTGCCTAAGTGCATGGATCGCTTTCCGGATTTTCAAAAATTCATTAAAAATATTCTTCAAGAGATATGCAAATATATTCAACGGATTCTTGTTCAGGGCATGCTTGACTATGACTGTGTACAATTTCAAGACATTCCAAGATACTTTTGGGGTCTTTTTTGACGAAAAAGTTAAGTCACTGCCTAAGTGCATGGATCGCTTTCCTGATTTTTTAAAAAATTCATTAAAAATATTCCTTAAGCGATATGTAAATATTTTCAACGGATTCTTGTTCAGGGCGTCGTTGACTATGACTGAGTACAATTTCAAGACATTCCAACATACTTGGAATGTCCAAGTGCATGGATCGCTTTCCGGATTTTCAAAAGTTCATTAAAAATATTCTTCAAGAGATATGCAAATATATTCATCGGATTCTTGTTCAGGGCATGCTTGACTATGACTGTGTACAATTTCAAGACATTCCAAGATACTTTTGGGGTCTTTTTTGAATAAAAAGTTAAGTCACTGCCTAAGTGCACAGACTTTCCTCATTTTCAAAAATTCATTAAAAATATTCCTTAAGAGATATGCAAATATTTTCAATTGATTCTTGTTCAGGGCGTCGTTGACTATGACTTAGTACAATTTCAAGACATTCCAACATACTTGGAATGTCCAAGTGCATTGATCGCTTTTTGGATTTTCAAAAATTCATTAAAAATATTCTTCAAGAGATATGCAAATATATTCAACGGATTCTTGTTCAGGGCATGCTTGACTATGACTGTGTACAATTTCAAGACATTCCAAGATACTTTTGGGGTCTTTTTTGACAAAAAAGTTAAGTCACTGCCTAAGTGCATGGACCGCTTTCCTGATTTTCAAAAATTCATTAAAAATATTCCTTAAGCGATATGCAAATATTTTCAACGGATTCTTGTTCAGGGCGTCGTTGACTATGACTGAGTACAATTTCAAGACATTCCAACATACTTGGAATGTCCAAGTGCATGGATCGCTTTCCTGATTTTCAAAAGTTCATTAAAAATATTCTTCAAGAGATATGCAAATATATTCAACGGATTCTTGTTCAGGGCATGCTTGACTATGACTGTGTACAATTTCAAGACATTCCAAGATACTTTTGGGGTCTTTTTTGAATAAAAAGTTAAGTCACTGCCTAAGTGCATGGATCGCTTTCCTGATTTTCAAAAATTCATTAAAAATATTCCTTAAGCGATATGCAAATATTTTCAACGGATTCTTGTTCAGGGCGTCGTTGACTATGACTGAGTACAATTTCAAAACATTCCAACATACTTGGAATGTCCAAGTGCATGGATCGCTTTACTGATTTTCAAAAGTTCATTAAAAATATTCTTCAAGAGATATGCAAATATATTCAACGGATTCTTGTTCAGGGCATGTTTGACTATGACTGTGTACAATTTCAAGACATTCCAAGATACTTTTGGGGTCTTTTTTGAATAAAAAGTTAAGTCACTGCCTAAGTGCACAGACTTTCCTCATTTTCAAAAATTCATTAAAAATATTCCTTAAGAGATATGCAAATATTTTCAATGGATTCTTGTTCAGGGCGTTGTTGACTATGACTGAGTACAATTTCAAGACATTCCAACATACTTGGAATGTCCAAGTGCATGGATCGCTTTCCGGATTTTCAAAAATTCATTAAAAATATTCTTCAAGAGATATGCAAATATATTCAACGGATTCTTGTTCAGGGCCTGCTTGACTATGACTGTGTACAATTTCAAGACATTCCAAGATACTTTTGGGGTCTTTTTTGACGAAAAAGTTAAGTCACTGCCTAAGTGCATGGATCGCTTTCCTGATTTTCAGAAATTCTTTAAAAATATTCCTTAAACGATATGCAAATATTTTCAACGGATTCTTGTTCAGGGCGTCGTTGACTATGACTGAGTACAATTTCAAGACATTCCAACATACTTGGAATGTCCAAGTGCATGGATCGCTTTCCTGATTTTCAAAAGTTCATTAAAAATATTCTTCAAGAGATATGCAAATATATTCAACGGATTCTTGTTCAGGGCATGCTTGACTATGACTGTGTACAATTTCAAGACATTCCAAGATACTTTTGGGGTCTTTTTTGAATAAAAAGTTAAGTCACTGCCTAAGTGCACAGACTTTCCTCATTTTCAAAAATTCATTAAAAATATTCCTTAAGAGATATGCAAATATTTTCAATTGATTCTTGTTCAGGGCGTCGTTGACTATGACTGAGTACAATTTAAAGACATTCCAACATACTTGGAATGTCCAAGTGCATGGATCGCTTTTCGGATTTTCAAAAATTCATTAAAAATATTCTTCAAGAGATATGCAAATATATTCAACGGATTCTTGTTCAGGGCATGCTTGACTATGACTGTGTACAATTTCAAGACATTTCAAGATACTTTTGGGGTCTTTTTTGACAAAAAAGTTAAGTCACTGCCTAAGTGCATGGATCGCTTTCCTGATTTTCAAAAATTCATTAAAAATATTCCTTAAGCGATATGCAAATATTTTCAACGGATTCTTGTTCAGGGCGTCGTTGACTATGACTGAGTACAATTTCAAGACATTCCAACATACTTGGAATGTCCAAGTGCATGGATCGCTTTCCTGATTTTCAAAAGTTCATTAAAAATATTCTTCAAGAGATATGCAAATATATTCAACGGATTCTTGTTCAGGGCATGCTTGACTATGACTGTGTACAATTTCAAGACATTCCAAGATACTTTTGGGGTCTTTTTTGAATAAAAAGTTAAGTCACTGCCTAAGTGCACAGACTTTCCTCATTTTCAAAAATTCATTAAAAATATTCCTTAAGAGATATGCAAATATTTTCAATGGATTCTTGTTCAGGGCGTTGTTGACTATGACTGAGTACAATTTCAAGACATTCCAACATACTTGGAATGTCCAAGTGCATGGATCGCTTTCCGGATTTTCAAAAATTCATTAAAAATATTCTTCAAAAGATATGCAAATATATTCAACGGATTCTTGTTCAGGGCATGCTTGACTATGACTGTGTACAATTTCAAGACATTCCAAGATACTTTTGGGGTCTTTTTTGACGAAAAAGTTAAGTCACTGCCTAAGTGCATGGATCGCTTTCCTGATTTTCAGAAATTCTTTAAAAATATTCCTTAAACGATATGCAAATATTTTCAACGGATTCTTGTTCAGGGCGTCGTTGACTATGACTGAGTACAATTTCAAGACATTCCAACATACTTGGAATGTCCAAGTGCATGGATCGCTTTCCTGATTTTCAAAAGTTCATTAAAAATATTCTTCAAGAGATATGCAAATATATTCAACGGATTCTTGTTCAGGGCATGCTTGACTATGACTGTGTACAATTTCAAGACATTCCAAGATACTTTTGGGGTCTTTTTTGAATAAAAAGTTAAGTCACTGCCTAAGTGCACAGACTTTCCTCATTTTCAAAAATTCATTAAAAATATTCCTTAAGAGATATGCAAATATTTTCAATTGATTCTTGTTCAGGGCGTCGTTGACTATGACTGAGTACAATTTAAAGACATTCCAACATACTTGGAATGTCCAAGTGCATGGATCGCTTTTCGGATTTTCAAAAATTCATTAAAAATATTCTTCAAGAGATATGCAAATATATTCAACGGATTCTTGTTCAGGGCATGCTTGACTATGACTGTGTACAATTTCAAGACATTTCAAGATACTTTTGGGGTCTTTTTTGACAAAAAAGTTAAGTCACTGCCTAAGTGCATGGATCGCTTTCCTGATTTTCAAAAATTCATTAAAAATATTCCTTAAGCGATATGCAAATATTTTCAACGGATTCTTGTTCAGGGCGTCGTTGACTATGACTGAGTACAATTTCAAGACATTCCAACATACTTGGAATGTCCAAGTGCATGGATCGCTTTCCTGATTTTCAAAAATTCATTAAAAATATTCCTTAAGCGATATGCAAATATTTTCAACGGATTCTTGTTCAGGGCGTCGTTGACTATGACTGAGTACAATTTCAAGACATTCCAACATACTTGGAATGTCCAAGTGCATGGATCGCTTTCCGGATTTTCAAAAATTCATTAAAAATATTCTTCAAGAGATATGCAAATATATTCAACGGATTCTTGTTCAGGGCATGCTTGACTATGACTGTGTACAATTTCAAGACATTCCAAGATACTTTTGGGGTCTTTTTTGACGAAAAAGTTAAGTCACTGCCTAAGTGCATGGATCGCTTTCCTGATTTTCAAAAATTCATTAAAAATATTCCTTAAGCGTTATGCAAATATTTTCAACGGATTCTTGTTCAGGGCGTCGTTGACTATGACTGAGTACAATTTCAAGACATTCCAACATACTTGGAATGTCCAAGTGCATGGATCGCTTTCCTGATTTTCAACAGTTCATCAAAAATATTCTTCAAGAGATATGCAAATATATTCAACGGATTCTTGTTCAGGGCATGCTTGACTATGACTGTGTACAATTTCAAGACATTCCAAGATACTTTTGGGGTCTTTTTTGAATAAAAAGTTAAGTCACTGCCTAAGTGCACAGACTTTCCTCATTTTCAAAAATTCATTAAAAATATTCCTTAAGAGATATGCAAATATTTTCAAGTGATTCTTGTTCAGGGCGTCGTTGACTATGACTGAGTACAATTTCAAGACATTCCAACATACTTGGAATGTCCAAGTGCATGGATCGCTTTTCGGATTTTCAAAAATTCATTAAAAATATTCTTCAAGAGATATGCAAATATATTCAACGGATTCTTGTTCAGGGCATGCTTGACTATGACTGTGTACAATTTCAAGACATTCCAAGATACTTTTGGGGTCTTTTTTGAATAAAAAGTTAAGTCACTGCCTAAGTGCATGGATCGCTTTCCTGATTTTCAAAAATTCATTAAAAATATTCCTTAAGCGATATGCAAATATTTTCAACGGATTCTTGTTCAGGGCGTCGTTGACTATGACTGAGTACAATTTCAAAACATTCCAACATACTTGGAATGTCCAAGTGCATGGATCGCTTTCCTGATTTTCAAAAGTTCATTAAAAATATTCTTCAAGAGATATGCAAATATATTCAACGGATTCTTGTTCAGGGCATGCTTGACTATGACTGTGTACAATTTCAAGACATTCCAAGATACTTTTGGGGTCTTTTTTGAATAAAAAGTTAAGTCACTGCCTAAGTGCACAGACTTTCCTCATTTTCAAAAATTCATTAAAAATATTCCTTAAGAGATATGCAAATATTTTCAATTGATTCTTGTTCAGGGCGTCGTTGACTATGACTGAGTACAATTTCAAGACATTCCAACATACTTGGAATGTCCAAGTGCATGGATCGCTTTTCGGATTTTCAAAAATTCATTAAAAATATTCTTCAAGAGATATGCAAATATATTCAACGGATTCTTGTTCAGGGCATGCTTGACTATGACTGTGTACAATTTCAAGACATTCCAAGATACTTTTGGGGTCTTTTTGAATAAAAAGTTAAGTCACTGCCTAAGTGCATGGATCGCTTTCCTGATTTTCAAAAATTCATTAAAAATATTCCTTAAGCGATATGCAAATATTTTCAACGGATTCTTGTTCAGGGCGTCGTTGACTATGACTGAGTACAATTTCAAGACATTCCAACATACTTGGAATGTCCAAGTGCATGGATCGCTTTCCTGATTTTCAAAAGTTCATTAAAAATATTCTTCAAGAGATATGCAAATATATTCAACGGATTCTTGTTCAGGGCATGCTTGACTATGACTGTGTACAATTTCAAGACATTCCAAGATACTTTTGGGGTCTTTTTTGAATAAAAAGTTAAGTCACTGCCTAAGTGCACAGACTTTCCTCATTTTCAAAAATTCATTCAAAATATTCCTTAAGAGATATGCAAATATTTTCAATGGATTCTTGTTCAGGGCGTTGTTGACTATAACTGAGTACAATTTCAAGACATTCCAACATCCTTGGAATGTCCAAGTGCATGGATCGCTTTCCGGATTTTCAAAAATTCATTAAAAATATTCTTCAAGAGATATGCAAATATATTCAACGGATTCTTGTTCAGGGCATGCTTGACTATGACTGTGTACAATTTCAAGACATTCCAAGATACTTTTGGGGTCTTTTTTGAAGAAAAAGTTAAGTCACTGCCTAAGTGCATGGATCGCTTTCCTGATTTTCAGAAATTCTTTAAAAATATTCCTTAAACGATATGCAAATATTTTCAACGGATTCTTGTTCAGGGCGTCGTTGACTATGACTGAGTACAATTTCAAGACATTCCAACATACTTGGAATGTCCAAGTGCATGGATCGCTTTCCTGATTTTCAAAAGTTCATTAAAAATATTCTTCAAGAGATATGCAAATATATTCAACGGATTCTTGTTCAGGGCATGCTTGACTATGACTGTGTACAATTTCAAGACATTCCAAGATACTTTTGGGGTCTTTTTTGAATAAAAAGTTAAGTCACTGCCTAAGTGCACAGACTTTCCTCATTTTCAAAAATTCATTAAAAATATTCCTTAAGAGATATGCAAATATTTTCAATTGATTCTTGTTCAGGGCGTCGTTGACTATGACTGAGTACAATTTCAAGACATTCCAACATACTTGGAATGTCCAAGTGCATGGATCGCTTTTCGGATTTTCAAAAATTCATTAAAAATATTCTTCAAGAGATATGCAAATATATTCAACAGATTCTTGTTCAGGGCATGCTTGACTATGACTGTGTACAATTTCAAGACATTCCAAGATACTTTTGGGGTCTTTTTTGACAAAAAAGTTAAGTCACTGCCTAAGTGCATGGATCGCTTTCCTGATTTTCAAAAATTCATTAAAAATATTCCTTAAGCGATATGCAAATATTTTCAACGGATTCTTGTTCAGGGCGTTGTTGACTATGACTGAGTACAATTTCAAGACATTCCAACATACTTGGAATGTCCAAGTGCATGGATCGCTTTCCGGATTTTCAAAAATTCATTAAAAATATTCTTCAAGAGATATGCAAATATATTCAACGGATTCTTGTTCAGGGCATGCTTGACTATGACTGTGTACAATTTCAAGACATTCCAAGATACTTTTGGGGTCTTTTTTGAAGAAAAAGTTGTCACTGCCTAAGTGCACAGACTTTCATCATTTTCAAAAATTCATTAAAAATATTCCTTAAGAGATATGCAAATATTTTCAATGGATTCTTGTTCAGGGCTTCGTTGACTATGACCGAGTACAATTTCAAGACATTCCAACATACTTGGAATGTCCAAGTGCATGGATCGCTTTCCGGATTTTCAAAAATTCATTTAAAATATTCTTCAAGAGATATGCAAATATATTCAACGGATTCTTGTTCAGGGCATGCTTGACTATGACTGTGTACAATTTCAAGACATTCCAAGATACTTTTGGGGTCTTTTTTGACAAAAAAGTTAAGTCACTGCCTCAGTGCATGGATTGCTTTCCTGATTTTCAAAAATTCATTAAAAATATTCCTTAAGCGATATGCAAATATTTTCAACGGATTCTTGTTCAGGGCGTCGTTGACTATGACTGAGTACAATTTCAAGACATTCCAACATACTTGGAATGTCCAAGTGCATGGATCGCTTTCCTGATTTTCAAAAGTTCATTAAAAATATTCTTCAAGAGATATGCAAATATATTCAACGGATTCTTGTTCAGGGCATGCTTGACTATGACTGTGTACAATTTCAAGACATTCCAAGATACCTTTGGGGTCTTTTTTGAATAAAAAGTTAAGTCACTGCCTAAGTGCACAGACTTTCATCATTTTCAAAAATTCATTAAAAATATTCCTTAAGAGATATGCAAATATTTTCAATGGATTCTTGTTCAGGGCGTCGTTGACTATGACCGAGTACAATTTCAAGACATTCCAACATACTTGGAATGTCCAAGTGCATGGATCGCTTTCCGGATTTTCAAAAATTCATTAAAAATATTCTTCAAGAGATATGCAAATATATTCAACGGATTCTTGTTCAGGGCATGCTTGACTATGACTGTGTACAATTTCAAGACATTCCAAGATACTTTTGGGGTCTTTTTTGACGAAAAAGTTAAGTCACTGCCTAAGTGCATGGATCGCTTTCCTGATTTTCAAAAATTCATTAAAAATATTCCTTAAGCGATATGCAAATATTTTCAACGGATTCTTGTTCAGGGCGTCGTTGACTATGACTGAGTACAATTTCAAGACATTCCAACATACTTGGAATGTCCAAGTGCATGGATCGCTTTCCTGATTTTCAAAAGTTCATTAAAAATATTCTTCAAGAGATATGCAAATATATTCAACGGATTCTTGTTCAGGGCATGCTTGACTATGACTGTGTACAATTTCAAGACATTCCAAGATACTTTTGGGGTCTTTTTTGAATAAAAAGTTAAGTCACTGCCGAAGTGCACAGACTTTCCTCATTTTCAAAAATTCATTAAAAATATTCCTTAAGAGATATGCAAATATTTTCAATTGATTCTTGTTCAGGGCGTCGTTAACTATGACTGAGTACAATTTCAAGACATTCCAACATACTTGGAATGTCCAAGTGCATGGATCGCTTTTCGGATTTTCAAAAATTCATTAAAAATATTCTTCAAGAGATATGCAAATATATTCAACGGATTCTTGTTCAGGGCATGCTTGACTATGACTGTGTACAATTTCAAGACATTCCAAGATACTTTTGGGGTCTTTTTTGAATAAAAAGTTAAGTCACTGCCTAAGTGCATGGATCGCTTTCCTGATTTTCAAAAATTCATTTAAAATATTCCTTAAGCGATATGCAAATATTTTCAACGGATTCTTGTTCAGGGCGTCATTGACTATGACTGAGTACAATTTCAAAACATTCCAACATACTTGGAATGTCCAAGTGCATGGATCGCTTTCCTGATTTTCAAAAGTTCATTAAAAATATTCTTCAAGAGATATGCAAATATATTCAACGGATTCTTGTTCAGGGCATGCTTGACTATGACTGTGTACAATTTCAAGACATTCCAAGATACTTTTGGGGTCTTTTTTGAATAAAAAGTTAAGTCACTGCCTAAGTGCACAGACTTTCCTCATTTTCAAAAATTCATTAAAAATATTCCTTAAGAGATATGCAAATATTTTCAATTGATTCTTGTTCAGGGCGTCGTTGACTATGACTGAGTACAATTTCAAGACATTCCAACATACTTGGAATGTCCAAGTGCATGGATCGCTTTTCGGATTTTCAAAAATTCATTAAAAATATTCTTCAAGAGATATGCAAATATATTCAACGGATTCTTGTTCAGGGCATGCTTGACTATGACTGTGTACAATTTCAAGACATTCCAAGATACTTTTGGGGTCTTTTTTGACAAAAAAGTTAAGTCACTGCCAAAGTGCATGGATCGCTTTCCTGATTTTCAAAAATTCATTAAAAATATTCCTTAAGCGATATGCAAATATTTTCAACGGATTCTTGTTCAGGGCGTCGTTGACTATGACTGAGTACAATTTCAAGACATTCCAACATACTTGGAATGTCCAAGTGCATGGATCGCTTTCCGGATTTTCAAAAGTTCATTAAAAATATTCTTAAAGAGATATGCAAATATATTCAACGGATTCTTGTTCAGGGCATGCTTGACTATGACTGTGTACAATTTCAAGACATTCCAAGATACCTTTGGGGTCTTTTTTGAATAAAAAGTTAAGTCACTGCCTAAGTGCACAGACTTTCATCATTTTCAAAAATTCATTAAAAATATTCCTTAAGAGATATGCAAATATTTTCAATGGATTCTTGTTCAGGGCGTCGTTGACTATGACAGAGTACAATTTCAAGACATTCCAACATACTTGGAATGTCCAAGTGCATGGATCGCTTTCCGGATTTTCAAAAATTCATTAAAAATATTCTTCAAGAGATATGCAAATATATTCAACGGATTCTTGTTCAGGGCATGCTTGACTATGACTGTGTACAATTTCAAGACATTCCAAGATACTTTTGGGGTCTTTTTTGACGAAAAAGTTAAGTCACTGCCTAAGTGCATGGATCGCTTTCCTGATTTTCAGAAATTCTTTAAAAATATTACTTAAACGATATGCAAATATTTTCAACGGATTCTTGTTCAGGGCGTCGTTGACTATGACTGAGTACAATTTCAAGACATTCCAACATACTTGGAATGTCCAAGTGCATGGATCGCTTTCCTGATTTTCAAAAGTTCATTAAAAATATTCTTCAAGAGATATGCAAATATATTCAACGGATTCTTGTTCAGGGCATGCTTGACTATGACTGTGTACAATTTCAAGACATTCCAAGATACTTTTGGGGTCTTTTTTGAATAAAAAGTTAAGTCACTGCCTAAGTGCACAGACTTTCCTCATTTTCAAAAATTCATTAAAAATATTCCTTAAGAGATATGCAAATATTTTCAATTGATTCTTGTTCAGGGCGTCGTTGACTATGACTGAGTACAATTTCAAGACATTCCAACATACTTGGAATGTCCAAGTGCATGGATCGCTTTTCGGATTTTCAAAAATTCATTAAAAATATTCTTCAAGAGATATGCAAATATATTCAACGGATTCTTGTTCAGGGCATGCTTGACTATGACTGTGTACAATTTCAAGACATTCCAAGATACTTTTGGGGTCTTTTTTGACAAAAAAGTTAAGTCACTGCCTAAGTGCATGGATCGCTTTCCTGATTTTCAAAAATTCATTAAAAATATTCCTTAAGCGATATGCAAATATTTTCAACGGATTCTTGTTCAGGGCGTCGTTGACTATGACTGAGTACAATTTCAAGACATTCCAACATACTTGGAATGTCCAAGTGCATGGATCGCTTTCCTGATTTTCAAAAGTTCATTAAAAATATTCTTCAAGAGATATGCAAATATATTCAACGGATTCTTGTTCAGGGCATGCTTGACTATGACTGTGTACAATTTCAAGATATTCCAAGATACTTTTGGGGTCTTTTTTGAATAAAAAGTTAAGTCACTGCCTAAGTGCACAGACTTTCCTCATTTTCAAAAATTCATTAAAAATATTCCTTAAGAGATATGCAAATATTTTCAATTGATTCTTGTTCATGGCGTCGTTGACTATGACTGAGTACAATTTCAAGACATTCCAACATACTTGGAATGTCCAAGTGCATGGATCGCTTTTCGGATTTTCAAAAATTCATTAAAAATATTCTTCAAGAGATATGCAAATATATTCAACGGATTCTTGTTCAGGGCATGCTTGACTATGACTGTGTACAATTTCAAGACATTCCAAGATACTTTTGGGGTCTTTTTTGAATAAAAAGTTAAGTCACTGCCTAAGTGCATGGATTGCTTTCCTGATTTTCAAAAATTCATTTAAAATATTCCTTAAGCGATATGCAAATATTTTCAACGGATTCTTGTTCAGGGCGTCGTTGACTATGACTGAGTACAATTTCAAAACATTCCAACATACTTGGAATGTCCAAGTGCATGGATCGCTTTCCTGATTTTCAAAAGTTCATTAAAAATATTCTTCAAGAGATATGCAAATATATTCAACGGATTCTTGTTCAGGGCATGCTTGACTATGACTGTGTACAACTTCAAGACATTCCAAGATACTTTTGGGGTCTTTTTTGAATAAAAAGTTAAGTCACTGCCTAAGTGCACAGACTTTCCTCATTTTCAAAAATTCATTAAAAATATTCCTTAAGAGATATGCAAATATTTTCAATTGATTCTTGTTCAGGGCGCCGTTGACTATGACTGAGTACAATTTCAAGACATTCCAACATACTTGGAATGTCCAAGTGCATGGATCACTTTCCGGATTTTCAAAAATTCATTAAAAATATTCTTCAAGAGATATGCAAATATATTCAACGGATTCTTGTTCAGGGCATGCTTGACTATGACTGTGTACAATTTCAAGACATTCCAAGATACTTTTGGGGTCTTTTTTGACGAAAAAGTTAAGTCACTGCCTAAGTGCATGGATCGCTTTCCTGATTTTCAGAAATTCTTTAAAAATATTCCTTAAACGATATGCAAATATTTTCAACGGATTCTTGTTCAGGGCGTCGTTGACTATGACTGAGTACAATTTCAAGACATTCCAACATACTTGGAATGTCCAAGTGCATGGATCGCTTTCCTGATTTTCAAAAGTTCATTAAAAATATTCTTCAAGAGATATGCAAATATATTCAACGGATTCTTGTTCAGGGCATGCTTGACTATGACTGTGTACAATTTCAAGACATTCCAAGATACTTTTGGGGTCTTTTTTGAATAAAAAGTTAAGTCACTGCCGAAGTGCACAGACTTTCCTCATTTTCAAAAATTCATTAAAAATATTCCTTAAGAGATATGCAAATATTTTCAATGGATTCTTGTTCAGGGCGTCGTTGACTATGACCGAGTACAATTTCAAGACATTCCAACATACTTGGAATGTCCAAGTGCATGGATCGCTTTCCGGATTTTCAAAAATTCATTAAAAATATTCTTCAAGAGATATGCAAATATATTCAACGGATTCTTGTTCAGGGCATGCTTGACTATGACTGTGTACAATTTCAAGACATTCCAAGATACTTTTGGGGTCTTTTTTGACGAAAAAGTTAAGTCCCTGCCTAAGTGCATGGATCGCTTTCCTGATTTTCAAAAATTCATTAAAAATATTCCTTAAGCGATATGCAAATATTTTCAACGGATTCTTGTTCAGGGCGTCGTTGACTATGACCGAGTACAATTTCAAGACATTCCAACATACTTTGAATGTCCAAGTACATGGATCGCTTTCCTGATTTTCAAAAGTTCATTAAAAATATTCTTCAAGAGATATGCAAATATATTCAACGGATTCTTGTTCAGGGCATGCTTGACTATGACTGTGTACAATTTCAAGACATTCCAAGATACTTTTGGGGTCTTTTTTGAATAAAAAGTTAAGTCACTGCCTAAGTGCACAGACTTTCCTCATTTTCAAAAATTCATTAAAAATATTCCTTAAGAGATATGCAAATATTTTCAATTGATTCTTGTTCAGAGCATCGTTGACTATGACTGAGTACAATTTCAAGACATTCCAACATACTTGGAATGTCCAAGTGCATGGATCGCTTTTCGGATTTTCAAAAATTCATTAAAAATATTCTTCAAGAGATATGCAAATATATTCAACGGATTCTTGTTCAGGGCATGCTTGACTATGACTGTGTACAATTTCAAGACATTCCAAGATACTTTTGGGGTCTTTTTTGACGAAAAAGTTAAGTCACTGCCTAAGTGCATGGATCGCTTTCCTGATTTTCAAAAATTCATTAAAAATATTCCTTAAGCGATATGCAAATATTTTCAACGGATTCTTGTTCAGGGCGTCGTTGACTATGACCGAGTACAATTTCAAGACATTCCAACATACTTTGAATGTCCAAGTACATGGATCGCTTTCCTGATTTTCAAAAGTTCATTAAAAATATTCTTCAAGAGATATGCAAATATATTCAACGGATTCTTGTTCAGGGCATGCTTGACTATGACTGTGTACAATTTCAAGACATTCCAAGATACTTTTGGGGTCTTTTTTGACGAAAAAGTTAAGTCACTGCCTAAGTGCATGGATCGCTTTCCTGATTTTCAAAAATTCATTAAAAATATTCCTTAAGCGATATGCAAATATTTTCAACGGATTCTTGTTCAGGGCGTCGTTGACTATGACCGAGTACAATTTCAAGACATTCCAACATACTTTGAATGTCCAAGTACATGGATCGCTTTCCTGATTTTCAAAAGTTCATTAAAAATATTCTTCAAGAGATATGCAAATATATTCAACGGATTCTTGTTCACGGCATGCTTGACTATGACTGTGTACAATTTCAAGACATTCCAAGATACTTTTGGGGTCTTTTTTGAATAAAAAGTTAAGTCACTGCCTAAGTGCACAGAAATTCCTCATTTTCAAAAATTCATTAAAAATATTCCTTAAGAGATATGCAAATATTTTCAATAGATTCTTGTTCAGGGCGTCGTTGACTATGACTGAGTACAATTTCAAGACATTCCAACTTACTTGGAATGTCCAAGTGCATGGATAGCTTTCCGGATTTTCAAAAATTCATTAAAAATATTCTTCAAGAGATATGCAAATATATTCAACGGATTCTTGTTCAGGGCATGCTTGACTATGACTGTGTACAATTTCAAGACATTCCAAGATACTTTTGGGGTCTTTTTTGACGAAAAAGTTAAGTCACTGCCTAAGTGCATGGATCGCTTTCCTGATTTTCAAAAATTCATTAAAAATATTCCTTAAGCGATATGCAAATATTTTCAACGGATTCTTGTTCAGGGCGTCGTTGACTATGACTGAGTACAATTTCAAGACATTCCAACATACTTTGAATGTCCAAGTGCATGGATCGCTTTCCTGATTTTCAAAAGTTCATTAAAAATATTCTTCAAGAGATATGCAAATATATTCAACGGATTCTTGTTCAGGGCATGCTTGACTATGACTGTGTACAATTTCAAGACATTCCAAGATACTTTTGGGGTCTTTTTTGACGAAAAAGTTAAGTCACTGCCTAAGTGCATGGATCGCTTTCCTGATTTTCAGAAATTCTTTAAAAATATTCCTTAAACGATATGCAAATATTTTCAACGGATTCTTGTTCAGGGCGTCGTTGACTATGACTGAGTATAATTTCAAGACATTCCAACATACTTGGAATGTCCAAGTGCATGGATCGCTTTCCTGATTTTCAAAAGTTCATTAAAAATATTCTTCAAGAGATATGCAAATATATTCAACGGATTCTTGTTCAGGGCATGCTTGACTATGACTGTGTACAATTTCAAGACATTCCAAGATACTTTTGGGGTCTTTTTTGAATAAAAAGTTAAGTCACTGCCTAAGTGCACAGACTTTCCTCATTTTCAAAAATTCATTAAAAATATTCCTTAAGAGATATGCAAATATTTTCAATTGATTCTTGTTCAGGGCGTCGTTGACTATGACTGAGTACAATTTCAAGACATTCCAACATACTTGGAATGTCCAAGTGCATGGATCGCTTTTCGGATTTTCAAAAATTCATTAAAAATATTCTTCAAGAGATATGCAAATATATTCAACGGATTCTTGTTCAGGGCATGCTTGACTATGACTGTGTACAATTTCAAGACATTCCAAGATACTTTTGGGGTCTTTTTTGACAAAAAAGTTAAGTCACTGCCTAAGTGCATGGATTGCTTTCCTGATTTTCAAAAATTCATTAAAAATATTCCTTAAGCGATATGCAAATATATTCAACGGATTCTTGTTCAGGGCATGCTTGACTATGACTGTGTACAATTTCAAAACATTCCAACATACTTGGAATGTCCAAGTGCATGGATCGCTTTTCGGATTTTCAAAAATTCATTAAAAATATTCTTCAAGAGATATGCAAATATTTTCAACGGATTCTTGTTCAGGGCGTCGTTGACTATGACTGAGTACAATTTCAAGACATTCCAACATACTTGGAATGTCCAAGTGCATGGATCGCTTTCCTGATTTTCAAAAGTTCATTAAAAATATTCTTCAAGAGATTTGCAAATATATTCAACGGATTCTTGTTCAGGGCATGCTTGACTATGACTGTGTACAATTTCAAGACATTCCAAGATACTTTTGGGGTCTTTTTTGAATAAAAAGTTAAGTCACTGCCGAAGTGCACAGACTTTCCTCATTTTCAAAAATTCATTAAAAATATTCCTTAAGAGATATGCAAATATTTTCAATGGATTCTTGTTCAGGGCGTCGTTGACTATGACCGAGTACAATTTCAAGACATTCCAACATACTTGGAATGTCCAAGTGCATGGATCGCTTTCCGGATTTTCAAAAATTCATTAAAAATATTCTTCAAGAGATATGCAAATATATTCAACGGATTCTTGTTCAGGGCATGCTTGACTATGACTGTGTACAATTTCAAGACATTCCAAGATACTTTTGGGGTCTTTTTTGACGAAAAAGTTAAGTCACTGCCTAAGTGCATGGATCGCTTTCCTGATTTTCAAAAATTCATTAAAAATATTCCTTAAGCGATATGCAAATATTTTCAACGGATTCTTGTTCAGGGCGTCGTTGACTATGACCGAGTACAATTTCAAGACATTCCAACATACTTTGAATGTCCAAGTACATGGATCGCTTTCCTGATTTTCAAAAGTTCATTAAAAATATTCTTCAAGAGATATGCAAATATATTCAACGGATTCTTGTTCAGGGCATGCTTGACTATGACTGTGTACAATTTCAAGACATTCCAAGATACTTTTGGGGTCTTTTTTGAATAAAAAGTTAAGTCACTGCCAAAGTGCACAGACTTTCCTCATTTTCAAAAATTCATTAAAAATATTCCTTAAGAGATATGCAAATATTTTCAATTGATTCTTGTTCAGAGCATCGTTGACTATGACTGAGTACAATTTCAAGACATTCCAACATACTTGGAATGTCCAAGAGCATGGATCGCTTTTCGGATTTTCAAAAATTCATTAAAAATATTCTTCAAGAGATATGCAAATATATTCAACGGATTCTTGTTCAGGGCATGCTTGACTATGACTGTGTACAATTTCAAGACATTCCAAGATACTTTTGGGGTCTTTTTTGACGAAAAAGTTAAGTCACTGCCTAAGTGCATGGATCGCTTTCCTGATTTTCAAAAATTCATTAAAAATATTCCTTAAGCGATATGCAAATATTTTCAACGGATTCTTGTTCAGGGCGTCGTTGACTATGACCGAGTACAATTTCAAGACATTCCAACATACTTTGAATGTCCAAGTACATGGATCGCTTTCCTGATTTTCAAAAGTTCATTAAAAATATTCTTCAAGAGATATGCAAATATATTCAACGGATTCTTGTTCAGGGCATGCTTGACTATGACTGTGTACAATTTCAAGACATTCCAAGATACTTTTGGGGTCTTTTTTGACGAAAAAGTTAAGTCACTGCCTAAGTGCATGGATCGCTTTCCTGATTTTCAAAAATTCATTAAAAATATTCCTTAAGCGATATGCAAATATTTTCAACGGATTCTTGTTCAGGGCGTCGTTGACTATGACCGAGTACAATTTCAAGACATTCCAACATACTTTGAATGTCCAAGTACATGGATCGCTTTCCTGATTTTCAAAAGTTCATTAAAAATATTCTTCAAGAGATATGCAAATATATTCAACGGATTCTTGTTCACGGCATGCTTGACTATGACTGTGTACAATTTCAAGACATTCCAAGATACTTTTGGGGTCTTTTTTGAATAAAAAGTTAAGTCACTGCCTAAGTGCACAGAAATTCCTCATTTTCAAAAATTCATTAAAAATATTCCTTAAGAGATATGCAAATATTTTCAATAGATTCTTGTTCAGGGCGTCGTTGACTATGACTGAGTACAATTTCAAGACATTCCAACTTACTTGGAATGTCCAAGTGCATGGATAGCTTTCCGGATGTTCAAAAATTCATTAAAAATATTCTTCAAGAGATATGCAAATATATTCAACGGATTCTTGTTCAGGGCATGCTTGACTATGACTGTGTACAATTTCAAGACATTCCAAGATACTTTTGGGGTCTTTTTTGACGAAAAAGTTAAGTCACTGCCTAAGTGCATGGATCGCTTTCCTGATTTTCAAAAATTCATTAAAAATATTCCTTAAGCGATATGCAAATATTTTCAACGGATTCTTGTTCAGGGCGTCGTTGACTATGACTGAGTACAATTTCAAGACATTCCAACATACTTTGAATGTCCAAGTGCATGGATCGCTTTCCTGATTTTCAAAAGTTCATTAAAAATATTCTTCAAGAGATATGCAAATATATTCAACGGATTCTTGTTCAGGGCATGCTTGACTATGACTGTGTACAATTTCAAGACATTCCAAGATACTTTTGGGGTCTTTTTTGACGAAAAAGTTAAGTCACTGCCTAAGTGCATGGATCGCTTTCCTGATTTTCAGAAATTCTTTAAAAATATTCCTTAAACGATATGCAAATATTTTCAACGGATTCTTGTTCAGGGCGTCGTTGACTATGACTGAGTACAATTTCAAGACATTCCAACATACTTGGAATGTCCAAGTGCATGGATCGCTTTCCTGATTTTCAAAAGTTCATTAAAAATATTCTTCAAGAGATATGCAAATATATTCAACGGATTCTTGTTCAGGGCATGCTTGACTATGACTGTGTACAATTTCAAGACATTCCAAGATACTTTTGGGGTCTTTTTTGAATAAAAAGTTAAGTCACTGCCTAAGTGCACAGACTTTCCTCATTTTCAAAAATTCATTAAAAATATTCCTTAAGAGATATGCAAATATTTTCAATTGATTCTTGTTCAGGGCGTCGTTGACTATGACTGAGTACAATTTCAAGACATTCCAACATACTTGGAATGTCCAAGTGCATGGATCGCTTTTCGGATTTTCAAAAATTCATTAAAAATATTCTTCAAGAGATATGCAAATATATTCAACGGTTTCTTGTTCAGGGCATGCTTGACTATGACTGTGTACAATTTCAAGACATTCCAAGATACTTTTGGGGTCTTTTTTGACAAAAAAGTTAAGTCACTGCCTAAGTGCATGGATTGCTTTCCTGATTTTCAAAAATTCATTAAAAATATTCCTTAAGCGATATGCAAATATATTCAACGGATTCTTGTTCAGGGCATGCTTGACTATGACTGTGTACAATTTCAAAACATTCCAACATACTTGGAATGTCCAAGTGCATGGATCGCTTTTCGGATTTTCAAAAATTCATTAAAAATATTCTTCAAGAGATATGCAAATATATTCAACGGTTTCTTGTTCAGGGCATGCTTGACTATGACTGTGTACAATTTCAAGACATTCCAAGATACTTTTGGGGTCTTTTTTGACAAAAAAGTTAAGTCACTGCCTAAGTGCATGGATCGCTTTCCTGATTTTCAAAAATTCATTAAAAATATTCCTTAAGCGATATGCAAATATTTTCAACGGATTCTTGTTCAGGGCGTCGTTGACTATGACCGAGTACAATTTCAAGACATTCCAACATACTTTGAATGTCCAAGTACATGGATCGCTTTCCTGATTTTCAAAAGTTCATTAAAAATATTCTTCAAGAGATATGCAAATATATTCAACGGATTCTTGTTCAGGGCATGCTTGACTATGACTGTGTACAATTTCAAGACATTCCAAGATACTTTTGGGGTCTTTTTTGAATAAAAAGTTAAGTCACTGCCTAAGTGCATGGATCGCTTTCCTGATTTTCAAAAATTCATTAAAAATATTCCTTAAGCGATATGCAAATATTTTCAACGGATTCTTGTTCAGGGCGTCGTTGACTATGACTGAGTACAATTTCAAGACATTCCAACATACTTGGAATGTCCAAGTGCATGGATCGCTTTTCGGATTTTCAAAAATTCATTAAAAATATTCTTCAAGAGATTTGCAAATATATTCAACGGATTCTTGTTCAGGGCATGCTTGACTATGACTGTGTACAATTTCAAGACATTCCAAGATACTTTTGGGGTCTTTTTTGACAAAAAAGTTAAGTCACTGCCTAAGTGCATGGATCGCTTTCCTGATTTTCAAAAATTCATTAGAAATATTCCTTAAGCGATATGCAAATACTTTCAACGGATTCTTGTTCAGGGCGTCGTTGACTATGACTGAGTACAATTTAAAGACATTCCAACATACTTGGAATGTCCAAGTGCATGGATCGCTTTTCGGATTTTCAAAAATTCATTAAAAATATTCTTCAAGAGATATGCAAATATATTCAACGGATTCTTGTTCAGGGCATGCTTGACTATGACTGTGTACAATTTCAAGACATTCCAAGATACTTTTGGGGTCTTTTTTGACAAAAAAGTTAAGTCACTGCCTAAGTGCATGGATCGCTTTCCTGATTTTCAAAAATTCATTAAAAATATTCCTTAAGCGATATGCAAATATTTTCAACGGATTCTTGTTCAGGGCGTCGTTGACTATGACTGAGTACAATTTCAAGACATTCCAACATACTTGGAATGTCCAAGTGCATGGATCGCTTTCCTGATTTTCAAAAGTTCATTAAAAATATTCTTCAAGAGATATGCAAATATATTCAACGGATTCTTGTTCAGGGCATGCTTGACTATGACTGTGTACAATTTCAAGACATTCCAAGATACTTTTGGGGTCTTTTTTGAATAAAAAGTTAAGTCACTGCCTAAGTGCACAGACTTTCCTCATTTTCAAAAATTCATTAAAATTTTCCTTAAGAGATATGCAAATATTTTCGATTGATTCTTGTTCAGGGCGTCGTTGACTATGACTGAGTACAATTTCAAGACATTCCAACATACTTGGAATGTCCAAGTGCATGGATCGCTTTTCGGATTTTCAAAAATTCATTAAAAATATTCTTCAAGAGATATGCAAATATATTCAACGGATTCTTGTTCAGGGCATGCTTGACTATGACTGTGTACAATTTCAAGACATTCCAAGATACTTTTGGGGTCTTTTTTGACGAAAAAGTTAAGTCACTGCCTAAGTGCATGGATCGCTTTCCTGATTTTCAGAAATTCTTTAAAAATATTCCTTAAACGATATGCAAATATTTTCAACGGATTCTTGTTCAGGGCGTCGTTGACTATGACTGAGTACAATTTCAAGACATTCCAACATACTTGGAATGTCCAAGTGCATGGATCGCTTTCCTGATTTTCAAAAGTTCATTAAAAATATTCTTCAAGAGATATGCAAATATATTCAACGGATTCTTGTTCAGGGCATGCTTGACTATGACTGTGTACAATTTCAAGACATTCCAAGATACTTTTGGGGTCTTTTTTGAATAAAAAGTTAAGTCACTGCCTAAGTGCACAGACTTTCCTCATTTTCAAAAATTCATTAAAAATATTCCTTAAGAGATATGCAAATATTTTCAATTGATTCTTGTTCAGGGCGTCGTTGACTATGACTGAGTACAATTTCAAGACATTCCAACATACTTGGAATGTCCAAGTGCATGGATCGCTTTTCGGATTTTCAAAAATTCATTAAAAATATTCTTCAAGAGATATGCAAATATATTCAACGGATTCTTGTTCAGGGCATGCTTGACTATGACTGTGTACAATTTCAAGACATTCCAAGATACTTTTGGGGTCTTTTTTGACAAAAAAGTTAAGTCACTGCCTAAGTGCATGGATCGCTTTCCTGATTTTCAAAAATTCATTAGAAATATTCCTTAAGCGATATGCAAATACTTTCAACGGATTCTTGTTCAGGGCGTCGTTGACTATGACTGAGTACAATTTCAAGACATTCCAACATACTTGGAATGTCCAAGTGCATGGATCGCTTTCCTGATTTTCAAAAGTTCATTAAAAATATTCTTCAAGAGATATGCAAATATATTCAACGGATTCTTGTTCAGGGCATGCTTGACTATGACTGTGTACAATTTCAAGACATTCCAAGATACCTGGGGTCTTTTTTGAATAAAAAGTTAAGTCACTGCCTAAGTGCACAGACTTTCATCATTTTCAAAAATTCATTAAAAATATTCCTTAAGAGATATGCAAATATTTTCAATGGATTCTTGTTCAGGGCGTCGTTGACTATGACCGAGTACAATTTCAAGACATTCCAACATACTTGGAATGTCCAAGTGCATGGATCGCTTTCCGGATTTTCAAAAATTCATTAAAAATATTCTTCAAGAGATATGCAAATATATTCAACGGATTCTTGTTCAGGGCATTCTTGACTATGACTGTGTACAATTTCAAGACATTCCAAGATACTTTTGGGGTCTTTTTTGAAGAAAAAGTTAAGTCACTGCCTAAGTGCATGGATCGCTTTCCTGATTTTCAGAAATTCTTTAAAAATATTCCTTAAACGATATGCAAATATTTTCAACGGATTCTTGTTCAGGGCGTCGTTGGCTATGACTGAGTACAATTTCAAGACATTCCAACATACTTGGAATGTCCAAGTGCATGGATCGCTTTCCTGATTTTCAAAAGTTCATTAAAAATATTCTTCAAGAGATATGCAAATATATTCAACGGATTCTTGTTCAGGGCATGCTTGACTATGACTGTGTACAATTTCAAGACATTCCAAGATACCTTTGGGGTCTTTTTTGACGAAAAAGTTAAGTCACTGCCTAAGTGCATGGATCGCTTTCCTGATTTTCAGAAATTCTTTAAAAATATTCCTTAAACGAAATGCAAATATTTTCAACGGATTCTTGTTCAGGGCGTCGTTGACTATGACTGAGTACAATTTCAAGACATTCCAACATACTTGGAATGTCCAAGTGCATGAATCGCTTTCCTGATTTTCAAAAGTTCATTAAAAATATTCTTCAAGAGATATGCAAATATATTCAACGGATTCTTGTTCAGGGCATGCTTGACTATGACTGTGTACAATTTCAAGACATTCCAAGATACTTTTGGGGTCTTTTTTGAATAAAAAGTTAAGTCACTGCCTAAGTGCACAGACTTTCATCATTTTCAAAAATTCATTAAAAATATTCCTTAAGAGATATGCAAATATTTTCAATTGATTCTTGTTCAGGGCGTCGTTGACTATGACTGAGTACAATTTCAAGACATTCCAACATACTTGGAATGTCCAAGTGCATGGATCGCTTTTCGGATTTTCAAAAATTAATTAAAAATATTCTTCAAGAGATATGCAAATATATTCAACATATTCTTGTTCAGGGCATGCTTGACTATGACTGTGTACAATTTCAAGACATTCCAAGATACTTTTGGGGTCTTTTTTGACAAAAAAGTTTAGTCACTGCCTAAGTGCATGGATCGCTTTCCTGATTTTCAGAAATTCTTTAAAAATATTCCTTAAACGATATGCAAATATTTTCAACGGATTCTTGTTCAGGGCGTCGTTGACTATGACTGAGTACAATTTCAAGACATTCCAACATACTTGGAATGTCCAAGTGCATGGATCGCTTTCCTGATTTTCAAAAGTTCATTTAAAATATTCTTCAAGAGATATGCAAATATATTCAACGGATTCTTGTTCAGGGCATGCTTGACTATGACTGTGTACAATTTCAAGACATTCCAAGATACTTTTGGGGTCTTTTTTGACGAAAAAGTTAAGTCACTGCCTAAGTGCATGGATCGCTTTCCTGATTTTCAGAAATTCTTTAAAAATATTCCTTAAACGATATGCAAATATTTTCAACGGATTCTTGTTCAGGGCGTCGTTGACTATGACTGAGTACAATTTCAAGACATTCCAACATACTTGGAATGTCCAAGTGCATGGATCGCTTTCCTGATTTTCAAAAGTTCATTAAAAATATTCTTCAAGAGATATGCAAATATATTCAACGGATTCTTGTTCAGGGCATGCTTGACTATGACTGTGTACAATTTCAAGACATTCCAAGATACTTTTGGGGTCTTTTTTGAATAAAAAGTTAAGTCACTGCCTAAGTGCACAGACTTTCCTCATTTTCAAAAATTCATTAAAAATATTCCTTAAGAGATATGCAAATATTGTCAATTGATTCTTGTTCAGGGCGTCGTTGACTATGACTGAGTACAATTTCAAGACATTCCAACATACTTGGAATGTCCAAGTGCATGGATCGCTTTTCGGATTTTCAAAAATTAATTAAAAATATTCTTCAAGAGATATGCAAATATATTCAACATATTCTTGTTCAGGGCATGCTTGACTATGACTGTGTACAATTTCAAGACATTCCAAGATACTTTTGGGGTCTTTTTTGACAAAAAAGTTTAGTCACTGCCTAAGTGCATGGATCGCTTTCCGGATTTTCAGAAATTCTTTAAAAATATTCCTTAAACGATATGCAAATATTTTCAACGGATTCTTGTTCAGGGCGTCGTTGACTATGACTGAGTACAATTTCAAGACATTCCAACATACTTGGAATGTCCAAGTGCATGGATCGCTTTCCTGATTTTCAAAAGTTCATTAAAAATATTCTTCAAGAGATATGCAAATATATTCAACGGATTCTTGTTCAGGGCATGCTTGACTATGACTGTGTACAATTTCAAGACATTCCAAGATACTTTTGGGGTCTTTTTTGACGAAAAAGTTAAGTCACTGCCTAAGTGCATGGATCGCTTTCCTGATTTTCAGAAATTCTTTAAAAATATTCCTTAAACGATATGCAAATATTTTCAACGGATTCTTGTTCAGGGCGTCGTTGACTATGACTGAGTACAATTTCAAGACATTCCAACATACTTGGAATGTCCAAGTGCATGGATCGCTTTCCTGATTTTCAAAAGTTCATTAAAAATATTCTTCAAGAGATATGCAAATATATTCAACGGATTCTTGTTCAGGGCATGCTTGACTATGACTGTGTACAATTTCAAGACATTCCAAGATACTTTTGGGGTCTTTTTTGAATAAAAAGTTAAGTCACTGCCTAAGTGCACAGACTTTCCTCATTTTCAAAAATTCATTAAAAATATTCCTTAAGAGATATGCAAATATTTTCAATTGATTCTTGTTCAGGGCGTCGTTGACTATGACTGAGTACAATTTCAAGACATTCCAACATACTTGGAATGTCCAAGTGCATGGATCGCTTTTCGGATTTTCAAAAATTCATTAAAAATATTCTTCAAGAGATATGCAAATATATTCAACGGATTCTTGTTCAGGGCATGCTTGACTATGACTGTGTACAATTTCAAGACATTCCAAGATACTTTTGGGGTCTTTTTTGACAAAAAAGTTAAGTCACTGCCTAAGTGCATGGATCGCTTTCCTGATTTTCAAAAATTCATTAGAAATATTCCTTAAGCGATATGCAAATATTTTCAACGGATTCTTGTTCAGGGCGTCGTTGACTATGACTGAGTACAATTTCAAGACATTCCAACATACTTGGAATGTCCAAGTGCATGGATCGCTTTCCTGATTTTCAAAAGTTCATTAAAAATATTCTTCAAGAGATATGCAAATATATTCAACGGATTCTTGTTCAGGGCATGCTTGACTATGACTGTGTACAATTTCAAGACATTCCAAGATACCTTTGGGGTCTTTTTTGAATAAAAAGTTAAGTCACTGCCTCAGTGCACAGACTTTCATCATTTTCAAAAATTCATTAAAAATATTCCTTAAGAGATATGCAAATATTTTCAATGGATTCTTGTTCAGGGCGTCGTTGACTATGACCGAGTACAATTTCAAGACATTCCAACATACTTGGAATGTCCAAGTGCATGGATCGCTTTCCGGATTTTCAAAAATTCATTAAAAATATTCTTCAAGAGATATGCAAATATATTCAACGGATTCTTGTTCAGGGCATTCTTGACTATGACTGTGTACAATTTCAAGACATTCCAAGATACTTTTGGGGTCTTTTTTGACGAAAAAGTTAAGTCACTGCCTAAGTGCATGGATCGCTTTCCTGATTTTCAGAAATTCTTTAAAAATATTCCTTAAACGATATGCAAATATTTTCAACGGATTCTTGTTCAGGGCGTCGTTGACTATGACTGAGTACAATTTCAAGACATTCCAACATACTTGGAATGTCCAAGTGCATGGATCGCTTTTCGGATTTTCAAAAATTAATTAAAAATATTCTTCAAGAGATATGCAAATATATTCAACATATTCTTGTTCAGGGCATGCTTGACTATGACTGTGTACAATTTCAAGACATTCCAAGATACTTTTGGGGTCTTTTTTGACAAAAAAGTTTAGTCACTGCCTAAGTGCATGGATCGCTTTCCTGATTTTCAGAAATTCTTTAAAAATATTCCTTAAACGATATGCAAATATTTTCAACGGATTCTTGTTCAGGGCGTCGTTGACTATGACTGAGTACAATTTCAAGACATTCCAACATACTTGGAATGTCCAAGTGCATGGATCGCTTTCCTGATTTTCAAAAGTTCATTAAAAATATTCTTCAAGAGATATGCAAATATATTCAACGGATTCTTGTTCAGGGCATGCTTGACTATGACTGTGTACAATTTCAAGACATTCCAAGATACCTTTGGGGTCTTTTTTGAATAAAAAGTTAAGTCACTGCCTCAGTGCACAGACTTTCATCATTTTCAAAAATTCATTAAAAATATTCCTTAAGAGATATGCAAATATTTTCAATGGATTCTTGTTCAGGGCGTCGTTGACTATGACCGAGTACAATTTCAAGACATTCCAACATACTTGGAATGTCCAAGTGCATGGATCGTTTTCCGGATTTTCAAAAATTCATTAAAAATATTCTTCAAGAGATATGCAAATATATTCAACGGATTCTTGTTCAGGGCATTCTTGACTATGACTGTGTACAATTTCAAGACATTCCAAGATACTTTTGGGGTCTTTTTTGACGAAAAAGTTAAGTCACTGCCTAAGTGCATGGATCGCTTTCCTGATTTTCAGAAATTCTTTAAAAATATTCCTTAAACGATATGCAAATATTTGCAACGGATTCTTGTTCAGGGCGTCGTTGACTATGACTGAGTACAATTCCAAGACATTCCAACATACTTGGAATGTCCAAGTGCATGGATCGCTTTCCTGATTTTCAAAAGTTCATTAAAAATATTCTTCAAGAGATATGCAAATATATTCAACGGATTCTTGTTCAGGGCATGCTTGACTATGACTGTGTACAATTTCAAGACATTCCAAGATACTTTTGGGGTCTTTTTTGAATAAAAAGTTAAGTCACTGCCTAAGTGCACAGACTTTCCTCATTTTCAAAAATTCATTAAAAATATTCCTTAAGAGATATGCAAATATTTTCAATTGATTCTTGTTCAGGGCGTCGTTGACTATGACTGAGTACAATTTCAAGACATTCCAACATACTTGGAATGTCCAAGTGCATGGATCGCTTTTCGGATTTTCAAAAATTAATTAAAAATATTCTTCAAGAGATATGCAAATATATTCAACATATTCTTGTTCAGGGCATGCTTGACTATGACTGTGTACAATTTCAAGACATTCCAAGATACTTTTGGGGTCTTTTTTGACAAAAAAGTTTAGTCACTGCCTAAGTGCATGGATCGCTTTCCTGATTTTCAGAAATTCTTTAAAAATATTCCTTAAACGATATGCAAATATTTTCAACGGATTCTTGTTCAGGGCGTCGTTGACTATGACTGAGTACAATTTCAAGACATTCCAACATACTTGGAATGTCCAAGTGCATGGATCGCTTTCCTGATTTTCAAAAGTTCATTAAAAATATTCTTCAAGAGATATGCAAATATATTCAACGGATTCTTGTTCAGGGCATGCTTGACTATGACTGTGTACAATTTCAAGACATTCCAAGATACCTTTGGGGTCTTTTTTGAATAAAAAGTTAAGTCACTGCCTCAGTGCACAGACTTTCATCATTTTCAAAAATTCATTAAAAATATTCCTTAAGAGATATGCAAATATTTTCAATGGATTCTTGTTCAGGGCGTCGTTGACTATGACCGAGTACAATTTCAAGACATTCCAACATACTTGGAATGTCCAAGTGCATGGATCGTTTTCCGGATTTTCAAAAATTCATTAAAAATATTCTTCAAGAGATATGCAAATATATTCAACGGATTCTTGTTCAGGGCATTCTTGACTATGACTGTGTACAATTTCAAGACATTCCAAGATACTTTTGGGGTCTTTTTTGACGAAAAAGTTAAGTCACTGCCTAAGTGCATGGATCGCTTTCCTGATTTTCAGAAATTCTTTAAAAATATTCCTTAAACGATATGCAAATATTTGCAACGGATTCTTGTTCAGGGCGTCGTTGACTATGACTGAGTACAATTCCAAGACATTCCAACATACTTGGAATGTCCAAGTGCATGGATCGCTTTCCTGATTTTCAAAAGTTCATTAAAAATATTCTTCAAGAGATATGCAAATATATTCAACGGATTCTTGTTCAGGGCATGCTTGACTATGACTGTGTACAATTTCAAGACATTCCAAGATACTTTTGGGGTCTTTTTTGAATAAAAAGTTAAGTCACTGCCTAAGTGCACAGACTTTCCTCATTTTCAAAAATTCATTAAAAATATTCCTTAAGAGATATGCAAATATTTTCAATTGATTCTTGTTCAGGGCGTCGTTGACTATGACTGAGTACAATTTCAAGACATTCCAACATACTTGGAATGTCCAAGTGCATGGATCGCTTTTCGGATTTTCAAAAATTAATTAAAAATATTCTTCAAGAGATATGCAAATATATTCAACATATTCTTGTTCAGGGCATGCTTGACTATGACTGTGTACAATTTCAAGACATTCCAAGATACTTTTGGGGTCTTTTTTGACAAAAAAGTTTAGTCACTGCCTAAGTGCATGGATCGCTTTCCTGATTTTCAGAAATTCTTTAAAAATATTCCTTAAACGATATGCAAATATTTTCAACGGATTCTTGTTCAGGGCGTCGTTGACTATGACTGAGTACAATTTCAAGACATTCCAACATACTTGGAATGTCCAAGTGCATGGATCGCTTTCCTGATTTTCAAAAGTTCATTAAAAATATTCTTCAGGAGATATGCAAATATATTCAACGGATTCTTGTTCAGGGCATGCTTGACTATGACTGTGTACAATTTCAAGACATTCCAAGATACCTTTGGGGTCTTTTTTGAATAAAAAGTTAAGTCACTGCCTAAGTGCACAGACTTTCATCATTTTCAAAAATTCATTAAAAATATTCCTTAAGAGATATGCAAATATTTTCAATTGATTCTTGTTCAGAGCGTCGTTGACTATGACTGAGTACAATTTCAAGACATTCCAACATACTTGGAATGTCCAAGTGCATGGATCGCTTTTCGGATTTTCAAAAATTCATTAAAAATATTCTTCAAGAGATATGCAAATATATTCAACGGATTCTTGTTCAGGGCATGCTTGACTATGACTGTGTACAATTTCAAGACATTCCAAGATACTTTTGGGGTCTTTTTTGACGAAAAAGTTAAGTCACTGCCTAAGTGCATGGATCGCTTTCCTGATTTTCAAAAATTCATTAAAAATATTCCTTAAGCGATATGCAAATATTTTCAACGGATTCTTGTTCAGGGCGTCGTTGACTATGACTGAGTACAATTTCAAGACATTCCAACATACTTGGAATGTCCAAGTGCATGGATCACTTTCCTGATTTTCAAAAGTTCATTAAAAATATTCTTCAAGAGATATGCAAATATATTCAACGGATTCTTGTTCAGGGCATGCTTGACTATGACTGTGTACAATTTCAAGACATTCCAAGATACTTTTGGGGTCTTTTTTGACGAAAAAGTTAAGTCACTGCCTAAGTGCATGGATCGCTTTCCTGATTTTCAAAAATTCATTAAAAATATTCCTTAAGCGATATGCAAATATTTTCAACGGATTCTTGTTCAGGGCGTCGTTGACTATGACCGAGTACAATTTCAAGACATTCCAACATACTTGGAATGTCCAAGTGCATGGATCGCTTTCCGGATTTTCAAAAATTCATTAAAAATATTCTTCAAGAGATATGCAAATATATTCAACGGATTCTTGTTCAGGGCATTCTTGACTATGACTGTGTACAATTTCAAGACATTCCAAGATACTTTTGGGGTCTTTTTTGACGAAAAAGTTAAGTCACTGCCTAAGTGCATGGATCGCTTTCCTGATTTTCAAAAATTCATTAAAAATATTCCTTAAGCGATATGCAAATATTTTCAACGGATTCTTGTTCAGGGCGTCGTTGACTATGACCGAGTACAATTTCAAGACATTCCAACATACTTTGAATGTCCAAGTACATGGATCGCTTTCCGGATTTTCAAAAGTTCATTAAAAATATTCTTCAAGAGATATGCAAATATATTCAACGGATTCTTGTTCAGGGCATGCTTGACTATGACTGTGTACAATTTCAAGACATTCCAAGATACTTTTGGGGTCTTTTTTGAATAAAAAGTTAAGTCACTGCCTAAGTGCACAGACTTTCATCATTTTCAAAAATTCATTAAAAATATTCCTTAAGAGATATGCAAATATTTTCAATTGATTCTTGTTCAGAGCGTCGTTGACTATGACTGAGTACAATTTCAAGACATTCCAACATACTTGGAATGTCCAAGTGCATGGATCGCTTTTCGGATTTTCAAAAATTCATTAAAAATATTCTTCAAGAGATATGCAAATATATTCAACGGATTCTTGTTCAGGGCATGCTTGACTATGACTGTGTACAATTTCAAGACATTCCAAGATACTTTTGGGGTCTTTTTTGACGAAAAAGTTAAGTCACTGCCTAAGTGCATGGATCGCTTTCCTGATTTTCAAAAATTCATTAAAAATATTCCTTAAGCGATATGCAAATATTTTCAACGGATTCTTGTTCAGGGCGTCGTTGACTATGACTGAGTACAATTTCAAGACATTCCAACATACTTGGAATGTCCAAGTGCATGGATCACTTTCCTGATTTTCAAAAGTTCATTAAAAATATTCTTCAAGAGATATGCAAATATATTCAACGGATTCTTGTTCAGGGCATGCTTGACTATGACTGTGTACAATTTCAAGACATTCCAAGATACTTTTGGGGTCTTTTTTGACGAAAAAGTTAAGTCACTGCCTAAGTGCATGGATCGCTTTCCTGATTTTCAAAAATTCATTAAAAATATTCCTTAAGCGATATGCAAATATTTTCAACGGATTCTTGTTCAGGGCGTCGTTGACTATGACCGAGTACAATTTCAAGACATTCCAACATACTTGGAATGTCCAAGTGCATGGATCGCTTTCCGGATTTTCAAAAATTCATTAAAAATATTCTTCAAGAGATATGCAAATATATTCAACGGATTCTTGTTCAGGGCATTCTTGACTATGACTGTGTACAATTTCAAGACATTCCAAGATACTTTTGGGGTCTTTTTTGACGAAAAAGTTAAGTCACTGCCTAAGTGCATGGATCGCTTTCCTGATTTTCAAAAATTCATTAAAAATATTCCTTAAGCGATATGCAAATATTTTCAACGGATTCTTGTTCAGGGCGTCGTTGACTATGACCGAGTACAATTTCAAGACATTCCAACATACTTTGAATGTCCAAGTACATGGATCGCTTTCCGGATTTTCAAAAGTTCATTAAAAATATTCTTCAAGAGATATGCAAATATATTCAACGGATTCTTGTTCAGGGCATGCTTGACTATGACTGTGTACAATTTCAAGACATTCCAAGATACTTTTGGGGTCTTTTTTGAATAAAAAGTTAAGTCACTGCCTAAGTGCACAGACTTTCCTCATTTTCAAAAATTCATTAAAAATATTCCTTAAGAGATATGCAAATATTTTCAATTGATTCTTGTTCAGAGCGTCGTTGACTATGACTGAGTACAATTTCAAGACATTCCAACATACTTTGAATGTCCAAGTACATGGATCGCTTTCCTGATTTTCAAAAGTTCATTAAAAATATTCTTCAAGAGATATGCAAATATATTCAACGGATTCTTGTTCAGGGCATGCTTGACTATGACTGTGTACAATTTCAAGACATTCCAAGATACTTTTGGGGTCTTTTTTGACGAAAAAGTTAAGTCACTGCCTAAGTGCATGGATCGCTTTCCTGATTTTCAAAAATTCATTAAAAATATTCCTTAAGCGATATGCAAATATTTTCAACGGATTCTTGTTCAGGGCGTCGTTGACTATGACCGAGTACAATTTCAAGACATTCCAACATACTTGGAATGTCCAAGTGCATGGATCGCTTTCCGGATTTTCAAAAATTCATTAAAAATATTCTTCAAGAGATATGCAAATATATTCAACGGATTCTTGTTCAGGGCATTCTTGACTATGACTGTGTACAATTTCAAGACATTCCAAGATACTTTTGGGGTCTTTTTTGACGAAAAAGTTAAGTCACTGCCTAAGTGCATGGATCGCTTTCCTGATTTTCAAAAATTCATTAAAAATATTCCTTAAGCGATATGCAAATATTTTCAACGGATTCTTGTTCAGGGCGTCGTTGACTATGACCGAGTACAATTTCAAGACATTCCAACATACTTTGAATGTCCAAGTACATGGATCGCTTTCCGGATTTTCAAAAGTTCATTAAAAATATTCTTCAAGAGATATGCAAATATATTCAACGGATTCTTGTTCAGGGCATGCTTGACTATGACTGTGTACAATTTCAAGACATTCCAAGATACTTTTGGGGTCTTTTTTGACGAAAAAGTTAAGTCACTGCCTAAGTGCACAGACTTTCCTCATTTTCAAAAATTCATTAAAAATATTCCTTAAGAGATGTGCAAATATTTTCAATTGATTCTTGTTCAGAGCGTCGTTGACTATGACTGAGTACAATTTCAAGACATTCCAACATACTTTGAATGTCCAAGTACATGGATCGCTTTCCTGATTTTCAAAAGTTCATTAAAAATATTCTTCAAGAGATATGCAAATATATTCAACGGATTCTTGTTCAGGGCATGCTTGACTATGACTGTGTACAATTTCAAGACATTCCAAGATACTTTTGGGGTCTTTTTTGAATAAAAAGTTAAGTCACTGCCGAAGTGCACAGACTTTCCTCATTTTCAAAAATTCATTAAAAATATTCCTTAAGAGATATGCAAATATTTTCAATTGATTCTTGTTCAGGGCGTCGTTGACTATGACTGAGTACAATTTCAAGACATTCCAACATACTTGGAATGTCCAAGTGCATGGATCGCTTTTCGGATTTTCAAAAATTCATTAAAAATATTCTTCAAGAGATATGCAAATATATTCAACGGTTTCTTGTTCAGGGCATGCTTGACTATGACTGTGTACAATTTCAAGACATTCCAAGATACTTTTGGGGTCTTTTTTGACAAAAAAGTTAAGTCACTGCCTAAGTGCATGGATTGCTTTCCTGATTTTCAAAAATTCATTAAAAATATTCCTTAAGCGATATGCAAATATTTTCAACGGATTCTTGTTCAGGGCGTCGTTGACTATGACTGAGTACAATTTCAAGACATTCCAACATACTTGGAATATCCAAGTGCATGGATCGCTTTCCGGATTTTCAAAAATTCATTAAAAATATTCTTCAAGAGATATGCAAATATATTCAACGGATTCTTGTTCAGGGCATTCTTGACTATGACTGTGTACAATTTCAAGACATTCCAAGATACTTTTGGGGTCTTTTTTGACGAAAAAGTTAAGTCACTGCCTAAGTGCATGGATCGCTTTCCTGATTTTCAGAAATTCTTTAAAAATATTCCTTAAACGATATGCAAATATTTTCAACGGATTCTTGTTCAGGGCGTCGTTGACTATGACTGAGTACAATTTCAAGACATTCCAACATACTTGGAATGTCCAAGTGCATGGATCGCTTTCCTGATTTTCAAAAGTTCATTAAAAATATTCTTCAAGAGATATGCAAATATATTCAACGGATTCTTGTTCAGGGCATGCTTGACTATGACTGTGTACAATTTCAAGACATTCCAAGATACCTTTGGGGTCTTTTTTGAATAAAAAGTTAAGTCACTGCCTAAGTGCACAGACTTTCATCATTTTCAAAAATTCATTAAAAATATTCCTTAAGAGATATGCAAATATTTTCAATTGATTCTTGTTCAGAGCGTCGTTGACTATGACTGAGTACAATTTCAAGACATTCCAACATACTTTGAATGTCCAAGTACATGGATCGCTTTCCTGATTTTCAAAAGTTCATTAAAAATATTCTTCAAGAGATATGCAAATATATTCAACGGATTCTTGTTCAGGGCATGCTTGACTATGACTGTGTACAATTTCAAGACATTCCAAGATACTTTTGGGGTCTTTTTTGAATAAAAAGTTAAGTCACTGCCTAAGTGCACAGACTTTCCTCATTTTCAAAAATTCATTAAAAATATTCCTTAAGAGATATGCAAATATTTTCAATTGATTCTTGTTCAGGGCGTCGTTGACTATGACTGAGTACAATTTCAAGACATTCCAACATACTTGGAATGTCCAAGTGCATGGATCGCTTTTCGGATTTTCAAAAATTCATTAAAAATATTCTTCAAGAGATATGCAAATATATTCAACGGTTTCTTGTTCAGGGCATGCTTGACTATGACTGTGTACAATTTCAAGACATTCCAAGATACTTTTGGGGTCTTTTTTGACAAAAAAGTTAAGTCACTGCCTAAGTGCATGGATTGCTTTCCTGATTTTCAAAAATTCATTAAAAATATTCCTTAAGCGATATGCAAATATTTTCAACGGATTCTTGTTCAGGGCGTCGTTGACTATGACTGAGTACAATTTCAAGACATTCCAACATACTTGGAATATCCAAGTGCATGGATCGCTTTCCGGATTTTCAAAAATTCATTAAAAATATTCTTCAAGAGATATGCAAATATATTCAACGGATTCTTGTTCAGGGCATGCTTGACTATGACTGTGTACAATTTCAAGACATTCCAAGATACTTTTGGGGTCTTTTTTGACGAAAAAGTTAAGTCACTGCCTAAGTGCATGGATCGCTTTCCTGATTTTCAGAAATTCTTTAAAAATATTCCTTAAACGATATGCAAATATATTCAACGGATTCTTGTTCAGGGCATGCTTGACTATGACTGTGTACAATTTCAAGACATTCCAAGATACTTTTGGGGTCTTTTTTGAATAAAAAGTTAAGTCACTGCCTAAGTGCATGGATCGCTTTCCTGATTTTCAAAAATTCATTAAAAATATTCCTTAAGCGATATGCAAATATTTTCAACGGATTCTTGTTCAGGGCGTCGTTGACTATGACTGAGTACAATTTCAAGACATTCCAACATACTTGGAATGTCCAAGTGCATGGATCGCTTTCCTGATTTTCAAAAGTTCATTAAAAATATTCTTCAAGAGATATGCAAATATATTCAACGGATTCTTGTTCAGGGCATGCTTGACTATGACTGTGTACAATTTCAAGACATTCCAAGATACTTTTGGGGTCTTTTTTGAATAAAAAGTTAAGTCACTGCCTAAGTGCATGGATCGCTTTCCTGATTTTCAAAAATTCATTAAAAATATTCCTTAAGCGATATGCAAATATTTTCAACGGATTCTTGTTCAGGGCGTCGTTGACTATGACTGAGTACAATTTCAAAACATTCCAACATACTTGGAATGTCCAAGTGCATGGATCGCTTTCCTGATTTTCAAAAGTTCATTAAAAATATTCTTCAAGAGATATGCAAATATATTCAACGGATTCTTGTTCAGGGCATGCTTGACTATGACTGTGTACAATTTCAAGACATTCCAAGATACTTTTGGGGTCTTTTTTGAATAAAAAGTTAAGTCACTGCCTAAGTGCACAGACTTTCCTCATTTTCAAAAATTCATTAAAAATATTCCTTAAGAGATATGCAAATATTTTCAATGGATTCTTGTTCAGGGCGTTGTTGACTATGACTGAGTACAATTTCAAGACATTCCAACATACTTGGAATGTCCAAGTGCATGGATCGCTTTCCGGATTTTCAAAAATTCATTAAAAATATTCTTCAAGAGATATGCAAATATATTCAACGGATTCTTGTTCAGGGCATGCTTGACTATGACTGTGTACAATTTCAAGACATTCCAAGATACTTTTGGGGTCTTTTTTGACAAAAAAGTTTAGTCACTGCCTAAGTGCATGGATCGCTTTCCTGATTTTCAGAAATTCTTTAAAAATATTCCTTAAACGATATGCAAATATTTTCAACGGATTCTTGTTCAGGGCGTCGTTGACTATGACTGAGTACAATTTCAAGACATTCCAACATACTTGGAATGTCCAAGTGCATGGATCGCTTTCCTGATTTTCAAAAGTTCATTAAAAATATTCTTCAAGAGATATGCAAATATATTCAACGGATTCTTGTTCAGGGCATGCTTGACTATGACTGTGTACAATTTCAAGACATTCCAAGATACCTTTGGGGTCTTTTTTGAATAAAAAGTTAAGTCACTGCCTAAGTGCACAGACTTTCATCATTTTCAAAAATTCATTTAAAATATTCCTTAAGAGATATGCAAATATTTTCAATGGATTCTTGTTCAGGGCGTCGTTGACTATGACCGAGTACAATTTCAAGACATTCCAACATACTTGGAATGTCCAAGTGCATGGATCGCTTTCCGGATTTTCAAAAATTCATTAAAAATATTCTTCAAGAGATATGCAAATATATTCAACGGATTCTTGTTCAGGGCATGCTTGACTATGACTGTGTACAATTTCAAGACATTCCAAGATACTTTTGGGGTCTTTTTTGACGAAAAAGTTAAGTCACTGCCTAAGTGCATGGATCGCTTTCCTGATTTTCAAAAATTCATTAAAAATATTCCTTAAGCGATATGCAAATATTTTCAACGGATTCTTGTTCAGGGCGTCGTTGACTATGACCGAGTACAATTTCAAGACATTCCAACATACTTTGAATGTCCAAGTACATGGATCGCTTTCCTGATTTTCAAAAGTTCATTAAAAATATTCTTCAAGAGATATGCAAATATATTCAACGGATTCTTGTTCAGGGCATGCTTGACTATGACTGTGTACAATTTCAAGACATTCCAAGATACTTTTGGGGTCTTTTTTGAATAAAAAGTTAAGTCACTGCCTAAGTGCACAGACTTTCCTCATTTTCAAAAATTCATTAAAAATATTCCTTAAGAGATATGCAAATATTTTCAATTGATTCTTGTTCAGAGCGTCGTTGACTATGACTGAGTACAATTTCAAGACATTCCAACATACTTGGAATGTCCAAGTGCATGGTGCTTTTCGGATTTTCAAAAATTCATTAAAAATATTCTTCAAGAGATATGCAAATATATTCAACGGATTCTTGTTCAGGGCATGCTTGACTATGACTGTGTACAATTTCAAGACATTCAAAGATACTTTTGGGGTCTTTTTTGACGAAAAAGTTAAGTCACTGCCTAAGTGCATGGATTGCTTTCCTGATTTTCAAAAATTCATTAAAAATATTCCTTAAGCGATATGCAAATATTTTCAACGGATTCTTGTTCAGGGCGTCGTTGACTATGACTGAGTACAATTTCAAGACATTCCAACATACTTGGAATATCCAAGTGCATGGATCGCTTTCCGGATTTTCAAAAATTCATTAAAAATATTCTTCAAGAGATATGCAAATATATTCAACGGATTCTTGTTCAGGGCATTCTTGACTATGACTGTGTACAATTTCAAGACATTCCAAGATACTTTTGGGGTCTTTTTTGACGAAAAAGTTAAGTCACTGCCTAAGTGCATGGATCGCTTTCCTGATTTTCAGAAATTCTTTAAAAATATTCCTTAAACGATATGCAAATATTTTCAACGGATTCTTGTTCAGGGCGTCGTTCACTATGACTGAGTACAATTTCAAGACATTCCAACATACTTGGAATGTCCAAGTGCATGGATCGCTTTCCTGATTTTCAAAAGTTCATTAAAAATATTCTTCAAGAGATATGCAAATATATTCAACGGATTCTTGTTCAGGGCATGCTTGACTATGACTGTGTACAATTTCAAGACATTCCAAGATACCTTTGGGGTCTTTTTTGAATAAAAAGTTAAGTCACTGCCTAAGTGCACAGACTTTCATCATTTTCAAAAATTCATTAAAAATATTCCTTAAGAGATATGCAAATATTTTCAACGGATTCTTGTTCAGGGCGTCGTTGACTATGACTGAGTACAATTTCAAGACATTCCAACATACTTGGAATATCCAAGTGCATGGATCGCTTTCCGGATTTTCAAAAATTAATTAAAAATATTCTTCAAGAGATATGCAAATATATTCAACGGATTCTTGTTCAGGGCATGCTTGACTATGACTGTGTACAATTTCAAGACATTCCAAGATACTTTTGGGGTCTTTTTTGAATAAAAAGTTAAGTCACTGCCTAAGTGCATGGATCGCTTTCCTGATTTTCAAAAATTCATTAAAAATATTCCTTAAGCGATATGCAAATATTTTCAACGGATTCTTGTTCAGGGCGTCGTTGACTATGACTGAGTACAATTTCAAGACATTCCAACATACTTGGAATGTCCAAGTGCATGGATCGCTTTCCTGATTTTCAAAAGTTCATTAAAAATATTCTTCAAGAGATATGCAAATATATTCAACGGATTCTTGTTCAGGGCATGCTTGACTATGACTGTGTACAATTTCAAGACATTCCAAGATACTTTTGGGGTCTTTTTTGAATAAAAAGTTAAGTCACTGCCTAAGTGCACAGACTTTCCTCATTTTCAAAAATTCATTAAAAATATTCCTTAAGAGATATGCAAATATTTTCAATGGATTCTTGTTCAGGGCGTTGTTGACTATGACTGAGTACAATTTCAAGACATTCCAACATACTTGGAATGTCCAAGTGCATGGATCGCTTTCCGGATTTTCAAAAATTCATTAAAAATATTCTTCAAGAGATATGCAAATATATTCAACGGATTCTTGTTCAGGGCATGCTTGACTATGACTGTGTACAATTTCAAGACATTCCAAGATACTTTTGGGGTCTTTTTTGACAAAAAAGTTTAGTCACTGCCTAAGTGCATGGATCGCTTTCCTGATTTTCAGAAATTCTTTAAAAATATTCCTTAAACGATATGCAAATATTTTCAACGGATTCTTGTTCAGGGCGTCGTTGACTATGACTGAGTACAATTTCAAGACATTCCAACATACTTGGAATGTCCAAGTGCATGGATCGCTTTCCTGATTTTCAAAAGTTCATTAAAAATATTCTTCAAGAGATATGCAAATATATTCAACGGATTCTTGTTCAGGGCATGCTTGACTATGACTGTGTACAATTTCAAGACATTCCAAGATACCTTTGGGGTCTTTTTTGAATAAAAAGTTAAGTCACTGCCTAAGTGCACAGACTTTCATCATTTTCAAAAATTCATTTAAAATATTCCTTAAGAGATATGCCAATATTTTCAATGGATTCTTGTTCAGGGCGTCGTTGACTATGACCGAGTACAATTTCAAGACATTCCAACATACTTGGAATGTCCAAGTGCATGGATCGCTTTCCGGATTTTCAAAAATTCATTAAAAATATTCTTCAAGAGATATGCAAATATATTCAACGGATTCTTGTTCAGGGCATGCTTGACTATGACTGTGTACAATTTCAAGACATTCCAAGATACTTTTGGGGTCTTTTTTGACGAAAAAGTTAAGTCACTGCCTAAGTGCATGGATCGCTTTCCTGATTTTCAAAAATTCATTAAAAATATTCCTTAAGCGATATGCAAATATTTTCAACGGATTCTTGTTCAGGGCGTCGTTGACTATGACCGAGTACAATTTCAAGACATTCCAACATACTTTGAATGTCCAAGTACATGGATCGCTTTCCTGATTTTCAAAAGTTCATTAAAAATATTCTTCAAGAGATATGCAAATATATTCAACGGATTCTTGTTCAGGGCATGCTTGACTATGACTGTGTACAATTTCAAGACATTCCAAGATACTTTTGGGGTCTTTTTTGAATAAAAAGTTAAGTCACTGCCTAAGTGCACAGACTTTCCTCATTTTCAAAAATTCATTAAAAATATTCCTTAAGAGATATGCAAATATTTTCAATTGATTCTTGTTCAGAGCGTCGTTGACTATGACTGAGTACAATTTCAAGACATTCCAACATACTTGGAATGTCCAAGTGCATGGTGCTTTTCGGATTTTCAAAAATTCATTAAAAATATTCTTCAAGAGATATGCAAATATATTCAACGGATTCTTGTTCAGGGCATGCTTGACTATGACTGTGTACAATTTCAAGACATTCCAAGATACTTTTGGGGTCTTTTTTGACGAAAAAGTTAAGTCACTGCCTAAGTGCATGGATTGCTTTCCTGATTTTCAAAAATTCATTAAAAATATTCCTTAAGCGATATGCAAATATTTTCAACGGATTCTTGTTCAGGGCGTCGTTGACTATGACCGAGTACAATTTCAAGACATTCCAACATACTTTGAATGTCCAAGTACATGGATCGCTTTCCTGATTTTCAAAAGTTCATTAAAAATATTCTTCAAGAGATATGCAAATATATTCAACGGATTCTTGTTCAGGGCATGCTTGACTATGACTGTGTACAATTTCAAGACATTCCAAGATACTTTTGGGGTCTTTTTTGACGAAAAAGTTAAGTCACTGCCTAAGTGCATGGATCGCTTTCCTGATTTTCAAAAATTCATTAAAAATATTCCTTAAGCGATATGCAAATATTTTCAACGGATTCTTGTTCAGGGCGTCGTTGACTATGACTGAGTACAATTTCAAGACATTCCAACATACTTGGAATGTCCAAGTGCATGGATCGCTTTCCTGATTTTCAAAAGTTCATTAAAAATATTCTTCAAGAGATATGCAAATATATTCAACGGATTCTTGTTCAGGGCATGCTTGACTATGACTGTGTACAATTTCAAGACATTCCAAGATACTTTTGGGGTCTTTTTTGAATAAAAAGTTAAGTCACTGCCGAAGTGCACAGACTTTCCTCATTTTCAAAAATTCATTAAAAATATTCCTTAAGAGATATGCAAATATTTTCAATTGATTCTTGTTCAGGGCGTCGTTGACTATGACTGAGTACAATTTCAAGACATTCCAACATACTTGGAATGTCCAAGTGCATGGATCGCTTTTCGGATTTTCAAAAATTCATTAAAAATATTCTTCAAGAGATATGCAAATATATTCAACGGATTCTTGTTCAGGGCATGCTTGACTATGACTGTGTACAATTTCAAGACATTCCAAGATACTTTTGGGGTCTTTTTTGAATAAAAAGTTAAGTCACTGCCTAAGTGCATGGATCGCTTTCCTGATTTTCAAAAATTCATTAAAAATATTCCTTAAGCGATATGCAAATATTTTCAACGGATTCTTGTTCAGGGCGTCGTTGACTATGACTGAGTACAATTTCAAGACATTCCAACATACTTGGAATGTCCAAGTGCATGGATCGCTTTCCTGATTTTCAAAAGTTCATTAAAAATATTCTTCAAGAGATATGCAAATATATTCAACGGATTCTTGTTCAGGGCATGCTTGACTATGACTGTGTACAATTTCAAGACATTCCAAGATACTTTTGGGGTCTTTTTTGAATAAAAAGTTAAGTCACTGCCTAAGTGCATGGATCGCTTTCCTGATTTTCAAAAATTCATTAAAAATGTTCCTTAAGCGATATGCAAATATTTTCAACGGATTCTTGTTCAGGGCGTCGTTGACTATGACTGAGTACAATTTCAAAACATTCCAACATACTTGGAATGTCCAAGTGCATGGATCGCTTTCCTGATTTTCAAAAGTTCATTAAAAATATTCTTCAAGAGATATGCAAATATATTCAACGGATTCTTGTTCTGGGCATGCTTGACTATGACTGTGTACAATTTCAAGACATTCCAAGATACTTTTGGGGTCTTTTTTGAATAAAAAGTTAAGTCACTGCCTAAGTGCACAGACTTTCCTCATTTTCAAAAATTCATTAAAAATATTCCTTAAGAGATATGCAAATATTTTCAATGGATTCTTGTTCAGGGCGTTGTTGACTATGACTGAGTACAATTTCAAGACATTCCAACATACTTGGAATGTCCAAGTGCATGGATCGCTTTCCAGATTTTCAAAAATTCATTAAAAATATTCTTCAAGAGATATGCAAATATATTCAACGGATTCTTGTTCAGGGCATGCTTGACTATGACTGTGTACAATTTCAAGACATTCCAAGATACTTTTGGGGTCTTTTTTGACGAAAAAGTTAAGTCACTGCCTAAGTGCATGGATCGCTTTCCTGATTTTCAGAAATTCTTTAAAAATATTCCTTAAACGATATGCAAATATTTTCAACGGATTCTTGTTCAGGGCGTCGTTGACTATGACTGAGTACAATTTCAAGACATTCCAACATACTTGGAATGTCCAAGTGCATGGATCGCTTTCCTGATTTTCAAAAGTTCATTAAAAATATTCTTCAAGAGATATGCAAATATATTCAACGGATTCTTGTTCAGGGCATGCTTGACTATGACTGTGTACAATTTCAAGACATTCCAAGATACTTTTGGGGTCTTTTTTGACAAAAAAGTTAAGTCACTGCCTAAGTGCATGGATCGCTTTCCTGATTTTCAAAAATTCATTTAAAATATTCCTTAAGAGATATGCAAATATTTTCAATGGATTCTTGTTCAGGGCGTCGTTGACTATGGCCGAGTACAATTTCAAGACATTCCAACATACTTGGAATGTCCAAGTGCATGGATCGCTTTCCGGATTTTCAAAAATTCATTAAAAATATTCTTCAAGAGAAATGCAAATATATTCAACGGATTCTTGTTCAGGGCATGCTTGACTATGACTGTGTACAATTTCAAGACATTCCAAGATACTTTTGGGGTCTTTTTTGACGAAAAAGTTAAGTCACTGCCTAAGTGCATGGATCGCTTTCCTGATTTTCAGAAATTCTTTAAAAATATTCCTTAAACGATATGCAAATATTTTCAACGGATTCTTGTTCAGGGCGTCGTTGACTATGACTGAGTACAATTTCAAGACATTCCAACATACTTGGAATGTCCAAGTGCATGGATCGCTTTCCTGATTTTCAAAAGTTCATTAAAAATATTCTTCAAGAGATATGCAAATATATTCAACGGATTCTTGTTCAGGGCATGCTTGACTATGACTGTGTACAATTTCAAGACATTCCAGGATACTTTTGGGGTCTTTTTTGAATAAAAAATTAAGTCACTGCCTAAGTGCAAAGACTTTCCTCATTTTCAAAAATTCATTAAAAATGTTCCTTAAGCGATATGCAAATATTTTCAACGGATTCTTGTTCAGGGCGTCGTTGACTATGACTGAGTACAATTTCAAAACATTCCAACATACTTGGAATGTCCAAGTGCATGGATCGCTTTCCTGATTTTCAAAAGTTCATTAAAAATATTCTTCAAGAGATATGCAAATATATTCAACGGATTCTTGTTCTGGGCATGCTTGACTATGACTGTGTACAATTTCAAGACATTCCAAGATACTTTTGGGGTCTTTTTTGAATAAAAAGTTAAGTCACTGCCTAAGTGCACAGACTTTCCTCATTTTCAAAAATTCATTAAAAATATTCCTTAAGAGATATGCAAATATTTTCAATGGATTCTTGTTCAGGGCGTTGTTGACTATGACTGAGTACAATTTCAAGACATTCCAACATACTTGGAATGTCCAAGTGCATGGATCGCTTTCCAGATTTTCAAAAATTCATTAAAAATATTCTTCAAGAGATATGCAAATATATTCAACGGATTCTTGTTCAGGGCATGCTTGACTATGACTGTGTACAATTTCAAGACATTCCAAGATACTTTTGGGGTCTTTTTTGACGAAAAAGTTAAGTCACTGCCTAAGTGCATGGATCGCTTTCCTGATTTTCAGAAATTCTTTAAAAATATTCCTTAAACGATATGCAAATATTTTCAACGGATTCTTGTTCAGGGCGTCGTTGACTATGACTGAGTACAATTTCAAGACATTCCAACATACTTGGAATGTCCAAGTGCATGGATCGCTTTCCTGATTTTCAAAAGTTCATTAAAAATATTCTTCAAGAGATATGCAAATATATTCAACGGATTCTTGTTCAGGGCATGCTTGACTATGACTGTGTACAATTTCAAGACATTCCAAGATACTTTTGGGGTCTTTTTTGACAAAAAAGTTAAGTCACTGCCTAAGTGCATGGATCGCTTTCCTGATTTTCAAAAATTCATTTAAAATATTCCTTAAGAGATATGCAAATATTTTCAATGGATTCTTGTTCAGGGCGTCGTTGACTATGGCCGAGTACAATTTCAAGACATTCCAACATACTTGGAATGTCCAAGTGCATGGATCGCTTTCCGGATTTTCAAAAATTCATTAAAAATATTCTTCAAGAGAAATGCAAATATATTCAACGGATTCTTGTTCAGGGCATGCTTGACTATGACTGTGTACAATTTCAAGACATTCCAAGATACTTTTGGGGTCTTTTTTGACGAAAAAGTTAAGTCACTGCCTAAGTGCATGGATCGCTTTCCTGATTTTCAGAAATTCTTTAAAAATATTCCTTAAACGATATGCAAATATTTTCAACGGATTCTTGTTCAGGGCGTCGTTGACTATGACTGAGTACAATTTCAAGACATTCCAACATACTTGGAATGTCCAAGTGCATGGATCGCTTTCCTGATTTTCAAAAGTTCATTAAAAATATTCTTCAAGAGATATGCAAATATATTCAACGGATTCTTGTTCAGGGCATGCTTGACTATGACTGTGTACAATTTCAAGACATTCCAGGATACTTTTGGGGTCTTTTTTGAATAAAAAATTAAGTCACTGCCTAAGTGCAAAGACTTTCCTCATTTTCAAAAATTCATTAAAAATATTCCTTAAGAGATATGCAAATATTTTCAATTGATTCTTGTTCAGGGCGTCGTTGACTATGACTGAGTACAATTTCAAGACATTCCAACATACTTGGAATGTCCAAGTGCATGGATCGCTTTTCGGATTTTCAAAAATTCATTAAAAATATTCTTCAAGAGATATGCAAATATATTCAACGGATTCTTGTTCAGGGCATGCTTGACTATGACTGTGTACAATTTCAAGACATTCCAAGATACTTTTGGGGTCTTTTTTGACAAAAAAGTTAAGTCACTGCCTAAGTGCATGGATCGCTTTTCTGATTTTCAAAATTTCATTAAAAATATTCCTTAAGCGATATGCAAATATTTTCAACGGATTCTTGTTCAGGGCGTCGTTGACTATGACTGAGTACAATTTCAAGACATTCCAACATACTTGGAATGTCCAAGTGCATGGATCGCTTTCCTGATTTTCAAAAGTTCATTAAAAATATTCTTCAAGAGATATGCAAATATATTCAACGGATTCTTGTTCAGGGCATGCTTGACTATGACTGTGTACAATTTCAAGACATTCCAAGATACTTTTGGGGTCTTTTTTGAATAAAAAGTTAAGTCACTGCCTAAGTGCACAGACTTTCCTCATTTTCAAAAATTCATTAAAAATATTCCTTAAGAGATATGCAAATATTTTCAATTGATTCTTGTTCAGGGCGTCGTTGACTATGACTGAGTACAATTTCAAGACATTCCAACATACTTGGAATGTCCAAGTGCATGGATCGCTTTTCGGATTTTCAAAAATTCATTTAAAATATTCTTCAAGAGATATGCAAATATATTCAACGGATTCTTGTTCAGGGCATGCTTGACTATGACTGTGTACAATTTCAAGACATTCCAAGATACTTTTGGGGTCTTTTTTGACAAAAAAGTTAAGTCACTGCCTAAGTGCATGGATCGCTTTCCTGATTTTCAAAAATTCATTAAAAATATTCCTTAAACGATATGCAAATATTTTCAACGGATTCTTGTTCAGGGCGTCGTTGACTATGACTGAGTACAATTTCAAGACATTCCAACATACTTGGAATGTCCAAGTGCATGGATCGCTTTCCTGATTTTCAAAAGTTCATTAAAAATATTCTTCAAGAGATATGCAAATATATTCAACGGATTCTTGTTCAGGGCATGCTTGACTATGACTGTGTACAATTTCAAGACATTCCAAGATACTTTTGGGGTCTTTTTTGAATAAAAAGTTAAGTCACTGCCTAAGTGCACAGACTTTCATCATTTTCAAAAATTCATTAAAAATATTCCTTAAGAGATATGCAAATATTTTCAATGGATTCTTGTTCAGGGCGTCGTTGACTATGACCGAGTACAATTTCAAGACATTCCAACATACTTGGAATGTCCAAGTGCATGGATCGCTTTCCGGATTTTCAAAAATTCATTAAAAATATTCTTCAGGAGATATGCAAATATATTCAACGGATTCTTGTTCAGGGCATGCTTGACTATGACTGTGTACAATTTCAAGACATTCCAAGATACTTTTGGGGTCTTTTTTGACGAAAAAGTTAAGTCACTGCCTAAGTGCATGGATCGCTTTCCTGATTTTCAGAAATTCTTTAAAAATATTCCTTAAACGATATGCAAATATTTTCAACGGATTCTTGTTCAGGGCGTCGTTGACTATGACTGAGTACAATTTCAAGACATTCCAACATACTTGGAATGTCCAAGTGCATGGATCGCTTTCCTGATTTTCAAAAGTTCATTAAAAATATTCTTCAAGAGATATGCAAATATATTCAACGGATTCTTGTTCAGGGCATGCTTGACTATGACTGTGTACAATTTCAAGACATTCCAAGATACTTTTGGGGTCTTTTTTGAATAAAAAGTTAAGTCACTGCCTAAGTGCACAGACTTTCCTCATTTTCAAAAATTCATTAAAAATATTCCTTAAGAGATATGCAAATATTTTCAATTGATTCTTGTTCAGGGCGTCGTTGACTATGACTGAGTACAATTTCAAGACATTCCAACATACTTGGAATGTCCAAGTGCATGGATCGCTTTTCGGATTTTCAAAAATTCATTAAAAATATTCCTCAAGAGATATGCAAATATATTCAACGGATTCTTGTTCAGGGCGTCGTTGACTATGACTGAGTACAATTTCAAGACATTCCAACATACTTGGAATGTCCAAGTGCATGGATCGCTTTCCTGATTTTCAAAAGTTCATTAAAAATATTCTTCAAGAGAAATGCAAATATATTCAACGGATTCTTGTTCAGGGCATGCTTGACTATGACTGTGTACAATTTCAAGACATTCCAAGATACTTTTGGGGTCTTTTTTGAATAAAAAGTTAAGTCACTGCCTAAGTGCACAGACTTTCATCATTTTCAAAAATTCATTAAAAATATTCCTTAAGAGATATGCAAATATTTTCAATGGATTCTTGTTCAGGGCGTCGTTGACTCTGACCGAGTACAATTTCAAGACATTCCAACATACTTGGAATGTCCAAGTGCATGGATCGCTTTCGGGATTTTCAAAAATTCATTAAAAATATTCTTCAGGAGATATGCAAATATATTCAACGGATTCTTGTTCAGGGCATGCTTGACTATGACTGTGTACAATTTCAAGACATTCCAAGATACTTTTGGGGTCTTTTTTGACGAAAAAGTTAAGTCACTGCCTAAGTGCATGGATCGCTTTCCTGATTTTCAGAAATTCTTTAAAAATATTCCTTAAACGATATGCAAATATTTTCAACGGATTCTTGTTCAGGGCGTCGTTGACTATGACTGAGTACAATTTCAAGACATTCCAACATACTTGGAATGTCCAAGTGCATGGATCGCTTTCCTGATTTTCAAAAGTTCATTAAAAATATTCTTCAAGAGATATGCAAATATATTCAACGGATTCTTGTTCAGGGCATGCTTGACTATGACTGTGTACAATTTCAAGACATTCCAAGATACTTTTGGGGTCTTTTTTGAATAAAAAGTTAAGTCACTGCCTAAGTGCACAGACTTTCCTCATTTTCAAAAATTCATTAAAAATATTCCTTAAGAGATATGCAAATATTTTCAATTGATTCTTGTTCAGGGCGTCGTTGACTATGACTGAGTACAATTTCAAGACATTCCAACATACTTGGAATGTCCAAGTGCATGGATCGCTTTTCGGATTTTCAAAAATTCATTAAAAATATTCCTCAAGAGATATGCAAATATATTCAACGGATTCTTGTTCAGGGCATGCTTGACTATGACTGTGTACAATTTCAAGACATTCCAAGATACTTTTGGTGTCTTTTTTGACAAAAAAGTTAAGTCACTGCCTAAGTGCATGGATCGCTTTCCTGATTTTCAAAAATTCATTAAAAATGTTCCTTAAGCGATATGCAAATATTTTCAATTGATTCTTGTTCAGGGCGTCGTTGACTATGACTGAGTACAATTTCAAGACATTCCAACATACTTGGAATGTCCAAGTGCATGGATCGCTTTTCGGATTTTCAAAAATTCATTAAAAATATTCTTCAAGAGATATGCAAATATATTCAACGGATTCTTGTTCAGGGCATGCTTGACTATGACTGTGTACAATTTCAAGACATTCCAAGATACTTTTGGGGTCTTTTTTGACGAAAAAGTTAAGTCACTGCCTAAGTGCATGGATCGCTTTCCTGATTTTCAGAAATTCTTTAAAAATATTCCTTAAACGATATGCAAATATTTTCAACGGATTCTTGTTCAGGGCATTCTTGACTATGACTGTGTACAATTTCAAGACATTCCAAGATACTTTTGGGGTCTTTTTTGACGAAAAAGTTAAGTCACTGCCTAAGTGCATGGATCGCTTTCCTGATTTTCAGAAATTCTTTAAGAATATTCCTTAAACGATATGCAAATATTTTCAACGGATTCTTGTTCAGGGCGTCGTTGACTATGACTGAGTACAATTTCAAGACATTCCAACATACTTGGAATGTCCAAGTGCATGGATCGCTTTCCTGATTTCCAAAAGTTCATTAAAAATATTCTTCAAGAGATATGCAAATATATTCAACGGATTCTTGTTCAGGGCATGCTTGACTATGACTGTGTACAATTTCAAGACATTCCAAGATACTTTTGGGGTCTTTTTTGAATAAAAAGTTAAGTCACTGCCTAAGTGCACAGACTTTCCTCATTTTCAAAAATTCATTAAAAATATTCCTTAAGAGATATGCAAATATTTTCAATTGATTCTTGTTCAGGGCGTCGTTGACTATGACTGAGTACAATTTCAAGACATTCCAACATACTTGGAATGTCCAAGTGCATGGATCGCTTTTCGGATTTTCAAAAATTCATTAAAAATATTCTTCAAGAGATATGCAAATATATTCAACATATTCTTGTTCAGGGCATGCTTGACTATGACTGTGTACAATTTCAAGACATTCCAAGATACTTTTGGGGTCTTTTTTGACAAAAAAGTTTAGTCACTGCCTAAGTGCATGGATCGCTTTCCTGATTTTCAGAAATTCTTTAAAAATATTCCTTAAACGATATGCAAATATTTTCAACGGATTCTTGTTCAGGGCGTCGTTGACTATGACTGAGTACAATTTCAAGACATTCCAACATACTTGGAATGTCCAAGTGCATGGATCGCTTTCCTGATTTTCAAAAGTTCATTAAAAATATTCTTCAAGAGATATGCAAATATATTCAACGGATTCTTGTTCAGGGCATGCTTGACTATGACTGTGTACAATTTCAAGACATTCCAAGATACCTTTGGGGTCTTTTTTGAATAAAAAGTTAAGTCACTGCCTAAGTGCACAGACTTTCATCATTTTCAAAAATTCATTAAAAATATTCCTTAAGAGATATGCAAATATTTTCAATGGATTCTTGTTCAGGGCGTCGTTGACTATGACCGAGTACAATTTCAAGACATTCCAACATACTTGGAATGTCCAAGTGCATGGATCGCTTTTCGGATTTTCAAAAATTCATTAAAAATATTCTTCAAGAGATATGCAAATATATTCAACGGATTCTTGTTCAGGGCATGCTTGACTATGACTGTGTACAATTTCAAGACATTCCAAGATACTTTTGGGGTCTTTTTTGACGAAAAAGTTAAGTCACTGCCTAAGTGCATGGATCGCTTTCCTGATTTTCAAAAATTCATTAAAAATATTCCTTAAGCGATATGCAAATATTTTCAACGGATTCTTGTTCAGGGCGTCGTTGACTATGACCGAGTACAATTTCAAGACATTCCAACATACTTTGAATGTCCAAGTACATGGATCGCTTTCCTGATTTTCAAAAGTTCATTAAAAATATTCTTCAAGAGATATGCAAATATATTCAACGGATTCTTGTTCAGGGCATGCTTGACTATGACTGTGTACAATTTCAAGACATTCCAAGATACTTTTGGGGTCTTTTTTGAATAAAAAGTTAAGTCACTGCCTAAGTGCACAGACTTTCCTCATTTTCAAAAATTCATTAAAAATATTCCTTAAGAGATATGCAAATATTTTCAATTGATTCTTGTTCAGAGCGTCGTTGACTATGACTGAGTACAATTTCAAGACATTCCAACATACTTGGAATGTCCAAGTGCATGGATCGCTTTTCGGATTTTCAAAAATTCATTAAAAATATTCTTCAAGAGATATGCAAATATATTCAACGGATTCTTGTTCAGGGCATGCTTGACTATGACTGTGTACAATTTCAAGACATTCCAAGATACTTTTGGGGTCTTTTTTGACGAAAAAGTTAAGTCACTGCCTAAGTGCATGGATCGCTTTCCTGATTTTCAAAAATTCATTAAAAATATTCCTTAAGCGATATGCAAATATTTTCAACGGATTCTTGTTCAGGGCGTCGTTGACTATGACTTACAATTTCAAGACATTCCAACATACTTGGAATGTCCAAGTGCATGGATCGCTTTCCTGATTTTCAAAAGTTCATTAAAAATATTCTTCAAGAGATATGCAAATATATTCAACGGATTCTTGTTCAGGGCATGCTTGACTATGACTGTGTACAATTTCAAGACATTCCAAGATACTTTTGGGGTCTTTTTTGACGAAAAAGTTAAGTCACTGCCTAAGTGCATGGATCGCTTTCCTGATTTTCAAAAATTCATTAAAAATATTCCTTAAGCGATATGCAAATATTTTCAACGGATTCTTGTTCAGGGCGTCGTTGACTATGACCGAGTACAATTTCAAGACATTCCAACATACTTTGAATGTCCAAGTACATGGATCGCTTTCCTGATTTTCAAAAATTCATTAAAAATATTCTTCAAGAGATATGCAAATATATTCAACGGATTCTTGTTCAGGGCATGCTTGACTATGACTGTGTACAATTTCAAGACATTCCAAGATACTTTTGGGGTCTTTTTTGAATAAAAAGTTAAGTCACTGCCTAAGTGCACAGAAATTCCTCATTTTCAAAAATTCATTAAAAATATTCCTTAAGAGATATGCAAATATTTTCAATAGATTCTTGTTCAGGGCGTCGTTGACTATGACTGAGTACAATTTCAAGACATTCCAACTTACTTGGAATGTCCAAGTGCATGGATCGCTTTCCTGATTTTCAAAAATTCATTAAAAATATTCCTTAAGCGATATGCAAATATTTTCAACGGATTCTTGTTCAGGGCGTCGTTGACTATGACTGAGTACAATTTCAAGACATTCCAACATACTTTGAATGTCCAAGTGCATGGATCGCTTTCCTGATTTTCAAAAGTTCATTAAAAATATTCTTCAAGAGATATGCAAATATATTCAACGGATTCTTGTTCAGGGCATGCTTGACTATGACTGTGTACAATTTCAAGACATTCCAAGATACTTTTGGGGTCTTTTTTGACGAAAAAGTTAAGTCACTGCCTAAGTGCATGGATCGCTTTCCTGATTTTCAAAAATTCATTAAAAATATTCCTTAAGCGATATGCAAATATTTTCAACGGATTCTTGTTCAGGGCGTCGTTGACTATGACCGAGTACAATTTCAAGACATTCCAACATACTTTGAATGTCCAAGTACATGGATCGCTTTCCTGATTTTCAAAAATTCATTAAAAATATTCTTCAAGAGATATGCAAATATATTCAACGGATTCTTGTTCAGGGCATGCTTGACTATGACTGTGTACAATTTCAAGACATTCCAAGATACTTTTGGGGTCTTTTTTGAATAAAAAGTTAAGTCACTGCCTAAGTGCACAGAAATTCCTCATTTTCAAAAATTCATTAAAAATATTCCTTAAGAGATATGCAAATATTTTCAATAGATTCTTGTTCAGGGCGTCGTTGACTATGACTGAGTACAATTTCAAGACATTCCAACTTACTTGGAATGTCCAAGTGCATGGATCGCTTTCCTGATTTTCAAAAATTCATTAAAAATATTCCTTAAGCGATATGCAAATATTTTCAACGGATTCTTGTTCAGGGCGTCGTTGACTATGACTGAGTACAATTTCAAGACATTCCAACATACTTTGAATGTCCAAGTGCATGGATCGCTTTCCTGATTTTCAAAAGTTCATTAAAAATATTCTTCAAGAGATATGCAAATATATTCAACGGATTCTTGTTCAGGGCATGCTTGACTATGACTGTGTACAATTTCAAGACATTCCAAGATACTTTTGGGGTCTTTTTTGACGAAAAAGTTAAGTCACTGCCTAAGTGCATGGATCGCTTTCCTGATTTTCAGAAATTCTTTAAAAATATTCCTTAAACGATATGCAAATATTTTCAACGGATTCTTGTTCAGGGCGTCGTTGACTATGACTGAGTACAATTTCAAGACATTCCAACATACTTGGAATGTCCAAGTGCATGGATCGCTTTCCTGATTTTCAAAAGTTCATTTAAAATATTCTTCAAGAGATATGCAAATATATTCAATGGATTCTTGTTCAGGGCATGCTTGACTATGACTGTGTACAATTTCAAGACATTCCAAGATACTTTTGGGGTCTTTTTTGAATAAAAAGTTAAGTCACTGCCTAAGTGCACAGACTTTCCTCATTTTCAAAAATTCATTAAAAATATTCCTTAAGAGATATGCAAATATTTTCAATTGATTCTTGTTCAGGGCGTCGTTGACTATGACTGAGTACAATTTCAAGACATTCCAACATACTTGGAATGTCCAAGTGCATGGATCGCTTTTCGGATTTTCAAAAATTCATTAAAAATATTCTTCAAGAGATATGCAAATATATTCAACGGTTTCTTGTTCAGGGCATGCTTGACTATGACTGTGTACAATTTCAAGACATTCCAAGATACTTTTGGGGTCTTTTTTGACAAAAAAGTTAAGTCACTGCCGAAGTGCACAGACTTTCCTCATTTCCAAAAATTCATTAAAAATATTCCTTAAGAGATATGCAAATATTTTCAATGGATTCTTGTTCAGGGCGTCGTTGACTATGACCGAGTACAATTTCAAGACATTCCAACATACTTGGAATGTCCAAGTGCATGGATCGCTTTCCGGATTTTCAAAAATTCATTAAAAATATTCTTCAAGAGATATGCAAATATATTCAATGGATTCTTGTTCAGGGCATGCTTGACTATGACTGTGTACAATTTCAAGACATTCCAAGATACTTTTGGGGTCTTTTTTGACGAAAAAGTTAAGTCACTGCCTAAGTGCATGGATCGCTTTCCTGATTTTCAAAAATTCATTAAAAATATTCCTTAAGCGATATGCAAATATTTTCAACGGATTCTTGTTCAGGGCGTCGTTGACTATGACCGAGTACAATTTCAAGACATTCCAACATACTTTGAATGTCAGAGTACATGGATCGCTTTCCTGATTTTCAAAAGTTCATTAAAAATATTCTTCAAGAGATATGCAAATATATTCAACGGATTCTTGTTCAGGGCATGCTTGACTATGACTGTGTACAATTTCAAGACATTCCAAGATACTTTTGGGGTCTTTTTTGACAAAACAGTTAAGTCACTGCCTAAGTGCATGGATTGCTTTCCTGATTTTCAAAAATTCATTAAAAATATTCCTTAAGAGATATGCGAATATTTTCAATTGATTCTTGTTCAGGGCGTCGTTGACTATGACTGAGTACAATTTCAAAACATTCCAACATACTTGGAATGTCCAAGTGCATGGATCGCTTTTCGGATTTTCAAAAATTCATTAAAAATATTCTTCAAGAGATATGCAAATATATTCAACGGTTTCTTGTTCAGGGCATGCTTGACTATGACTGTGTACACTTTCAAGACATTCCAAGATACTTTTGGGGTCTTTTTTGTCAAAAAAGTTAAGTCACTGCCTAAGTGCATGGATTGCTTTCCTGATTTTCAAAAATTCATTAAAAATATTCCTTAAGCGATATGCAAATATTTTCAACGGATTCTTGTTCAGGGCGTCGTTGACTATGACCGAGTACAATTTCAAGACATTCCAACATACTTGGAATGTCCAAGTGCATGGATCGCTTTCCGGATTTTCAAAAATTCATTAAAAATATTCTTCAAGAGATATGCAAATATATTCAACGGATTCTTGTTCAGGGCATGCTTGACTATGACTGTGTACAATTTCAAGACATTCCAAGATACTTTTGGGGTCTTTTTTGAAAAAAAAGTCAAGTCACTAAGTGCATCAGGGCAAATGGATCGTTTCCTCCGTCTCACCTTATTTCCTGCTGTGTGATCCATGGTGTCCAAACGTTTGTTTCCAGCGACTGGGCGACATGGATGAACTCCTGCAGCTTTAATGCTTTAAAAACAAACCAAAAACATCAAAAGTTAAGTCACTGCCTAAGTGCATGGATCGCTTTCCTAATTTTCAAAAATTCATTAAAATTATTCCTTAAGAGATATGCAAATATTTTCAATTGATTCTTGTTCAGGGCGTCGTTGACTATGACTGAGTACAATTTCAAGACATTCCAACTTACTTGGAATGTCCAAGTGCATGGATAGCTTTCCGGATTTTCAGAAATTCATTAAAAATATTCTTCAAGAGATATGCAAATATATTCAACGGATTCTTGTTCAGGGCATGCTTGACTATGACTGTGTACAATTTCAAGACATTCCAAGATACTTTTGGGGTCTTTTTTGACGAAAAAGTTAAGTCACTGCCTAAGTGCATGGATCGCTTTCCTGATTTTCAAAAATTCATTAAAAATATTCCTTAAGCGATATGCAAATATTTTCAACGGATTCTTGTTCAGGGCGTCGTTGACTATGACTGAGTACAATTTCAAGACATTCCAACATACTTTGAATGTCCAAGTGCATGGATCGCTTTCCTGATTTTCAAAAGTTCATTAAAAATATTCTTCAAGAGATATGCAAATATATTCAACGGATTCTTGTTCAGGGCATGCTTGACTATGACTGTGTACAATTTCAAGACATTCCAAGATACTTTTGGGGTCTTTTTTGAATAAAAAGTTAAGTCACTGCCTAAGTGCACAGACTTTCCTCATTTCCAAAAATTCATTAAAAATATTCCTTAAGAGATATGCAAATATTTTCAATGGATTCTTGTTCAGGGCGTCGTTGACTATGACCGAGTACAATTTCAAGACATTCCAACATACTTGGAATGTCCAAGTGCATGGATCGCTTTCCGGATTTTCAAAAATTCATTAAAAATATTCTTCAAGAGATATGCAAATATATTCAACGGATTCTTGTTCAGGGCATGCTTGACTATGACTGTGTACAATTTCAAGACATTCCAAGATACTTTTGGGGTCTTTTTTGACGAAAAAGTTAAGTCACTGCCTAAGTGCATGGATCGCTTTCCTGATTTTCAAAAATTCATTAAAAATATTCCTTAAGCGATATGCAAATATTTTCAACGGATTCTTGTTCAGGGCGTCGTTGACTATGACTGAGTACAATTTCAAAACATTCCAACATACTTGGAATGTCCAAGTGCATGGATCGCTTTTCGGATTTTCAAAAATTAATTAAAAATATTCTTCAAGAGATATGCAAATATATTCAACGGTTTCTTGTTCAGGGCATGCTTGACTATGACTGTGTACAATTTCAAGACATTCCAAGATACTTTTGGGGTCTTTTTTGACAAAAAAGTTAAGTCACTGCCTAAGTGCATGGATTGCTTTCCTGATTTTCAAAAATTCATTAAAAATATTCCTTAAGCGATATGCAAATATTTTCAACGGATTCTTGTTCAGGGCGTCGTTGACTATGACTGAGTACAATTTCAAGACATTCCAACATACTTGGAATGTCCAAGTGCATGGATCGCTTTCCGGATTTTCAAAAATTCATTAAAAATATTCTTCAAGAGATATGCAAATATATTCAACGGATTCTTGTTCAGGGCATGCTTGACTATGACTGTGTACAATTTCAAGACATTCCAATTTACTTTTGGGTTTTTTTTTGAAAAAAAAGTCAAGTCACTAAGTGCATCAGGGCAAATGGATCGTTTCCTTCGTCTAACCTGATATCCTGCTGTGTGATCCACGGTGTCCAAACGTTTGTTTCCAGCGACTGGACGACATGGATGAACTCCTGCAGCTTTAATTCTTTAAAAACAACCCAAAAACATCAAAAGTTAAGTCACTGCCTAAGTGAATGGATCGCTTTCCTGATTTTCAAAAATTCATTTAAAATATTCCTCAAGAGATATGCAAATATATTCAACGGATTCTTGTTCAGGGCATGCTTGACTATGACTGTGTACAATTTCAAGACATTCCAAGATACTTTTGGGGTCTTTTTTGAAAAAAAAGTCAAGTCACTAAGTGCATCAGGGCAAATGGATCGTTTCCTCCGTCTCACCTTATTTCCTGCTGTGTGATCCATGGTGTCCAAACGTTTGTTTCCAGCGACTGGGCGACATGGATGAACTCCTGCAGCTTTAATGCTTTAAAAACAAACCAAAAACATCAAAAGTTAAGTCACTGCCTAAGTGCATGGATCGCTTTCCTAATTTTCAAAAATTCATTAAAAATATTCCTTAAGAGAAATGCAAATATTTTCAATTGATTCTTGTTCAGGGCGTCGTTGACTATGACTGAGTACAATTTCAAGACATTCCAACTTACTTGGAATGTCCAAGTGCATGGATAGCTTTCCGGATTTTCAAAAATTCATTAAAAATATTCTTCAAGAGATATGCAAATATATTCAACGGATTCTTGTTCAGGGCATGCTTGACTATGACTGTGTACAATTTCAAGACATTCCAAGATACTTTTGGGGTCTTTTTTGACGAAAAAGTTAAGTCACTGCCTAAGTGCATGGATCGCTTTCCTGATTTTCAAAAATTCATTAAAAATATTCCTTAAGCGATATGCAAATATTTTCAACGGATTCTTGTTCAGGGCGTCGTTGACTATGACTGAGTACAATTTCAAGACATTCCAACATACTTTGAATGTCCAAGTGCATGGATCGCTTTCCTGATTTTCAAAAGTTCATTAAAAATATTCTTCAAGAGATATGCAAATATATTCAACGGATTCTTGTTCAGGGCATGCTTGACTATGACTGTGTACAATTTCAAGACATTCCAAGATACTTTTGGGGTCTTTTTTGACGAAAAAGTTAAGTCACTGCCTAAGTGCATGGATCGCTTTCCTGATTTTCAGAAATTCTTTAAAAATATTCCTTAAACGATATGCAAATATTTTCAACGGATTCTTGTTCAGGGCGTCGTTGACTATGACTGAGTACAATTTCAAGACATTCCAACATACTTTTGGGGTCTTTTTTGAATAAAAAGTTAAGTCACTGCCTAAGTGCACAGACTTTCCTCATTTTCAAAAATTCATTAAAAATATTCCTTAAGAGATATGCAAATATTTTCAATTGATTCTTGTTCAGGACGTCGTTGACTATGACTGAGTACAATTTCAAGACATTCCAACATACTTGGAATGTCCAAGTGCATGGATCGCTTTTCGGATTTTCAAAAATTCATTAAAAATTTTCTCCAAGAGATATGCAAATATATTCAACGGTTTCTTGTTCAGGGCATGCTTGACTATGACTGTGTACAATTTCAAGACATTCCAAGATACTTTTGGGGTCTTTTTTGACAAAAAAGTTAAGTCACTGCCTAAGTGCATGGATTGCTTTCCTGATTTTCAAAAATTCATTAAAAATATTCCTTAAGCGATATGCAAATATTTTCAACGGATTCTCGTTCAGGGCGTCGTTGACTATGACTGAGTACAATTTCAAGACATTCCAACATACTTGGAATGTCCAAGTGCATGGATCGCTTTCCGGATTTTCAAAAATTCATTAAAAATATTCTTCAAGAGATATGCAAATATATTCAACGGATTCTTGTTCAGGGCATGCTTGACTATGACTGTGTACAATTTCAAGACATTCCAAGATACTTTTGGGGTCTTTTTTGAAGAAAAAGTTAAGTCACTGCCTAAGTGCATGGATCGCTTTCCTGATTTTCAAAAATTCATTAAAAATATTCCTTAAGCGATATGCAAATATTTTCAACGGATTCTCGTTCAGGGCGTCGTTGACTATGACTGAGTACAATTTCAAGACATTCCAACATACTTGGAATGTCCAAGTGCATGGATCGCTTTCCGGATTTTCAAAAATTTATTAAAAATATTCTTCAAGAGATATGCAAATATATTCAACGGATTCTTGTTCAGGGCATGCTTGACTATGACTGTGTACAATTTCAAGACATTCCAAGATACTTTTGGGGTCTTTTTTGAATAAAAAGTTAAGTCACTGCCTAAGTGCACAGACTTTCCTCATTTCCAAAAATTCATTAAAAATATTCCTTAAGAGATATGCAAATATTTTCAATGGATTCTTGTTCAGGGCGTCGTTGACTATGACCGAGTACAATTTCAAGACATTCCAACATACTTGGAATGTCCAAGTGCATGGATCGCTTTCCGGATTTTCAAAAATTCATTAAAAATATTCTTCAAGAGATATGCAAATATTTTCAACGGATTCTTGTTCAGGGCATGCTTGACTATGACTGTGTACAATTTCAAGACATTCCAAGATACTTTTGGGGTCTTTTTTGACGAAAAAGTTAAGTCACTGCCTAAGTGCATGGATCGCTTTCCTGATTTTCAAAAATTCATTAAAAATATTCCTTAAGCGATATGCAAATATTTTCAACGGATTCTTGTTCAGGGCGTCGTTGACTATGACCGAGTACAATTTCAAGACATTCCAACATACTTTGAATGTCAGAGTACATGGATCGCTTTCCTGATTTTCAAAAGTTCATTAAAAATATTCTTCAAGAGATATGCAAATATATTCAACGGATTCTTGTTCAGGGCATGCTTGACTATGACTGTGTACAATTTCAAGACATTCCAAGATACTTTTGGGGTCTTTTTTGACAAAAAAGTTAAGTCACTGCCTAAGTGCATGGATTGCTTTCCTGATTTTCAAAAATTCATTAAAAATATTCCTTAAGAGATATGCGAATATTTTCAATTGATTCTTGTTCAGGGCGTCGTTGACTATGACTGAGTACAATTTCAAAACATTCCAACATACTTGGAATGTCCAAGTGCATGGATCGCTTTTCGGATTTTCAAAAATTCATTAAAAATATTCTTCAAGAGATATGCAAATATATTCAACGGTTTCTTGTTCAGGGCATGCTTGACTATGACTGTGTACAATTTCAAGACATTCCAAGATACTTTTGGGGTCTTTTTTGAATAAAAAGTTAAGTCACTGCCTAAGTGCACAGACTTTCCTCATTTCCAAAAATTCATTAAAAATATTCCTTAAGAGATATGCAAATATTTTCAATGGATTCTTGTTCAGGGCGTCGTTGACTATGACCGAGTACAATTTCAAGACATTCCAACATACTTGGAATGTCCAAGTGCATGGATCGCTTTCCGGATTTTCAAAAATTCATTAAAAATATTCTTCAAGAGATATGCAAATATTTTCAACGGATTCTTGTTCAGGGCATGCTTGACTATGACTGTGTACAATTTCAAGACATTCCAAGATACTTTTGGGGTCTTTTTTGACGAAAAAGTTAAGTCACTGCCTAAGTGCATGGATCGCTTTCCTGATTTTCAAAAATTCATTAAAAATATTCCTTAAGCGATATGCAAATATTTTCAACGGATTCTTGTTCAGGGCGTCGTTGACTATGACCGAGTACAATTTCAAGACATTCCAACATACTTTGAATGTCAGAGTACATGGATCGCTTTCCTGATTTTCAAAAGTTCATTAAAAATATTCTTCAAGAGATATGCAAATATATTCAACGGATTCTTGTTCAGGGCATGCTTGACTATGACTGTGTACAATTTCAAGACATTCCAAGATACTTTTGGGGTCTTTTTTGAAAAAAAAGTTAAGTCACTGCCTAAGTGCATGGATTGCTTTCCTGATTTTCAAAAATTCATTAAAAATATTCCTTAAGAGATATGCGAATATTTTCAATTGATTCTTGTTCAGGGCGTCGTTGACTATGACTGAGTACAATTTCAAAACATTCCAACATACTTGGAATGTCCAAGTGCATGGATCGCTTTTCGGATTTTCAAAAATTCATTAAAAATATTCTTCAAGAGATATGCAAATATATTCAACGGTTTCTTGTTCAGGGCATGCTTGACTATGACTGTGTACAATTTCAAGACATTCCAAGATACTTTTGGGGTCTTTTTTGACAAAAAAGTTAAGTCACTGCCTAAGTGCATGGATTGCTTTCCTGATTTTCAAAAATTCATTAAAAATATTCCTTAAGCGATATGCAAATATTTTCAACGGATTCTTGTTCAGGGCATCGTTGACTATGACTGAGTACAATTTCAAGACATTCCAACATACTTGGAATGTCCAAGTGCATGGATCGCTTTTCGGATTTTCAAAAATTAATTAAAAATATTCTTCAAGAGATATGCAAATATATTCAACGGTTTCTTGTTCAGGGCATGCTTGACTATGACTGTGTACAATTTCAAGACATTCCAAGATACTTTTGGGGTCTTTTTTGACGAAAAAGTTAAGTCACTGCCTAAGTGCATGGATCGCTTTCCTGATTTTCAAAAATTCATTAAAAATATTCCTTAAGCGATATGCAAATATTTTCAACGGATTCTTGTTCAGGGCGTCGTTGACTATGACTGAGTACAATTTCAAGACATTCCAACATACTTGGAATGTCCAAGTGCATGGATCGCTTTCCGGATTTTCAAAAATTCATTTAAAATATTCTTCAAGAGATATGCAAATATATTCAACGGATTCTTGTTCAGGGCATGCTTGACTATGACTGTGTACAATTTCAAGACATTCCAAGATACTTTTGGGGTCTTTTTTGAATAAAAAGTTAAGTCACTGCCTAAGTGCACAGACTTTCCTCATTTCCAAAAATTCATTAAAAATATTCCTTAAGAGATATGCAAATATTTTCAATGGATTCTTGTTCAGGGCGTCGTTGACTATGACCGAGTACAATTTCAAGACATTCCAACATACTTGGAATGTCCAAGTGCATGGATCGCTTTCCGGATTTTCAAAAATTCATTAAAAATATTCTTCAAGAGATATGCAAATATATTCAACGGATTCTTGTTCAGGGCATGCTTGACTATGACTGTGTACAATTTCAAGACATTCCAAGATACTTTTGGGGTCTTTTTTGACGAAAAAGTTAAGTCACTGCCTAAGTGCATGGATCGCTTTCCTGATTTTCAAAAATTCATTAAAAATATTCCTTAAGCGATATGCAAATATTTTCAACGGATTCTTGTTCAGGGCGTCGTTGACTATGACCGAGTACAATTTCAAGACATTCCAACATACTTTGAATGTCCAAGTACATGGATCGCTTTCCTGATTTTCAAAAGTTCATTAAAAATATTCTTCAAGAGATATGCAAATATATTCAACGGATTCTTGTTCAGGGCATGCTTGACTATGACTGTGTACAATTTCAAGACATTCCAAGATACTTTTGGGGTCTTTTTTGACAAAAAAGTTAAGTCACTGCCTAAGTGCATGGATTGCTTTCCTGATTTTCAAAAATTCATTAAAAATATTCCTTAAGAGATATGCGAATATTTTCAATTGATTCTTGTTCAGGGCGTCGTTGACTATGACTGAGTACAATTTCAAAACATTCCAACATACTTGGAATGTCCAAGTGCATGGATCGCTTTTCGGATTTTCAAAAATTAATTAAAAATATTCTTCAAGAGATATGCAAATATATTCAACGGTTTCTTGTTCAGGGCATGCTTGACTATGACTGTGTACAATTTCAAGACATTCCAAGATACTTTTGGGGTCTTTTTTGACAAAAAAGTTAAGTCACTGCCTAAGTGCATGGATTGCTTTCCTGATTTTCAAAAATTCATTAAAAATATTCCTTAAGCGATATGCAAATATTTTCAACGGATTCTTGTTCAGGGCGTCGTTGACTATGACTGAGTACAATTTCAAGACATTCCAACATACTTGGAATGTCCAAGTGCATGGATCGCTTTCCGGATTTTCAAAAATTCATTAAAAATATTCTTCAAGAGATATGCAAATATATTCAACGGATTCTTGTTCAGGGCATGCTTGACTATGACTGTGTACAATTTCAAGACATTCCAATTTACTTTTGGGTTTTTTTTTGAAAAAAAAGTCAAGTCACTAAGTGCATCAGGGCAAATGGATCGTTTCCTTCGTCTAACCTGATATCCTGCTGTGTGATCCACGGTGTCCAAACGTTTGTTTCCAGCGACTGGACGACATGGATGAACTCCTGCAGCTTTAATTCTTTAAAAACAACCCAAAAACATCAAAAGTTAAGTCACTGCCTAAGTGCATGGATCGCTTTCCTGATTTTCAAAAATTCATTAAAAATATTCCTCAAGAGATATGCAAATATATTCAACGGATTCTTGTTCAGGGCATGCTTGACTATGACTGTGTACAATTTCAAGACATTCCAAGATACTTTTGGGGTCTTTTTTGAAAAAAAAAAGTCAAGTCACTAAGTGCATCAGGGCAAATGGATCGTTTCCTCCGTCTCACCTTATTTCCTGCTGTGTGATCCATGGTGTCCAAACGTTTGTTTCCAGCGACTGGGCGACATGGATGAACTCCTGCAGCTTTAATGCTTTAAAAACAAACCAAAAACATCAAAAGTTAAGTCACTGCCTAAGTGCATGGATCGCTTTCCTAATTTTCAAAAATTCATTAAAAATATTCCTTAAGAGATATGCAAATATTTTCAATTGATTCTTGTTCAGGGCGTCGTTGACTATGACTGAGTACAATTTCAAGACATTCCAACATACTTGGAATGTCCAAGTGCATGGATCGCTTTTCGGATTTTCAAAAATTCATTAAAAATATTCTTCAAGAGATATGCAAATATATTCAACGGATTCTTGTTCAGGGCATGCTTGACTATGACTGTGTACAATTTCAAGACATTCCAAGATACTTTTGGGGTCTTTTTTGAATAAAAAGTTAAGTCACTGCCTAAGTGCATGGATCGCTTTCCTGATTTTCAAAAATTCATTCAAAATATTCCTTAAGCGATATGCAAATATTTTCAACGGATTCTTGTTCAGGGCGTCGTTGACTATGACTGAGTACAATTTCAAAACATTCCAACATACTTGGAATGTCCAAGTGCATGGATCGCTTTCCTGATTTTCAAAAGTTCATTAAAAATATTCTTCAAGAGATATGCAAATATATTCAACGGATTCTTGTTCAGGGCATGCTTGACTATGACTGTGTACAATTTCAAGACATTCCAAGATACTTTTGGGGTCTTTTTTGAATAAAAAGTTAAGTCACTGCCTAAGTGCACAGACTTTCCTCATTTTCAAAAATTCATTAAAAATATTCCTTAAGAGATATGCAAATATTTTCAATTGATTCTTGTTCAGGGCGTCGTTGACTATGACTGAGTACAATTTCAAGACATTCCAACATACTTGGAATGTCAAAGTGCATGGATCGCTTTCCTGATTTTCAAAAATTCATTAAAAATATTCCTTAAGCGATATGCAAATATTTTCAACGGATTCTTGTTCAGGGCGTCGTTGACTATGACTGAGTACAATTTCAAGACATTCCAACATACTTGGAATGTCCAAGTGCATGGATCGCTTTTCGGATTTTCAAAAATTCATTAAAAATATTCTTCAAGAGATATGCAAATATATTCAACGGATTCTTGTTCAGGGCATGCTTGACTATGACTGTGTACAATTTCAAGACATTCCAAGATACTTTTGGGGTCTTTTTTGAATAAAAAGTTAAGTCACTGCCTAAGTGCATGGATCGCTTTCCTGATTTTCAAAAATTCATTAAAAATATTCCTTAAGCGATATGCAAATATTTTCAATGGATTCTTGTTCAGGGCGTCGTTGACTATGACTGAGTACAATTTCAAGACAATCCAACATACTTGGAATGTCCAAGTGCATGGATCGCTTTCCTGATTTTCAAAAATTCATTAAAAATATTCCTTAAGCGATATGCAAATATTTTCAACGGATTCTTGTTCAGGGCGTCGTTGACTATGACCGAGTACAATTTCAAGACATTCCAACATACTTGGAATGTCCAAGTGCATGGATCGCTTTCCGGATTTTCAAAAGTTCATTAAAAATATTCTTCAAGAGATATGCAAATATATTCAACGGATTCTTGTTCAGGGCATGCTTGACTATGACTGTGTACAATTTCAAGACATTCCAAGATACTTTTGGGGTCTTTTTTGAATAAAAAGTTAAGTCACTGCCTAAGTGCACAGACTTTCCTCATTTTCAAAAATTCATTAAAAATATTCCTTAAGAGATATGCAAATATTTTCAATGGATTCTTGTTCAGGGCGTTGTTGACTATGAATGAGTACAATTTCAAGACATTCCAACATACTTGGAATGTCCAAGTGCATGGATCGCTTTTCGGATTTTCAAAAATTCATTAAAAATATTCTTCAAGAGATATGCAAATATATTCAACGGATTCTTGTTCAGGGCATGCTTGACTATGACTGTGTACAATTTCAAGACATTCCAAGATACTTTTGGGGTCTTTTTTGACGAAAAAGTTAAGTCACTGCCTAAGTGGTATGGATCGCTTTCCTGATTTTCAGAAATTCTTTAAAAATATTCCTTAAACGATATGCAAATATTTTCAACAGATTCTTGTTCAGGGCGTCGTTGACTATGACTGAGTACAATTTCAAGACATTCCAACATACTTGGAATGTCCAAGTGCATGGATCGCTTTCCTGATTTTCAAAAGTTCATTAAAAATATTCTTCAAGAGATATGCAAATATATTCAACGGATTCTTGTTCAGGGCATGCTTGACTATGACTGTGTACAATTTCAAGACATTCCAAGATACTTTTGGGGTCTTTTTTGAATAAAAAGTTAAGTCACTGCCTAAGTGCACAGACTTTCCTCATTTTCAAAAATTCATTAAAAATATTCCTTAAGAGATATGCAAATATTTTCAATTGATTCTTGTTCAGGGCGTCGTTGACTATGACTGAGTACAATTTCAAGACATTCCAACATACTTGGAATGTCCAAGTGCATGGATCGCTTTTCGGATTTTCAAAAATTCATTAAAAATATTCTTCAAGAGATATGCAAATATATTCAACGGATTCTTGTTCAGGGCATGCTTGACTATGACTGTGTACAATTTCAAGACATTCCAAGATACTTTTGGGGTCTTTTTTGACAAAAAAGTTAAGTCACTGCCTAAGTGCATGGATCGCTTTCCTGATTTTCAAAAATTCATTAAAAATATTCCTTAAGCGATATGCAAATATTTTCAACGGATTCTTGTTCAGGGCGTCGTTGACTATGACTGAGTACAATTTCAAGACATTCCAACATACTTGGAATGTCCAAGTGCATGGATCGCTTTCCTGATTTTCAAAAGTTCATTAAAAATATTCTTCAAGAGATATGCAAATATATTCAACGGATTCTTGTTCAGGGCATGCTTGACTATGACTGTGTACAATTTCAAGACATTCCAAGATACCTTTGGGGTCTTTTTTGAATAAAAAGTTAAGTCACTGCCTAAGTGCACAGACTTTCATCATTTTCAAAAATTCATTAAAAATATTCTTTAAGAGATATGCAAATATTTTCAATGGATTCTTGTTCAGGGCGTCGTTGACTATGACCGAGTACAATTTCAAGACATTCCAACAAACTTGGAATGTCCAAGTACATGGATCGCTTTCCGGATTTTCAAAAATTCATTAAAAATATTCTTCAAGAGATATGCAAATATATTCAACGGATTCTTGTTCAGGGCATGCTTGACTATGACTGTGTACAATTTCAAGACATTCCAAGATACTTTTGGGGTCTTTTTTGACGAAAAAGTTAAGTCACTGCCTAAGTGCATGGATCGCTTTCCTGATTTTCAGAAATTCTTTAAAAATATTCCTTAAACGACATGCAAATATTTTCAACTGATTCTTGTTCAGGGCGTCGTTGACTATGACTGAGTACAATTTCAAGACATTCCAACATACTTGGAATGTCTAAGTGCATGGATCGCTTTCCTGATTTTCAAAAGTTCATTAAAAATATTCTTCAAGAGATATGCAAATATATTCAACGGATTCTTGTTCAGGGCATGCTTGACTATGACTGTGTACAATTTCAAGACATTCCAAGATACTTTTGGGGTCTTTTTTGAATAAAAAGTTAAGTCACTGCCTAAGTGCACAGACTTTCCTCATTTTCAAAAATTCATTAAAAATATTCCTTAAGAGATATGCAAATATTTTCAATTGATTCTTGTTCAGGGCGTCGTTGACTATGACTGAGTACAATTTCAAGACATTCCAACATACTTGGAATGTCCAAGTGCATGGATCGCTTTTCGGATTTTCAAAAATTCATTAAAAATATTCTTCAAGAGATATGCAAATATATTCAACGGATTCTTGTTCAGGGCATGCTTGACTATGACTGTGTACAATTTCAAGACATTCCAAGATACTTTTGGGGTCTTTTTTGACAAAAAAGTTAAGTCACTGCCTAAGTGCATGGATCGCTTTTCTGATTTTCAAAAATTCATTAAAAATATTCCTTAAGCGATATGCAAATATTTTCAACGGATTCTTGTTCAGGGCGTCGTTGACTATGACTGAGTACAATTTCAAGACATTCCAACATACTTGGAATGTCCAAGTGCATGGATCGCTTTCCTGATTTTCAAAAGTTCATAAAAAATATTCTTCAAGAGATATGCAAATATATTCAACGGATTCTTGTTCAGGGCATGCTTGACTATGACTGTGTACAATTTCAAGACATTCCAAGATACCTTTGGGGTCTTTTTTGAATAAAAAGTTAAGTCACTGCCTAAGTGCACAGACTTTCATCATTTTCAAAAAATCATTAAAAATATTCCTTAAGAGATATGCAAATATTTTCAATTGATTCTTGTTCAGGGCGTCGTTGACTATGACTGAGTACAATTTCAAGACATTCCAACATACTTGGAATGTCCAAGTGCATGGATCGCTTTTCGGATTTTCAAAAATTCATTAAAAATATTCTTCAAGAGATATGCAAATATATTCAACGGATTCTTGTTCAGGGCATGCTTGACTATGACTGTGTACAATTTCAAGACATTCCAAGATACTTTTGGGGTCTTTTTTGACAAAAAAGTTAAGTCACTGCCTAAGTGCATGGATCGCTTTTCTGATTTTCAAAAATTCATTAAAAATATTCCTTAAGCGATATGCAAATATTTTCAACGGATTCTTGTTCAGGGCGTCGTTGACTATGACTGAGTACAATTTCAAGACATTCCAACATACTTGGAATGTCCAAGTGCATGGATCGCTTTCCTGATTTTCAAAAGTTCATAAAAAATATTCTTCAAGAGATATGCAAATATATTCAACGGATTCTTGTTCAGGGCATGCTTGACTATGACTGTGTACAATTTCAAGACATTCCAAGATACCTTTGGGGTCTTTTTTGAATAAAAAGTTAAGTCACTGCCTAAGTGCACAGACTTTCATCATTTTCAAAAAATCATTAAAAATATTCCTTAAGAGATATGCAAATATTTTCAATGGATTCTTGTTCAGGGCGTCGTTGACTATGACCGAGTACAATTTCAAGACATTCCAACATACTTGGAATGTCCAAGTGCATGGATCGCTTTTCTGATTTTCAAAAATTCATTAAAAATATTCCTTAAGCGATATGCAAATATTTTCAACGGATTCTTGTTCAGGGCGTCGTTGACTATGACTGAGTACAATTTCAAAACATTCCAACATACTTGGAATGTCCAAGTGCATGGATCGCTTTCCTGATTTTCAAAAGTTCATTAAAAATATTCTTCAAGAGATATGCAAATATATTCAACGGATTCTTGTTCAGGGCATGCTTGACTATGACTGTACAATTTCAAGACATTCCAAGATACTTTTGGGGTCTTTTTTGAATAAAAAGTTAAGTCACTGCCTAAGTGCACAGACTTTCCTCATTTACAAAAATTCATTAAAAATATTCCTTAAGAGATATGCAAATATTTTCAATGGATTCTTGTTCAGGGCGTTGTTGACTATGACTGAGTACAATTTCAAGACATTCCAACATACTTGGAATGTCCAAGTGCATGGATCGCTTTCCGGATTTTCAAAAATTCATTAAAAATATTCTTCAAGAGATATGCAAATATATTCAACGGATTCTTGTTCAGGGCATGCTTGACTATGACTGTGTACAATTTCAAGACATTCCAAGATACTTTTGGGGTCTTTTTTGACAAAAAAGTTAAGTCACTGCCTAAGTGCATGGATCGCTTTTCTGATTTTCAAAAATTCATTAAAAATATTCCTTAAGCGATATGCAAATATTTTCAACGGATTCTTGTTCAGGGCGTCGTTGACTATGACTGAGTACAATTTCAAGACATTCCAACATACTTGGAATGTCCAAGTGCATGGATCGCTTTCCTGATTTTCAAAAGAATATAAAAGAATATTTAAAAATATTCCTTAAACGACATGCAAATATTTTCAACGGATTCTTGTTCAGGGCGTCGTTGACTATGACTGAGTACAATTTCAAGACATTCCAACATACTTGGAATGTCCAAGTGCATGGATCGCTTTCCTGATTTTCAAAAGTTCATTAAAAATATTCTTCAAGAGATATGCAAATATATTCAACGGATTCTTGTTCAGGGCATGCTTGACTATGACTGTGTACAATTTCAAGACATTCCAAGATACTTTTGGGGTCTTTTTTGAATAAAAAGTTAAGTCGCTGCCGAAGTGCACAGACTTTCCTCATTTTCAAAAATTCATTAAAAATATTCCTTAAGAGATATGCAAATATTTTCAATTGATTCTTGTTCAGGGCGTCGTTGACTATGACTGAGTACAATTTCAAGACATTCCAACATACTTGGAATGTCCAAGTGCATGGATCGCTTTTCGGATTTTCAAAAATTCGTTAAAAATATTCTTCAAGAGATATGCAAATATATTCAACGGATTCTTGTTCAGGGCATGCTTGACTATGACTGTGTACAATTTCAAGACATTCCAAGATACCTTTGGGGTCTTTTTTGAATAAAAAGTTAAGTCACTGCCTAAGTGCACAGACTTTCATCATTTTCAAAAAATCATTAAAAATATTCCTTAAGAGATATGCAAATATTTTCAATGGATTCTTGTTCAGGGCGTCGTTGACTATGACCGAGTACAATTTCAAGACATTCCAACATACTTGGAATGTCCAAGTGCATGGATCGCTTTCCGGATTTTCAAAAATTCATTAAAAATATTCTTCAAGAGATATGCAAATATATTCAACGGATTCTTGTTCAGGGCCAGCTTGACTATGACTGTGTACAATTTCAAGACATTCCAAGATACTTTTGGGGTCTTTTTTGACGAAAAAGTTAAGTCACTGCCTAAGTGCATGGATCGCTTTCCTGATTTTCAGAAATTCTTTAAAAATATTCCTTAAACGATATGCAAATATTTTCAACGGATTCTTGTTCAGGGCGTCGTTGACTATGACTGAGTACAATTTCAAGACATTCCAACATACTTGGAATGTCCAAGTGCATGGATCGCTTTCCTGATTTTCAAAAGTTCATTAAAAATATTCTTCAAGAGATATGCGAATATATTCAACGGATTCTTGTTCAGGGCATGCTTGACTATGACTGTGTACAATTTCAAGACATTCCAAGATACTTTTGGGGTCTTTTTTGAATAAAAAGTTAAGTCACTGCCTAAGTGCACAGACTTTCCTCATTTTCAAAAATTCATTAAAAATATTCCTTAAGAGATATGCAAATATTTTCAATTGATTCTTATTCAGGGCGTCGTTGACTATGACTGAGTACAATTTCAAGACATTCCAACATACTTGGAATGTCCAAGTGCATTGATCGCTTTTCGGATTTTCAAAAATTCATTAAAAATATTCTTCAAGAGATATGCAAATATATTCAATGGATTCTTGTTCAGGGCATGCTTGACTATGACTGTGTACAATTTCAAGACATTCCAAGATACTTTTGGGGTCTTTTTTGACGAAAAAGTTAAGTCACTGCCTAAGTGCATGGATCGCTTTCCTGATTTTCAGAAATTCTTTAAAAATATTCCTTAAACGATATGCAAATATTTTCAACGGATTCTTGTTCAGGGCGTCGTTGACTATGACTGAGTACAATTTCAAGACATTCCAACATACTTGGAATGTCCAAGTGCATGGATCGCTTTCCTGATTTTCAAAAGTTCATTAAAAATATTCTTCAAGAGATAAGCAAATATATTCAACGGATTCTTGTTCAGGGCATGCTTGACTATGACTGTGTACAATTTCAAGACATTCCAAGATACCTTTGGGGTCTTTTTTGAATAAAAAGTTAAGTCACTGCCTCAGTGCACAGACTTTCATCATTTTCAAAAATTCATTAAAAATATTCCTTAAGAGATATGCAAATATTTTCAATGGATTCTTGTTCAGGGCGTCGTTGACTATGACCGAGTACAATTTCAAGACATTCCAACATACTTGGAATGTCCAAGTGCATGGATCGCTTTCCTGATTTTCAAAAGTTCATTAAAAATATTCTTCAAGAGATATGCAAATATATTCAACGGATTCTTGTTCAGGGCATGCTTGACTATGACTGTGTACAATTTCAAGACATTCCAAGATACCTTTGGGGTCTTTTTTGAATAAAAAGTTAAGTCACTGCCTAAGTGCACAGACTTGCATCATTTTCAAAAATTCATTAAAAATATTCCTTAAGAGATATGCAAATATTTTCAATGGATTCTTGTTCAGGGCGTCGTTGACTATGACCGAGAACAATTTCAAGACATTCCAACATACTTGGAATGTCCAAGTGCATGGATCGCTTTCCGGATTTTCAAAAATTCATTAAAAATATTCTTCAAGAGATATGCAAATATATTCAACGGATTCTTGTTCAGGGCATTCTTGACTATGACTGTGTACAATTTCAAGACATTCCAAGATACTTTTGGGGTCTTTTTTGACGAAAAAGTTAAGTCACTGCCTAAGTGCATGGATCGCTTTCCTGATTTTCAGAAATTCTTTAAAAATATTCCTTAAACGATATGCAAATATTTTCAACGGATTCTTGTTCAGGGCGTCGTTGACTATGACTGAGTACAATTTCAAGACATTCCAACATACTTGGAATGTCCAAGTGCATGGATCGCTTTCCTGATTTTCAAAAGTTCATTAAAAATATTCTTCAAGAGATATGCAAATATATTCAACGGATTCTTGTTCAGGGCATGCTTGACTATGACTGTGTACAATTTCAAGACATTCCAAGATACTTTTGGGGTCTTTTTTGAATAAAAAGTTAAGTCACTGCCTAAGTGCACAGACTTTCCTCATTTTCAAAAATTCATTAAAAATATTCCTTAAGAGATATGCAAATATTTTCAATTGATTCTTGTTCAGGGCGTCGTTGACTATGACTGAGTACAATTTCAAGACATTCCAACATACTTGGAATGTCCAAGTGCATGGATCGCTTTTCCGATTTTCAAAAATTCATTAAAAATATTCTTCAAGAGATATGCAAATATATTCAACATATTTTTGTTCAGGGCATGCTTGACTATGACTGTGTACAATTTCAAGACATTCCAAGATACTTTTGGGGTCTTTTTTGACAAAAAGTTTAGTCACTGCCTAAGTGCATGGATCGCTTTCCTGATTTTCAGAAATTCTATAAAAATATTCCTTAAACGATATGCAAATATTTTCAACGGATTCTTGTTCAGGGCGTCGTTGACTATGACTGAGTACAATTTCAAGACATTCCAACATACTTGGAATGTCCAAGTGCATGGATCGCTTTTCTGATTTTCAAAAATTCATTAAAAATATTCCTTAAGCGATATGCAAATATTTTCAACGGATTCTTGTTCAGGGCGTCGTTGACTATGACTGAGTACAATTTCAAAACATTCCAACATACTTGGAATGTCCAAGTGCATGGATCGCTTTCCTGATTTTCAAAAGTTCATTAAAAATATTCTTCAAGAGATATGCAAATATATTCAACGGATTCTTGTTCAGGGCATGCTTGACTATGACTGTACAATTTCAAGACATTCCAAGATACTTTTGGGGTCTTTTTTGAATAAAAAGTTAAGTCACTGCCTAAGTGCACAGACTTTCCTCATTTACAAAAATTCATTAAAAATATTCCTTAAGAGATATGCAAATATTTTCAATGGATTCTTGTTCAGGGCGTTGTTGACTATGACTGAGTACAATTTCAAGACATTCCAACATACTTGGAATGTCCAAGTGCATGGATCGCTTTCCGGATTTTCAAAAATTCATTAAAAATATTCTTCAAGAGATATGCAAATATATTCAACGGATTCTTGTTCAGGGCATGCTTGACTATGACTGTGTACAATTTCAAGACATTCCAAGATACTTTTGGGGTCTTTTTTGACAAAAAAGTTAAGTCACTGCCTAAGTGCATGGATCGCTTTTCTGATTTTCAAAAATTCATTAAAAATATTCCTTAAGCGATATGCAAATATTTTCAACGGATTCTTGTTCAGGGCGTCGTTGACTATGACTGAGTACAATTTCAAGACATTCCAACATACTTGGAATGTCCAAGTGCATGGATCGCTTTCCTGATTTTCAAAAGAATATAAAAGAATATTTAAAAATATTCCTTAAACGACATGCAAATATTTTCAACGGATTCTTGTTCAGGGCGTCGTTGACTATGACTGAGTACAATTTCAAGACATTCCAACATACTTGGAATGTCCAAGTGCATGGATCGCTTTCCTGATTTTCAAAAGTTCATTAAAAATATTCTTCAAGAGATATGCAAATATATTCAACGGATTCTTGTTCAGGGCATGCTTGACTATGACTGTGTACAATTTCAAGACATTCCAAGATACTTTTGGGGTCTTTTTTGAATAAAAAGTTAAGTCGCTGCCGAAGTGCACAGACTTTCCTCATTTTCAAAAATTCATTAAAAATATTCCTTAAGAGATATGCAAATATTTTCAATTGATTCTTGTTCAGGGCGTCGTTGACTATGACTGAGTACAATTTCAAGACATTCCAACATACTTGGAATGTCCAAGTGCATGGATCGCTTTTCGGATTTTCAAAAATTCGTTAAAAATATTCTTCAAGAGATATGCAAATATATTCAACGGATTCTTGTTCAGGGCATGCTTGACTATGACTGTGTACAATTTCAAGACATTCCAAGATACCTTTGGGGTCTTTTTTGAATAAAAAGTTAAGTCACTGCCTAAGTGCACAGACTTTCATCATTTTCAAAAAATCATTAAAAATATTCCTTAAGAGATATGCAAATATTTTCAATGGATTCTTGTTCAGGGCGTCGTTGACTATGACCGAGTACAATTTCAAGACATTCCAACATACTTGGAATGTCCAAGTGCATGGATCGCTTTCCGGATTTTCAAAAATTCATTAAAAATATTCTTCAAGAGATATGCAAATATATTCAACGGATTCTTGTTCAGGGCCAGCTTGACTATGACTGTGTACAATTTCAAGACATTCCAAGATACTTTTGGGGTCTTTTTTGACGAAAAAGTTAAGTCACTGCCTAAGTGCATGGATCGCTTTCCTGATTTTCAGAAATTCTTTAAAAATATTCCTTAAACGATATGCAAATATTTTCAACGGATTCTTGTTCAGGGCGTCGTTGACTATGACTGAGTACAATTTCAAGACATTCCAACATACTTGGAATGTCCAAGTGCATGGATCGCTTTCCTGATTTTCAAAAGTTCATTAAAAATATTCTTCAAGAGATATGCGAATATATTCAACGGATTCTTGTTCAGGGCATGCTTGACTATGACTGTGTACAATTTCAAGACATTCCAAGATACTTTTGGGGTCTTTTTTGAATAAAAAGTTAAGTCACTGCCTAAGTGCACAGACTTTCCTCATTTTCAAAAATTCATTAAAAATATTCCTTAAGAGATATGCAAATATTTTCAATTGATTCTTATTCAGGGCGTCGTTGACTATGACTGAGTACAATTTCAAGACATTCCAACATACTTGGAATGTCCAAGTGCATTGATCGCTTTTCGGATTTTCAAAAATTCATTAAAAATATTCTTCAAGAGATATGCAAATATATTCAATGGATTCTTGTTCAGGGCATGCTTGACTATGACTGTGTACAATTTCAAGACATTCCAAGATACTTTTGGGGTCTTTTTTGACGAAAAAGTTAAGTCACTGCCTAAGTGCATGGATCGCTTTCCTGATTTTCAGAAATTCTTTAAAAATATTCCTTAAACGATATGCAAATATTTTCAACGGATTCTTGTTCAGGGCGTCGTTGACTATGACTGAGTACAATTTCAAGACATTCCAACATACTTGGAATGTCCAAGTGCATGGATCGCTTTCCTGATTTTCAAAAGTTCATTAAAAATATTCTTCAAGAGATAAGCAAATATATTCAACGGATTCTTGTTCAGGGCATGCTTGACTATGACTGTGTACAATTTCAAGACATTCCAAGATACCTTTGGGGTCTTTTTTGAATAAAAAGTTAAGTCACTGCCTCAGTGCACAGACTTTCATCATTTTCAAAAATTCATTAAAAATATTCCTTAAGAGATATGCAAATATTTTCAATGGATTCTTGTTCAGGGCGTCGTTGACTATGACCGAGTACAATTTCAAGACATTCCAACATACTTGGAATGTCCAAGTGCATGGATCGCTTTCCTGATTTTCAAAAGTTCATTAAAAATATTCTTCAAGAGATATGCAAATATATTCAACGGATTCTTGTTCAGGGCATGCTTGACTATGACTGTGTACAATTTCAAGACATTCCAAGATACCTTTGGGGTCTTTTTTGAATAAAAAGTTAAGTCACTGCCTAAGTGCACAGACTTTCATCATTTTCAAAAATTCATTAAAAATATTCCTTAAGAGATATGCAAATATTTTCAATGGATTCTTGTTCAGGGCGTCGTTGACTATGACCGAGAACAATTTCAAGACATTCCAACATACTTGGAATGTCCAAGTGCATGGATCGCTTTCCGGATTTTCAAAAATTCATTAAAAATATTCTTCAAGAGATATGCAAATATATTCAACGGATTCTTGTTCAGGGCATTCTTGACTATGACTGTGTACAATTTCAAGACATTCCAAGATACTTTTGGGGTCTTTTTTGACGAAAAAGTTAAGTCACTGCCTAAGTGCATGGATCGCTTTCCTGATTTTCAGAAATTCTTTAAAAATATTCCTTAAACGATATGCAAATATTTTCAACGGATTCTTGTTCAGGGCGTCGTTGACTATGACTGAGTACAATTTCAAGACATTCCAACATACTTGGAATGTCCAAGTGCATGGATCGCTTTCCTGATTTTCAAAAGTTCATTAAAAATATTCTTCAAGAGATATGCAAATATATTCAACGGATTCTTGTTCAGGGCATGCTTGACTATGACTGTGTACAATTTCAAGACATTCCAAGATACTTTTGGGGTCTTTTTTGAATAAAAAGTTAAGTCACTGCCTAAGTGCACAGACTTTCCTCATTTTCAAAAATTCATTAAAAATATTCCTTAAGAGATATGCAAATATTTTCAATTGATTCTTGTTCAGGGCGTCGTTGACTATGACTGAGTACAATTTCAAGACATTCCAACATACTTGGAATGTCCAAGTGCATGGATCGCTTTTCCGATTTTCAAAAATTCATTAAAAATATTCTTCAAGAGATATGCAAATATATTCAACATATTTTTGTTCAGGGCATGCTTGACTATGACTGTGTACAATTTCAAGACATTCCAAGATACTTTTGGGGTCTTTTTTGACAAAAAGTTTAGTCACTGCCTAAGTGCATGGATCGCTTTCCTGATTTTCAGAAATTCTATAAAAATATTCCTTAAACGATATGCAAATATTTTCAACGGATTCTTGTTCAGGGCGTCGTTGACTATGACTGAGTACAATTTCAAGACATTCCAACATACTTGGAATGTCCAAGTGCATGGATCGCTTTCCTGATTTTCAAAAGTTCATTAAAAATATTCTTCAAGAGATATGCAAATATATTCAATGGATTCTTGTTCAGGGCATGCTTGACTATGACTGTGTACAATTTCAAGACATTCCAAGATACCTTTGGGGTCTTTTTTGAATAAAAAGTTAAGTCACTGCCTAAGTGCACAGACTTTCATCATTTTCAAAAATTCATTCAAAATATTCCTTAAGAGATATGCAAATATTTTCAATGGATTCTTGTTCAGGGCGTCGTTGACTATGACTGAGTACAATTTCAAGACATTCCAACATACTTGGAATGTCCAAGTGCATGGATCGCTTTTCGGATTTTCAAAAATTCATTAAAAATATTCTTCAAGAGATATGCAAATATATTCAACGGATTCTTGTTCAGGGCATGCTTGACTATGACTGTACAATTTCAAGACATTCCAAGATACTTTTGGGGTCTTTTTTGACGAAAAAGTTAAGTCACTGCCTAAGTGCATGGATCGCTTTCCTGATTTTCAAAAATTCATTAAAAATATTCCTTAAGCGATATGCAAATATTTTCAACGGATTCTTGTTCAGGGCGTCGTAGACTATGACTGAGTACAATTTCAAGACATTCCAACATACTTGGAATGTCCAAGTGCATGGATCGCTTTCCGGATTTTCAAAGTTCATTAAAAATATTCTTCAAGAGATATGCAAATATATTCAACGGATTCTTGTTCAGGGCATGCTTGACTATGACTGTGTACAATTTCAAGACATTCCAAGATACTTTTGGGGTCTTTTTTGATGAAAAAGTTAAGTCACTGCCTAAGTGCATGGATCACTTTCCTGATTTTCAAAAATTCATAAAAAATATTCCTTAAGCGATATGCAAATATTTTCAACGGATTCTTGTTCAGGGCGTCGTTGACGATGACCGAGTACAATTTCAAGACATTCCAACATACTTTGAATGTCCAAGTACATGGATCGCTTTCCTGATTTTCAAAAGTTCATTAAAAATATTCTTCAAGAGATATGCAAATATATTCAACGGATTCTTGTTCAGGGCATGCTTGACTATGACTGTGTACAATTTCAAGACATTCCAAGATACTTTTGGGGTCTTTTTTGAATAAAAAGTTAAGTCACTGCCTAAGTGCACAGAAATTCCTCATTTTCAGAAATTCTTTAAAAATATTCCTTAAGAGATATGCAAATATTTTCAATAGATTCTTGTTCAGAGCGTCGTTGACTATGACTGAGTACAATTTCAAGACATTCCAACTTACTTGGAATGTCCAAGTGCATGGATAGCTTTCCGGATTTTCAAAAATTCATTAAAAATATTCTTCAAGAGATATGCAAATATATTCAACGGATTCTTGTTCAGGGCATGCTTGACTATGACTGTGTACAATTTCAAGACATTCCAAGATACTTTTGGGGTCTTTTTTGACGAAAAAGTTAAATCACTGCCTAAGTGCATGGATCGCTTTCCTGATTTTCAAAAATTCATTAAAAATATTCCTTAAGCGATATGCAAATATTTTCAACGGATTCTTGTTCAGGGCGTCGTTGACTATGACTGAGTACAATTTCAAGACATTCCAACATACTTTGAATGTCCAAGTGCATGGATCGCTTTCCTGATTTTCAAAAGTACATTAAAAATATTCTTCAAGAGATATGCAAATATATTCAACGGATTCTTGTTCAGGGCATGCTTGACTATGACTGTGTACAATTTCAAGACATTCCAAGATACTTTTGGGGTCTTTTTTGACGAAAAAGTTAAGTCACTGCCTAAGTGCATGGATCGCTTTCCTGATTTTCAGAAATTCTTTAAAAATATTCCTTAAACGATATGCAAATATTTTCAACGGATTCTTGTTCAGGGCGTCGTTGACTATGACTGAGTACAATTTCAAGACATTCCAACATACTTGGAATGTCCAAGTGCATGGATCGCTTTCCTGATTTTCAAAAGTTCATTTAAATTTTCTTCAAGAGATATGCAAATATATTCAACGGATTCTTGTTCAGGGCATGCTTGACTATGACTGTGTACAATTTCAAGACATTCCAAGATACTTTTGGGGTCTTTTTTGACAAAAAAGTTAAGTCACTGCCTAAGTGCATGGATTGCTTTCCTGATTTTCAAAAATTCATTAAAAATATTCCTTAAGAGATATGCGAATATTTTCAATTGATTCTTGTTCAGGGCGTCGTTGACTATGACTGAGTACAATTTCAAAACATTCCAACATACTTGGAATGTCCAAGTGCATGGATCGCTTTTCGGATTTTCAAAAATTAATTAAAAATATTCTTCAAGAGATATGCAAATATATTCAACGGATTCTTGTTCAGGGCATGCTTGACTATGACTGTGTACAATTTCAAGACATTCCAAGATACTTTTGGGGTCTTTTTTGACGAAAAAGTTAAGTCACTGCCTAAGTGCATGGATCGCTTTCCTGATTTTCAAAAATTCATTAAAAATATTCCTTAAGCGATATGCAAATATTTTCAACGGATTCTTGTTCAGGGCGTCGTTGACGATGACCGAGTACAATTTCAAGACATTCCAACATACTTTGAATGTCCAAGTACATGGATCGCTTTCCTGATTTTCAAAAGTTCATTAAAAATATTCTTCAAGAGATATGCAAATATATTCAACGGATTCTTGTTCAGGGCATGCTTGACTATGACTGTGTACAATTTCAAGACATTCCAAGATACTTTTGGGGTCTTTTTTGAATAAAAAGTTAAGTCACTGCCTAAGTGCACAGACTTTCCTCATTTTCAAAAATTCATTAAAAATATTCCTTAAGAGATATGCAAATATTTTCAATTGATTCTTGTTCAGAGCGTCGTTGACTATGACTGAGTACAATTTCAAGACATTCCAACATACTTGGAATGTCCAAGTGCATGGATCGCTTTTCAGGTTTTCAAAAATTCATTAAAAATATTCTTCAAGAGATATGCAAATATATTCAACGGATTCTTGTTCAGGGCATGCTTGACTATGACTGTACAATTTCAAGACATTCCAAGATACTTTTGGGGTCTTTTTTGACGAAAAAGTTAAGTCACTGCCTAAGTGCATGGATTGCTTTACTGATTTTCAAAAATTCATTAAAAATATTCCTTAAGCGATATGCAAATATTTTCAACGGATTCTTGTTCAGGGCGTCGTTGACTATGACTGAGTACAATTTCAAGACATTCCAACATACTTGGAATGTCCAAGTGCATGGATCGCTTTCCTGATTTTCAAAAGTTCATTAAAAATATTCTTCAAGAGATATGCAAATATATTCAACGGATTCTTGTTCAGGGCATGCTTGACTATGACTGTGTACAATTTCAAGACATTCCAAGATACTTTTGGGGTCTTTTTTGACGAAAAAGTTAAGTCACTGCCTAAGTGCATGGATCGCTTTCCTGATTTTCAAAAATTCATTAAAAATATTCCTTAAGCGATATGCAAATATTTTCAACGGATTCTTGTTCAGGGCGTCGTTGACGATGACAGAGTACAATTTCAAGACATTCCAACATACTTTGAATGTCCAAGTACATGGATCGCTTTCCTGATTTTCAAAAGTTCATTAAAAATATTCTTCAAGAGATATGCAAATATATTCAACGGATTCTTGTTCAGGGCATGCTTGACTATGACTGTGTACAATTTCAAGACATTCCAAGATACTTTTGGGGTCTTTTTTGAATAAAAAGTTAAGTCACTGCCTAAGTGCACAGAAATACCTCATTTTCAAAAATTCATTAAAAATATTCCTTAAGAGATATGCAAATATTTTCAATAGATTCTTGTTCAGAGCGTCGTTGACTATGACTGAGTACAATTTCAAGACATTCCAACTTACTTGGAATGTCCAAGTGCATGGATAGCTTTCCGGATTTTCAAAAATTCATTAAAAATATTCTTCAAGAGATATGCAAATATATTCAACGGATTCTTGTTCAGGGCATGCTTGACTATGACTGTGTACAATTTCAAGACATTCCAATTTACTTTTGGGGTTTTTTTTGAAAAAAAAGTCAAGTCACTAAGTGCATCAGGGCAAATGGATCGTTTCCTTCGTCTCACCTGATATCCTGCTGTGTGATCCACGGTGTCCAAACGTTTGTTTCCAGCAACTGGACGACATGGATGAACTCCTGCAGCTTTAATTCTTTAAAAACAACCCAAAAACATCAAAAGTTAAGTCACTGCCTAAGTGCATGGATCGCTTTCCTGATTTTCAAAAATTCATTAAAAATATTCCTCAAGAGATATGCAAATATATTCAACGGATTCTTGTTCAGGGCATGCTTGACTATGACTGTGTACAATTTCAAGACATTCCAAGATACTTTTGGGGTCTTTTTTTAATAAAAAGTTAAGTCACTGCCTAAGTGCACAGACTTTCCTCATTTTCAAAAATTCATTAAAAATATTCCTTAAGCGATATGCAAATATTTTCAATTGATTCTTGTTCAGGGCGTCGTTGACTATGACTGAGTACAATTTCAAGACATTCCAACATACTTGGAATGTCCAAGTGCATGGATCGCTTTTCGGATTTTCAAAAATTCATTAAAAATATTCTTCAAGAGATATGCAAATATATTCAACGGATTCTTGTTCAGGGCATGCTTGACTATGACTGTGTACAATTTCAAGACATTCCAAGATACTTTTGGGGTCTTTTTTGACAAAAAAGTTAAGTCACTGCCTAAGTGCATGGATCGCTTTCCTGATTTTCAAAAATTCATTAAAAATATTCCTTAAGCGATATGCAAATATTTTCAACGGATTCTTGTTCAGGGCGTTGTTGACTATGACTGTGTACAATTTCAAGACATTCCAACATACTTGGAATGTCCAAGTGCATGGATCGCTTTCCTGATTTTCAAAAATTCATTAAAAATATTCCTTAAGCGATATGCAAATATTTTCAACGGATTGTTGTTCAGGGCGTCGTTGACTATGACTGAGTACAATTTCAAGACATTCCAACATACTTGGAATGTCCAAGTGCATGGATCGCTTTCCGGATTTTCAAAAATTCATTAAAAATATTCTTCAAGAGATATGCAAATATATTCAACGGATTCTTGTTCAGGGCATGCTTGACTATGACTGTGTACAATTTCAAGACATTCCAAGATACTTTTGGGGTCTTTTTTGAATAAAAAGTTAAGTCACTGCCTAAGTGCATGGATCGCTTTCCTGATTTTCAAAAATTCATTAAAAATATTCCTTAAGCGATATGCAAATATTTTCAACGGATTCTTGTTCAGGGCGTCGTTGACTATGACTGAGTACAATTTCAAGACATTCCAACATACTTGGAATGTCCAAGTGCATGGATCGCTTTCCTGATTTTCAAAAATTCATTAAAAATATTCCTTAAGCGATATGCAAATATTTTCAACGGATTCTTGTTCAGGGCGTCGTTGACTATGACTGAGTACAATTTCAAGACATTCCAACATACTTGGAATGTCCAAGTGCATGGATCGCTTTCCTGATTTTCAAAAGTTCATTAAAAATATTCTTCAAGAGATATGCAAATATATTCAACGGATTCTTGTTCAGGGCATGCTTGACTATGACTGTGTACAATTTCAAGACATTCCAAGATACTTTTGGGGTCTTTTTTGAATAAAAAGTTAAGTCACTGCCGAAGTGCACAGACTTTCCTCATTTTCAAAAATTCATTAAAAATATTCCTTAAGAGATATGCAAATATTTTCAATTGATTCTTGTTCAGGGCGTCGTTGACTATGACTGAGTACAATTTCTAGACATTCCAACATACTTGGAATGTCCAAGTGCATGGATCGCTTTTCGGATTTTCAAAAATTCATTAAAAATATTCTTCAAGAGATATGCAAATATATTCAACGGATTCTTGTTCAGGGCATGCTTGACTATGACTGTGTACAATTTCAAGACATTCCAAGATACTTTTGGGGTCTTTTTTGAATAAAAAGTTAAGTCACTGCCGAAGTGCACAGACTTTCCTCATTTTCAAAAATTCATTAAAATTATTCCTTAAGCGATATGCAAATATTTTCAATTGATTCTTGTTCAGGGCGTCGTTGACTATGACTGAGTACAATTTCAAGACATTCCAACATACTTGGAATGTCCAAGTGCATGGATCGCTTTTCGGATTTTCAAAAATTCATTAAAAATATTCTTCAAGAGATATGCAAATATATTCAACGGATTCTTGTTCAGGGCATTCTTGACTATGACTGTGTACAATTTCAAGACATTCCAAGATACTTTTGGGGTCTTTTTTGACGAAAAAGTTAAGTCACTGCCTAAGTGCATGGATCGCTTTCCTGATTTTCAAAAGTTCATTAAAAATATTCTTCAAGAGATATGCAAATATATTCAACGGATTCTTGTTCAGGGCATGCTTGACTATGACTGTGTACAATTTCAAGACATTCCAAGATACTTTTCGGGTCTTTTTTGAATAAAAAGTTAAGTCACTGCCTAAGTGCACAGACTTTCCTCATTTTCAAAAATTCATTAAAAATATTCCTTAAGAGATATGTAAATATTTTCAATTGATTCTTGTTCAGGGCGTCGTTGACTATGACTGAGTACAATTTCAAGACATTCCAACATACTTGGAATGTCCAAGTGCATGGATCGCTTTTCGGATTTTCAAAAATTCATTAAAAATATTCTTCAAGAGATATGCAAATATATTCAACGGATTCTTGTTCAGGGCATGCTTGACTATGACTGTGTACAATTTCAAGACATTCCAAGATACTTTTGGGGTCTTTTTTGACAAAAAAGTTAAGTCACTGCCTAAGTGCATGGATCGCTTTCCTGATTTTCAAAAATTCATTAAAAATATTCCTTAAGCGATATGCAAATATTTTCAACGGATTCTTGTTCAGGGCGTCGTTGACTATGACTGAGTACAATTTCAAGACATTCCAACATACTTGGAATGTCCAAGTGCATGGATCGCTTTCCTGATTTTCAAAAGTTCATTAAAAATATTCTTCAAGAGATATGCAAATATATTCAACGGATTCTTGTTCAGGGCATGCTTGACTATGACTGTGTACAATTTCAAGACATTCCAAGATACCTTTGGGGTCTTTTTTGAATAAAAAGTTAAGTCACTGCCTAAGTGCACAGACTTTCATCATTTTCAAAAATTCATTAAAAATATTCCTTAAGAGATATGCAAATATTTTCAATGGATTCTTGTTCAGGGCGTCGTTGACTATGACCGAGTACAATTTCAAGACATTCCAACATACTTGGAATGTCCAAGTGCATGGATCGCTTTCCGGATTTTCAAAAATTCATTAAAAATATTCTTCAAGAGATATGCAAATATATTCAACGGATTCTTGTTCAGGGCATGCTTGACTATGACTGTGTACAATTTCAAGACATTCCAAGATACTTTTGGGGTCTTTTTTGACGAAAAAGTTAAGTCACTGCCTAAGTGCATGGATCGCTTTCCTGATTTTCAAAAATTCATTAAAAATATTCCTTTAGCGATATATGCAAATATTTTCAACGGATTCTTGTTCAGGGCGTCGTTGACTATGACTGAGTACAATTTCAAGACATTCCAACATACTTGGAATGTCCAAGTGCATGGATCGCTTTCCTGATTTTCAAAAGTTCATTAAAAATATTCTTCAAGAGATATGCAAATATATTCAACGGATTCTTGTTCAGGGCATGCTTGACTATGACTGTGTACAATTTCAAGACATTCCAAGATACTTTTGGGGTCTTTTTTGACAAAAAAGTTAAGTCACTGCCTAAGTGCATGGATCGCTTTCCTGATTTTCAAAAATTCATTTAAAATATTCCTGAAGCGATATGCAAATATTTTCAACGGATTCTTGTTCAGGGCGTCGTTGACTATGACTGAGTACAATTTCAAGACATTCCAACATACTTGGAATGTCCAAGTGCATGGATCGCTTTCCTGATTTTCAAAAATTCATTAAAAATATTCCTTAAGCGATATGCAAATATATTCAACGGATTCTTGTTCAAGGCATGCTTGACTATGACTGTGTACAATTTCAAGACATTCCAAGATACTTTTGGGGTCTTTTTTGAATAAAAAGTTAAGTCACTGCCTAAGTGCACAGAAATTCCTCATTTTCAAAAATTCATTAAAAATATTCCTTAAGAGATATGCAAATATTTTCAATAGATTCTTGTTCAGGGCGTCGTTGACTATGACTGAGTACAATTTCAAGACATTCCAACTTACTTGGAATGTCCAAGTGCATGGATAGCTTTCCTGATTTTCAAAAATTCATTAAAAATATTCTTCAAGAGATATGCAAATATATTCAACAGGTTCTTGTTCAGGGCATGCTTGACTATGACTGTGTACAATTTCAAGACATTCCAAGATACTTTTGGGGTCTTTTTTGACGAAAAAGTTAAGTCACTGCCTAAGTGCATGGATCGCTTTCCTGATTTTCAGAAATTCTTTAAAAATATTCCTTAAACGATATGCAAATATTTTCAACGGATTCTTGTTCAGGGCGTCGTTGACTATGACTGAGTACAATTTCAAGACATTCCAACATACTTGGAATGTCCAAGTGCATGGATCAATTTCCTGATTTTCAAAAGTTCATTAAAAATATTCTTCAAGAGATATGCAAATATATTCAACGGATTCTTGTTCAGGGCATGCTTGACTATGACTGTGTACAATTTCAAGACATTCCAAGATACTTTTGGGGTCTTTTTTGAATAAAAAGTTAAGTCACTGCCTAAGTGCATGGATCGCTTTCCTGATTTTCAGAAATTCTTTAAAAATATTCCTTAAACGATATGCAAATATTTTCAACGGATTCTTGTTCAGGGCGTCGTTGACTATGACTGAGTACAATTTCAAGACATTCCAACATACTTGGAATGTCCAAGTGCATGGATCGCTTTCCTGATTTTCAAAAGTTCATTAAAAATATTCTTCAAGAGATATGCAAATATATTCAACTGATTCTTGTTCAGGGCATGCTTGACTATGACTGTGTACAATTTCAAGACATTCCAAGATACTTTTGGGGTCTTTTTTGAATAAAAAGTTAAGTCACTGCCTAAGTGCACAGACTTTCCTCATTTTCAAAAATTCATTAAAAATATTCCTTAAGAGATATGCAAATATTTTCAATTGATGCTTGTTCAGGGCGTCGTTGACTATGACTGAGTACAATTTCAAGACATTCCAACATACTTGGAATGTCCAAGTGCATGGATCGCTTTTCGGATTTTCAAAAATTCATTAAAAATATTCTTCAAGAGATATGCAAATATATTCAACGGATTCTTGTTCAGGGCATGCTTGACTATGACTGTGTACAATTTCAAGACATTCCAAGATACTTTTGGGGTCTTTTTTGACAAAAAAGTTAAGTCACTGCCTAAGTGCATGGATCGCTTTCCTGATTTTCAAAAATTCATTAAAAATATTCCTTAAGCGATATGCAAATATTTTCAACGGATTCTTGTTCAGGGCGTCGTTGACTATGACCGAGTACAATTTCAAGACATTCCAACATACTTGGAATGTCCAAGTGCATGGATCAATTTCCTGATTTTCAAAAGTTCATTAAAAATATTCTTCAAGAGATATGCAAATATATTCAACGGATTCTTGTTCAGGGCATGCTTGACTATGACTGTGTACAATTTCAAGACATTCCAAGATACTTTTGGGGTCTTTTTTGAATAAAAAGTTAAGTCACTGCCTAAGTGCATGGATCGCTTTCCTGATTTTCAAAAATTCATTAAAAATATTCCTTAAGCGATATGCAAATATTTTCAACGGATTCTTGTTCAGGGCGTCGTTGACTATGACTGAGTACAATTTCAAGACATTCCAACATACTTGGAATGTCCAAGTGCATGGATCGCTTTCCTGATTTTCAAAAGTTCATTAAAAAGATTCTTCAAGAGATATGCAAATATATTCAACGGATTCTTGTTCAGGGCATGCTTGACTATGACTGTGTACAATTTCAAGACATTCCAAGATACTTTTGGGGTCTTTTTTGAATAAAAAGTTAAGTCACTGCCTAAGTGCATGGATCGCTTTCCTGATTTTCAAAAATTCATTAAAAATATTCCTTAAGCGATATGCAAATATTTTCAATTGATTCTTGTTCAGGGCGTCGTTGACTATGACTGAGTACAATTTCAAGACATTCCAACTTACTTGGAATGTCCAAGTGCATGGATAGCTTTCCGGATTTTCAAAAATTCATTAAAAATATTCTTCAAGAGATATGCAAATATATTCAACAGTTCTTGTTCAGGGCATGCTTGACTATGACTGTGTACAATTTCAAGACATTCCAAGATACTTTTGGGGTCTTTTTTGACGAAAAAGTTAAGTCACTGCCTAAGTGCATGGATCGCTTTCCTGATTTTCAAAAATTCATTAAAAATATTCCTTAAGCGATATGCAAATATTTTCAACGGATTCTTGTTCAGGGCGTCGTTGACTATGACTGAGTACAATTTCAAGACATTCCAACATACTTGGAATGTCCAAGTGCATGGATCAATTTCCTGATTTTCAAAAGTTCATTAAAAATATTCTTCAAGAGATATGCAAATATATTCAACGGATTCTTGTTCAGGGCATGCTTGACTATGACTGTGTACAATTTCAAGACATTCCAAGATACTTTTGGGGTCTTTTTTGAATAAAAAGTTAAGTCACTGCCTAAGTGCATGGATCGCTTTCCTGATTTTCAGAAATTCTTTAAAAATATTCCTTAAACGATATGCAAATATTTTCAACGGATTCTTGTTCAGGGCGTCGTTGACTATGACTGAGTACAATTTCAAGACATTCCAACATACTTGGAATGTCCAAGTGCATGGATCGCTTTCCTGATTTTCAAAAGTTCATTAAAAATATTCTTCAAGAGATATGCAAATATATTCAACGGATTCTTGTTCAGGGCATGCTTGACTATGACTGTGTACAATTTCAAGACATTCCAAGATACTTTTGGGGTCTTTTTTGACGAAAAAGTTAAGTCACTGCCTAAGTGCATGGATCGCTTTCCTGATTTTCAAAAATTCATTAAAAATATTCCTTAAGCGATATGCAAATATTTTCAACGGATTCTTGTTCAGGGCGTCGTTGACTATGACTGAGTACAATTTCAAGACATTCCAACATACTTGGAATGTCCAAGTGCATGGATCGCTTTCCTGATTTTCAAAAGTTCATTAAAAATATTCTTCAAGAGATATGCAAATATATTCAACGGATTCTTGTTCAGGGCATGCTTGACTATGACTGTGTACAATTTCAAGACATTCCAAGATACTTTTGGGGTCTTTTTTGAATAAAAAGTTAAGTCACTGCCTAAGTGCATGGATCGCTTTCCTGATTTTCAAAAATTCATTAAAAATATTCCTTAAGCGATATGCAAATATTTTCAACGGATTCTTGTTCAGGGCGTCGTTGACTATGACTGAGTACAATTTCAAGACATTCCAACATACTTGGAATGTCCAAGTGCATGGATCGCTTTCCTGATTTTCAAAAGTTCATTAAAAAGATTCTTCAAGAGATATGCAAATATATTCAACGGATTCTTGTTCAGGGCATGCTTGACTATGACTGTGTACAATTTCAAGACATTCCAAGATACTTTTGGGGTCTTTTTTGAATAAAAAGTTAAGTCACTGCCTAAGTGCATGGATCGCTTTCCTGATTTTCAAAAATTCATTAAAAATATTCCTTAAGCGATATGCAAATATTTTCAATTGATTCTTGTTCAGGGCGTCGTTGACTATGACTGAGTACAATTTCAAGACATTCCAACTTACTTGGAATGTCCAAGTGCATGGATAGCTTTCCGGATTTTCAAAAATTCATTAAAAATATTCTTCAAGAGATATGCAAATATATTCAACAGTTCTTGTTCAGGGCATGCTTGACTATGACTGTGTACAATTTCAAGACATTCCAAGATACTTTTGGGGTCTTTTTTGACGAAAAAGTTAAGTCACTGCCTAAGTGCATGGATCGCTTTCCTGATTTTCAAAAATTCATTAAAAATATTCCTTAAGCGATATGCAAATATTTTCAACGGATTCTTGTTCAGGGCGTCGTTGACTATGACTGAGTACAATTTCAAGACATTCCAACATACTTGGAATGTCCAAGTGCATGGATCAATTTCCTGATTTTCAAAAGTTCATTAAAAATATTCTTCAAGAGATATGCAAATATATTCAACGGATTCTTGTTCAGGGCATGCTTGACTATGACTGTGTACAATTTCAAGACATTCCAAGATACTTTTGGGGTCTTTTTTGAATAAAAAGTTAAGTCACTGCCTAAGTGCATGGATCGCTTTCCTGATTTTCAGAAATTCTTTAAAAATATTCCTTAAACGATATGCAAATATTTTCAACGGATTCTTGTTCAGGGCGTCGTTGACTATGACTGAGTACAATTTCAAGACATTCCAACATACTTGGAATGTCCAAGTGCATGGATCGCTTTCCTGATTTTCAAAAGTTCATTAAAAATATTCTTCAAGAGATATGCAAATATATTCAACGGATTCTTGTTCAGGGCATGCTTGACTATGACTGTGTACAATTTCAAGACATTCCAAGATACTTTTGGGGTCTTTTTTGACGAAAAAGTTAAGTCACTGCCTAAGTGCATGGATCGCTTTCCTGATTTTCAAAAATTCATTAAAAATATTCCTTAAGCGATATGCAAATATTTTCAACGGATTCTTGTTCAGGGCGTCGTTGACTATGACTGAGTACAATTTCAAGACATTCCAACATACTTGGAATGTCCAAGTGCATGGATCGCTTTCCTGATTTTCAAAAGTTCATTAAAAATATTCTTCAAGAGATATGCAAATATATTCAACGGATTCTTGTTCAGGGCATGCTTGACTATGACTGTGTACAATTTCAAGACATTCCAAGATACTTTTGGGGTCTTTTTTGAATAAAAAGTTAAGTCACTGCCTAAGTGCATGGATCGCTTTCCTGATTTTCAAAAATTCATTAAAAATATTCCTTAAGCGATATGCAAATATTTTCAACGGATTCTTGTTCAGGGCGTCGTTGACTATGACTGAGTACAATTTCAAGACATTCCAACATACTTGGAATGTCCAAGTGCATGGATCGCTTTCCTGATTTTCAAAAGTTCATTAAAAAGATTCTTCAAGAGATATGCAAATATATTCAACGGATTCTTGTTCAGGGCATGCTTGACTATGACTGTGTACAATTTCAAGACATTCCAAGATACTTTTGGGGTCTTTTTTGAATAAAAAGTTAAGTCACTGCCTAAGTGCATGGATCGCTTTCCTGATTTTCAAAAATTCATTAAAAATATTCCTTAAGCGATATGCAAATATTTTCAATTGATTCTTGTTCAGGGCGTCGTTGACTATGACTGAGTACAATTTCAAGACATTCCAACTTACTTGGAATGTCCAAGTGCATGGATAGCTTTCCGGATTTTCAAAAATTCATTAAAAATATTCTTCAAGAGATATGCAAATATATTCAACAGTTCTTGTTCAGGGCATGCTTGACTATGACTGTGTACAATTTCAAGACATTCCAAGATACTTTTGGGGTCTTTTTTGACGAAAAAGTTAAGTCACTGCCTAAGTGCATGGATCGCTTTCCTGATTTTCAAAAATTCATTAAAAATATTCCTTAAGCGATATGCAAATATTTTCAACGGATTCTTGTTCAGGGCGTCGTTGACTATGACTGAGTACAATTTCAAGACATTCCAACATACTTGGAATGTCCAAGTGCATGGATCAATTTCCTGATTTTCAAAAGTTCATTAAAAATATTCTTCAAGAGATATGCAAATATATTCAACGGATTCTTGTTCAGGGCATGCTTGACTATGACTGTGTACAATTTCAAGACATTCCAAGATACTTTTGGGGTCTTTTTTGAATAAAAAGTTAAGTCACTGCCTAAGTGCATGGATCGCTTTCCTGATTTTCAGAAATTCTTTAAAAATATTCCTTAAACGATATGCAAATATTTTCAACGGATTCTTGTTCAGGGCGTCGTTGACTATGACTGAGTACAATTTCAAGACATTCCAACATACTTGGAATGTCCAAGTGCATGGATCGCTTTCCTGATTTTCAAAAGTTCATTAAAAATATTCTTCAAGAGATATGCAAATATATTCAACGGATTCTTGTTCAGGGCATGCTTGACTATGACTGTGTACAATTTCAAGACATTCCAAGATACTTTTGGGGTCTTTTTTGACGAAAAAGTTAAGTCACTGCCTAAGTGCATGGATCGCTTTCCTGATTTTCAAAAATTCATTAAAAATATTCCTTAAGCGATATGCAAATATTTTCAACGGATTCTTGTTCAGGGCGTCGTTGACTATGACTGAGTACAATTTCAAGACATTCCAACATACTTGGAATGTCCAAGTGCATGGATCGCTTTCCTGATTTTCAAAAGTTCATTAAAAATATTCTTCAAGAGATATGCAAATATATTCAACGGATTCTTGTTCAGGGCATGCTTGACTATGACTGTGTACAATTTCAAGACATTCCAAGATACTTTTGGGGTCTTTTTTGAATAAAAAGTTAAGTCACTGCCTAAGTGCATGGATCGCTTTCCTGATTTTCAAAAATTCATTAAAAATATTCCTTAAGCGATATGCAAATATTTTCAACGGATTCTTGTTCAGGGCGTCGTTGACTATGACTGAGTACAATTTCAAGACATTCCAACATACTTGGAATGTCCAAGTGCATGGATCGCTTTCCTGATTTTCAAAAGTTCATTAAAAATATTCTTCAAGAGATATGCAAATATATTCAACGGATTCTTGTTCAGGGCATGCTTGACTATGACTGTGTACAATTTCAAGACATTCCAAGATACCTTTGGGGTCTTTTTTGGATAAAAAGTTAAGTCACTGCCTAAGTGCACAGACTTTCATCATTTTCAAAAATTCATTAAAAATATTCCTTAAGAGATATGCAAATATTTTCAATGGATTCTTGTTCAGGGCGTCGTTGACTATGACCGAGTACAATTTCAAGACATTCCAACATACTTGGAATGTCCAAGTGCATGGATCGCTTTCCGGATTTTCAAAAATTCATTAAAAGTATTCTTCAAGAGATATGCAAATATATTCAACGGATTCTTGTTCAGGGCACTCTTGACTATGACTGTGTACAATTTCAAGACATTCCAAGATACTTTTGGGGTCTTTTTTGACGAAAAAGTTAAGTCACTGCCTAAGTGCATGGATCGCTTTCCTGATTTTCAAAAATTCATTAAAAATATTCCTTAAGCGATATGCAAATATTTTCAACGGATTCTTGTTCAGGGCGTCGTTGACTATGACTGAGTACAATTTCAAGACATTCCAACATACTTGGAATGTCCAAGTGCATGGATCGCTTTCCTGATTTTCAAAAATTCATTAAAAATATTCCTTAAGCGATATGCAAATATTTTCAACGGATTCTTGTTCAGGGCGTCGTTGACTATGACTGAGTACAATTTCAAGACATTCCAACATACTTGGAATGTCCAAGTGCATGGATCGCTTTCCGGATTTTCAAAAATTCATTAAAAATATTCTTCAAGAGATATGCAAATATATTCAACGGATTCTTGTTCAGGGCATGCTTGACTATGACTGTGTACAATTTCAAGACATTCCAAGATACTTTTGGGGTCTTTTTTGACGAAAAAGTTAAGTCACTGCCTAAGTGCATGGATCGCTTTCCTGATTTTCAAAAATTCATTAAAAATATTCCTTAAGCGATATGCAAATATTTTCAACGGATTCTTGTTCAGGGCGTCGTTGACTATGACTGAGTACAATTTCAAGACATTCCAACATACTTGGAATGTCCAAGTGCATGGATCGCTTTCCTGATTTTCAAAAGTTCATTAAAAATATTCTTCAAGAGATATGCAAATATATTCAACGGATTCTTGTTCAGGGCATGCTTGACTATGACTGTGTACAATTTCAAGACATTCCAAGATACTTTTGGGGTCTTTTTTGAATAAAAAGTTAAGTCACTGCCGAAGTGCACAGACTTTCCTCATTTTCAAAAATTCATTAAAAATATTCCTTAAGAGATATGCAAATATTTTCAATTGATTCTTGTTCAGGGCGTCGGTGACTATGACTGAGTACAATTTCAAGACATTCCAACATACTTGGAATGTCCAAGTGCATGGATCGCTTTTTGGATTTTCAAAAATTCATTAAAAATATTCTTCAAGAGATATGCAAATATATTCAACGGATTCTTGTTCAGGGCATGCTTGACTATGACTGTGTACAATTTCAAGACATTCCAAGATACTTTTGGGGTCTTTTTTGACAAAAAAGTTAAGTCACTGCCTAAGTGCATGGATCGCTTTCCTGATTTTCAAAAATTCATTAAAAATATTCCTTAAGCGATATGCAAATATTTTCAACGGATTCTTGTTCAGGGCGTCGTTGACTATGACTGAGTACAATTTCAAGACATTCCAACATACTTGGAATGTCCAAGTGCATGGATCGCTTTCCTGATTTTCAAAAGTTCATTAAAAATATTCTTCAAGAGATATGCAAATATATTCAACGGATTCTTGTTCAGGGCATGCTTGACTATGACTGTGTACAATTTCAAGACATTCCAAGATACCTTTGGGGTCTTTTTTGAATAAAAAGTTAAGTCACTGCCTAAGTGCACAGACTTTCATCATTTTCAAAAATTCATTAAAAATATTCCTTAAGAGATATGCAAATATTTTCAATGGATTCTTGTTCAGGGCGTCGTTGACTATGACCGAGTACAATTTCAAGACATTCCAACATACTTGGAATGTCCAAGTGCATGGATCGCTTTTCGGATTTTCAAAAATTCATTAAAAATATTCTTCAAGAGATATGCAAATATATTCAACGGATTCTTGTTCAGGGCATGCCTGACTATGACTGTGTACAATTTCAAGACATTCCAAGATACTTTTGGGGTCTTTTTTGACAAAAAAGTTAAGTCACTGCCTAAGTGCATGGATCGCTTTCCTGATTTTCAGAAATTCTTTAAAAATATTCCTTAAACGATATGCAAATATTTTCAACGGATTCTTGTTCAGGGCGTCGTTGACTATGACTGAGTACAATTTCAAGACATTCCAACATACTTGGAATGTCCAAGTGCATGGATCGCTTTCCTGATTTTCAAAAGTTCATTAAAAATATTCTTCAAGAGATATGCAAATATATTCAACGGATTCTTGTTCAGGGCATGCTTGACTATGACTGTGTACAATTTCAAGACATTCCAAGATACTTTTGGGGTCTTTTTTGAATAAAAAGTTAAGTCACTGCCTAAGTGCACAGACTTTCCTCATTTTCAAAAATTCATTAAAAATATTCCTTAAGAGATATGCAAATATTTTCAATTGATTCTTGTTCAGGGCGTCGTTGACTATGACTGAGTACAATTTCAAGGAATTCCAACATACTTGGAATGTCCAAGTGCATGGATCGCTTTTCGGATTTTCAAAAATTCATTAAAAATATTCTTCAAGAGATATGCAAATATATTCAATGGATTCTTGTTCAGGGCATGCTTGACTATGACTGTGTACAATTTCAAGACATTCCAAGATACTTTTGGGGTCTTTTTTGACAAAAAAGTTAAGTCACTGCCTAAGTGCATGGATCGCTTTCCTGATTTTCAAAAATTCATTAGAAATATTCCTTAAGCGATATGCAAATATTTTCAACGGATTCTTGTTCAGGGCGTCGTTGACTATGACTGAGTACAATTTCAAGACATTCCAACATACTTGGAATGTCCAAGTGCATGGATCGCTTTCCTGATTTTCAAAAGTTCATTAAAAATATTCTTCAAGAGATATGCAAATATATTCAACGGATTCTTGTTCAGGGCATGCTTGACTATGACTGTGTACAATTTCAAGACATTCCAAGATACCTTTGGGGTCTTTTTTGAATAAAAAGTTAAGTCACTGCCTAAGTGCACAGACTTTCATCATTTTCAAAAATTCATTAAAAATATTCCTTAAGAGATATGCAAATATATTCAATGGATTCTTGTTCAGGGCGTCGTTGACTATGACTGAGTACAATTTCAAGACATTCCAACATACTTGGAATGTCCAAGTGCATGGATCGCTTTTCGGATTTTCAAAAATTCATTAAAAATATTCTTCAAGAGATATGCAAATATATTCAATGGATTCTTGTTCAGGGCATGCTTGACTATGACTGTGTACAATTTCAAGACATTCCAAGATACTTTTGGGGTCTTTTTTGACAAAAAAGTTAAGTCACTGCCTAAGTGCATGGATCGCTTTCCTGATTTTCAAAAATTCATTAGAAATATTCCTTAAGCGATATGCAAATATTTTCAACGGATTCTTGTTCAGGGCGTCGTTGACTATGACTGAGTACAATTTCAAGACATTCCAACATACTTGGAATGTCCAAGTGCATGGATCGCTTTCCTGATTTTCAAAAGTTCATTAAAAATATTCTTCAAGAGATATGCAAATATATTCAACGGATTCTTGTTCAGGGCATGCTTGACTATGACTGTGTACAATTTCAAGACATTCCAAGATACCTTTGGGGTCTTTTTTGAATAAAAAGTTAAGTCACTGCCTAAGTGCACAGACTTTCATCATTTTCAAAAATTCATTAAAAATATTCCTTAAGAGATATGCAAATATTTTCAATGGATTCTTGTTCAGGGCGTCGTTGACTATGACCGAGTACAATTTCAAGACATTCCAACATACTTGGAATGTCCAAGTGCATGGATCGCTTTCCGGATTTTCAAAAATTCATTAAAAATATTCTTCAAGAAATATGCAAATATATTCAACGGATTCTTGTTCAGGGCATGCTTGACTATGACTGTGTACAATTTCAAGACATTCCAAGATACTTTTGGGGTCTTTTTTGACGAAAAAGTTAAGTCACTGCCTAAGTGCATGGATCGCTTTCCTGATTTTCAAAAATTCATTAAAAATATTCCTTAAGAGATATGCAAATATTTTCAATGGATTCTTGTTCAGGGCGTCGTTGACTATGACCGAGTACAATTTCAAGACATTCCAACATACTTGGAATGTCCAAGTGCATGGATCACTTTCCGGATTTTCAAAAATTCATTAAAAATATTCTTCAAGAGATATGCAAATATATTCAACGGATTCTTGTTCAGGGCATTCTTGACTATGACTGTGTACAATTTCAAGACATTCCAAGATACTTTTGGGGTCTTTTTTGACGAAAAAGTTAAGTCACTGCCTAAGTGCATGGATCGCTTTCCTGATTTTCAGAAATTCTTTAAAAATATTCCTTAAACGATATGCAAATATTTTCAACGGATTCTTGTTCAGGGCGTCGTTGACTATGACTGAGTACAATTTCAAGACATTCCAACATACTTGGAATGTCCAAGTGCATGGATCGCTTTCCTGATTTTCAAAAGTTCATTAAAAATATTCTTCAAGAGATATGCAAATATATTCAACGGATTCTTGTTCAGGGCATGCTTGACTATGACTGTGTACAATTTCAAGACATTCCAAGATACCTTTGGGGTCTTTTTTGAATAAAAAGTTAAGTCACTGCCTAAGTGCACAGACTTTCATCATTTTCAAAAATTAATTAAAAATATTCCTTAAGAGATATGCAAATATTTTCAATGGATTCTTGTTCAGGGCGTCGTTGACTATGACCGAGTACAATTTCAAGACATTCCAACATACTTGGAATGTCCAAGTGCATGGATCGCTTTCCTGATTTTCAAAAGTTCATTAAAAATATTCTTCAAGAGATATGCAAATATATTCAACGGATTCTTGTTCAGGGCATGCTTGACTATGACTGTGTACAATTTCAAGACATTCCAAGATACCTTTGGGGTCTTTTTTGAATAAAAAGTTAAGTCACTGCCAAAGTGCACAGACTTTCATCATTTTCAAAAATTCATTAAAAATATTCCTTAAGAGATATGCAAATATTTTCAATGGATTCTTGTTCAGGGCGTCGTTGACTATGACCGAGAACAATTTCAAGACATTCCAACATACTTGGAATGTCCAAGTGCATGGATCGCTTTCCGGATTTTCAAAAATTCATTAAAAATATTCTTCAAGAGATATGCAAATATATTCAACGGATTCTTGTTCAGGGCATTCTTGACTATGACTGTGTACAATTTCAAGACATTCCAAGATACTTTTGGGGTCTTTTTTGAATAAAAAGTTAAGTCACTGCCTAAGTGCATGGATCGCTTTCCTGATTTTCAGAAATTCTTTAAAAATATTCCTTAAACGATATGCAAATATTTTCAACGGATTCTTGTTCAGGGCGTCGTTGACTATGACTGAGTACAATTTCAAGACATTCCAACATACTTGGAATGTCCAAGTGCATGGATCGCTTTCCTGATTTTCAAAAGTTCATTAAAAATATTCTTCAAGAGATATGCAAATATATTCAACGGATTCTTGTTCAGGGCATGCTTGACTATGACTGTGTACAATTTCAAGACATTCCAAGATACTTTTGGGGTCTTTTTTGAATAAAAAGTTAAATCACTGCCTAAGTGCACAGACTTTCCTCATTTTCAAAAATTCATTAAAAATATTCCTTAAGAGATATGCAAATATTTTCAATTGATTCTTGTTCAGGGCGTCGTTGACTATGACTGAGTACAATTTCAAGACATTCCAACATACTTGGAATGTCCAAGTGCATGGATCGCTTTTCGGATTTTCAAAAATTCATTAAAAATATTCTTCAAGAGATATGCAAATATATTCAACATATTCTTGTTCAGGGCATGCTTGACTATGACTGTGTACAATTTCAAGACATTCCAAGATACTTTTGGGGTCTTTTTTGACAAAAAAGTTTAGTCACTGCCTAAGTGCATGGATCGCTTTCCTGATTTTCAGAAATTCTTTAAAAATATTCCTTAAACGATATGCAAATATTTTCAACGGATTCTTGTTCAGGGCGTCGTTGACTATGACTGAGTACAATTTCAAGACATTCCAACATACTTGGAATGTCCAAGTGCATGGATCGCTTTCCTGATTTTCAAAAGTTCATTAAAAATATTCTTCAAGAGATATGCAAATATATTCAACGGATTCTTGTTCAGGGCATGCTTGACTATGACTGTGTACAATTTCAAGACATTCCAAGATACCTTTGGGGTCTTTTTTGAATAAAAAGTTAAGTCACTGCCTAAGTGCACAGACTTTCATCATTTTCAAAAATTCATTAAAAATATTCCTTAAGAGATATGCAAATATTTTCAATGGATTCTTGTTCAGGGCGTCGTTGACTATGACCGAGTACAATTTCAAGACATTCCAACATACTTTGAATGTCCAAGTACATGGATCGCTTTCCTGATTTTCAAAAGTTCATTAAAAATATTCTTCAAGAGATATGCAAATATATTCAACGGATTCTTGTTCAGGGCATGCTTGACTATGACTGTGTACAATTTCAAGACATTCCAAGATACTTTTGGGGTCTTTTTTGAATAAAAAGTTCAGTCACTGCCTAAGTGCACAGACTTTCCTCATTTTCAAAAATTCATTAAAAATATTCCTTAAGAGATATGCAAATATTTTCAATTGATTCTTGTTCAGAGCGTCGTTGACTATGACTGAGTACAATTTCAAGACATTCCAACATACTTGGAATGTCCAAGTGCATGGATCGCTTTTCGGATTTTCAAAAATTCATTAAAATATTCTTCAAGAGATATGCAAATATATTCAACAGATTCTTGTTCAGGGCATGCTTGACTATGACTGTGTACAATTTCAAGACATTCCAAGATACTTTTGGGGTCTTTTTTGACGAAAAAGTTAAGTCACTGCCTAAGTGCATGGATCGCTTTCCTGATTTTCAAAAATTCATTAAAAATATTCCTTAAGCGATATGCAAATATTTTCAACGGATTCTTGTTCAGGGCGTCGTTGACTATGACTGAGTACAATTTCAAGACATTCCAACATACTTGGAATGTGCAAGTGCATGGATCGCTTTCCTGATTTTCAAAAGTTCATTAAAAATATTCTTCAAGAGATATGCAAATATATTCAACGGATTCTTGTTCAGGGCATGCTTGACTATGACTGTGTACAATTTCAAGACATTCCAAGATACTTTTGGGGTCTTTTTTGACGAAAAAGTTAAGTCACTGCCTAAGTGCATGGATCGCTTTCCTGATTTTCAAAAATTCATTAAAAATATTCCTTAAGCGATATGCAAATATTTTCAATGGATTCTTGTTCAGGGCGTCGTTGACTATGACCGAGTACAATTTCAAGACATTCCAACATACTTTGAATGTCCAAGTACATGGATCGCTTTCCTGATTTTCAAAAGTTCATTAAAAATATTCTTCAAGAGATATGCAAATATATTCAACGGATTCTTGTTCAGGGCATGCTTGACTATGACTGTGTACAATTTCAAGACATTCCAAGATACTTTTGGGGTCTTTTTTGAATAAAAAGTTAAGTCACTGCCTAAGTGCACAGAAATTCCTCATTTTCAAAAATTCATTAAAAATATTCCTTAAGAGATATGCAAATATATTCAATAGATTCTTGTTCAGGGCGTCGTTGACTATGACTGAGTACAATTTCAAGACATTCCAACTTACTTGGAATGTCCAAGTGCATGGATAGCTTTCCGGATTTTCAAAAATTCATTAAAAATATTCTTCAAGAGATATGCAAATATATTCAACAGATTCTTGTTCAGGGCATGCTTGACTATGACTGTGTACAATTTCAAGACATTCCAAGATACTTTTGGGGTCTTTTTTGACGAAAAAGTTAAGTCACTGCCTAAGTGCATGGATCGCTTTCCTGATTTTCAAAAATTCATTAAAAATATTCCTTAAGAGATTTGCAAATATTTTCAATTGATTCTTGTTCAGGGCGTCGTTGACTATGACTGAGTACAATTTCAAGACATTCCAACATACTTGGAATGTCCAAGTGCATGGATCGCTTTTCGGATTTTCAAAAATTCATTAAGAATATTCTTCAAGAGATATGCAAATATATTCAACATATTCTTGTTCAGGGCATGCTTGACTATGATTGTGTACAATTTCAAGACATTCCAAGATACTTTTGGGGTCTTTTTTGACAAAAAAGTTTAGTCACTGCCTAAGTGCATGGATCGCTTTCCTGATTTTCAGAAATTCTTTAAAAATATTCCTTAAACGATATGCAAATATTTTCAACGGATTCTTGTTCAGGGCGTCGTTGACTATGACTGAGTACAATTTCAAGACATTCCAACATACTTGGAATGTCCAAGTGCATGGATCGCTTTCCTGATTTTCAAAAGTTCATTAAAAATATTCTTCAAGAGATATGCAAATATATTCAACGGATTCTTGTTCAGGGCATGCTTGACTATGACTGTGTACAATTTCAAGACATTCCAAGATACCTTTGGGGTCTTTTTTGAATAAAAAGTTAAGTCACTGCCTAAGTGCACAGACTTTCATCATTTTCAAAAATTCATTAAAAATATTCCTTAAGAGATATGCAAATATTTTCAATGGATTCTTGTTCAGGGCGTCGTTGACTATGACCGAGTACAATTTCAAGACATTCCAACATACTTGGAATGTCCAAGTGCATGGATCGCTTTCCGGATTTTCAAAAATTCATTAAAAATATTCTTCAAGAAATATGCAAATATATTCAACGGATTCTTGTTCAGGGCATGCTTGACTATGACTGTGTACAATTTCAAGACATTCCAAGATACTTTTGGGGTCTTTTTTGACGAAAAAGTTAAGTCACTGCCTAAGTGCATGGATCGCTTTCCTGATTTTCAAAAATTCATTTAAAATATTCCTTAAGCGATATGCAAATATTTTCAACGGATTCTTGTTCAGGGCGTCGTTGACTATGACCGAGTACAATTTCAAGACATTCCAACATACTTTGAATGTCCAAGTACATGGATCGCTTTCCTGATTTTCAAAAGTTCATTAAAAATATTCTTCAAGAGATATGCAAATATATTCAACGGATTCTTGTTCAGGGCATGCTTGACTATGACTGTGTACAATTTCAAGACATTCCAAGATACCTTTGGGGTCTTTTTTGAATAAAAAGTTAAGTCACTGCCTAAGTGCACAGACTTTCATCATTTTCAAAAATTCATTAAAAATATTCCTTAAGAGATATGCAAATATTTTCAATGGATTCTTGTTCAGGGCGTCGTTGACTATGACCGAGTACAATTTCAAGACATTCCAACATACTTGGAATGTCCAAGTGCATGGATCGCTTTCCGGATTTTCAAAAATTCATTAAAAATATTCTTCAAGAAATATGCAAATATATTCAACGGATTCTTGTTCAGGGCATGCTTGACTATGACTGTGTACAATTTCAAGACATTCCAAGATACTTTTGGGGTCTTTTTTGACGAAAAAGTTAAGTCACTGCCTAAGTGCATGGATCGCTTTCCTGATTTTCAAAAATTCATTAAAAATATTCCTTAAGCGATATGCAAATATTTTCAACGGATTCTTGTTCAGGGCGTCGTTGACTATGACCGAGTACAATTTCAAGACATTCCAACATACTTTGAATGTCCAAGTACATGGATCGCTTTCCTGATTTTCAAAAGTTCATTAAAAATATTCTTCAAGAGATATGCAAATATATTCAACGGATTCTTGTTCAGGGCATGCTTGACTATGACTGTGTACAATTTCAAGACATTCCAAGATACTTTTGGGGTCTTTTTTGAATAAAAAGTTAAGTCACTGCCTAAGTGCACAGACTTTCCTCATTTTCAAAAATTCATTAAAAATATTCCTTAAGAGATATGCAAATGTTTTCAATTGATTCTTGTTCAGAGCGTCGTTGACTATGACTGAGTACAATTTCAAGACATTCCAACATACTTGGAATGTCCAAGTGCATGGATCGCTTTTCGGATTTTCAAAAATTCATTAAAAATATTCTTCAAGAGATATGCAAATATATTCAACGGATTCTTGTTCAGGGCATGCTTGACTATGACTGTGTACAATTTCAAGACATTCCAAGATACTTTTGGGGTCTTTTTTGACGAAAAAGTTAAGTCACTGCCTAAGTGCATGGATCGCTTTCCTGATTTTCAAAAATTCATTAAAAATATTCCTTAAGCGATATGCAAATATTTTCAACGGATTCTTGTTCAGGGCGTCGTTGACTATGACTGAGTACAATTTCAAGACATTCCAACATACTTGGAATGTCCAAGTGCATGGATCGCTTTTCGGATTTTCAAAAGTTCATTAAAAATATTCTTCAAGAGATATGCAAATATATTCAACGGATTCTTGTTCAGGGCATGCTTGACTATGACTGTGTACAATTTCAAGACATTCCAAGATACTTTTGGGGTCTTTTTTGACGAAAAAGTTAAGTCACTGCCTAAGTGCATGGATCGCTTTCCTGATTTTCAGAAATTCTTTAAAAATATTCCTTAAACGATATGCAAATATTTTCAACGGATTCTTGTTCAAGGCGTCGTTGACTATGACTGAGTACAATTTCAAGACATTCCAACATACTTGGAATGTCCAAGTGCATGGATCGCTTTCCTGATTTTCAAAAGTTCATTAAAAATATTCTTCAAGAGATATGCAAATATTTTCAACGGATTCTTGTTCAGGGCATGCTTGACTATGACTGTGTACAATTTCAAGACATTCCAAGATACTTTTGGGGTCTTTTTTGAATAAAAAGTTAAGTCACTGCCTAAGTGCACAGACTTTCCTCATTTTCAAAAATTCATTAAAAATATTCCTTAAGAGATATGCAAATATTTTCAATTGATTCTTGTTCAGGGCGTCGTTGACTATGACTGAGTACAATTTCAAGACATTCCAACATACTTGGAATGTCCAAGTGCATGGATCGCTTTTCGGATTTTCAAAAATTCATTAAAAATATTCTTCAAGAGATATGCAAATATATTCAACGGTTTCTTGTTCAGGGCATGCTTGACTATGACTGTGTACAATTTCAAGACATTCCAAGATACTTTTGGGGTCTTTTTTGACAAAAAAGTTAAGTCACTGCCTAAGTGCATGGATTGCTTTCCTGATTTTCAAAAATTCATTAAAAATATTCCTTAAGCGATATGCAAATATTTTCAACGGATTCTTGTTCAGGGCGTCGTTGACTATGACTGAGTACAATTTCAAGACATTCCAACATACTTGGAATGTCCAAGTGCATGGATCGCTTTCCGGATTTTCAAAAATTCATTAAAAATATTCTTCAAGAGATATGCAAATATATTCAACGGATTCTTGTTCAGGGCATGCTTGACTATGACTGTGTACAATTTCAAGACATTCCAAGATACTTTTGGGGTCTTTTTTGAATAAAAAGTTAAGTCACTGCCTAAGTGCACAGACTTTCCTCATTTCCAAAAATTCATTAAAAATATTCCTTAAGAGATATGCAAATATTTTCAATGGATTCTTGTTCAGGGCGTCGTTGACTATGACCGAGTACAATTTCAAGACATTCCAACATACTTGGAATGTCCAAGTGCATGGATCGCTTTCCGGATTTTCAAAAATTCATTAAAAATATTCTTCAAGAGATATGCAAATATATTCAACGGATTCTTGTTCAGGGCATGCTTGACTATGACTGTGTACAATTTCAAGACATTCCAAGATACTTTTGGGGTCTTTTTTGACGAAAAAGTTAAGTCACTGCCTAAGTGCATGGATCGCTTTCCTGATTTTCAAAAATTCATTAAAAATATTCCTTAAGCGATATGCAAATACTTTCAACGGATTCTTGTTCAGGGCGTCGTTGACTATGACCGAGTACAATTTCATAACATTCCAACATACTTTGAATGTCCAAGTACATGGATCGCTTTCCTGATTTTCAAAAGTTCATTAAAAATATTCTTCAAGAGATATGCAAATATATTCAACGGATTCTTGTTCAGGGCATGCTTGACTATGACTGTGTACAATTTCAAGACATTCCAAGATACTTTTGGGGTCTTTTTTGACAAAAAAGTTAAGTCACTGCCTAAGTGCATGGATTGCTTTCCTGATTTTCAAAAATTCATTAAAAATATTCCTTAAGAGATATGCGAATATTTTCAATTGTTTCTTGTTCAGGGCGTCGTTGACTATGACTGAGTACAATTTCAAGACATTCCAACATACTTGGAATGTCCAAGTGCATGGATCGCTTTCCTGATTTTCAAAAGTTCATTAAAAATATTCTTCAAGAGATATGCAAATATATTCAACGGATTCTTGTTCAGGGCATGCTTGACTATGACTGTGTACAATTTCAAGACATTCCAAGATACCTTTGGGGTCTTTTTGGAATAAAAAGTTAAGTCACTGCCTAAGTGCACAGACTTTCATCATTTTCAAAAATTCATTAAAAATATTCCTTAAGAGATATGCAAATATTTTCAATGGATTCTTGTTCAGGGCGTCGTTGACTATGACCGAGTACAATTTCAAGACATTCCAACATACTTGGAATGTCCAAGTGCATGGATCGCTTTCCGGATTTTCAAAAATTCATTAAAAATATTCTTCAAGAGATATGCAAATATATTCAAGGGATTCTTGTTCAGGGCATGCTTGACTATGACTGTGTACAATTTCAAGACATTCCAAGATACTTTTGGGGTCTTTTTTGACGAAAAAGTTAAGTCACTGCCTAAGTGCATGGATCGCTTTCCTGATTTTCAAAAATTCATTAAAAATATTCCTTAAGCGATATGCAAATATATTCAACGGATTCTTGTTCAGGGCATGCTTGACTATGACTGTGTACAATTTCAAGACATTCCAAGATACTTTTGGGGTCTTTTTTGACGAAAAAGTTAAGTCACTGCCTAAGTGCATGGATCGCTTTCCTGATTTTCAGAAATTCTTTAAAAATATTCCTTAAACGATATGCAAATATTTTCAACGGATTCTTGTTCAAGGCGTCGTTGACTATGACTGAGTACAATTTCAAGACATTCCAACATACTTGGAATGTCCAAGTGCATGGATCGCTTTCCTGATTTTCAAAAGTTCATTAAAAATATTCTTCAAGAGATATGCAAATATATTCAACGGATTCTTGTTCAGGGCATGCTTGACTATGACTGTGTACAATTTCAAGACATTCCAAGATACTTTTGGGGTCTTTTTTGAATAAAAAGTTAAGTCACTGCCTAAGTGCACAGACTTTCCTCATTTTCAAAAATTCATTAAAAATATTCCTTAAGAGATATGCAAATATTTTCAATTGATTCTTGTTCAGGGCGTCGTTGACTATGACTGAGTACAATTTCAAGACATTCCAACATACTTGGAATGTCCAAGTGCATGGATCGCTTTTCGGATTTTCAAAAATTCATTAAAAATATTCTTCAAGAGATATGCAAATATATTCAACGGTTTCTTGTTCAGGGCATGCTTGACTATGACTGTGTACAATTTCAAGACATTCCAAGATACTTTTGGGGTCTTTTTTGACAAAAAAGTTAAGTCACTGCCTAAGTGCATGGATTGCTTTCCTGATTTTCAAAAATTCATTAAAAATATTCCTTAAGCGATATGCAAATATTTTCAACGGATTCTTGTTCAGGGCGTCGTTGACTATGACTGAGTACAATTTCAAGACATTCCAACATACTTGGAATGTCCAAGAGCATGGATCGCTTTCCGGATTTTCAAAAATTCATTAAAAATATTCTTCAAGAGATATGCAAATATATTCAACGGATTCTTGTTCAGGGCATGCTTGACTATGACTGTGTACAATTTCAAGACATTCCAAGATACTTTTGGGGTCTTTTTTGAATAAAAAGTTAAGTCACTGCCTAAGTGCACAGACTTTCCTCATTTCCAAAAATTCATTAAAAATATTCCTTAAGAGATATGCAAATATTTTCAATGGATTCTTGTTCAGGGCGTCGTTGACTATGACCGAGTACAATTTCAAGACATTCCAACATACTTGGAATGTCCAAGTGCATGGATCGCTTTCCGGATTTTCAAAAATTCATTAAAAATATTCTTCAAGAGATATGCAAATATATTCAACGGATTCTTGTTCAGGGCATGCTTGACTATGACTGTGTACAATTTCAAGACATTCCAAGATACTTTTGGGGTCTTTTTTGACGAAAAAGTTAAGTCACTGCCTAAGTGCATGGATCGCTTTCCTGATTTTCAAAAATTCATTAAAAATATTCCTTAAGCGATATGCAAATACTTTCAACGGATTCTTGTTCAGGGCGTCGTTGACTATGACCGAGTACAATTTCAAGACATTCCAACATACTTTGAATGTCCAAGTACATGGATCGCTTTCCTGATTTTCAAAAGTTCATTAAAAATATTCTTCAAGAGATATGCAAATATATTCAACGGATTCTTGTTCAGGGCATGCTTGACTATGACTGTGTACAATTTCAAGACATTCCAAGATACTTTTGGGGTCTTTTTTGACAAAAAAGTTAAGTCACTGCCTAAGTGCATGGATTGCTTTCCTGATTTTCAAAAATTCATTAAAAATATTCCTTAAGAGATATGCGAATATTTTCAATTGATTCTTGTTCAGGGCGTCGTTGACTATGACTGAGTACAATTTCAAGACATTCCAACATACTTGGAATGTCCAAGTGCATGGATCGCTTTCCTGATTTTCAAAAGTTCATTAAAAATATTCTTCAAGAGATATGCAAATATATTCAACGGATTCTTGTTCAGGGCATGCTTGACTATGACTGTGTACAATTTCAAGACATTCCAAGATACCTTTGGGGTCTTTTTTGAATAAAAAGTTAAGTCACTGCCTAAGTGCACAGACTTTCATCATTTTCAAAAATTCATTAAAAATATTCCTTAAGAGATATGCAAATATTTTCAATGGATTCTTGTTCAGGGCGTCGTTGACTATGACCGAGTACAATTTCAAGACATTCCAACATACTTGGAATGTCCAAGTGCATGGATCGCTTTCCGGATTTTCAAAAATTCATTAAAAATATTCTTCAAGAGATATGCAAATATATTCAAGGGATTCTTGTTCAGGGCATGCTTGACTATGACTGTGTACAATTTCAAGACATTCCAAGATACTTTTGGGGTCTTTTTTGACGAAAAAGTTGTCACTGCCTAAGTGCATGGATCGCTTTCCTGATTTTCAAAAATTCATTAAAAATATTCCTTAAGCGATATGCAAATATTTTCAACGGATTCTTGTTCAGGGCGTCGTTGACTATGACCGAGTACAATTTCAAGACATTCCAACATACTTTGAATGTCCAAGTACATGGATCGCTTTCCTGATTTTCAAAAGTTCATTAAAAATATTCTTCAAGAGATATGCAAATATATTCAACGGATTCTTGTTCAGGGCATGCTTGACTATGACTGTGTACAATTTCAAGACATTCCAAGATACTTTTGGGGTCTTTTTTGAATAAAAAGTTCAGTCACTGCCTAAGTGCACAGACTTTCCTCATTTTCAAAAATTCATTAAAAATATTCCTTAAGAGATATGCAAATATTTTCAATTGATTCTTGTTCAGAGCGTCGTTGACTATGACTGAGTACAATTTCAAGACATTCCAACATACTTGGAATGTCCAAGTGCATGGATCGCTTTCCTGATTTTCAAAAGTTCATTAAAAATATTCTTCAAGAGATATGCAAATATATTCAACGGATTCTTGTTCAGGGCATGCTTGACTATGACTGTGTACAATTTCAAGACATTCCAAGATACCTTTGGGGTCTTTTTTGAATAAAAAGTTAAGTCACTGCCTAAGTGCACAGACTTTCATCATTTTCAAAAATCCATTGAAAATATTCCTTAAGAGATATGCAAATATTTTCAATGGATTCTTGTTCAGGGCGTCGTTGACTATGACTGAGTACAATTTCAAGACATTCCAACATACTTGGAATGTCCAAGTGCATGGATCGCTTTTCGGATTTTCAAAAATTCATTAAAAATATTCTTCAAGAGATATGCAAATATATTCAACGGATTCTTGTTCAGGGCATGCTTGACTATGACTGTGTACAATTTCAAGACATTCCAAGATACTTTTGGGGTCTTTTTTGACGAAAAAGTTAAGTCACTGCCTAAGTGCATGGATCGCTTTCCTGATTTTCAAAAATTCATTAAAAATATTCCTTAAGCGATATGCAAATATTTTCAACGGATTCTTGTTCAGGGCGTCGTTGACTATGACTGAGTACAATTTCAAGACATTCCAACATACTTGGAATGTCCAAGTGCATGGATCGCTTTCCTGATTTTCAAAAGTTCATTAAAAATATTCTTCAAGAGATATGCAAATATATTCAACGGATTCTTGTTCAGGGCATGCTTGACTATGACTGTGTACAATTTCAAGACATTCCAAGATACTTTTGGGGTCTTTTTTGACGAAAAAGTTAAGTCACTGCCTAAGTGCATGGATCGCTTTCCTGATTTTCAAAAATTCATTAAAAATATTCCTTAAGCGATATGCAAATATTTTCAACGGATTCTTGTTCAGGGCGTCGTTGACTATGACCGAGTACAATTTCAAGACATTCCAACATACTTTGAATGTCCAAGTACATGGATCACTTTCCTGATTTTCAAAAGTTCATTAAAAATATTCTTCAAGAGATATGCAAATATATTCAACGGATTCTTGTTCAGGGCATGCTTGACTATGACTGTGTACAATTTCAAGACATTCCGAGATACTTTTGGGGTCTTTTTTGAATAAAAAGTTAAGTCACTGCCTAAGTGCACAGAAATTCCTCATTTTCAAAAATTCATTAAAAATATTCCTTAAGAGATATGCAAATATTTTCAATAGATTCTTGTTCAGGGCGTCGTTGACTATGACTGAGTACAATTTCAAGACATTCCAACTTACTTGGAATGTCCAAGTGCATGGATAGCTTTCCGGATTTTCAAAAATTCATTAAAAATATTCTTCAAGAGATATGCAAATATATTCAACGGATTCTTGTTCAGGGCATGCTTGACTATGACTGTGTACAATTTCAAGACATTCCAAGATACTTTTGGGGTCTTTTTTGACGAAAAAGTTAAGTCACTGCCTAAGTGCATGGATCGCTTTCCTGATTTTCAAAAATTCATTAAAAATATTCCTTAAGAGATATGCAAATATTTTCAACGGATTCTTGTTCAGGGCGTCGTTGACTATGACTGAGTACAATTTCAAGACATTCCAACATACTTTGAATGTCCAAGTGCATGGATCGCTTTCCTGATTTTCAAAAGTTCATTAAAAATATTCTTCAAGAGATATGCAAATATATTCAACGGATTCTTGTTCAGGGCATGCTTGACTATGACTGTGTACAATTTCAAGACATTCCAAGATACTTTTGGGGTCTTTTTTGACGAAAAAGTTAAGTCACTGCCTAAGTGCATGGATCGCTTTCCTGATTTTCAGAAATTCTTTAAAAATATTCCTTAAACGATATGCAAATATTTTCAACGGATTCTTGTTCAGGGCGTCGTTGACTATGACTGAGTACAATTTCAAGACATTCCAACATACTTGGAATGTCCAAGTGCATGGATCGCTTTCCTGATTTTCAAAAGTTCATTAAAAATATTCTTCAAGAGATATGCAAATATATTCAACGGATTCTTGTTCAGGGCATGCTTGACTATGACTGTGTACAATTTCAAGACATTCCAAGATACTTTTGGAGTCTTTTTTGAATAAAAAGTTAAGTCACTGCCTTAGTGCACAGACTTTCCTCATTTTCAAAAATTCATTAAAAATATTCCTTAAGAGATATGCAAATATTTTCAATTGATTCTTGTTCAGGGCGTCGTTGACTATGACTGAGTACAATTTCAAGACATTCCAACATACTTGGAATGTCCAAGTGCATGGATCGCTTTTCGGATTTTCAAAAATTCATTAAAAATATTCTTCAAGAGATATGCAAATATATTCAACGGTTTCTTGTTCAGGGCATGCTTGACTATGACTGTGTACAATTTCAAGACATTCCAAGATACTTTTGGGGTCTTTTTTGACAAAAAAGTTAAGTCACTGCCTAAGTGCATGGATTGCTTTCCTGATTTTCAAAAATTCATTAAAAATATTCCTTAAGCGATATGCAAATATTTTCAACGGATTCTCGTTCAGGGCGTCGTTGACTATGACTGAGTACAATTTCAAGACATTCCAACATACTTGGAATGTCCAAGTGCATGGATCGCTTTCCGGATTTTCAAAAATTCATTTAAAATATTCTTCAAGAGATATGCAAATATATTCAACGGATTCTTGTTCAGGGCATGCTTGACTATGACTGTGTACAATTTCAAGACATTCCAAGATACTTTTGGGGTCTTTTTTGAATAAAAAGTTAAGTCACTGCCTAAGTGCACAGACTTTCCTCATTTCCAAAAATTCATTAAAAATATTCCTTAAGAGATATGCAAATATTTTCAATGGATTCTTGTTCAGGGCGTCGTTGACTATGACCGAGTACAATTTCAAGACATTCCAACATACTTGGAATGTCCAAGTGCATGGATCGCTTTCCGGATTTTCAAAAATTCATTAAAAATATTCTTCAAGAGATATGCAAATATATTCAACGGATTCTTGTTCAGGGCATGCTTGACTATGACTGTGTACAATTTCAAGACATTCCAAGATACTTTTGGGGTCTTTTTTGACGAAAAAGTTAAGTCACTGCCTAAGTGCATGGATCGCTTTCCTGATTTTCAAAAATTCATTAAAAATATTCCTTAAGCGATATGCAAATATTTTCAACGGATTCTCGTTCAGGGCGTCGTTGACTATGACCGAGTACAATTTCAAGACATTCCAACATACTTTGAATGTCCAAGTACATGGATCGCTTTCCTGATTTTCAAAAGTTCATTAAAAATATTCTTCAAGAGATATGCAAATATATTCAACGGATTCTTGTTCAGGGCATGCTTGACTATGACTGTGTACAATTTCAAGACATTCCAAGATACTTTTGGGGTCTTTTTTGACAAAAAAGTTAAGTCACTGCCTAAGTGCATGGATTGCTTTCCTGATTTTCAAAAATTCATTAAAAATATTCCTTAAGAGATATGCGAATATTTTCAATTGATTCTTGTTCAGGGCGTCGTTGACTATGACTGAGTACAATTTCAAAACATTCCAACATACTTGGAATGTCCAAGTGCATGGATCGCTTTTCGGATTTTCAAAAATTAATTAAAAATATTCTTCAAGAGATATGCAAATATATTCAACGGTTTCTTGTTCAGGGCATGCTTGACTATGACTGTGTACAATTTCAAGACATTCCAAGATACTTTTGGGTTCTTTTTTGACAAAAAAGTTAAGTCACTGCCTAAGTGCATGGATTGCTTTCCTGATTTTCAAAAATTCATTAAAAATATTCCTTAAGCGATATGCAAATATTTTCAACGGATTCTTGTTCAGGGCGTCGTTGACTATGACTGAGTACAATTTCAAGACATTCCAACATACTTGGAATGTCCAAGTGCATGGATCGCTTTCCGGATTTTCAAAAATTCATTAAAAATATTCTTCAAGAGATATGCAAATATATTCAACGGATTCTTGTTCAGGGCATGCTTGACTATGACTGTGTACAATTTCAAGACATTCCAAGATACTTTTGGGGTCTTTTTTGACGAAAAAGTTAAGTCACTGCCTAAGTGCATGGATCGCTTTCCTGATTTTCAAAAATTCATTAAAAATATTCCTTAAGCGATATGCAAATATTTTCAACGGATTCTCGTTCAGGGCGTCGTTGACTATGACTGAGTACAATTTCAAGACATTCCAACATACTTGGAATGTCCAAGTGCATGGATCGCTTTCCGGATTTTCAAAAATGCATTAAAAATATTCTTCAAGAGATATGCAAATATATTCAACGGATTCTTGTTCAGGGCATGCTTGACTATGACTGTGTACAATTTCAAGACATTCCAAGATACTTTTGGGGTCTTTTTTGAATAAAAAGTTAAGTCACTGCCTAAGAGCACAGACTTTCCTCATTTCAAAAAATTCATTAAAAATATTCCTTAAGAGATATGCAAATATTTTCAATGGATTCTTGTTCAGGGCGTCGTTGACTATGACCGAGTACAATTTCAAGACATTCCAACATACTTGGAATGTCCAAGTGCATGGATCGCTTTCCGGATTTTCAAAAATTCATTAAAAATATTCTTCAAGAGATATGCATATATATTCAACGGATTCTTGTTCAGGGCATGCTTGACTATGACTGTGTACAATTTCAAGACATTCCAAGATACTTTTGGGGTCTTTTTTGACGAAAAAGTTAAGTCACTGCCTAAGTGCATGGATCGCTTTCCTGATTTTCAAAAATTCATTAAAAATATTCCTTAAGCGATATGCAAATATTTTCAACGGATTCTTGTTCAGGGCGTCGTTGACTATGACCGAGTACAATTTCAAGACATTCCAACATACTTTGAATGTCCAAGTACATGGATCGCTTTCCTGATTTTCAAAAGTTCATTAAAAATATTCTTCAAGAGATATGCAAATATATTCAACGGATTCTTGTTCAGGGCATGCTTGACTATGACTGTGTACAATTTCAAGACATTCCAAGATACTTTTGGGGTCTTTTTTGACAAAAAAGTTAAGTCACTGCCTAAGTGCATGGATTGCTTTCCTGATTTTCAAAAATTCATTAAAAATATTCCTTAAGAGATATGCGAATATTTTCAATTGATTCTTGTTCAGGGCGTCGTTGACTATGACTGAGTACAATTTCAAAACATTCCAACATACTTGGAATGTCCAAGTGCATGGATCGCTTTTCGGATTTTCAAAAATTAATTAAAAATATTCTTCAAGAGATATGCAAATATATTCAACGGTTTCTTGTTCAGGGCATGCTTGACTATGACTGTGTACAATTTCAAGACATTCCAAGATACTTTTGGGTTCTTTTTTGACAAAAAAGTTAAGTCACTGCCTAAGTGCATGGATTGCTTTCCTGATTTTCAAAAATTCATTAAAATTATTCCTTAAGCGATATGCAAATATTTTCAACGGATTCTTGTTCAGGGCGTCGTTGACTATGACTGAGTACAATTTCAAGACATTCCAACATACTTGGAATGTCCAAGTGCATGGATCGCTTTCCGGATTTTCAAAAATTCATTAAAAATATTCTTCAAGAGATATGCAAATATATTCAACGGATTCTTGTTCAGGGCATGCTTGACTATGACTGTGTACAATTTCAAGACATTCCAAGATACTTTTGGGGTCTTTTTTGACGAAAAAGTTAAGTCACTGCCTAAGTGCATGGATCGCTTTCCTGATTTTCAAAAATTCATTAAAAATATTCCTTAAGCGATATGCAAATATTTTCAACGGATTCTCGTTCAGGGCGTCGTTGACTATGACTGAGTACAATTTCAAGACATTCCAACATACTTGGAATGTCCAAGTGCATGGATCGCTTTCCGGATTTTCAAAAATGCATTAAAAATATTCTTCAAGAGATATGCAAATATATTCAACGGATTCTTGTTCAGGGCATGCTTGACTATGACTGTGTACAATTTCAAGACATTCCAAGATACTTTTGGGGTCTTTTTTGAATAAAAAGTTAAGTCACTGCCTAAGAGCACAGACTTTCCTCATTTCCAAAAATTCATTAAAAATATTCCTTAAGAGATATGCAAATATTTTCAATGGATTCTTGTTCAGGGCTTCGTTGACTATGACTGAGTACAATTTCAACACATTCCAACATACTTGGAATGTCCAAGTGCATGGATCGCTTTTCGGATTTTCAAAAATTAATTAAAAATATTCTTCAAGAGATATGCAAATATATTCAACGGTTTCTTGTTCAGGGCATGCTTGACTATGACTGTGTACAATTTCAAGACATTCCAAGATACTTTTGGGGTCTTTTTTGACGAAAAAGTTAAGTCACTGCCTAAGTGCATGGATCGCTTTCCTGATTTTCAAAAATTCATTAAAAATATTCCTTAAGAGATATGCAAATATTTTCAATGGATTCTTGTTCAGGGCTTCGTTGACTATGACTGAGTACAATTTCAAGACATTCCAACATACTTGGAATGTCCAAGTGCATGGATCGCTTTCCGGATTTTCAAAAATGCATTAAAAATATTCTTCAAGAGATATGCAAATATATTCAACGGATTCTTGTTCAGGGCATGCTTGACTATGACTGTGTACAATTTCAAGACATTCCAAGATACTTTTGGGGTCTTTTTTGAATAAAAAGTTAAGTCACTGCCTAAGAGCACAGACTTTCATCATTTTCAAAAATTCATTAAAAATATTCCTTAAGAGATATGCAAATATTTTCAATGGATTCTTGTTCAGGGCTTCGTTGACTATGACTGAGTACAATTTCAAGACATTCCAACATACTTGGAATGTCCAAGTGCATGGATCGCTTTCCGGATTTTCAAAAATGCATTAAAAATATTCTTCAAGAGATATGCAAATATATTCAACGGATTCTTGTTCAGGGCATGCTTGACTATGACTGTGTACAATTTCAAGACATTCCAAGATACTTTTGGGGTCTTTTTTGACGAAAAAGTTAAGTCACTGCCTAAGTGCATGGATCGCTTTCCTGATTTTCAAAAATTCATTAAAAATATTCCTTAAGAGATATGCAAATATTTTCAATGGATTCTTGTTCAGGGCGTCGTTGACTATGACCGAGTACAATTTCAAGACATTCCAACATACTTTGAATGTCCAAGTACATGGATCGCTTTCCTGATTTTCAAAAGTTCATTAAAAATATTCTTCAAGAGATATGCAAATATATTCAACATATTCTTGTTCAGGGCATGCTTGACTATGACTGTGTACAATTTCAAGACATTCCAAGATACTTTTGGGGTCTTTTTTGACAAAAAAGTTTAGTCACTGCCTAAGTGCATGGATCGCTTTCCTGATTTTCAGAAATTCATTAAAAATATTCCTTAAACGATATGCAAATATTTTCAACGGATTCTTGTTCAGGGCGTCGTTGACTATGACTGAGTACAATTTCAAGACATTCCAACATACTTGGAATGTCCAAGTGCATGGATCGCTTTCCTGATTTTCAGAAGTTCATTAAAAATATTCTTCAAGAGATATGCAAATATATTCAACGGATTCTTGTTCAGGGCATGCTTGACTATGACTGTGTACAATTTCAAGACATTCCAAGATACCTTTGGGGTCTTTTTTGAATAAAAAGTTAAGTCACTGCCTAAGTGCACAGACTTTCATCATTTTCAAAAATTCATTAAAAATATTCCTTAAGAGATATGCAAATATTTTCAATGGATTCTTGTTCAGGGCGTCGTTGACTATGACCGAGTACAATTTCAAGACATTCCAACATACTTTGAATGTCCAAGTACATGGATCGCTTTCCTGATTTTCAAAAGTTCATTAAAAATATTCTTCAAGAGATATGCAAATATATTCAACGGATTCTTGTTCAGGGCATGCTTGACTATGACTGTGTACAATTTCAAGACATTCCAAGATACTTTTGGGGTCTTTTTTGAATAAAAAGTTAAGTCACTGCCTAAGTGCACAGAAATTCCTCATTTTCAAAAATTCATTAAAAATATTCCTTAAGAGATATGCAAATATTTTCAATAGATTCTTGTTCAGGGCGTCGTTGACTATGACTGAGTACAATTTCAAGACATTCCAACTTACTTGGAATGTCCAAGTGCATGGATAGCTTTCCGGATTTTCAAAAATTCATTAAAAATATTCTTCAAGAGATATGCAAATATATTCAACGGATTCTTGTTCAGGGCATGCTTGACTATGACTGTGTACAATTTCAAGACATTCCAAGATACTTTTGGGGTCTTTTTTGACGAAAAAGTTAAGTCACTGCCTAAGTGCATGGATCGCTTTCCTGATTTTCAAAAATTCATTAAAAATATTCCTTAAGAGATATGCAAATATTTTCAATGGATTCTTGTTCAGGGCGTCGTTGACTATGACCGAGTACAATTTCAAGACATTCCAACATACTTTGAACGTCCAAGTACATGGATCGCTTTCCTGATTTTCAAAAGTTCATTAAAAATATTCTTCAAGAGATATGCAAATATATTCAACGGATTCTTGTTCAGGGCATGCTTGACTATGACTGTGTACAATTTCAAGACATTCCAAGATACTTTTGGGGTCTTTTTTGAATAAAAAGTTAAGTCACTGCCTAAGTGCACAGAAATTCCTCATTTTCAAAAATTCATTAAAAATATTCCTTAAGAGATATGCAAATATTTTCAATAGATTCTTGTTCAGGGCGTCGTTGACTATGACTGAGTACAATTTCAAGACATTCCAACTTACTTGGAATGTCCAAGTGCATGGATCGCTTTTCGGATTTTCAAAAATTCATTAAAAATATTCTTCAGGAGATATGCAAATATATTCAACGGATTCTTGTTCAGGGCATGCTTGACTATGACTGTGTACAATTTCAAGACATTCCAAGATACTTTTGGGGTCTTTTTTGACGAAAAAGTTAAGTCACTGCCTAAGTGCATGGATCGCTTTCCTGATTTTCAGAAATTCTTTAAAAATATTCCTTAAACGATATGCAAATATTTTCAACGGATTCTTGTTCAGGGCGTCGTTGACTATGACTGAGTACAATTTCAAGACATTCCAACATACTTGGAATGTCCAAGTGCATGGATCGCTTTCCTGATTTTCAAAAGTTCATTAAAAATATTCTTCAAGAGATATGCAAATATATTCAACGGATTCTTGTTCAGGGCATGCTTGACTATGACTGTGTACAATTTCAAGACATTCCAAGATACTTTTGGGGTCTTTTTTGAATAAAAAGTTAAGTCACTGCCTAAGTGCACAGACTTTCCTCATTTTCAAAAATTCATTAAAAATATTCCTTAAGAGATATGCAAATATTTTCAATTGATTCTTGTTCAGGGCGTCGTTGACTATGACTGAGTACAATTTCAAGACATTCCAACATACTTGGAATGTCCAAGTGCATGGATCGCTTTTCGGATTTTCAAAAATTCATTAAAAATATTCTTCAAGAGATATGCAAATATATTCAACGGTTTCTTGTTCAGGGCATGCTTGACTATGACTGTGTACAATTTCAAGACATTCCAAGATACTTTTGGGGTCTTTTTTGACGAAAAAGTTAAGTCACTGCCTAAGTGCATGGATCGCTTTCCTGATTTTCAAAAATTCATTAAAAATATTCCTTAAGCGATATGCAAATATTTTCAACGGATTCTTGTTCAGGGCGTCGTTGACTATGACCGAGTACAATTTCAAGACATTCCAACATACTTTGAATGTCCAAGTACATGGATCGCTTTCCTGATTTTCAAAAGTTCATTAAAAATATTCTTCAAGAGATATGCAAATATATTCAACGGATTCTTGTTCAGGGCATGCTTGACTATGACTGTGTACAATTTCAAGACATTCCAAGACACTTTTGGGGTCTTTTTTGACAAAAAAGTTAAGTCACTGCCTAAGTGCATGGATTGCTTTCCTGATTTTCAAAAATTCATTAAAAATATTCCTTAAGAGATATGCAAATATTTTCAATTGATTCTTGTTCAGGGCGTCGTTGACTATGACTGAGTACAATTTCAAAACATTCCAACATACTTGGAATGTCCAAGTGCATGGATCGCTTTTCGGATTTTCAAAAATTAATTAAAAATATTCTTCAAGAGATATGCAAATATATTCAACGGTTTCTTGTTCAGGGCATGCTTGACTATGACTGTGTACAATTTCAAGACATTCCAAGATACTTTTGGGGTCTTTTTTGACAAAAAAGTTAAGTCACTGCCTAAGTGCATGGATTGCTTTCCTGATTTTCAAAAATTCATTAAAAATATTCCTTAAGCGATATGCAAATATTTTCAACGGATTCTTGTTCAGGGCGTCGTTGACTATGACTGAGTACAATTTCAAGACATTCCAACATACTTGGAATGTCCAAGTGCATGGATCGCTTTCCGGATTTTCAAAAATTCATTAAAAATATTCTTCAAGAGATATGCAAATATATTCAACGGATTCTTGTTCAGGGCATGCTTGACTATGACTGTGTACAATTTCAAGACATTCCAAGATACTTTTGGGGTCTTTTTTGACGAAAAAGTTAAGTCACTGCCTAAGTGCATGGATCGCTTTCCTGATTTTCAAAAATTCATTAAAAATATTCCTTAAGCGATATGCAAATATTTTCAACGGATTCTTGTTCAGGGCGTCGTTGACTATGACTGAGTACAATTTCAAGACATTCCAACATACTTGGAATGTCCAAGTGCATGGATCGCTTTCCGGATTTTCAAAAATTCATTAAAAATATTCTTCAAGAGATATGCAAATATATTCAACGGATTCTTGTTCAGGGCATGCTTGACTATGACTGTGTACAATTTCAAGACATTCCAATTTACTTTTGGGTTTTTTTTTGAAAAAAAAGTCAAGTCACTAAGTGCATCAGGGCAAATGGATCGTTTCCTTCGTCTCACCTGATATCCTGCTGTGTGATCCACGGTGTCCAAACGTTTGTTTCCAGCGACTGGACGACATGGATGAACTCCTGCAGCTTTAATTCTTTAAAAACAACCCAAAAACATCAAAAGTTAAGTCACTGCCTAAGTGCATGGATCGCTTTCCTGATTTTCAAAAATTCATTAAAAATATTCCTCAAGAGATATGCAAATATATTCAACGGATTCTTGTTCAGGGCATGCTTGACTATGACTGTGTACAATTTCAAGACATTCCAAGATACTTTTGGGGTCTTTTTTGAAAAAAAAGTCAAGTCACTAAGTGCATCAGGGCAAATGGATCGTTTCCTCCGTCTCACCTTATTTCCTGCTGTGTGATCCATGGTGTCCAAACGTTTGTTTCCAGCGACTGGGCGACATGGATGAACTCCTGCAGCTTTAATGCTTTAAAAACAAACCAAAAACATCAAAAGTTAAGTCACTGCCTAAGTGCATGGATCGCTTTCCTAATTTTCAAAAATTCATTAAAAATATTCCTTAAGAGATATGCAAATATTTTCAATTGATTCTTGTTCAGGGCGTCGTTGACTATGACTGAGTACAATTTCAAGACATTCCAACATACTTGGAATGTCCAAGTGCATGGATCGCTTTTCGGATTTTCAAAAATTCATTAAAAATATTCTTCAAGAGATATGCAAATATATTCAACGGATTCTTGTTCAGGGCATGCTTGACTATGACTGTGTACAATTTCAAGACATTCCAAGATACTTTTGGGGTCCTTTTTGAATAAAAAGTTAAGTCACTGCCTAAGTGCATGGATCGCTTTCCTGATTTTCAAAAATTCATTAAAAATATTCCTTAAGCGATATGCAAATATTTTCAACGGATTCTTGTTCAGGGCGTCGTTGACTATGACTGAGTACAATTTCAAAACATTCCAACATACTTGGAATGTCCAAGTGCATGGATCGCTTTCCTGATTTTCAAAAGTTCATTAAAAATATTCTTCAAGAGATATGCAAATATATTCAACGGATTCTTGTTCAGGGCATGCTTGACTATGACTGTGTACAATTTCAAGACATTCCAAGATACTTTTGGGGTCTTTTTTGAATAAAAAGTTAAGTCACTGCCTAAGTGCACAGACTTTCCTCATTTTCAAAAATTCATTAAAAATATTCCTTAAGAGATATGCAAATATTTTCAATGGATTCTTGTTCAGGGCGTTGTTGACTATGACTGAGTACAATTTCAAGACATTCCAACATACTTGGAATGTCCAAGTGCATGGATCGCTTTTCGGATTTTCAAAAATTCATTAAAAATATTCTTCAAGAGATATGCAAATATATTCAACGGATTCTTGTTCAGGGCATGCTTGACTATGACTGTGTACAATTTCAAGACATTCCAAGATACTTTTGGGGTCTTTTTTGACGAAAAAGTTAAGTCACTGCCTAAGTGCATGGATCGCTTTCCTGATTTTCAGAAATTCTTTAAAAATATTCCTTAAACGATATGCAAATATTTTCAACGGATTCTTGTTCAGGGCGTCGTTGACTATGACTGAGTACAATTTCAAGACATTCCAACATACTTGGAATGTCCAAGTGCATGGATCGCTTTCCTGATTTTCAAAAGTTCATTAAAAATATTCTTCAAGAGATATGCAAATATATTCAACGGATTCTTGTTCAGGGCATGCTTGACTATGACTGTGTACAATTTCAAGACATTCCAAGATACTTTTGGGGTCTTTTTTGAATAAAAAGTTAAGTCACTGCCTAAGTGCACAGACTTTCCTCATTTTCAAAAATTCATTAAAAATATTCCTTAAGAGATATGCAAATATTTTCAATTGATTCTTGTTCAGGGCGTCGTTGACTATGACTGAGTACAATTTCAAGACATTCCAAGATACTTTTGGGGTCTTTTTTGACGAAAAAGTTGTCACTGCCTAAGTGCATGGATCGCTTTCCTGATTTTCAGAAATTCTTTAAAAATATTCCTTAAACGATATGCAAATATTTTCAACGGATTCTTGTTCAGGGCGTCGTTGACTATGACTGAGTACAATTTCAAGACATTCCAACATACTTGGAATGTCCAAGTGCATGGATCGCTTTTCGGATTTTCAAAAATTCATTAAAAATATTCTTCAGGAGATATGCAAATATATTCAACGGATTCTTGTTCAGGGCATGCTTGACTATGACTGTGTACAATTTCAAGACATTCCAAGATACTTTTGGGGTCTTTTTTGACAAAAAAGTTAAGTCACTGCCTAAGTGCATGGATCGCTTTCCTGATTTTCAAAAATTCATTAAAAATATTCCTTAAGCGATATGCAAATATATTCAACGGATTCTTGTTCAGGGCATCGTTGACTATGACTGAGTACAATTTCAAAACATTCCAACATACTTGGAATGTCCAAGTGCATGGATCGCTTTCCTGATTTTCAAAAGTTCATTAAAAATATTCTTCAAGAGATATGCAAATATATTCAACGGATTCTTGTTCAGGGCATGCTTGACTATGACTGTGTACAATTTCAAGACATTCCAAGATACCTTTGGGGTCTTTTTTGAATAAAAAGTTAAGTCACTGCCTAAGTGCACAGACTTTCATCATTTTCAAAAATTCATTAAAAATATTCTTTAAGAGATATGCAAATATTTTCAATGGATTCTTGTTCAGGGCGTCGTTGACTATGACCGAGTACAATTTCAAGACATTCCAACATACTTGGAATGTCCAAGTGCATGGATCGCTTTCCGGATTTTCAAAAATTCATTAAAAATATTCTTCAAGAGATATGCAAATATATTCAACGGATTCTTGTTCAGGGCATGCTTGACTATGACTGTGTACAATTTCAAGACATTCCAAGATACTTTTGGGGTCTTTTTTGACGAAAAAGTTAAGTCACTGCCTAAATGCATGGATCGCTTTCCTGATTTTCAGAAATTCTTTAAAAATATTCCTTAAACGACATGCAAATATTTTCAACGGATTCTTGTTCAGGGCGTCGTTGACTATGACTGAGTACAATTTCAAGACATTCCAACATACTTGGAATGTCCAAGTGCATGGATCGCTTTCCTGATTTTCTAAAGTTCATTAAAAATATTCTTCAAGAGATATGCAAATATATTCAACGGATTCTTGTTCAGGGCATGCTTGACTATGACTGTGTACAATTTCAAGACATTCCAAGATACTTTTGGGGTCTTTTTTGAATAAAAAGTTAAGTCACTGCCTAAGTGCACAGACTTTCCTCATTTTCAAAAATTCATTAAAAATATTCCTTAAGAGATATGCAAATATTTTCAATTGATTCTTGTTCAGGGCGTCGTTGACTATGACTGAGTACAATTTCAAGACATTCCAACATACTTGGAATGTCCAAGTGCATGGATCGCTCTTCGGATTTTCAAAAATTCATTAAAAATATTCTTCAAGAGATATGCAAATATATTCAACGGATTCTTGTTCAGGGCATGCTTGACTATGACTGTGTACAATTTCAAGACATTCCAAGATACTTTTGGGGTCTTTTTTGACAAAAAAGTTAAGTCACTGCCTAAGTGCATGGATCGCTTTTCTGATTTTCAAAAATTCATTAAAAATATTCCTTAAGCGATATGCAAATATTTTCAACGGATTCTTGTTCAGGGCGTCGTTGACTATGACTGAGTACAATTTCAAGACATTCCAACATACTTGGAATGTCCAAGTGCATGGATCGCTTTCCTGATTTTCAAAAGTTCATTAAAAATATTCTTCAAGAGATATGCAAATATATTCAACGGATTCTTGTTCAGGGCATGCTTGACTATGACTGTGTACAATTTCAAGACATTCCAAGATACCTTTGGGGTCTTTTTTGAATAAAAAGTTAAGTCACTGCCTAAGTGCACAGACTTTCATCATTTTCAAAAAATCATTTAAAATATTCCTTAAGAGATATGCAAATATTTTCAATGGATTCTTGTTCAGGGCGTCGTTGACTATGACCGAGTACAATTTCAAGACATTCCAACATACTTGGAATGTCCAAGTGCATGGATCGCTTTCCGGATTTTCAAAAATTCATTAAAAATATTCTTCAAGAGATATGCAAATATATTCAACGGATTCTTGTTCAGGGCATGCTTGACTATGACTGTGTACAATTTCAAGACATTCCAAGATACTTTTGGGGTCTTTTTTGACGAAAAAGTTAAGTCACTGCCTAAGTGCATGGATCGCTTTCCTGATTTTCAGAAATTCTTTAAAAATATTCCTTAAACGATATGCAAATATTTTCAACGGATTCTTGTTCAGGGCGTCGTTGACTATGACTGAGTACAATTTCAAGACATTCCAACATACTTGGAATGTCCAAGTGCATGGATCGCTTTCCTGATTTTCAAAAGTTCATCAAAAATATTCTTCAAGAGATATGCAAATATATTCAACGGATTCTTGTTCAGGGCATGCTTGACTATGACTGTGTACAATTTCAAGACATTCCAAGATACTTTTGGGGTCTTTTTTGAATAAAAAGTTAAGTCACTGCCTAAGTGCACAGACTTTCCTCATTTTCAAAAATTCATTAAAAATATTCCTTAAGAGATATGCAAATATTTTCAATTGATTCTTGTTCAGGGCGTCGTTGACTATGACTGAGTACAATTTCAAGACATTCCAACATACTTGGAATGTCCAAGTGCATGGATCGCTTTTCGGATTTTCAAAAATTCATTAAAAATATTCTTCAAGAGATATGCAAATATATTCAACGGATTCTTGTTCAGGGCATGCTTGACTATGACTGTGTACAATTTCAAGACATTCCAAGATACTTTTGGGGTCTTTTTTGACAAAAAAGTTAAGTCACTGCCTAAGTGCATGGATCGCTTTCCTGATTTTCAAAAATTCATTAAAAATATTCCTTAAGCGATATGCAAATATTTTCAACGGATTCTTGTTCAGGGCGTCGTTGACTATGACTGAGTACAATTTCAAGACATTCCAACATACTTGGAATGTCCAAGTGCATGGATCGCTTTCCTGATTTTCAAAAGTTCATTAAAAATATTCTTCAAGAGATATGCAAATATATTCAACGGATTCTTGTTCAGGGCATGCTTGACTATGACTGTGTACAATTTCAAGACATTCCAAGATACCTTTGGGGTCTTTTTTGAATAAAAAGTTAAGTCACTGCCTAAGTGCACAGACTTTCATCATTTTCAAAAATTCATTAAAAATATTCCTTAAGAGATATGCAAATATTTTCAATGGATTCTTGTTCAGGGCGTCGTTGACTATGACCGAGTACAATTTCAAGACATTCCAACATACTTGGAATGTCCAAGTGCATGGATCGCTTTCCGGATTTTCAAAAATTCATTAAAAATATTCTTCAAGAGATATGCAAATATATTCAACGGATTCTTGTTCAGGGCATGCTTGACTATGACTGTGTACAATTTCAAGACATTCCAAGATACTTTTGGGGTCTTTTTTGACGAAAAAGTTAAGTCACTGCCTAAGTGCATGGATCGCTTTCCTGATTTTCAGAAATTCTTTAAAAATATTCCTTAAACGATATGCAAATATTTTCAACGGATTCTTGTTCAGGGCGTCGTTGACTATGACTGAGTACAATTTCAAGACATTCCAACATACTTGGAATGTCCAAGTGCATGGATCGCTTTCCTGATTTTCAAAAGTTCATTAAAAATATTCTTCAAGAGATATGCAAATATATTCAACGGATTCTTGTTCAGGGCATGCTTGACTATGACTGTGTACAATTTCAAGACATTCCAAGATACTTTTGGGGTCTTTTTTGAATAAAAAGTTAAGTCACTGCCTAAGTGCACAGACTTTCCTCATTTTCAAAAATTCATTAAAAATATTCCTTAAGAGATATGCAAATATTTTCAATTGATTCTTGTTCAGGGCGTCGTTGACTATGACTGAGTACAATTTCAAGACATTCCAACATACTTGGAATGTCCAAGTGCATGGATCGCTTTCCTGATTTTCAAAAGTTCATTAAAAATATTCTTCAAGAGATATGCAAATATATTCAACGGATTCTTGTTCAGGGCATGCTTGACTATGACTGTGTACAATTTCAAGACATTCCAAGATACCTTTGGGGTCTTTTTTGAATAAAAAGTTAAGTCACTGCCTAAGTGCACAGACTTTCATCATTTTCAAAAATTCATAAAAAATATTCCTTAAGAGATATGCAAATATTTTCAATGGATTCTTGTTCAGGGCGTCGTTGACTATGACCGAGTACAATTTCAAGACATTCCAACATACTTGGAATGTCCAAGTGCATGGATCGCTTTCCGGATTTTCAAAAATTCATTAAAAATATTCTTCAAGAGATATGCAAATATATTCAACGGATTCTTGTTCAGGGCATGCTTGACTATGACTGTGTACAATTTCAAGACATTCCAAGATACTTTTGGGGTCTTTTTTGACGAAAAAGTTAAGTCACTGCCTAAGTGCATGGATCGCTTTCCTGATTTTCAAAAATTCATTAAAAATATTCCTTAAGAGATATGCGAATATTTTCAATTGATTCTTGTTCAGGGCGTCGTTGACTATGACTGAGTACAATTTCAAAACATTCCAACATACTTGGAATGTCCAAGTGCATGGATCGCTTTTCGGATTTTCAAAAATTAATTAAAAATATTCTTCAAGAGATATGCAAATATATTCAACGGTTTCTTGTTCAGGGCATGCTTGACTATGACTGTGTACAATTTCAAGACATTCCAAGATACTTTTGGGGTCTTTTTTGACAAAAAAGTTAAGTCACTGCCTAAGTGCATGGATTGCTTTCCTGATTTTCAAAAATTCATTAAAAATATTCCTTAAGCGATATGCAAATATTTTCAACGGATTCTTGTTCAGGGCGTCGTTGACTATGACTGAGTACAATTTCAAGACATTCCAACATACTTGGAATGTCCAAGTGCATGGATCGCTTTCCGGATTTTCAAAAATTCATTAAAAATATTCTTCAAGAGATATGCAAATATATTCAACGGATTCTTGTTCAGGGCATGCTTGACTATGACTGTGTACAATTTCAAGACATTCCAAGATACTTTTGGGGTCTTTTTTGACAAAAAAGTTAAGTCACTGCCTAAGTGCATGGATCGCTTTCCTGATTTTCAAAAATTCATTAAAAATATTCCTTAAGCGATATGCAAATATTTTCAACGGATTCTTGTTCAGGGCGTCGTTGACTATGACTGAGTACAATTTCAAGACATTCCAACATACTTGGAATGTCCAAGTGCATGGATCGCTTTCCGGATTTTCAAAAATTCATTAAAAATATTCTTCAAGAGATATGCAAATATATTCAACGGATTCTTGTTCAGGGCATGCTTGACTATGACTGTGTACAATTTCAAGACATTCCAATTTACTTTTGGGTTTTTTTTTGAAAAAAAAGTCAAGTCACTAAGTGCATCAGGGCAAATGGATCGTTTCCTTCGTCTCACCTGATATCCTGCTGTGTGATCCACGGTGTCCAAACGTTTGTTTCCAGCGACTGGACGACATGGATGAACTCCTGCAGCTTTAATTCTTTAAAAACAACCCAAAAACATCAAAAGTTAAGTCACTGCCTAAGTGCATGGATCGCTTTCCTGATTTTCAAAAATTCATTAAAAATATTCCTCAAGAGATATGCAAATATATTCAACGGATTCTTGTTCAGGGCATGCTTGACTATGACTGTGTACAATTTCAAGACATTCCAAGATACTTTTGGGGTCTTTTTTGAAAAAAAAGTCAAGTCACTAAGTGCATCAGGGCAAATGGATCGTTTCCTCCGTCTCACCTTATTTCCTGCTGTGTGATCCATGGTGTCCAAACGTTTGTTTCCAGCGACTGGGCGACATGGATGAACTCCTGCAGCTTTAATGCTTTAAAAACAAACCAAAAACATCAAAAGTTAAGTCACTGCCTAAGTGCATGGATCGCTTTCCTAATTTTCAAAAATTCATTAAAAATATTCCTTAAGAGATATGCAAATATTTTCAATTGATTCTTGTTCAGGGCGTCGTTGACTATGACTGAGTACAATTTCAAGACATTCCAACATACTTGGAATGTCCAAGTGCATGGATCGCTTTTCGGATTTTCAAAAATTCATTAAAAATATTCTTCAAGAGATATGCAAATATATTCAACGGATTCTTGTTCAGGGCATGCTTGACTATGACTGTGTACAATTTCAAGACATTCCAAGATACTTTTGGGGTCCTTTTTGAATAAAAAGTTAAGTCACTGCCTAAGTGCATGGATCAATTTCCTGATTTTCAAAAATTCATTAAAAATATTCCTTAAGCGATATGCAAATATTTTCAACGGATTCTTGTTCAGGGCGTCGTTGACTATGACTGAGTACAATTTCAAAACATTCCAACATACTTGGAATGTCCAAGTGCATGGATCGCTTTCCTGATTTTCAAAAGTTCATTAAAAATATTCTTCAAGAGATATGCAAATATATTCAACGGATTCTTGTTCAGGGCATGCTTGACTATGACTGTGTACAATTTCAAGACATTCCAAGATACTTTTGGGGTCTTTTTTGAATAAAAAGTTAAGTCACTGCCTAAGTGCACAGACTTTCCTCATTTTCAAAAATTCATTAAAAATATTCCTTAAGAGATATGCAAATATTTTCAATGGATTCTTGTTCAGGGCGTTGTTGACTATGACTGAGTACAATTTCAAGACATTCCAACATACTTGGAATGTCCAAGTGCATGGATCGCTTTTCGGATTTTCAAAAATTCATTAAAAATATTCTTCAAGAGATATGCAAATATATTCAACGGATTCTTGTTCAGGGCATGCTTGACTATGACTGTATACAATTTCAAGACATTCCAAGATACTTTTGGGGTCTTTTTTGACGAAAAAGTTAAGTCACTGCCTAAGTGCATGGATCGCTTTCCTGATTTTCAGAAATTCTTTAAAAATATTCCTTAAACGATATGCAAATATTTTCAACGGATTCTTGTTCAGGGCGTCGTTGACTATGACTGAGTACAATTTCAAGACATTCCAACATACTTGGAATGTCCAAGTGCATGGATCGCTTTTCGGATTTTCAAAAATTCATTAAAAATATTCTTCAGGAGATATGCAAATATATTCAACGGATTCTTGTTCAGGGCATGCTTGACTATGACTGTGTACAATTTCAAGACATTCCAAGATACTTTTGGGGTCTTTTTTGACAAAAAAGTTAAGTCACTGCCTAAGTGCATGGATCGCTTTCCTGATTTTCAAAAATTCATTAAAAATATTCCTTAAGCGATATGCAAATATATTCAACGGATTCTTGTTCAGGGCGTCGTTGACTATGACTGAGTACAATTTCAAAACATTCCAACATACTTGGAATGTCCAAGTGCATGGATCGCTTTCCTGATTTTCAAAAGTTCATTAAAAATATTCTTCAAGAGATATGCAAATATATTCAACGGATTCTTGTTCAGGGCATGCTTGACTATGACTGTGTACAATTTCAAGACATTCCAAGATACCTTTGGGGTCTTTTTTGAATAAAAAGTTAAGTCACTGCCTAAGTGCACAGACTTTCATCATTTTCAAAAATTCATTAAAAATATTCTTTAAGAGATATGCAAATATTTTCAATGGATTCTTGTTCAGGGCGTCGTTGACTATGACCGAGTACAATTTCAAGACATTCCAACATACTTGGAATGTCCAAGTGCATGGATCGCTTTCCGGATTTTCAAAAATTCATTAAAAATATTCTTCAAGAGATATGCAAATATATTCAACGGATTCTTGTTCAGGGCATGCTTGACTATGACTGTGTACAATTTCAAGACATTCCAAGATACTTTTGGAGTCTTTTTTGACGAAAAAGTTAAGTCACTGCCTAAATGCATGGATCGCTTTCCTGATTTTCAGAAATTCTTTAAAAATATTCCTTAAACGACATGCAAATATTTTCAACGGATTCTTGTTCAGGGCGTCGTTGACTATGACTGAGTACAATTTCAAGACATTCCAACATACTTGGAATGTCCAAGTGCATGGATCGCTTTCCTGATTTTCAAAAGTTCATTAAAAATATTCTTCAAGAGATATGCAAATATATTCAACGGATTCTTGTTCAGGGCATGCTTGACTATGACTGTGTACAATTTCAAGACATTCCAAGATACTTTTGGGGTCTTTTTTGAATAAAAAGTTAAGTCACTGCCTAAGTGCACAGACTTTCCTCATTTTCAAAAATTCATTAAAAATATTCCTTAAGAGATATGCAAATATTTTCAATTGATTCTTGTTCAGGGCGTCGTTGACTATGACTGAGTACAATTTCAAGACATTCCAACATACTTGGAATGTCCAAGTGCATGGATCGCTCTTCGGATTTTCAAAAATTCATTAAAAATATTCTTCAAGAGATATGCAAATATATTCAACGGATTCTTGTTCAGGGCATGCTTGACTATGACTGTGTACAATTTCAAGACATTCCAAGATACTTTTGGGGTCTTTTTTGACAAAAAAGTTAAGTCACTGCCTAAGTGCATGGATCGCTTTTCTGATTTTCAAAAATTCATTAAAAATATTCCTTAAGCGATATGCAAATATTTTCAACGGATTCTTGTTCAGGGCGTCGTTGACTATGACTGAGTACAATTTCAAGACATTCCAACATACTTGGAATGTCCAAGTGCATGGATCGCTTTCCTGATTTTCAAAAGTTCATTAAAAATATTCTTCAAGAGATATGCAAATATATTCAACGGATTCTTGTTCAGGGCATGCTTGACTATGACTGTGTACAATTTCAAGACATTCCAAGATACCTTTGGGGTCTTTTTTGAATCAAAAGTTAAGTCACTGCCTAAGTGCACAGACTTTCATCATTTTCAAAAAATCATTTAAAATATTCCTTAAGAGATATGCAAATATTTTCAATGGATTCTTGTTCAGGGCGTCGTTGACTATGACCGAGTACAATTTCAAGACATTCCAACATACTTGGAATGTCCAAGTGCATGGATCGCTTTCCGGATTTTCAAAAATTCATTAAAAATATTCTTCAAGAGATATGCAAATATATTCAACGGATTCTTGTTCAGGGCATGCTTGACTATGACTGTGTACAATTTCAAGACATTCCAAGATACTTTTGGGGTCTTTTTTGACGAAAAAGTTAAGTCACTGCCTAAGTGCATGGATCGCTTTCCTGATTTTCAGAAATTCTTTAAAAATATTCCTTAAACGATATGCAAATATTTTCAACGGATTCTTGTTCAGGGCGTCGTTGACTATGACTGAGTACAATTTCAAGACATTCCAACATACTTGGAATGTCCAAGTGCATGGATCGCTTTCCTGATTTTCAAAAGTTCATCAAAAATATTCTTCAAGAGATATGCAAATATATTCAACGGATTCTTGTTCAGGGCATGCTTGACTATGACTGTGTACAATTTCAAGACATTCCAAGATACTTTTGGGGTCTTTTTTGAATAAAAAGTTAAGTCACTGCCTAAGTGCACAGACTTTCCTCATTTTCAAAAATTCATTAAAAATATTCCTTAAGAGATATGCAAATATTTTCAATTGATTCTTGTTCAGGGCGTCGTTGACTATGACTGAGTACAATTTCAAGACATTCCAACATACTTGGAATGTCCAAGTGCATGGATCGCTTTTCGGATTTTCAAAAATTCATTAAAAATATTCTTCAAGAGATATGCAAATATATTCAACGGATTCTTGTTCAGGGCATGCTTGACTATGACTGTGTACAATTTCAAGACATTCCAAGATACTTTTGGGGTCTTTTTTGACAAAAAAGTTAAGTCACTGCCTAAGTGCATGGATCGCTTTCCTGATTTTCAAAAATTCATTAAAAATATTCCTTAAGCGATATGCAAATATATTCAACGGATTCTTGTTCAGGGCGTCGTTGACTATGACTGAGTACAATTTCAAAACATTCCAACATACTTGGAATGTCCAAGTGCATGGATCGCTTTCCTGATTTTCAAAAGTTCATTAAAAATATTCTTCAAGAGATATGCAAATATATTCAACGGATTCTTGTTCAGGGCATGCTTGACTATGACTGTGTACAATTTCAAGACATTCCAAGATACCTTTGGGGTCTTTTTTGAATAAAAAGTTAAGTCACTGCCTAAGTGCACAGACTTTCATCATTTTCAAAAATTCATTAAAAATATTCTTTAAGAGATATGCAAATATTTTCAATGGATTCTTGTTCAGGGCGTCGTTGACTATGACCGAGTACAATTTCAAGACATTCCAACATACTTGGAATGTCCAAGTGCATGGATCGCTTTCCGGATTTTCAAAAATTCATTAAAAATATTCTTCAAGAGATATGCAAATATATTCAACGGATTCTTGTTCAGGGCATGCTTGACTATGACTGTGTACAATTTCAAGACATTCCAAGATACTTTTGGGGTCTTTTTTGACGAAAAAGTTAAGTCACTGCCTAAATGCATGGATCGCTTTCCTGATTTTCAGAAATTCTTTAAAAATATTCCTTAAACGACATGCAAATATTTTCAACGGATTCTTGTTCAGGGCGTCGTTGACTATGACTGAGTACAATTTCAAGACATTCCAACATACTTGGAATGTCCAAGTGCATGGATCGCTTTCCTGATTTTCAAAAGTTCATTAAAAATATTCTTCAAGAGATATGCAAATATATTCAACGGATTCTTGTTCAGGGCATGCTTGACTATGACTGTGTACAATTTCAAGACATTCCAAGATACTTTTGGGGTCTTTTTTGAATAAAAAGTTAAGTCACTGCCTAAGTGCACAGACTTTCCTCATTTTCAAAAATTCATTAAAAATATTCCTTAAGAGATATGCAAATATTTTCAATTGATTCTTGTTCAGGGCGTCGTTGACTATGACTGAGTACAATTTCAAGACATTCCAACATACTTGGAATGTCCAAGTGCATGGATCGCTCTTCGGATTTTCAAAAATTCATTAAAAATATTCTTCAAGAGATATGCAAATATATTCAACGGATTCTTGTTCAGGGCATGCTTGACTATGACTGTGTACAATTTCAAGACATTCCAAGATACTTTTGGGGTCTTTTTTGACAAAAAAGTTAAGTCACTGCCTAAGTGCATGGATCGCTTTTCTGATTTTCAAAAATTCATTAAAAATATTCCTTAAGCGATATGCAAATATTTTCAACGGATTCTTGTTCAGGGCGTCGTTGACTATGACTGAGTACAATTTCAAGACATTCCAACATACTTGGAATGTCCAAGTGCATGGATCGCTTTCCTGATTTTCAAAAGTTCATTAAAAATATTCTTCAAGAGATATGCAAATATATTCAACGGATTCTTGTTCAGGGCATGCTTGACTATGACTGTGTACAATTTCAAGACATTCCAAGATACCTTTGGGGTCTTTTTTGAATCAAAAGTTAAGTCACTGCCTAAGTGCACAGACTTTCATCATTTTCAAAAAATCATTTAAAATATTCCTTAAGAGATATGCAAATATTTTCAATGGATTCTTGTTCAGGGCGTCGTTGACTATGACCGAGTACAATTTCAAGACATTCCAACATACTTGGAATGTCCAAGTGCATGGATCGCTTTCCGGATTTTCAAAAATTCATTAAAAATATTCTTCAAGAGATATGCAAATATATTCAACGGATTCTTGTTCAGGGCATGCTTGACTATGACTGTGTACAATTTCAAGACATTCCAAGATACTTTTGGGGTCTTTTTTGACGAAAAAGTTAAGTCACTGCCTAAGTGCATGGATCGCTTTCCTGATTTTCAGAAATTCTTTAAAAATATTCCTTAAACGATATGCAAATATTTTCAACGGATTCTTGTTCAGGGCGTCGTTGACTATGACTGAGTACAATTTCAAGACATTCCAACATACTTGGAATGTCCAAGTGCATGGATCGCTTTCCTGATTTTCAAAAGTTCATCAAAAATATTCTTCAAGAGATATGCAAATATATTCAACGGATTCTTGTTCAGGGCATGCTTGACTATGACTGTGTACAATTTCAAGACATTCCAAGATACTTTTGGGGTCTTTTTTGAATAAAAAGTTAAGTCACTGCCTAAGTGCACAGACTTTCCTCATTTTCAAAAATTCATTAAAAATATTCCTTAAGAGATATGCAAATATTTTCAATTGATTCTTGTTCAGGGCGTCGTTGACTATGACTGAGTACAATTTCAAGACATTCCAACATACTTGGAATGTCCAAGTGCATGGATCGCTTTTCGGATTTTCAAAAATTCATTAAAAATATTCTTCAAGAGATATGCAAATATATTCAACGGATTCTTGTTCAGGGCATGCTTGACTATGACTGTGTACAATTTCAAGACATTCCAAGATACTTTTGGGGTCTTTTTTGACAAAAAAGTTAAGTCACTGCCTAAGTGCATGGATCGCTTTCCTGATTTTCAAAAATTCATTAAAAATATTCCTTAAGCGATATGCAAATATTTTCAACGGATTCTTGTTCAGGGCGTCGTTGACTATGACTGAGTACAATTTCAAGACATTCCAACATACTTGGAATGTCCAAGTGCATGGATCGCTTTCCTGATTTTCAAAAGTTCATTAAAAATATTCTTCAAGAGATATGCAAATATATTCAACGGATTCTTGTTCAGGGCATGCTTGACTATGACTGTGTACAATTTCAAGACATTCCAAGATACCTTTGGGGTCTTTTTTGAATAAAAAGTTAAGTCACTGCCTAAGTGCACAGACTTTCATCATTTTCAAAAATTCATTAAAAATATTCCTTAAGAGATATGCAAATATTTTCAATGGATTCTTGTTCAGGGCGTCGTTGACTATGACCGAGTACAATTTCAAGACATTCCAACATACTTGGAATGTCCAAGTGCATGGATCGCTTTCCGGATTTTCAAAAATTCATTAAAAATATTCTTCAAGAGATATGCAAATATATTCAACGGATTCTTGTTCAGGGCATGCTTGACTATGACTGTGTACAATTTCAAGACATTCCAAGATACTTTTGGGGTCTTTTTTGACGAAAAAGTTAAGTCACTGCCTAAGTGCATGGATCGCTTTCCTGATTTTCAGAAATTCTTTAAAAATATTCCTTAAACGATATGCAAATATTTTCAACGGATTCTTGTTCAGGGCGTCGTTGACTATGACTGAGTACAATTTCAAGACATTCCAACATACTTGGAATGTCCAAGTGCATGGATCGCTTTCCTGATTTTCAAAAGTTCATTAAAAATATTCTTCAAGAGATATGCAAATATATTCAACGGATTCTTGTTCAGGGCATGCTTGACTATGACTGTGTACAATTTCAAGACATTCCAAGATACTTTTGGGGTCTTTTTTGAATAAAAAGTTAAGTCACTGCCTAAGTGCACAGACTTTCCTCATTTTCAAAAATTCATTAAAAATATTCCTTAGGAGATATGCAAATATTTTCAATTGATTCTTGTTCAGGGCGTCGTTGACTATGACTGAGTACAATTTCAAGACATTCCAACATACTTGGAATGTCCAAGTGCATGGATCGCTTTTCGGATTTTCAAAAATTCATTAAAAATATTCTTCAAGAGATATGCAAATATATTCAACGGATTCTTGTTCAGGGCATGCTTGACTATGACTGTGTACAATTTCAAGACATTCCAAGATACTTTTAGGGTCTTTTTTGAATAAAAAGTTAAGTCACTGCCTAAGTGCATGGATCGCTTTCCTGATTTTCAAAAATTCATTAAAAATATTCCTTAAGCGATATGCAAATATTTTCAACGGATTCTTGTTCAGGGCGTCGTTGACTATGACTGAGTACAATTTCAAGACATTCCAACATACTTGGAATGTCCAAGTGCATGGATCGCTTTCCTGATTTTCAAAAGTTCATTAAAAATATTCTTCAAGAGATATGCAAATATATTCAACGGATTCTTGTTCAGGGCATGCTTGACTATGACTGTGTACAATTTCAAGACATTCCAAGATACCTTTGGGGTCTTTTTTGAATAAAAAGTTAAGTCACTGCCTAAGTGCACAGACTTTCATCATTTTCAAAAATTCATTAAAAATATTCCTTAAGAGATATGCAAATATTTTCAATGGATTCTTGTTCAGGGCGTCGTTGACTATGACCGAGTACAATTTCAAGACATTCCAACATACTTGGAATGTCCAAGTGCATGGATCGCTTTTCGGATTTTCAAAAATTCATTAAAAATATTCTTCAAGAGATATGCAAATATATTCAACGGATTCTTGTTCTTGGCATGCTTGACTATGACTGTGTACAATTTCAAGACATTCCAAGATACTTTTGGGGTCTTTTTTGACGAAAAAGTTAAGTCACTGCCTAAGTGCATGGATCGCTTTCCTGATTTTCAGAAATTCTTTAAAAATATTCCTTAAGCGATATGCAAATATTTTCAACGGATTCTTGTTCAGGGCGTCGTTGACTATGACTGAGTACAATTTCAAGACATTCCAACATACTTGGAATGTCCAAGTGCATGGATCGCTTTCCTGATTTTCAAAAGTTCATTAAAAATATTCTTCAAGAGATATGCAAATATATTCAACGGATTCTTGTTCAGGGCATGCTTGACTATGACTGTGTACAATTTCAAGACATTCCAAGATACCTTTGGGGTCTTTTTTGAATAAAAAGTTAAGTCACTGCCTAAGTGCACAGACTTTCATCATTTTCAAAAATTCATAAAAAATATTCCTTAAGAGATATGCAAATATTTTCAATGGATTCTTGTTCAGGGCGTCGTTGACTATGACCGAGTACAATTTCAAGACATTCCAACATACTTGGAATGTCCAAGTGCATGGATCGCTTTCCGGATTTTCAAAAATTCATTAAAAATATTCTTCAAGAGATATGCAAATATATTCAACGGATTCTTGTTCAGGGCATTCTTGACTATGACTGTGTACAATTTCAAGACATTCCAAGATACTTTTGGGGTCTTTTTTGACGAAAAAGTTAAGTCACTGCCTAAGTGCATGGATCGCTTTCCTGATTTTCAGAAATTCTTTAAAAATATTCCTTAAACGATATGCAAATATTTTCAACGGATTCTTGTTCAGGGCGTCGTTGACTATGACTGAGTACAATTTCAAGACATTCCAACATTCTTGGAATGTCCAAGTGCATGGATCGCTTTCCTGATTTTCAAAAGTTCATTAAAAATATTCTTCAAGAGATATGCAAATATATTCAATGGATTCTTGTTCAGGGCATGCTTGACTATGACTGTGTACAATTTCAAGACATTCCAACATACTTGGAATGTCCAAGTGCATGGATTGCTTTCCTGATTTTCAAAAGTTCATTAAAAATATTCTTCAAGAGATATGCAAATATATTCAACGGATTCTTGTTCAGGGCATGCTTGACTATGACTGTGTACAATTTCAAGACATTCCAAGATACTTTTGGGGTCTTTTTTGAATAAAAAGTTAAGTCACTGCCTAAGTGCACAGACTTTCCTCATTTTCAAAAATTCATTAAAAATATTCCTCAAGAGATATGCAAATATATTCAACGGATTCTTGTTCAGGGCATGCTTGACTATGACTGTGTACAATTTCAAGACATTCCAAGATACCTTTGGGGTCTTTTTTGAATAAAAAGTTAAGTCACTGCCTAAGTGCATAGACTTTCATCATTTTCAAAAATTCATTAAAAATATTCCTTAAGAGATATGCAAATATTTTCAATGGATTCTTGTTCAGGGCGTCGTTGACTATGACCGAGTACAATTTCAAGACATTCCAACATACTTGGAATGACCAAGTGCATGGATCGCTTTCCAGATTTTCAAAAATTCATTTAAAATATTCTTCAAGAGATATGCAAATATATTCAACGGATTCTTGTTCAGGGCATTCTTGACTATGACTGTGTACAATTTCAAGACATTCCAAGATACTTTTGGGGTCTTTTTTGACGAAAAAGTTAAGTCACTGCCTAAGTGCATGGATCGCTTTCCTGATTTTCAGAAATTCTTTAAAAATATTCCTTAAACGATATGCAAATATTTTCAACGGATTCTTGTTCAGGGCGTCGTTGACTATGACTGAGTACAATTTCAAGACATTCCAACATTCTTGGAATGTCCAAGTGCATGGATCGCTTTCCTGATTTTCAAAAGTTCATTAAAAATATTCTTCAAGAGATATGCAAATATATTCAACGGATTCTTGTTCAGGGCATGCTTGACTATGACTGTGTACAATTTCAAGACATTCCAACATACTTGGAATGTCCAAGTGCATGGATCGCTTTCCTGATTTTCAAAAGTTCATTAAAAATATTCTTCAAGAGATATGCAAATATATTCAACGGATTCTTGTTCAGGGCATGCTTGACTATGACTGTGTACAATTTCAAGACATTCCAAGATACTTTTGGGGTCTTTTTTGAATAAAAAGTGAAGTCACTGCCTCAGTGCACAGACTTTCCTCATTTTCAAAAATTCATTAAAAATATTCCTTAAGAGATATGCAAATATTTTCAATTGATTCTTGTTCAGGGCGTCGTGGACTATGACTGAGTACAATTTCAAGACATTCCAACATACTTGGAATGTCCAAGTGCATGGATCGCTTTTCTGATTTTCAAAAATTCATTAAAAATATTCTTCAAGAGATATGCAAATATATTCAACGGATTCTTGTTCAGGGCATGCTTGACTATGACTGTGTACAATTTCAAGACATTCCAAGATACTTTTGGGGTCTTTTTTGACAAAAAAGTTAAGTCACTGCCTAAGTGCATGGATCGCTTTCCTGATTTTCAGAAATTCATTAAAAATATTCCTTAAGCGATATGCAAATATTTTCAACGGATTCTTGTTCAGGGCGTCGTTGACTATGACTGAGTACAATTTCAAGACATTCCAACATACTTGGAATGTCCAAGTGCATGGATCGCTTTCCTGATTTTCAAAAGTTCATTAAAAATATTCTTCAAGAGATATGCAAATATATTCAACGGATTCTTGTTCAGGGCATGCTTGACTATGACTGTGTACAATTTCAAGACATTCCAAGATACCTTTGGGGTCTTTTTTGAATAAAAAGTTAAGTCACTGCCTAAGTGCACAGACTTTCATCATTTTCAAAAATTCATTAAAAATATTCCTTAAGAGATATGCAAATATTTTCAATGGATTCTTGTTCAGGGCGTCGTTGACTATGACCGAGTACAATTTCAAGACATTCCAACATACTTGGAATGTCCAAGTGCATGGATCGCTTTCCGGATTTTCAAAAATTCATTAAAAATATTCTTCAAGAGATATGCAAATATATTCAACGGATTCTTGTTCAGGGCATTCTTGACTATGACTGTGTACAATTTCAAGACATTCCAAGATACTTTTGGGGTCTTTTTTGACGAAAAAGTTAAGTCACTGCCTAAGTGCATGGATCGCTTTCCTGATTTTCAGAAATTCTTTAAAAATATTCCTTAAACGATATGCAAATATTTTCAACGGATTCTTGTTCAGGGCGTCGTTGACTATGACTGAGTACAATTTCAAGACATTCCAACATTCTTGGAATGTCCAAGTGCATGGATCGCTTTCCTGATTTTCAAAAGTTCATTAAAAATATTCTTCAAGAGATATGCAAATATATTCAATGGATTCTTGTTCAGGGCATGCTTGACTATGACTGTGTACAATTTCAAGACATTCCAACATACTTGGAATGTCCAAGTGCATGGATTGCTTTCCTGATTTTCAAAAGTTCATTAAAAATATTCTTCAAGAGATATGCAAATATATTCAACGGATTCTTGTTCAGGGCATGCTTGACTATGACTGTGTACAATTTCAAGACATTCCAAGATACTTTTGGGGTCTTTTTTGAATAAAAAGTTAAGTCACTGCCTAAGTGCACAGACTTTCCTCATTTTCAAAAATTCATTAAAAATATTCCTCAAGAGATATGCAAATATATTCAACGGATTCTTGTTCAGGGCATGCTTGACTATGACTGTGTACAATTTCAAGACATTCCAAGATACCTTTGGGGTCTTTTTTGAATAAAAAGTTAAGTCACTGCCTAAGTGCACAGACTTTCATCATTTTCAAAAATTCATTAAAAATATTCCTTAAGAGATATGCAAATATTTTCAATGGATTCTTGTTCAGGGCGTCGTTGACTATGACCGAGTACAATTTCAAGACATTCCAACATACTTGGAATGACCAAGTGCATGGATCGCTTTCCAGATTTTCAAAAATTCATTAAAAATATTCTTCAAGAGATATGCAAATATATTCAACGGATTCTTGTTCAGGGCATTCTTGACTATGACTGTGTACAATTTCAAGACATTCCAAGATACTTTTGGGGTCTTTTTTGACGAAAAAGTTAAGTCACTGCCTAAGTGCATGGATCGCTTTCCTGATTTTCAGAAATTCTTTAAAAATATTCCTTAAACGATATGCAAATATTTTCAACGGATTCTTGTTCAGGGCGTCGTTGACTATGACTGAGTACAATTTCAAGACATTCCAACATTCTTGGAATGTCCAAGTGCATGGATCGCTTTCCTGATTTTCAAAAGTTCATTAAAAATATTCTTCAAGAGATATGCAAATATATTCAACGGATTCTTGTTCAGGGCATGCTTGACTATGACTGTGTACAATTTCAAGACATTCCAACATACTTGGAATGTCCAAGTGCATGGATCGCTTTCCTGATTTTCAAAAGTTCATTAAAAATATTCTTCAAGAGATATGCAAATATATTCAACGGATTCTTGTTCAGGGCATGCTTGACTATGACTGTGTACAATTTCAAGACATTCCAAGATACTTTTGGGGTCTTTTTTGAATAAAAAGTGAAGTCACTGCCTCAGTGCACAGACTTTCCTCATTTTCAAAAATTCATTAAAAATATTCCTTAAGAGATATGCAAATATTTTCAATTGATTCTTGTTCAGGGCGTCGTGGACTATGACTGAGTACAATTTCAAGACATTCCAACATACTTGGAATGTCCAAGTGCATGGATCGCTTTTCTGATTTTCAAAAATTCATTAAAAATATTCTTCAAGAGATATGCAAATATATTCAACGGATTCTTGTTCAGGGCATGCTTGACTATGACTGTGTACAATTTCAAGACATTCCAAGATACTTTTGGGGTCTTTTTTGACAAAAAAGTTAAGTCACTGCCTAAGTGCATGGATCGCTTTCCTGATTTTCAGAAATTCATTAAAAATATTCCTTAAGCGATATGCAAATATTTTCAACGGATTCTTGTTCAGGGCGTCGTTGACTATGACTGAGTACAATTTCAAGACATTCCAACATACTTGGAATGTCCAAGTGCATGGATCGCTTTCCTGATTTTCAAAAGTTCATTAAAAATATTCTTCAAGAGATATGCAAATATATTCAACGGATTCTTGTTCAGGGCATGCTTGACTATGACTGTGTACAATTTCAAGACATTCCAAGATACCTTTGGGGTCTTTTTTGAATAAAAAGTTAAGTCACTGCCTAAGTGCACAGACTTTCATCATTTTCAAAAATTCATTAAAAATATTCCTTAAGAGATATGCAAATATTTTCAATGGATTCTTGTTCAGGGCGTCGTTGACTATGACCGAGTACAATTTCAAGACATTCCAACATACTTGGAATGTCCAAGTGCATGGATCGCTTTCCGGATTTTCAAAAATTCATTAAAAATATTCTTCAAGAGATATGCAAATATATTCAACGGATTCTTGTTCAGGGCATTCTTGACTATGACTGTGTACAATTTCAAGACATTCCAAGATACTTTTGGGGTCTTTTTTGACGAAAAAGTTAAGTCACTGCCTAAGTGCATGGATCGCTTTCCTGATTTTCAGAAATTCTTTAAAAATATTCCTTAAACGATATGCAAATATTTTCAACGGATTCTTGTTCAGGGCGTCGTTGACTATGACTGAGTACAATTTCAAGACATTCCAACATACTTGGAATGTCCAAGTGCATGGATCGCTTTCCTGATTTTCAAAAGTTCATTAAAAATATTCTTCAAGAGATATGCAAATATATTCAACGGATTCTTGTTCAGAGCATGCTTGACTATGACTGTGTACAATTTCAAGACATTCCAAGATACTTTTGGGGTCTTTTTTGAATAAAAAGTTAAGTCACTGCCTAAGTGCACAGACTTTCCTCATTTTCAAAAATTCATTAAAAATATTCCTTAAGAGATATGCAAATATTTTCAATTGATTCTTGTTCAGGGCGTCGTTGACTATGACTGAGTACAATTTCAAGACATTCCAACATACTTGGAATGTCCAAGTGCATGGATCGCTTTTCGGATTTTCAAAAATTCATTAAAAATATTCTTCAAGAGATATGCAAATATATTCAACGGATTCTTGTTCAGGGCATGCTTGACTATGACTGTGTACAATTTCAAGACATTCCAAGATACTTTTGGGGTCTTTTTTGACGAAAAAGTTAAGTCACTGCCTAAGTGCATGGATCGCTTTCCTGATTTTCAAAAATCCATTAAAAATATTCCTTAAGCGATATGCAAATATTTTCAACGGATTCTTGTTCAGGGCGTCGTTGACTATGACTGAGTACAATTTCAAGACATTCCAACATACTTGGAATGTCCAAGTGCATGGATCGCTTTCCTGATTTTCAAAAGTTCATTAAAAATATTCTTCAAGAGATATGCAAATATATTCAACGGATTCTTGTTCAGGGCATGCTTGACTATGACTGTGTACAATTTCAAGACATTCCAAGATACCTTTGGGGTCTTTTTTGAATAAAAAGTTAAGTCACTGCCTAAGTGCACAGACTTTCATCATTTTCAAAAATTCATTAAAAATATTCCTTAAGAGATATGCAAATATTTTCAATGGATTCTTGTTCAGGGCGTCGTTGACTATGACCGAGTACAATTTCAAGACATTCCAACATACTTGGAATGTCCAAGTGCATGGATCGCTTTTCGGATTTTCAAAAATTCATTAAAAATATTCTTCAAGAGATATGCAAATATATTCAACGGATTCTTGTTCAGGGCATGCTTGACTATGACTGTGTACAATTTCAAGACATTCCAAGATACTTTTGGGGTCTTTTTTGACAAAAAAGTTAAGTCACTGCCTAAGTGCATGGATCGCTTTCCTGATTTTCAAAAATTCATTAAAAATATTCCTTAAGCGATATGCAAATATCTTCAACGGATTCTTGTTCAGAGCGTCGTTGACTATGACTGAGTACAATTTCAAGACATTCCAACATACTTGGAATGTCCAAGTGCATGGATCGCTTTCCTGATTTTCAAAAGTTCATTAAAAATATTCTTCAAGAGATATGCAAATTTATTCAACGGATTCTTGTTCAGGGCATGCTTGACTATGACTGTGTACAATTTCAAGACATTCCAAGATACTTTTGGGGTCTTTTTTGACAAAAAAGTTAAGTCACTGCCTAAGTGCATGGATCGCTTTCCTGACTTTCAAAAATTCATTAAAAATATTCCTTAAGCGATATGCAAATATTTTCAATTGATTCTTGTTCAGGGCGTCGTTGACTATGACTGAGTACAATTTCAAGACATTCCAACATACTTGGAATGTCCAAGTGCATGGATCGCTTTCCTGATTTTCAAAAGTTCATTAAAAATATTCTTCAAGAGATATGCAAATATATTCAACGGATTCTTGTTCAGGGCATGCTTGACTATGACTGTGTACAATTTCAAGACATTCCAAGATACCTTTGGGGTCTTTTTTGAATAAAAAGTTAAGTCACTGCCTAAGTGCACAGACTTTCATCATTTTCAAAAATTCATTAAAAATATTCCTTAAGAGATATGCAAATATTTTCAATGGATTCTTGTTCAAGGCGTCGTTGACTATGACCGAGTACAATTTCAAGACATTCCAACATACTTGGAATGTCCAAGTGCATGGATCGCTTTCCTGATTTTCAAAGGTTCATTAAAAATATTCTTCAAGAGATATGCAAATATATTCAACGGATTCTTGTTCAGGGCATGCTTGACTATGACTGTGTACAATTTCAAGACATTCCAAGATACCTTTGGGGTCTTTTTTGAATAAAAAGTTAAGTCACTGCCGAAGTGCACAGACTTTCATCATTTTCAAAAATTCATTTAAAATATTCCTTAAGAGATATGCAAATATTTTCAATGGATTCTTGTTCAGGGCGTCGTTGACTATGACTGAGTACAATTTCAAGACATTCCAACATACTTGGAATGTCCAAGTGCATGGATCGCTTTTCGTATTTTCAAAAATTCATTAAAAATATTCTTCAAGAGATATGCAAATATATTCAACGGATTCTTGTTCAGGGCATGCTTGACTATGACTGTGTACAATTTCAAGACATTCCAAGATACTTTTGGGGTCTTTTTTGAATAAAAAGTTAAGTCACTGCCTAAGTGCACAGACTTTCCTCATTTTCAAAAATTCATTTAAAATATTCCTTAAGAGATATGCAAATATTTTCAATTGATTCTTGTTCAGAGCGTCGTTGACTATGACTGAGTACAATTTCAAGACATTCCAACATACTTGGAATGTCCAAGTGCATGGATCGCTTTTCGGATTTTCAAAAATTCATTAAAAATATTCTTCAAGAGATATGCAAATATATTCAACGGATTCTTGTTCAGGGCATGCTTGACTATGACTGTGTACAATTTCAAGACATTCCAAGATACTTTTGGGGTCTTTTTTGACGAAAAAGTTAAGTCACTGCCTAAGTGCATGGATCGCTTTCCTGATTTTCAAAAATTCATTAAAAATATTCCTTAAGGGATATGCAAATATTTTCAACGGATTCTTGTTCAGGGCGTCGTTGACTATGACCGAGTACAATTTCAAGACATTCCAACATACTTTGAATGTCCAAGTACATGGATCGCTTTCCTGATTTTCAAAAGTTCATTAAAAATATTCTTCAAGAGATATGCAAATATATTCAACGGATTCTTGTTCAGGGCATGCTTGACTATGACTGTGTACAATTTCAAGACATTCCAAGATACTTTTGGGGTCTTTTTTGAATAAAAAGTTAAGTCACTGCCTAAGTGCACAGACTTTCCTCATTTTCAAAAATTCATTAAAAATATTCCTTAAGAGATATGCAAATATTTTCAATTGATTCTTGTTCAGAGCGTCGTTGACTATGACTGAGTACAATTTCAAGACATTCCAACATACTTGGAATGTCCAAGTGCATGGATCGCTTTTCGGATTTTCAAAAATTCATTAAAAATATTCTTCAAGAGATATGCAAATATATATAACGGATTCTTGTTCAGGGCATGCTTGACTATGACTGTGTACAATTTCAAGACATTCCAAGATATTTTTGGGGTCTTTTTTGACGAAAAAGTTAAGTCACTGCCTAAGTGCATGGATCGCTTTCCTGATTTTTTAAAAAATTCATTAAAAATATTCCTTAAGAGATATGCAAATATTTTCAACGGATTCTTGTTCAGGGCGTCGTTGACTATGACTGAGTACAATTTCAAGACATTCCAACATACTTGGAATGTCCAAGTGCATGGATCGCTTTCCGGATTTTCAAAAGTTCATTAAAAATATTCTTCAAGAGATATGCAAATATATTCAACGGTTTCTTGTTCAGGGCATGCTTGACTATGACTGTGTACAATTTCAAGACATTCCAAGATACTTTTGGGGTCTTTTTTGACTAAAAAGTTAAGTCACTGCCTAAGTGCATGGATCGCTTTCCTGATTTTCAAAAATTCATTAAAAATATTATTCAAGAGATATGCAAATATATTCAACAGGTTCTTGTTCAGGGCATGCTTGACTATGACTGTGTACAATTTCAATACATTCCAAGATACTTTTGGGGTCTTTTTTGACGAAAAAGTTAAGTCACTGCCTAAGTGCACAGATATTCCTCATTTTCAAAAATTCATTAAAAATATTCCTTAAGAGATATGCAAATATTTTCAATAGATTCTTGTTCAGGGCGTCGTTGACTATGACTGAGTACAATTTCAAGACATTCCAACTTACTTGGAATGTCCAAGTGCATGGATAGCTTTCTGGAATTTTAAAAATTCATTAAAAATATTCTTCAAGAGATATGCAAATATATTCAACGGATTCTTGTTCAGGGCATGCTTGACTATGACTGTGTACAATTTCAAGACATTCCAAGATACTTTTGGGGTCTTTTTTGAATAAAAAGTTAAGTCACTGCCTAAGTGCACAGACTTTCCTCATTTTCAAAAATTCATTAAAAATATTCCTTAAGAGATATGCAAATATTTTCAATTGATTCTTGTTCAGAGCGTCGTTGACTATGACTGAGTACAATTTCAAGACATTCCAACATACTTGGAATGTCCAAGTGCATGGATCGCTTTTCGGATTTTCAAAAATTCATTAAAAATATTCTTCAAGAGATATGCAAATATATTCAACGGATTCTTGTTCAGGGCATGCTTGACTATGACTGTGTACAATTTCAAGACATTCCAAGATACTTTTGGGGTCTTTTTTGACGAAAAAGTTAAGTCACTGCCTAAGTGCATGGATCGCTTTCCTGATTTTTTAAAAAATTCATTAAAAATATTCCTTAAGCGATATGCAAATATTTTCAACGGATTCTTGTTCAGGGCGTCGTTGACTATGACTGAGTACAATTTCAAGACATTCCAACTTACTTGGAATGTCCAAGTGCATGGATAGCTTTCCGGAATTTTAAAAATTCATTAAAAATATTCTTCAAGAGATATGCAAATATATTCAACGGATTCTTGTTCAGGGCATGCTTGACTATGACTGTGTACAATTTCAAGACATTCCAAGATACTTTTGGGGTCTTTTTTGAATAAAAAGTTAAGTCACTGACTCAGTGCACAGACTTTCCTCATTTTCAAAAATTCATTAAAAATATTCCTTAAGAGATATGCAAATATTTTCAATTGATTCTTGTTCAGAGCGTCGTTGACTATGACTGAGTACAATTTCAAGACATTCCAACATACTTGGCATGTCCAAGTGCATGGATCGCTTTTCGGATTTTCAAAAATTCATTAAAAATATTCTTCAGGAGATATGCAAATATATTCAACGGATTCTTGTTCAGGGCATGCTTGACTATGACTGTGTACAATTTCAAGACATTCCAAGATACTTTTGGGGTCTTTTTTGACGAAAAAGTTAAGTCACTGCCGAAGTGCACAGACTTTCCTCATTTTCAAAAATTCATTAAAAATATTCCTTAAGAGATATGTAAATATTTTCAATTGATTCTTGTTCAGGGCGTCGTTGACTATGACTGAGTACAATTTCAAGACATTCCAACATACTTGGAATGTCCAAGTGCATGGATCGCTTTCCTGATTTTCAAAAATTCATTTAAAATATTCCTGAAGCGATATGCAAATATTTTCAACGGATTCTTGTTCAGGGCGTCGTTGACTATGACTGAGTACAATTTCAAGACATTCCAACATACTTGGAATGTCCAAGTGCATGGATCGCTTTCCTGATTTTCAAAAATTCATTAAAAATATTCCTTAAGCGATATGCAAATATATTCAACGGATTCTTGTTCAGGGCATGCTTGACTATGACTGTGTACAATTTCAAGACATTCCAAGATACTTTTGGGGTCTTTTTTGAATAAAAAGTTAAGTCACTGCCTAAGTGCACAGAAATTCCTCATTTTCAAAAATTCATTAAAAATATTCCTTAAGAGATATGCAAATATTTTCAATTGATTCTTGTTCAGGGCGTCGTTGACTACGACTGAGTACAATTTCAAGACATTCCAACTTACTTGGAATGTCCAAGTGCATGGATAGCTTTCCGGATTTTCAAAAATTCATTAAAAATATTCTTCAAGAGATATGCAAATATATTCAACGGATTCTTGTTCAGGGCATGCTTGACTATGACTGTGTACAATTTCAAGACATTCCAAGATACTTTTGGGGTCTTTTTTGACGAAAAAGTTACGTCACTGCCTAAGTGCATGGATCGCTTTCCTGATTTTTTAAAAAATTCATTAAAAATATTCCTTAAGCGATATGCAAATATTTTCAACGGATTCTTGTTCAGGGCGTCGTTGACTATGACTGAGTACAATTTCAAGACATTCCAACATACTTGGAATGTCCAAGTGCATGGATCGCTTTCCGGATTTTCAAAAGTTCATTAAAAATATTCTTCAAGAGATATGCAAATATATTCAACGGATTCTTGTTCAGGGCATGCTTGACTATGACTGTGTACAATTTCAAGACATTCCAAGATACTTTTGGGGTCTTTTTTGAATAAAAAGTTAAGTCACTGCCTAAGTGCACAGACTTTCCTCATTTTCAAAAATTCATTAAAAATATTCCTTAAGAGATATGCAAATATTTTCAATTGATTCTTGTTCAGAGCGTCGTTGACTATGACTGAGTACAATTTCAAGACATTCCAACATACTTGGAATGTCCAAGTGCATGGATCGCTTTTCGGATTTTCAAAAATTCATTAAAAATATTCTTCAAGAGATATGCAAATATATTCAACGGATTCTTGTTCAGGGCATGCTTGACTATGACTGTGTACAATTTCAAGACATTCCAAGATACTTTTGGGGTCTTTTTTGACGAAAAAGTTAAGTCACTGCCTAAGTGCATGGATCGCTTTCCTGATTTTTTAAAAAATTCATTAAAAATATTCCTTAAGCGATATGCAAATATTTTCAACGGATTCTTGTTCAGGGCGTCGTTGACTATGACTGAGTACAATTTCAAGACATTCCAACTTACTTGGAATGTCCAAGTGCATGGATAGCTTTCCGGAATTTTAAAAATTCATTAAAAATATTCTTCAAGAGATATGCAAATATATTCAACGGATTCTTGTTCAGGGCATGCTTGACTATGACTGTGTACAATTTCAAGACATTCCAAGATACTTTTGGGGTCTTTTTTGAATAAAAAGTTAAGTCACTGACTCAGTGCACAGACTTTCCTCATTTTCAAAAATTCATTAAAAATATTCCTTAAGAGATATGCAAATATTTTCAATTGATTCTTGTTCAGAGCGTCGTTGACTATGACTGAGTACAATTTCAAGACATTCCAACATACTTGGAATGTCCAAGTGCATGGATCGCTTTTCGGATTTTCAAAAATTCATTAAAAATATTCTTCAAGAGATATGCAAATATATTCAACGGATTCTTGTTCAGGGCATGCTTGACTATGACTGTGTACAATTTCAAGACATTCCAAGATACTTTTGGGGTCTTTTTTGACGAAAAAGTTAAGTCACTGCCGAAGTGCACAGACTTTCCTCATTTTCAAAAATTAATTAAAAATATTCCTTAAGAGATATGCAAATATTTTCAATTGATTCTTGTTCAGGGCGTCGTTGACTATGACTGAGTACAATTTCAAGACATTCCAACATACTTGGAATGTCCAAGTGCATGGATCGCTTTCCTGATTTTCAAAAATTCATTTAAAATATTCCTGAAGCGATATGCAAATATTTTCAACGGATTCTTGTTCAGGGCGTCGTTGACTATGACTGAGTACAATTTCAAGACATTCCAACATACTTGGAATGTCCAAGTGCATGGATCGCTTTCCTGATTTTCAAAAATTCATTAAAAATATTCCTTAAGCGATATGCAAATATATTCAACGGATTCTTGTTCAGGGCATGCTTGACTATGACTGTGTACAATTTCAAGACATTCCAAGATACTTTTGGGGTCTTTTTTGAATAAAAAGTTAAGTCACTGCCTCAGTGCACAGACTTTCCTCATTTTCAAAAATTCATTAAAAATATTCCTTAAGAGATATGCAAATATTTTCAATTGATTCTTGTTCAGAGCGTCGTTGACTATGACTGAGTACAATTTCAAGACATTCCAACATACTTGGAATGTCCAAGTGCATGGATCGCTTTCCGGATTTTCAAAAGTTCATTAAAAATATTCTTCAAGAGATATGCAAATATATTCAACGGATTCTTGTTCAGGGCATGCTTGACTATGACTGTGTACAATTTCAAGACATTCCAAGATACTTTTGGGGTCTTTTTTGACAAAAAAGTTAAGTCACTGCCTAAGTGCATGGATCGCTTTCCTGATTTTCAGAAATTCTTTAAAAATATTCCTTAAACGATATGCAAATATTTTCAACGGATTCTTGTTCAGGGCGTCGTTGACTATGACTGAGTACAATTTCAAGACATTCCAACATACTTGGAATGTCCAAGTGCATGGATCGCTTTCCTGATTTTCAAAAGTTCATTAAAAATATTCTTCAAGAGATATGCAAATATATTCAACGGATTCTTGTTCAGGGCATGCTTGACTATGACTGTGTACAATTTCAAGACATTCCAAGATACTTTTGGGGTCTTTTTTGAATAAAAAGTTAAGTCACTGCCTAAGTACACTGACTTTCCTCATTTTCAAAAATTCATTAAAAATATTCCTTAAGAGATATGCAAATATTTTCAATTGATTCTTGTTCAGGGCGTCGTTGACTATGACTGAGTACAATTTCAAGACATTCCAACATACTTGGAATGTCCAAGTGCATGGATCGCTTTTCGGATTTTCAAAAATTCATTAAAAATATTCTTCAAGAGATATGCAAATATATTCAACGGTTTCTTGTTCAGGGCATGCTTGACTATGACTGTGTACAATTTCAAGACATTCCAAGATACTTTTGGGGTCTTTTTTGACGAAAAAGTTAAGTCACTGCCTAAGTGCATGGATCGCTTTCCTGATTTTCAAAAATTCATTAAAAATATTCCTTAAGCGATATGCAAATATTTTCAACGGATTCTTGTTCAGGGCGTCGTTGACTATGACCGAGTACAATTTCAAGACATTCCAACATACTTTGAATGTCCAAGTACATGGATCGCTTTCCTGATTTTCAAAAGTTCATTAAAAATATTCTTCAAGAGATATGCAAATATATTCAACGGATTCTTGTTCAGGGCATGCTTGACTATGACTGTGTACAATTTCAAGACATTCCAAGATACTTTTGGGGCCTTTTTTGACAAAAAAGTTAAGTCACTGCCTAAGTGCATGGATTGCTTTCCTGATTTTCAAAAATTCATTAAAAATATTCCTTAAGAGATATGCAAATATTTTCAATTGATTCTTGTTCAGGGCGTCGTTGACTATGACTGAGTACAATTTCAAGACATTCCAACATACTTGGAATGTCCAAGTGCATGGATCGCTTTCCGGATTTTCAAAAATTCATTAAAAATATTCTTCAAGAGATATGCAAATATATTCAACGGATTCTTGTTCAGGGCATGCTTGACTATGACTGTGTACAATTTCAAGACATTCCAAGATACTTTTGGGGTCTTTTTTGACGAAAAAGTTAAGTCACTGCCTAAGTGCATGGATCGCTTTCCTGATTTTCAAAAATTCATTAAAAATATTCCTTAAGCGATATGCAAATATTTTCAACGGATTCTCGTTCAGGGCGTCGTTGACTATGACTGAGTACAATTTCAAGACATTCCAACATACTTGGAATGTCCAAGTGCATGGATCGCTTTCCGGATTTTCAAAAATTCATTAAAAATATTCTTCAAGAGATATGCAAATATATTCAATGGATTCTTGTTCAGGGCATGCTTGACTATGACTGTGTACAATTTCAAGACATTCCAAGATACTTTTGGGGTCTTTTTTGAATAAGAAGTTAAGTCACTGCCTAAGTGCACAGACTTTCCTCATTTCCAAAAATTCATTAAAAATATTCCTTAAGAGATATGCAAATATTTTCAATGGATTCTTGTTCAGGGCGTCGTTGACTATGACCGAGTACAATTTCAAGACATTCCAACATACTTGGAATGTCCAAGTGCATGGATCGCTTTCCGGATTTTCAAAAATTCATTAAAAATATTCTTCAAGAGATATGCAAATATATTCAACGGATTCTTGTTCAGGGCATGCTTGACTATGACTGTGTACAATTTCAAGACATTCCAAGATACTTTTGGGGTCTTTTTTGACGAAAAAGTTAAGTCACTGCCTAAGTGCATGGATCGCTTTCCTGATTTTCAAAAATTCATTAAAAATATTCCTTAAGCGATATGCAAATATTTTCAACGGATTCTTGTTCAGGGCGTCGTTGACTATGACCGAGTACAATTTCAAGACATTCCAACATACTTTGAATGTCCAAGTACATGGATCGCTTTCCTGATTTTCAAAAGTTCATTAAAAATATTCTTCAAGAGATATGCAAATATATTCAATGGATTCTTGTTCAGGGCATGCTTGACTATGACTGTGTACAATTTCAAGACATTCCAAGATACTTTTGGGGTCTTTTTTGACAAAAAAGTTAAGTCACTGCCTAAGTGCATGGATTGCTTTCCTGATTTTCAAAAATTCATTAAAAATATTCCTTAAGAGATATGCGAATATTTTCAATTGATTCTTGTTCAGGGCGTCGTTGACTATGACTGAGTACAATTTCAAAACATTCCAACATACTTGGAATGTCCAAGTGCATGGCTCGCTTTTCGGATTTTCAAAAATTAATTAAAAATATTCTTCAAGAGATATGCAAATATATTCAACGGTTTCTTGTTCAGGGCATGCTTGACTATGACTGTGTACAATTTCAAGACATTCCAAGATACTTTTGGGGTCTTTTTTGACAAAAAAGTTAAGTCACTGCCTCAGTGCATGGATTGCTTTCCTGATTTTCAAAAATTCATTAAAAATATTCCTTAAGCGATATGCAAATATTTTCAACGGATTCTTGTTCTGGGCGTCGTTGACTATGACTGAGTACAATTTCAAGACATTCCAACATACTTGGAATGTCCAAGTGCATGGATCGCTTTCCGGATTTTCAAAAATTCATTAAAAATATTCTTCAAGAGATATGCAAATATATTCAACGGATTCTTGTTCAGGGCATGCTTGACTATGACTGTGTACAATTTCAAGACATTCCAAGATACTTTTGGGGTCTTTTTTGAATAAAAAGTTAAGTCACTGCCTAAGTGCACAGACTTTCCTCATTTCCAAAAATTCATTAAAAATATTCCTTTAGAGATATGCAAATATTTTCAATGGATTCTTGTTCAGGGCTTCGTTGACTATGACTGAGTACAATTTCAAGACATTCCAACATACTTGGAATGTCCAAGTGCATGGATCGCTTTTCGGATTTTCAAAAATTCATTAAAAATATTCTTCAAGAGATATGCAAATATATTCAACGGTTTCTTGTTCAGGGCATGCTTGACTATGACTGTGTACAATTTCAAGACATTCCAAGATACTTTTGGGGTCTTTTTTGACGAAAAAGTTAAGTCACTGCCTAAGTGCATGGATCGCTTTCCTGATTTTCAAAAATTCATTAAAAATATTCCTTAAGCGATATGCAAATATATTCAATGGATTCTTGTTCAGGGCATGCTTGACTATGACTGTGTACAATTTCAAGACATTCCAAGATACTTTTGGGGTCTTTTTTGACAAAAAAGTTAAGTCACTTACCTAAGTGCATGGACCGCTTTCCTGATTTTCAAAAATTCATTAAAAATATTCCTTAAGAGATATGCAAATATTTTCAACGGATTCTTCTTCAGGGCGTCGTTGACTATGACTGAGTACAATTTCAAGACATTCCAACATACTTGGAATGTCCAAGTGCATGGATCGCTTTCCGGATTTTCAAAAATTCATTAAAAATATTCTTCAAGAGATATGCAAATATATTCAATGGATTCTTGTTCAGGGCATGCTTGACTATGACTGTGTACAATTTCAAGACATTCCAAGATACTTTTGGGGTCTTTTTTGACAAAAAAGTTAAGTCACTTACCTAAGTGCATGGATCGCTTTCCTGATTTTCAAAAATTCATTAAAAATATTCCTTAAGAGATATGCAAATATTTTCAACGGATTCTTCTTCAGGGCGTCGTTGACTATGACTAAGTACAATTTCAAGACATTCCAACATACTTGGAATGTCCAAGTGCATGGATCGCTTTCCGGATTTTCAAAAATTCATTAAAAATATTCTTCAAGAGATATGCAAATATATTCAATGGATTCTTGTTCAGGGCATGCTTGACTATGACTGTGTACAATTTCAAGACATTCCAAGATACTTTTGGGGTCTTTTTTGACAAAAAAGTTAAGTCACTTACCTAAGTGCATGGATCGCTTTCCTGATTTTCAAAAATTCATTAAAAATATTCCTTAAGAGATATGCAAATATTTTCAACGGATTCTTCTTCAGGGCGTCGTTGACTATGACCGAGTACAATTTCAAGACATTCCAACATACTTGGAATGTCCAAGTGCATGGATCGCTTTCCTGATTTTCAAAAGTTCATTAAAAATATTCTTCAAGAGATATGCAAATATATTCAACGGATTCTTGTTCAGGGCATGCTTGACTATGACTGTGTACAATTTCAAGACATTCCAAGATACTTTTGGGGTCTTTTTTGAAAAAAAAGTCAAGTCACTAAGTGCATCAGGGCAAATGGATCGTTTCCTCCGTCTCACCTTATTTTCTGCTGTGTGATCCATGGTGTCCAAACGTTTGTTTCCAGCGACTGGGCGACATGGATGAACTCCTGCAGCTTTAATGCTTTAAAAACAAACCAAAAACATCAAAAGTTAAGTCACTGCCTAAGTGCACGGATCGCTTTCCTAATTTTCAAAAATTCATTAAAAATATTCCTTAAGAGATATGCAAATATTTTCAACGGATTCTTGTTCAGGGTGTCGTTGACTATGACTGTGTACAATTTCAAGACATTCCAAGATACTTTTGGTTTTTTTCTGTTAAATCAATCAATCAATCAATCATTTTTTGTATAGCCCACAGTTTACAAAACATAGTTTGTCTCAGGGACTTCACAGGGTTGGTAACATCCTCTGTCCTTAGACCTTCGACCAGGGTAAGGAAAAACTACCAGCGAAAAAACTCTTCTAACAGGGAAAAGGGTAGAAACCTTAAGGAGAACCACAGTTGAGGGATCCACTCCCTGGACGGACAGACGTGCAGTAGATGTTACCAAAAACATACAATACACAATGACAAAGAATAAAAAGTGAAAAGTCTTTAAATGCCAGGATCATCTGTCACAGCCTGTCGTGAAGGCTGTTGTGGTCAGAGACTTGAAGATGACGGAGTCCTCTTTCCTGTCCTGACCTCATGTCGTTCACTGGTGTCAGCAGAACTGTAAGAGATTAAACATCAGTTAGAGAAGGTCTACATGTGAATTTATGGTCTACATGTGGATTTATGTGCTACATGTGGATTTATGGTCTACATGTGGATTTATGGTGTACATGTGGATGTATGGTGTACATGTGGATTTATGTGCTACATGTGGATTTATGGTCTAAATGTGGATTTATGGTCTACATGTCATGGGGGACATCGGGTAAGTGGTGAGGGTTGAGAAATTGAGGACGGGGTAGAGAAAGTGCGGCTCGTGCAAAGTCTGTGTGCTCATTAAGTGCATGATGGGAAATTCCTCCAGCAGTCTAAGCCTATGGCAGCATAAGATAGACTATTCTAATCAGGACATACCTGATCTAGCTTCGACTATAGTCTATGTTAAAAAGGTAGGTTTTCAGTCTCACCTTAAAGGCAGAGACAGAGTCAGACTGTCTGACTGAAAGCAGAAGTTGGTTCCACAGGAGAGGAGCCTGGTAGATAAATGTTCTACCACCGATTCTACTTCTAGTTATTTTAGGAATAACCAGTAGACCTGAGTTCAGGGTCTATTGGGTTGATATAAAGTGATTAAGTCACAAATATAAGAAGGTGCCTGATTATTCAGGGCCTTGTATGTGAGTAGAAGTATTTTAAAATCTATTCTACTTTTCACTGGGAGCCAGTGAAGAGAAGCCAAGACAGGAGTCGTATAATCACGTCGTCTGGTTCCAGTCAGTATCCGTGCTGCTGCGTTCTGGACAAGTTGAAGGCTTCTCAAGGACTTACTAGGACATCCAGACAGTAAGGAGTTACAGTAATCCAGCCTAGAGGTTATAAAGGCGTGGATAAGTTTCTCAGAGTCTTGTCGTGATATAATATTTCTAATTGTCTTAATGTTGCGAAGGTGGAAGAAGGCTGTTCTACATATATGCTTAATATGTTCATCCAGTGATAAATCCTGGTCAAACAGGACTCCTAGGTTCCTTACTGTAGTAGTTTGACATTACATGTAAGGTCACATGAGATTTAGAGCTGCTAAACTGGTGAAATAAATAGTAACTTTTGTGAGGGAAACAGTTTTTTTATGTTTAAGACCCTGCCAGGCCATAAATAATTCATCATAAAACAGAACTGCAAAAACCTGACCTCCAGTGGACAAAGGTGACATTACGTGTAGATGAAAAATGTATTCAAAGCTGCTGAATTTAAGTCACTGCCAGCCCATAAATAACTTGAGAAAACATTCAGGGTTCAGGCCATACAGAGTTTCACCGAGGGCCAGACTGTGGCACACATTTGTTCAGCCAGTTCAGCAGAGTGAGTGTGAGTGAAAGAGCGAGAGACTTCAAATAAGTGACTTATTTATTTATTTAACACAAAAGATTCAAGATGGAAAAAACATCAACACAAAGCAGAAAAGAAACAAAACGGCATCAAAGAAACATATAAAGGTTAAGTAGAAATTAAAGTCAAACAATCACAGGCTCTTTTCTTCAACGCAATAAAACAATACAGAGAAGAAAATACAGTTAGCTTTAAATAACAATAAAAACAAGAACTTATTCTTCATAAACCCTGTTGGCTTTAAACCCCACTTACACTGTGAATTAGAAATGGAAAAGAAAAAAGACTCAGCTTCACCCACTGAGGCTGAAGTGGCTGTGACGCCCCCTGCTGGTTGGACTAAAACCTCATTTAATCAGAAAAAGGAAGGAAGCAATAAAGTCCATTAGAGAAGGAGAGAACACAGGGATGGAGGAAATGGCAAAAAGAAAGGGCTGAAAGACATGAAAAAGAATGGAAGGAAAGAGAAAAGGAAAGCAATAAAAGGACAGCAAGGAAATAATTGAGTTTGTCGACTCACAGGGAAACCACATCAAGTCCAGTCGGTGAAATCCAGTCCATGTTTTGCTGCCGTTTCTGGACACATGAAAACACATGAAGTGAAAATTAACTTGACTATCGTCACAACAATGACAAACATTCAAACACATTCTACACATTAACATTTACTCAAAAAGATCAACTTTTCAAATAAGTCACAAATGTCCGGGTAAACTTATCGTTTGCCGCCGTCGTTAGCGTTACCCAGAGTGCACCACGTGGAGGTGACAGTCGGACTTGCACTCCTTTTTTTTTTTTTTTTTTTTTTTAAATCATTCATAATATTAGAGAGAAGAGAAACCCAACAATTCACACAATGAGCAAGCAATCGTGGCAACAGTGGAGAGAAAAAACTCCCTTTTAACAGGAAGAAATCTCTGGCAGAACCAGACTCAAAGTGTGCGGCCGTCTGCCTCGACCGGTTGGGGGGAATGGGAGGGGAACAGAAAGGACAAGAGGTGGTAACTTTTGTTAGTCAGTGGTTTTGGTTGGACGACCACAAGGAGGCCATTTTGTGCAGTTCATGTTGGGTTTTTTTCAGATTCTTGTGTTCCGTTCCTCCAGGTTTTGAATCCACTGATCCCATTTCCTCAAAGATCATCATGCAGATCCATCCATTTTCCAAGAGTAGATTCACTGAGGTGAATGAATTCCTCCATTTGCTGCATCATCGTGTTGACAAAGTTGTCCAGAAAGTTACTTTTGCATTTCCAAGCCATGATTCCAGTTTGTCCATCCTTGTGAGCAGATTTTTGTTTTGCTGTCACGTATGGAGAGTTCCGTCCAATCAGAGTTATCAATCCTCCGACACCTGCACCCGTTTACTGTCAACTAAGTTTTGCTAAGTGTACACATTTGTGTAACAACGACAACACAGGAAGATGAAACGACAGACCAAAGTAGAAGTGCATATTGACACAAACAAAAAAACACTCATCTTGTTTTGACAGCCGGTGTTCAGAGTTCGTCTAAGTTGTCCAGGACGTAAGAAGTCCACCAAGTGTTAGGGTCTCAATTCTGGAACAGATTAGGAAAAACAAAACTGAAAAGCAGTAGCAAAGTGTCATTGATGTCAAAAGGAGTCTAATATACTCACCACTGTAGGTTCTTGTGTAGTGGAAGTGGTTAACGAGCTCTGCAGAACTCTGATAACCTGTGCACCTGAACCAGGTGTTTTGGGGATAACTAACTAAGGTTAGCTAACCCTAACCCCCTCATTTGTTCCTTGTTGCAGAAAACGGCCCCTTGCCAAAAACTGCTGTAAAAATATCTTAATATTTATTTCCACTTTAAATGAGTCAGTCTTTTGAAGCTACTTCATCCTGAAATATGCATATCAAATATTAATATTTTTAAAAGGTGAACCTTTTAAAAATATTATTTTTTAAAGGTTCACCTTTTAAAGGCCATATTGTTTACGCAACTACACTGTTTTTATTGGGAAAAAAAAACTACAATAACTTTTGATTCTGATGCATTCTTATTTTTTGCAATGTCAGATTTTTCTAAAAACAGTATCCTACAAAAATATTGTTCATATTTTTTTCAACTTTAAATTGTCACTCTTTTAACGCTACTTCAGACAGATATACTCATCAAATACTATTTTTAAAATTCTAACCCTTTAAAGGCCATAATGTTTATGCAACTCTTTAAATCAACAAAAAAACTACAATCCTTTCCAATCAATCATAAAATACCTTTCAAGGACTATTTATTATTATCAGGCCCTGAGATGGTCAGTGATTGGAAGAAACATTGATTTTGATGCATTGTTAGTTTCTGTAGTGGCAGATGCAATTTAATAATCTTGTGATATGATGGATTTTGAACCGTCTCCTTCTATAAGCAAACTTTTTTCCAACTAAATAATTATTACCCTGTTTTGTTTAAAGATAAATAAACAAGAATAGGTTCAACCTGAACAAATATTTATTTTGCAAAGACGACCCTGAATGATGAAGACTGAAATATAAACATTGAATATGAAACATGGGGCAGTTGGGTGTGTTGTTGGAGATGGGGAGAAAGGAAGAGAGATGGTGAGTGAGTGCATCATGTGTGACTGAGTGAGGGAGTGAGGGAGTGAGGGAGCGAGCGAGCGAGCGAGCGAGCGAGAGTGAGTGAGTGAGTGAGTGAGTGAGCGAGCGAGAGTGAGCGAGCGAGCGTGACTGCGAGTGAACGAGCGAGATTTGGAGTCTCTGCTCCACCTGAGCTGAACTCTCACATTCACACATGATGAACTCTATGGCGTCATTATAGTGCCATATTCCGCGAGCATAAAAACATAATCAGCGAGCAGAAAGACCACTCTCCGCGCGCTCGCGAACACTCTCCGCGCGCTCGCGAACTCTCTCCGCGCGCTCGCGATCTCTCTCCGCACGCTCGCGGTCACTCTCTACGCTCTCGCTGTTTCTCTCTATAACTTCTGCTCGCTCGACTTTGCTGACTTTTGGCACTGGGGGGCGGGTATTGAATAGACGCCCCGTAACACCCCTCCTTTCTGATTGGTCACTTAAACGCCTGGGTCAGAGCCAATCCGTGGCAGAGTAGGGCGGGTCATCATTGCAGTTGGTGGCAGAAGAATGTGATTTAGAACGGCGGACGGAGATGTCAGAGAAAAAAGTGAAAGAATGAGTAGTATAAATAAAATTGACTTTTTCAAAACTACTCATTCTTTCACTTAATTAAAATGAAAAAGAAAAGGACATTTTAATAAAAATGAAAAAGACAAGGAGATTTTAATAAAATAGGTTGATTGATTGATTGATTATTCTTAACATGAAATGCAAATGCATTTCAGTTTAAATGTTAGACACGTTTTGCTTCCATAGAAACTGTTGGAGCTATTTATTTATTGTTATTATTTAGTGCTGTTTAGTTTAGTATTTTTGTTTAGTGAGTAGTTAGTTTTGGTTATTCTGTGCAACAGTGGCCTTTTGATTCACATAATTTGAAGTTTGATTTGAAATCATTATTTGTTTGACAAACGGCCACTACAGAAACTATGGGAACTATGAAAGTCTAGTCTGTTTTGATAACCCATGTGCTTTGATTTCAAGGAGCCTCCATCCTCCCTTGAAGCAAGTTCTTAATTTAAATATCTGTCTGTTCCTCTACTTACTTATTTTTTCTCCGTTCTAAATCACATTCTTCTGCCACCAACTGCAATGATGACCCGCCCTACTCTGCCTCGGATTGGCTCTGACCCAGGCGTTTAAGTGACCAATCAGAAAGGGGGGGTGTTACGGGGCGTCTATTCAATACCCGCCCCCCAGTGCCAAAAGTCAGCAAAGTCGAGCGAGCAGAAGTTACAGAGAGAAACAGCGAGAGCGTAGAGAGTGACCGCGAGCGCGCGGAGAGAGTTCACGAGCGCGCGGAGAGTGTTCGCGAGCGCGCGGAGAGTGGTCTTTCTGCTCGCTGATTATGTTTTTATGCTCGCGGAATATGGCACTATAATGACGCCATAGAACTCACTCACCATCTCCATCTTTTCCCTTCTCCCCATCGCCAACAACACACCAAACTGCCCCATGTTTCATATTCAATGTTCATATTTAAGTGTTCATCATTCAGTGTCCTTTACAAAATAAATGTTTTTTTAGGTTCAAACTATTATTGTATGTTTATTTATCTTAAAACAAAACCAGGTTATAATTGGGTTAGTAGGAAAAAAATGTTTTACTTGTAGTCGGAGACCGATTCAAAATCCATCATATATCACAAAATAAGATTACATTGGATCTGCTACTACAAACAACTAATGCATCAAAATCAATGTTTCTCCTAGTCACTGACCCATCTCAGGGTCTAATAACAACCAAATATTCCTTAAACCACACCAAACATTTCATTTCAAAAATGAAACAAACTTGAACCCTGAGTCTGTTTATATATCAAAAAACAACCTGTGTTTGAATCGTATTCAGTGCTTTGTGACTATAGTGATTTTTGTACACTTAAAAAATAATGGAAAAAACTAAATAATGAAAAGGGACGAGAGCAGCAGAAAACAACAATACTCATCTTCTTCTGACAGTTGGTGTTCAGATGTTCAAAGTTGTCCTGGACGTCAGAAATCCACCAAGCCTTGGGCTCGTTTTTCCTAATCTGAAACAGATTAGGAAAAACGAAACTGAAAAGCAGCATCAAACTTTCATTGATGTTCAAAGGAATCTGATATACTCACCACTGTAGGTTCTTCTTGTGCAGTGGGAGTCACCGATGAGATCAGGGAAGAGGCGACTGTAGACAAAAGTAGAGGTCAGTTTTCCGGCCAGTTTTCTGCTGCCTTTAACCAGCTCTGTGTCCCCTCTGAATTATTACCAAACACGGAGGTGCTCAGTTCTTCGTTTCACTCCTCCTGCCGAACCATATTGGACTCTGTGGCTCCATTTAAAACCGTGCAGCCCAAAGCTAAACCTGAGCCCTGGTTCAATGCGAGAACTCGCGCAGCCAGACAGGATTGCCGCATAGCTGAACGCAGGTGGAAAAAGGACAAGCTGCAGGTTTCTCGCCAAATCCTAAAAGACAGCTGGCGCTGCTACCAGAGCACTGTCAAAGAGTCCAGAAGAGAGCACCTGTCAAATATTATTGAATCAAACTCTCACAACCCACGTGTGTTATTTAAAACCATAGAGTCTGTTCTTGGCTCACCTCAGCCTGTGTGCACAGAGGAATCCCCTGAAATGTGCAATAGCTTCCTGCAGTTCTTCATTGATAAGGTTGCTACCACAAGGGCTCTAATCACCACACCTGTGTCTGACCCCTCTGACAGTGTGCTTTTCTCAGCTGTGCTTGATTCGTTTGAGCCCGTGTCTCTGATTGCCTTAGAAAAAGTGGTTGCCCAGATGAAGCCATCAGGCTCTCCCTGTGACACTGTCCCGCCTCACTTTTTTAAAGAGGTATTTCCTTGTATAGGGCAGTCAGTCCTGGCCATTATTAACAGCAGTCTGTCTTCTGGTGTTGTCCCCCAATGTTTTAAACATGCTGTTGTACAACCCCTGCTTAAGAAACCTGGCCTTGATCGTGTTATGCTAGCCAATTATAGACCTATCTCCAAGCTGCCTTTTATTTCAAAGATCCTGGAAAAAGTTGTCCACGCCCAGTTGCAGTCGTTCCTGGACGAGCATGATATTCTGGAGATTTTCCAGTCTGGCTTTAAAACAAGGCAAAGTACAGAGTCAGCTTTATTAAGAGTGTTCAATGACATCCTCCTGACGGTTGATTCTGGAGACTCTGTGATCCTTGTCCTGCTGGACCTAACTGCAGCGTTTGACACTGTGGACCACAATATTTTAGTGGCACGCTTGCAGCACCTAGTGGGCATTAGTGGTAGCGCCCTTAATTGGTTTAGATCGTATCTTGAGGGAAGATCTATGTGTGTACGCCTCGGTGGCTCTGAGTCCCGCTCTGCTCCACTGTCATATGGGGTTCCACAGGGCTCAATTTTAGGGCCCCTGCTCTTCTCCCTGTATCTGCTTCCCCTGGGCTCCATCTTGAGAAAACATGGCATCTCATTTCATTTTTATGCAGACAACAGTCAGATTTATGTCCCACTGAGTAAGAAAAATGCCTGTCTGCAACCACTTCTATTATGTCTTGATGACATAAAAGCATGGATGTCACTGAACTTTTTAAAATTTAATGAAAAGAAGACGGAAGTCATAATGTTTGGTCCTAGCGGCTCTAGTGAACCCCCCCCTGCTGATTTGGGCCCTTTGGCATCGTATGTGAAGCCTTTAGTGACAAACTTAGGTTTTATTATGGACAGTGATTTTAAATTGGACCGGCAAATTGGGGCAACAGTAAAGTCCAGCTTTTTTCACCTCAGGCAGCTGGCAAAGGTGAGGCCCTTTCTCTCACAAAAGCACTTTGAAACAGTAATCCATGCCTTTGTTACATCTCGGCTGGATTACTGTAACGCTCTTTATCTTGGAGTCAGCCAGTCCTTCCTCTCACGTCTCCAGTTGGTCCAGAACGCTGCTGCTCGCCTCTTAACTGGAGCACGTAAGAGGGAGCACATTACTCCCATTTTGGCCTCCCTTCACTGGCTGCCTGTGCATTTTAGAGTCCATTTTAAGATTCTTTTATTTGTTTTTAAATCTTTAAATGGTCTTGCCCCGCCTTACCTCTCTGAGCTTCTCCATCCTTACACTCCTGCTCGGTGCCTCAGGTCAGCTGATCAGCTGCTCCTGGAGGTACCGAGGTCTAAACGGAAGCTCAGAGGGGAAAGAGCTTTCTCCATTGCCGGTCCCAAACTTTGGAACGCCCTCCCGCTTCATATTAGACAGGCCCCCTCACTGTCCATTTTTAAAACTCATCTTAAAACACATTTTTATTCTTCTGCGTTCAACTCAGCATGAGACTCTGCTCTTGTTTTAGTGTTTTATTGTTTAAACATTTTTATTGTTTTATAGTTTTATTGTTTTTTTTATTATTTAAACATTGTTACTGTTTTATAGTTTTATTGTTTTTATTTTGTCTCCTATGTTTTATGTGCCATGTTTTATTTATTGTACTGTTAAGCACTTTGTACCAGCTTTAGCTGCCTAAAGCGCTCTATAAATAAAGTTGAGTTGAGTTGAGTTGAGTCAACAACAATGACGCAAAGAAAAATAAATATCACCATTCTCCTCCTCTTCCGACAATCTGTGTTCAGAGTTCGTCGAAGTTGTCCAGAACGTCCACCAAGCACCGCCTCGAGGTCGACCATGTTGGGTCTCCATTCTGGAACAGATTAGGAAAAACAAAACTGAAAAGCAGTATCAAACTGTCATTGATGTCCAAAGGAATCTGATATACTCACCACTGCAGGTTCTTCTTGTGCAGTAGGAGTCACCGATGACATCAGGGAAGATGCGACTGTAGGGTAGAACGTCCAACAAGCACCACCTTGAGGGCGACCATGTTGGGTCACCCTTCTGGAACAGATTAGGAAAAACAAACAAATTAACAGAGACAAAAGCAGCAGCAAACACAACTACTAACAATACTCATCCTCTTCCGACAGCTAGTGTTTAGAGTTTGAAGTTGTCAAGGACCTAGGAAGTCCACCAAGCCTTGGGTCTCCATTCTGAAACAGATTAGGAAAAACAAAACTGAAAAGCAGTATCAAACTGTCATTGATGTCATAAGGAATCTGATATACTCACCACTGTAGGTTCTTCTTGTGCAGTGGGAGTCACCGACCAGATCAGGGAAGAGGCGACTGTAGACGAAAGTAGAGGTCAACAATAACTCAAACAAAAATATCACCATACTCATCCTCTTCCAACAGTCTGTGTTCAGAGTTCGTCGAAGTTGTCCAGAACGTCCACCAAGCCCCGGCTCGAGGTCGACCATGTTGGGTCTCCATTCTGGAACAGATTAGGAACAACAAACAAATTAACAGAGACAAACGCAGCAAACACAACAACTTACAATACTCATCCTCTTCTGACAGCTGGTGTTCAGAGTTCGTCAATGTTGTCCTGGACATACACCAGGCGTGACCGTTCCATCACAAGGTCCATGTCGGGTCTCGATTCTGGAACAGAAAATTTGTGTCCAGCCATGGCAAAAGGGTTCACATGTCTACTTCGGGACATTTGGAGTTATTTACAGATTCCAAAAGTGTGATATCTAAGCTTTCCAACAATGTCAAACCCATGTCCATCTGATAATTTTTGAAGAAGATGTGGTCATTTGAATGTAGACACTCCTCAAACTGCTTTAGGGAGAAATTCAGCCTGAAAGATTTCGACCCTCTTGAGGAGCCAGGCCAATAGCTGCTTATTTGCATGACATTAACATGGTCACAACCCCCCACCCAGTCTAGCTGTCAGTGACATCTGATGTCTGTTAGCCCACAGGACAGTAACAGTGTAGCAGTTTGGAAAAAAAAAGGAATGAATGTAGTTCATGTCAATGTAAGGCAAGGCAAGGCAAGTTTATTTGTATAGCACATTTCAACAACAAGGTAATTCAAAGTGCTTTACATAAAGCATTAAAAAGCATAGAAAAGAGACATTTATAAAATCAGATATAACATCAAAATAAAAACAAGCAGGTAAAATTTAAAGATTAAGATTAAAAAATAAAATAGATACAAATAAAATAAAAAGATAACAAATAAAATCAAGAGTATATATAAGGAATAAAGGTTACAGTGCAGTATTGGAAATGACTGAAATGCAGCGGCAAACAGAAAAGTCTTCACTCTTGATTTAAAAGAGGTGAGAGTTTCAGCAGACCTACAGTTTTCTGGGAGTTTGTTCCAGATATATGGTGCATAGAACTAAAATAAAGAAATAAAATATATCTAAGTGTGTGAAGGAATATTTTCCAGACCATGGACTATATTATCATCTTCAATACCAGTTCCTCCCCCACAATGTGGCTGTACCCACTCTGTCCATCACAGTTGATATGCGGACTAAATGATGACATCACAAACGCACCCTCTTCTGTGCTGTAACCTTTGGTGCTGGGCATGTGAAGAATTTTGCCTCATCAGAACAGAAAGGCCGGATTTTTTCAAAAAGATACGTCTGCCTGTCCATGGTCAGTCCAGGTGGGGCCAGGACGGGGAGACTGTCAACAGGGGGCAGAACTCCTGGGTTGCGCAGTAGCTGAAACTCGATAGGCTCTGCATCACTGTGAGTTTGAGCAAGCACCACACCTGGTCTGTTGGCATCAAAGCTGTGACAGAATAGAAGCACACAACAGGATATTTAAAACATGGCTCACTGTTCACATGGAACACTATTATGTTCATTCGTGATTTTTTTATTCATAAAATGCAGAATTTTGAATATAAATACCTAAAGTTCTGATAACTCTTGATCTGTGGGAGCTTTTGAAAGTAGGGACTCAGATGTGTCTGCCAGTCGATGGTCTTTACTATCACTCTGCCATCTGCCGTTCCAACAAGCTGCGGAATATTGAGGCGACTTTCAGCAGAGCTGTGTTCCACTACCTGTTGACAGCAAGAACCACAATGAAAATAATTATTTTATTTTTCCAAAAAAATCACATTTTACACATTACATATTGCAGTCTATATAAGCATTTGGCTATTGTATAGAAATCAATTTATACACATACCAAGAGCCTTAGCCGACCTCATGTATTGACGCCACACTGAGGCCTTGGACACATGGGTTGGCAGCAACTTCACATGCCAATCCTTATGCCCAGGATTCTGAAAAAAAAATAAAAAATACTTATTTCAGATCATGGTTCATGTTAAAAGGCATTTAATCACTGAATCAGTATAGATTGATCAGTAGTATTGCTTGAATTATGTGTGAATGCCACACCTTTATGTGCATGAATTGCACGTGTAATTAACACGTTCATCACACATTGTGTTAATCATGTGTGATTCATGCATGCAAAGGTGTGGCATTCACACATCATTCAATGCAATGTTAGGTTTCGAACACGGGAGTTTCGTCTCAAAGCATTTGAATTATCAAACTGAACCTGCGGGTGTACAAAATCTCAAAGAGGGCCGTGACATGCTCCTCTTACGGCTTATAATACGCTCATCTGACCGAACAAAAGTTTCGATGTGCGCATCATTCTCATTGTAATAATACAGTACCGAGCTAGCGAGCTAAGCTAGCGAGCTAAGCAAGCATGGCTAATAACAATGTAGCCAAACGGCGTTATGAAACGCACAGTGGATTATTAAAAGACAGCTTCCCTATGTGCGTCTGTATGTGACTTTGAATGAACACTAACATAACATCGATTAACAACGTTAAGGAAAACTCACCCCATAAGAACATGAGTTCCTCTGATCATGAGGTCCGGGCTTGCTTCCTTTTCGTTGCAGTTTTACGTCTGTTCGCCTCCAAAAGTCCAATTCGATAGGAGATAGAGCGGTGCTGGCGTCATGTCATCATCTCAGACAACTACCGTGTGTGTCCTGCTCTCTTTCAGCCGCGGAATAATCCTCTGTTTGTTGTTTTTGTGACGATGAAGTCTGCTAACACGTTAGCATAAAGATCGCTAGCTTAAAATGCTAACAGTCCACACACAGCAGTCTCTGTACGTTCGCTGTCCTTGTCCGTGAAGAAGCTGCTCAGCCACAGACTTATTGTCCTTTTCTCTTTGTCTTCCTTTGTCAAACAAAGCTTTGATGATGACTGCTTTGATGATATTCACGCTTTAATTTCGCACTGCACACACACACACTGCACACATACGCTGGACATTCGACACACTCTCTCTCCCTCTCCCTGTCTCTCTCTCTCTCTCTCCGTATAATTAGCCATGTGTATTCTCTGTGATCGTCAGCTGATTGGCTGAAAAAGCCGATTGGCTGACACTGTTTTCTTCACTTTTAAGTTTTCACAAAGCATTATGGGTAATGGATTGGTTCACATGGTGTAACAGCTTCCTGGTGAACCAATGTGTTTTTACAAGGAGGGTCACATTTGATTTATGGCTGCTGAATTATTCAGACTGCTCTCTGGTGGACAAAGTTGTTATTACATGTAAGGTCAAATCTGATTTATGGCTGCTGGGTTCTTCAAATTGCCCTCTAGTGGATAAAGGTGTCATTACATGTAAGCTCAAATTTGATGTATGGATACTTAATTATTTCAACTGCCCTCTATTGGACAAGTTTGACATTACAAGTAAGGTCAAATCTGATTCATGGCTGCTGGGTTCTTCAAACAGGCCTCAAGTGGACAAACATGTCATTACATGTAAGCTCAAATTTGATGTATGGATACTTAATTATTTCAACTGCCCTCTAGTGGACAAGTTTGACATTACAAGTAAGGTCAAATCTGATTCATGGCTGCTGGGTTCTTCAAACTGCCCTCTAGTGGACAAACATGTCGTTACATGTAAGCTCAAATTTGATGTATGGATACTTAATTATTTCAACTGCCCTCTAGTGGACAAGTTTGACATTACAAGTAAGTTCAAATCTGATTTATGGGTGCTGGATTGGTCAGACTGCCCTCTGGTGGACAAATGTGTTATTACATGTAAGGTCAAATCTGATTTATGGCTGCTAAATTCTTCAGACTGCCCTCTAGTGGAAAAAGATGTCATTACATGTAAGGTCAAATTTGACTTTTGGCTGCTGGATTCTTCAGACTGCCCTCTGGTGGATAAACATGTCATTACATGCACGCTCAAATTTGATTTATAGCTGATAAATTATTTCAACTGCCCTCTAGTGGACAAGTTTGACATTACAAGTAAGGTCAAATCTGATTTATGGCTGCTGGATTGGTCAGACTGCCCTCTGGTGGACAAATGTGTCATTACATGTAAGCTCAAATCTGATTTATGGCTGTTAAATTCTTCAGACTGCCCTCTAGTGGATAAAGGTGTCATTACATGTAAGGTCAAATTTGACTTTTGGCTGCTGGATTCTTCAGACTGCCCTCTGGTGGATAAACATGTCATTACATGCACGCTCAAATTTGATTTATAGCTGCTTAATTATTTCAACTGCCCTCTAGTGGACAAGTTTGACATCACAAGTAAGGTCAAATCTGATTTATGGCTGCTGGATTGGTCAGACTGCCCTCTGGTGGACAAATGTGTCATTACATGTAAGCTCAAATCTGATTTATGGCATGCTAAATTCTTCGGACTGCCCTCTAGTGGATAAAGGTGTCATTACATGTAAGCTCAAATTTGATGTATGGATACCTAATTATTTCAACTGCCCTCTAGTGGACAAGTTTGACATTACAAGTAAGGTCAAATCTGATTTATGGCTGCTGGATTGGTCAGACTGCCCTCTGGTGGACAAAGGTGTTATTACATGTAAGGTCAAATCTGATTTATGGCTGCTAAATTCTTCAGACTGCCCTCTAGTGGAAAAAGATGTCATTACATGTAAGGTCAAATTTGACTTTTGGCTGCTGGATTCTTCAGACTGCCCTCTGGTGGATAAACATGTCATTACATGCACGCTCAAATTTGATTTATAGCTGATAAATTATTTCAACTGCCCTCTAGTGGACAAGTTTGACATTACAAGTAAGGTCAAATCTGATTTATGGCTGCTGGATTGGTCAGACTGCCCTCTGGTGGACAAATGTGTCATTACATGTAAGCTCAAATCTGATTTATGGCTGTTAAATTCTTCAGACTGCCCTCTAGTGGATAAAGGTGTCATTACATGTAAGGTCAAATTTGACTTTTGGCTGCTGGATTCTTCAGACTGCCCTCTGGTGGATAAACATGTCATTACATGCACGCTCAAATTTGATTTATGGATACTAAATTATTTCAACTGCCCTCTGGTGGACAAACATGTCATTATATGTTATGTCAAATCTGATTTATAGCTGCTTAATTATTTCAACTGCCATCTAGTGGACAAGTTTGACATTACAAGTAAGGTCAAATCTGATTTATGGCTGCTGGATTGGTCAGACTGCCCTCTGGTGGACAAATGTGTCACTACATGTAAGCTCAAATCTGATTTATGGCATGCTAAATTCTTCAGACTGCTCTCTAGTGGATAAAGGTGTCATTACATGTAAGCTCAAATCTGATTTATGGCATGCTAAATTCTTCAGACTGCTCTCTAGTGGATAAAGGTGTCATTACATGTAAGCTCAAATTTGATGTATGGATACCTAATTATTTCAACTGCCCTCTAGTGGACAAGTTTGACATTGCAAGTAAGGTCAAATCTGATTTATGGCTGCTGGATTGGTCAGACTGCCCTCTGGTGGACAAATGTGTCATTACATGTAAGCTAAAATCTGATTTATGGCATGCTAAATTCTTGGAACTGCCCTTTAGTGGATAAAGGTGTCATTACATGTAAGCTCAAATTTAATGTATGGATACTTAATTATTTCAACTGCCCTCTAGTGGACAAGTTTGACATTACAAGTAAGGTCAAATCTGACAAAAAAGCTAAGTCACTGCGTAAGTGCATGGTTCGCTTTCCTGATTTTCAAAAATTCATTTAAAATATTTGTTAGGCGATATGCAAATATTTTCAACGGATTCTTGTTCAGGGTGTCGTTGACTATGACTGAGTACAATTTCAAGACATTCCAACATACTTGGAATGTCCAAGTGCATGGATCGCTTTCCGGATTTTCAAAAATTCATTAAAAATATTCTTCAAGAGATGTGCAAATATATTCAACGGATTCTTGTTCAGGGCATGCTTGACTATGACTGTGTACAATTTCAAGACATTCCAAGATGCTTTTGGGGTCTTTTTTGACAAAAAAGTTAAGTCACTGCCTAAGTGCATCGATCGCTTTCCTGATTTTCAAAAATTCATTAAAAATATTCCTTAAGCGATATGCAAATATTTACAACGGATTCTTGTTCAGGGCGTCGTTGACTATGACTGAGTACAATTTCAAGACATTCCAACATACTTGGAATGTCCAAATGCATGGATCGCTTTCCTGATTTTGAAAAATTCTATAAAAATATTCTTCAAGAGATATGCAAATATATTCAACGGATTCTTGTTCAGGACATGCTTGACTATGACTGTGTACAATTTCAAGACATTCCAAGATACTTTTGGGGTCTTTTTTGAATAAAAAGTTAAGTCACTGCCTAAGTGCACAGACTTTCCTCATTTTCAAAAATTCATTAAAAATATTCCTTAAGAGATATGCAAATATTTTCAATGGATTCTTTTTCAGGGCGTCGTTGACTATGACTGAGTACAATTTCAAGACATTCCAACATACTTGGAATGTTCAAGTGCATGGATCGCTTTCCGGATTTTCAAAAATTCATTAAAAATATTCTTCAAGAGATATGCAAATATATTCAACGGTTTCTTGTTCAGGGCATGCTTGACTATGACTGTGTACAATTTCAAGACATTCCAAGATACTTTTGGGGTCTTTTTTGAATAAAAAGTTGTCACTGCCTAAGTGCACAGACTTTCCTCATTTTCAGAAATTCATTAAAAATATTCCTTAAGCGATATGCAAATATTTTCAACAGATTCCTGTTCAGGGCGTCGTTGACTATGACTGAGTACAATTTCAAGACATTCCAACATACTTGGAATGTCCAAGTGCATGGATCGCTTTCCTGATTTTCAAAAGTTCATTAAAAATATTCTTCAAGAGATATGCAAATATATTCAACGTATTCTTGTTCAGGGCATGCTTGACTATGACTGTGTACAATTTCAAGACATTCCAAGATACTTTTGGGGTCTTTTTTGAATAAAAAGTTAAGTCACTGCCTTAGTGAACAGACTTTCCTCATTTTCAAAAATTCATTAAAAATATTCCTTAAGAGATATGCAAATATTTTCAACAGATTCTTGTTCAGGGCGTCGTTGACTATGACTGAGTACAATTTCAAGACATTCCAACATACTTGGAATGTCCAAGTGCATGGATAGCTTTCCTGATTTTCAAAAATTCATTAAAAATATTCTTCAAGAGATATGCAAATATATTCAACGGTTTCTTGTTCAGGGCATGCTTGACTATGACTGTGTACAATTTCAAGACATTCCAAGATACTTTTGGGGTCTTTTTTGACGAAAAAGTTAAGTCACTGCCTAAGTGCATTGATCGCTTTACGGATTTTCAAAAATTCATTAAAAATATTCTTCAAGAGATATGCAAATATATTCAACGGATTCTTGTTCAGGGCATGCTTGACTATGACTGTGTACAATTTCAAAACATTCCAACATACTTGGAATGTCCAAGTGCATGGATCGCTTTCCTGATTTTCAAAAGTTCATTAAAAATATTCTTCAAGAGATATGCAAATATATTCAACGGATTCTTGTTCAGGGCATGCTTGACTATGACTGTGTACAATTTCAAGACATTCCAAGATACTTTTGGGGTCTTTTTTGAATAAAAAGTTAAGTCACTGCCTAAGTGCACAGACTTTCCTCATTTTCAAAAATTCATTAAAAATATTCCTTAAGAGATATGCAAATATTTTTAATGGATTCTTGTTCAGGGCGTTGTTGACTATGACTGAGTACTATTTCAAGACATTCCAACATACTTGGAATGTCCAAGTGCATGGATCGCTTTCCGGATTTTCAAAAATTCATTAAAAATATTCTTCAAGAGATATGCAAAAATATTCAACGGATTCTTGTTCAGGGCATGCTTGACTATGACTGTGTACAATTTCAAGACATTCCAAGATACTTTTGGGGTCTTTTTTGACGAAAAAGTTAAGTCACTGCCTAAGTGCATGGATCGCTTTCCTGATTTTCAGAAATTCTTTAAAAATATTCCTTAAACGATATGCAAATATTTTCAACGGATTCTTGTTCAGGGCGTCGTTGACTATGACTGAGTACAATTTCAAGACATTCCAACATACTTGGAATGTCCAAATGCATGGATCGCTTTCCTGATTTACAAAAGTTCATTAAAAATATTCTTCAAGAGATATGCAAATATATTCAACGGATTCTTGTTCAGGGCATGCTTGACTATGACTGTGTACAATTTCAAGACATTCCAAGATACTTTTCGGGTCTTTTTTGAATAAAAAGTTAAGTCACTGCCTAAGTGCAGACTTTCCTCATTTTCAAAAATTCAATAAAAATATTCCTTAAGAGATATGCAAATATTTTCAATTGATTCTTGTTCAGGGCGTCGTTAACTATGACTGAGTACAATTTCAAGACATTCCAACATACTTGGAATGTCCAAGTGCATGGATCGCTTTTCGGATTTTCAAAAATTCATTAAAAATATTCTTCAAGAGATATGCAAATATATTCAACGGATTCTTGTTCAGGGCATGCTTGACTATGACTGTGTACAATTTCAAGACATTCCAAGATACTTTTGGGGTCTTTTTTGAATAAAAAGTTAAGTCACTGCCTAAGTGCATGGATCGCTTTCCTCATTTTCAAAAATTCATTAAAAATATTCCTTAAGCGATATGCAAATATTTTCAACGGATTCTTGTTCAGGGCGTCGTTGACTATGACTGAGTACAATTTCAAAACATTCCAAGATACTTTTGGGGTCTTTTTTGAATAAAAAGTTAAGTCACTGCCTAAGTGCACAGACTTTCATCATTTTCAAAAATTCATTAAAAATATTCCTTAAGAGATATGCAAATATTTTCAATGGATTCTTGTTCAAGGCGTCGTTGACTATGACGAGTACAATTTCAAGACATTCCAACATACTTGGAATGTCCAAGTGCATGGATCAATTTCCTGATTTTCAAAAGTTCATTAAAAATATTCTTCAAGAGATATGCAAATATATTCAACGGATTCTTGTTCAGGGCATGCTTGACTATGACTGTGTACAATTTCAAGACATTCCAAGATACTTTTGGGGTCTTTTTTGAATAAAAAGTTAAGTCACTGCCTAAGTGCATGGATCGCTTTCCTGATTTTCAAAAATTCATTAAAAATATTCCTTAAGAGATATGCAAATATTTTCAACGGATTCTTGTTCAGGGCGTCGTTGACTATGACTGAGTACAATTTCAAGACATTCCAACATACTTGGAATGTCCAAGTGCATGGATCGCTTTCCTGATTTTCAAAAGTTCATTAAAAATATTCTTCAAGAGATATGCAAATATATTCAACGGATTCTTGTTCAGGGCATGCTTGACTATGACTGTGTACAATTTCAAGACATTCCAAGATACTTTTGGGGTCTTTTTTGACAAAAAAGTTAAGTCACTGCCTAAGTGCATGGATCGCTTTCCTGATTTTCAAAAATTCATTAAAAATATTCCTTAAGCGATATGCAAATATTTTCAATGGATTCTTGTTCAGGGCGTTGTTGACTATGACGGAGTACAATTTCAAGACATTCCAACATACTTGGAATGTCCAAGTGCCTGGATCGCTTTTCGGATTTTCAAAAATTCATTAAAAATATTCTTCAAGAGATATGCAAATATATTCAACGGATTCTTGTTCAGGGCATGCTTGACTATGACTGTGTACAATTTCAAGACATTCCAAGATACTTTTGGAGTCTTTTTTGACAAAAAAGTTAAGTCACTGCCTAAGTGCATGGAACGCTTTCCTGATTTTCAAAAATTCATTAAAAATATTCCTTAAGCGATATGCAAATATTTTCAACGGATTCTTGTTCAGGGCGTCGTTGACTATGACTGAGTACAATTTCAAGACATTCCAACATACTTGGAATGTCCAAGTGCATGGATCGCTTTCCTGATTTTCAAAAGTTCATTAAAAATATTCTTCAAGAGATATGCAAATATATTCAACGGATTCTTGTTCAGGGCATGCTTGACTATGACTGTGTACAATTTCAAGACATTCCAAGATACCTTTGGGGTCTTTTTTGAATAAAAAGTTAAGTCACTGCCTAAGTGCACAGACTTTCATCATTTTCAAAAATTCATTAAAAATATTCCTTAAGAGATATGCAAATATTTTCAATGGATTCTTGTTCAGGGCGTCGTTGACTATGACCGAGTACAATTTCAAGACATTCCAACATACTTGGAATGTCCAAGTGCATGGATCGCTTTCCGGATTTTCAAAAATTCATTAAAAATATTCTTCAAGAGATATGCAAATATATTCAACGGATTCTTGTTCAGGGCATTCTTGACTATGACTGTGTACAATTTCAAGACATTCCAAGATACTTTTGGGGTCTTTTTTGACGAAAAAGTTAAGTCACTGCCTAAGTGCATGGATCGCTTTCCTGATTTTCAGAAATTCTTTAAAAATATTCCTTAAACGATATGCAAATATTTTCAACGGATTCTTGTTCAGGACGTCGTTGACTATGACTGAGTACAATTTCAAGACATTCCAACATACTTGGAATGTCCAAGTGCATGGATCGCTTTCCTGATTTTCAAAAGTTCATTAAAAATATTCTTCAAGAGATATGCAAATATATTCAACGGATTCTTGTTCAGGGCATTCTTGACTATGACTGTGTACAATTTCAAGACATTCCAAGATACTTTTGGGGTCTTTTTTGACGAAAAAGTTAAGTCACTGCCTAAGTGCATGGATCGCTTTCCTGATTTTCAGAAATTCTTTAAAATTATTCCTTAAACGATATGCAAATATTTTCAACGGATTCTTGTTCAGGACGTCGTTGACTATGACTGAGTACAATTTCAAGACATTCCAACATACTTGGAATGTCCAAGTGCATGGATCGCTTTCCTGATTTTCAAAAGTTCATTAAAAATATTCTTCAAGAGATATGCAAATATATTCAACGGATTCTTGTTCAGGGCATGCTTGACTATGACTGTGTACAATTTCAAGACATTCCAAGATACTTTTGGGGTCTTTTTTGAATAAAAAGTTAAGTCACTGCCTAAGTGCACAGACTTTCCTCATTTTCAAAAATTCATTAAAAATATTCCTTAAGAGATATGCAAATATTTTCAATTGATTCTTGTTCAGATCGTCGTTGACTATGACTGAGTACAATTTCAAGACATTCCAACATACTTGGAATGTCCAAGTGCATGGATCGATTTCCTGATTTTCAAAAATTCATTAAAAATATTCCTTAAGCGATATGCAAATATTTTCAACGGATTCTTGTTCAGGGCGTCGTTGACTATGACTGAGTACAATTTCAAGACATTCCAACATACTTGGAATGTCCAAGTGCATGGATCGCTTTCCTGATTTTCAAAAGTTCATTAAAAATATTCTTCAAGAGATATGCAAATATATTCAACGGATTCTTGTTCAGGGCATGCTTGACTATGACTGAGTACAATTTCAAGACATTCCAACATACTTGGAATGTCCAAGTGCATGGATCGCTTTCCTGATTTTCAAAAGTTCATTAAAAATATTCTTCAAGAGATATGCAAATATATTCAACGGATTCTTGTTCAGGGCATGCTTGACTATGACTGTGTACAATTTCAAGACATTCCAAGATACTTTTGGGGTCTTTTTTGACAAAAAAGTTAAGTCACTGCCTAAGTGCATGGATCGCTTTCCTGATTTTCAAAAATTCATTTAAAATATTCCTGAAGCGATATGCAAATATTTTCAACGGATTCTTGTTCAGGGCGTCGTTGACTATGACTGAGTACAATTTTAAGACATTCCAACATACTTGGAATGTCCAAGTGCATGGATCGCTTTCCTGATTTTCAAAAATTCATTAAAAATATTCCTTAAGCGATATGCAAATATATTCAACGGATTCTTGTTCAGGGCATGCTTGACTATGACTGTGTACAATTTCAAGACATTCAAAGATACTTTTGGGGTCTTTTTTGACGAAAAAGTTAAGTCACTGCCTAAGTGCATGGATCACTTTCCTGATTTTCAGAAATTCTTTAAAAATATTCCTTAAACGATATGCAAATATTTTCAACGGATTCTTGTTCAGGGCATCGTTGACTATGACTGAGTACAATTTCAAGACATTCCAAGATACTTGGAATGTCCAAGTGCATGGATCGCTTTCCTGATTTTCAAAAGTTCATTAAAAATATTCTTCAAGAGATATGCAAATATATTCAACGGATTCTTGTTCAGGGCATGCTTGACCATGACTGTGTACAATTTCAAGACATTCCAAGATACTTTTGGGGTCTTTTTTGAATAAAAAGTTAAGTCACTGCCGAAGTGCACAGACTTTCCTCATTTTCAAAAATTCATTAAAAATATTCCTTAAGAGATATGCAAATATTTTCAATTGATTCTTGTTCAGGGCGTCGTTGACTATGACTGAGTACAATTTCAAGACATTCCAACATACTTGGAATGTCCAAGTGCATGGATCGCTTTTTGGATTTTCAAAAATTCATTAAAAATATTCTTCAAGAGATATGCAAATATATTCAACGGATTCTTGTTCAGGGCATGCTTGACTATGACTGTGTACAATTTCAAGACATTCCAAGATACTTTTGGGGTCTTTTTTGACAAAAAAGTTAAGTCACTGCCTAAGTGCATGGACCGCTTTCCTGATTTTCAAAAATTCATTAAAAATATTCCTTAAACGATATGCAAATATTTTCAACGGATTCTTGTTCAGGGCGTCGTTGACTATGACTGAGTACAATTCCAAGACATTCCAACATACTTGGAATGTCCAAGTGCATGGATCGATTTCCGGATTTTCAAAAATTCATTAAAAATATTCTTCAAGAGATATGCAAATATATTCAACGGATTCTTGTTCAGGGCATGCTTGACTATGACTGTGTACAATTTCAAGACATTCCAAGATACTTTTGGGGTCTTTTTTGAATAAAAAGTTAAGTCACTGCCTAAGTGCACAGACTTTCCTCATTTTCAAAAATTCATTAAAAATATTCCTTAAGAGATATGCAAATATTTTCAATTGATTCTTGTTCAGATCGTCGTTGACTATGACTGAGTACAATTTCAAGACATTCCAACATACTTGGAATGTCCAAGTGCATGGATCGCTTTCCTGATTTTCAAAAATTCATTAAAAATATTCCTTAAGCGATATGCAAATATATTCAACGGATTCTTGTTCAGGGCATGCTTGACTATGACTGTGTACAATTTCAAGACATTCCAAGATACTTTTGGGGTCTTTTTTGACAAAAAAGTTAAGTCACTGCCTAAGTGCATGGATCGCTTTCCTGATTTTCAAAAATTTATTAAAAATATTCCTTAAGCGATATGCAAATATTTTCAACGGATTCTTGTTCAGGGCGTCGTTGACTATGACTGAGTACAATTTCAAGACATTCCAACATACTTGGAATGTCCAAGTGCATGGATCGCTTTCCTGATTTTCAAAAGTTCATTAAAAATATTCTTCAAGAGATATGCAAATATATTCAACGGATTCTTGTTCAGGGCATGCTTGACTATGACTGTGTACAATTTCAAGACATTCCAAGATACTTTTGGGGTCTTTTTTGACAAAAAAGTTAAGTCACTGCCTAAGTGCATGGATCGCTTTCCTGATTTTCAAAAATTCATTAAAAATATTCCTTAAGCGATATGCAAATATTTTCAACGGATTCTTGTTCAGGGCGTCGTTGACTATGACTGAGTACAATTCCAAGACATTCCAACATACTTGGAATGTCCAAGTGCATGGATCGATTTCCGGATTTTCAAAAATTCATTAAAAATATTCTTCAAGAGATATGCAAATATATTCAACGGATTCTTGTTCAGGGCATGCTTGACTATGACTGTGTACAATTTCAAGACATTCCAAGATACTTTTGGGGTCTTTTTTGAATAAAAAGTTAAGTCACTGCCTAAGTGCACAGACTTTCCTCATTTTCAAAAATTCATTAAAAATATTCCTTAAGAGATATGCAAATATTTTCAATTGATTCTTGTTCAGATCGTCGTTGACTATGACTGAGTACAATTTCAAGACATTCCAACATACTTGGAATGTCCAAGTGCATGGATCGCTTTCCTGATTTTCAAAAATTTATTAAAAATATTCCTTAAGCGATATGCAAATATTTTCAACGGATTCTTGTTCAGGGCGTCGTTGACTATGACTGAGTACAATTTCAAGACATTCCAACATACTTGGAATGTCCAAGTGCATGGATCGCTTTCCTGATTTTCAAAAATTCATTAAAAATATTCCTTAAACGATATGCAAATATTTTCAACGGATTCTTGTTCAGGGCGTCGTTGACTATGACTGAGTACAATTCCAAGACATTCCAACATACTTGGAATGTCCAAGTGCATGGATCGATTTCCGGATTTTCAAAAATTCATTAAAAATATTCTTCAAGAGATATGCAAATATATTCAACGGATTCTTGTTCAGGGCATGCTTGACTATGACTGTGTACAATTTCAAGACATTCCAAGATACTTTTGGGGTCTTTTTTGAATAAAAAGTTAAGTCACTGCCTAAGTGCACAGACTTTCCTCATTTTCAAAAATTCATTAAAAATATTCCTTAAGAGATATGCAAATATTTTCAATTGATTCTTGTTCAGATCGTCGTTGACTATGACTGAGTACAATTTCAAGACATTCCAACATACTTGGAATGTCCAAGTGCATGGATCGCTTTCCTGATTTTCAAAAATTCATTAAAAATATTCCTTAAGCGATATGCAAATATATTCAACGGATTCTTGTTCAGGGCATGCTTGACTATGACTGTGTACAATTTCAAGACATTCCAAGATACTTTTGGGGTCTTTTTTGACAAAAAAGTTAAGTCACTGCCTAAGTGCATGGACCGCTTTCCTGATTTTCAAAAATTCATTAAAAATATTCCTTAAGCGATATGCAAATATTTTCAACGGATTCTTGTTCAGGGCGTCGTTGACTATGACTGAGTACAATTCCAAGACATTCCAACATACTTGGAATGTCCAAGTGCATGGATCGATTTCCGGATTTTCAAAAATTCATTAAAAATATTCTTCAAGAGATATGCAAATATATTCAACGGATTCTTGTTCAGGGCATGCTTGACTATGACTGTGTACAATTTCAAGACATTCCAAGATACTTTTGGGGTCTTTTTTGAATAAAAAGTTAAGTCACTGCCTAAGTGCACAGACTTTCCTCATTTTCAAAAATTCATTAAAAATATTCCTTAAGAGATATGCAAATATTTTCAATTGATTCTTGTTCAGATCGTCGTTGACTATGACTGAGTACAATTTCAAGACATTCCAACATACTTGGAATGTCCAAGTGCATGGATCGCTTTCCTGATTTTCAAAAATTTATTAAAAATATTCCTTAAGCGATATGCAAATATTTTCAACGGATTCTTGTTCAGGGCGTCGTTGACTATGACTGAGTACAATTTCAAGACATTCCAACATACTTGGAATGTCCAAGTGCATGGATCGCTTTCCTGATTTTCAAAAGTTCATTAAAAATATTCTTCAAGAGATATGCAAATATATTCAACGGATTCTTGTTCAGGGCATGCTTGACTATGACTGTGTACAATTTCAAGACATTCCAAGATACTTTTGGGGTCTTTTTGAATAAAAAGTTAAGTCACTGCCTAAGTGCATGGATCGCTTTCCTGATTTTCAAAAATTCATTAAAAATATTCCTTAAGCGATATGCAAATATTTTCAACGGATTCTTGTTCAGGGCGTCGTTGACTATGACTGAGTACAATTTCAAGACATTCCAACATACTTGGAATGTCCAAGTGCATGGATCGCTTTCCTGATTTTCAAAAGTTCATTAAAAATATTCTTCAAGAGATATGCAAATATATTCAACGGATTCTTGTTCAGGGCATGCTTGACTATGACTGTGTATAATTTCAAGACATTCCAAGATACCTTTGGGGTCTTTTTTGAATAAAAAGTTAAGTCACTGCCTAAGTGCACAGACTTTCATCATTTTCAAAAATTCATTAAAAATATTCCTTAAGCGATATGCAAATATTTTCAATGGATTCTTGTTCAGGGCGTCGTTGACTATGACCGAGTACAATTTCAAGACATTCCAACATACTTGGAATGTCCAAGTGCATGGATCGCTTTCCGGATTTTCAAAAATTCATTAAAAATATTCTTCAAGAGATATGCAAATATATTCAACGGATTCTTGTTCAGGGCATGCTTGACTATGACTGTGTACAATTTCAAGACATTCCAAGATACTTTTGGGGTCTTTTTTGACGAAAAAGTTAAGTCACTGCCTAAGTGCATGGATCGCTTTCCTGATTTGCAAAAATTCATTAAAAAATAGTCCTTAAGCGATATGCAAATATTTTCAACGGATTCTTGTTCAGGGCGTCGTTGACTATGACTGAGTACAATTTCAAGACATTCCAACATACTTGGAATGTCCAAGTGCATGGATCGCTTTCCGGATTTTCAAAAATTCATTTAAAATATTCTTCAAGAGATATGCAAATATATTCAACGGATTCTTGTTCAGGGCATGCTTGACTATGACTGTGTACAATTTCAAGACATTCCAAGATACTTTTGGGGTCTTTTTTGACGAAAAAATTAAGTCACTGCCTAAGTGCATGGATCGCTTTCCTGATTTTCAAAAATTCATTAAAAATATTCCTTAAGCGATATGCAAATATTTTCAACGGATTCTTGTTCAGGGCGTCGTTGACTATGACTGAGTACAATTTCAAGACATTCCAACATACTTGGAATGTCCAAGTGCATGGATCGCTTTCCTGATTTTCAAAAGTTCATTAAAAATATTCTTCAAGAGATATGCAAATATATTCAACGGATTCTTGTTCAGGGCATGCTTGACTATGACTGTGTACAATTTCAAGACATTCCAAGATACTTTTGGGGTCTTTTTTGAATAAAAAGTTAAGTCACTGCCGAAGTGCACAGACTTTCCTCATTTTCAAAAATTCATTAAAAATATTCCTTAAGAGATATGCAAATATTTTCAATTGATTCTTGTTCAGGGCGTCGTTGACTATGACTGAGTACAATTTCAAGACATTCCAACATACTTGGAATGTCCAAGTGCATGGATCGCTTTTCGGATTTTCAAAAATTCATTAAAAATATTCTTCAAGAGATATGCAAATATATTCAACGGATTCTTGTTCAGGGCATGCTTGACTATGACTGTGTACAATTTCAAGACATTCCAAGATACTTTTGGGGTCTTTTTTGAATAAAAAGTTAAGTCACTGCCTAAGTGCATGGATCGCTTTCCTGATTTTCAAAAATTCATTAAAAATATTCCTTAAGCGATATGCAAATATTTTCAACGGATTCTTGTTCAGGGCGTCGTTGACTATGACTGAGTACAATTTCAAAACATTCCAACATACTTGGAATGTCCAAGTGCATGGATCGCTTTCCTGATTTTCAAAAGTTCATTAAAAATATTCTTCAAGAGATATGCAAATATATTCAACGGATTCTTGTTCAGGGCATGCTTGACTATGACGGTGTACAATTTCAAGACATTCCAAGATACTTTTGGGGTCTTTTTTGAATAAAAAGTAAAGTCACTGCCTAAGTGCACAGACTTTCCTCATTTTCAAAAATTCATTAAAAATATTCCTTAAGAGATATGCAAATATTTTCAATGGATTCTTGTTCAGGGCGTTGTTGACTATGACTGAGTACAATTTCAAGACATTCCAACATACTTGGAATGTCCAAGTGCATGGATCGCTTTCCGGATTTTCAAAAATTCATTAAAAATATTCTTCAAGAGATATGCAAATATATTCAACGGATTCTTCTTCAGGGCATGCTTGACTATGACTGTGTACAATTTCAAGACATTCCAAGATACTTTTGGGGTCTTTTTTGACGAAAAAGTTAAGTCACTGCCTAAGTGCATGGATCGCTTTCCTGATTTTCAGAAATTCTTTAAAAATATTCCTTAAACGATATGCAAATATTTTCAACGGATTCTTGTTCAGGGCGTCGTTGACTATGACTGAGTACAATTTCAAGACATTCCAACATACTTGGAATGTCCAAGTGCATGGATCGCTTTCCTGATTTTCAAAAGTTCATTAAAAATATTCTTCAAGAGATATGCAAATATATTCAACGGATTCTTGTTCAGGGCATGCTTGACTATGACTGTGTACAATTTCAAGACATTCCAAGATACCTTTGGGGTCTTTTTTGAATAAAAAGTTAAGTCACTGCCTAAGTGCACAGACTTTCATCATTTTCAAAAATTCATTAAAAATATTCCTTAAGAGATATGCAAATATTTTCAATGGATTCTTGTTCAGGGCGTCGTTGACTATGACCGAGTACAATTTCAAGACATTCCAACATACTTGGAATGTCCAAGTGCATGGATCGCTTTCCGGATTTTCAAAAATTCATTAAAAATATTCTTCAAGAGATATGCAAATATATTCAACGGATTCTTGTTCAGGGCATGCTTGACTATGACTGTGTACAATTTCAAGACATTCCAAGATACTTTTGGGGTCTTTTTTGACGAAAAAGTTAAGTCACTGCCTAAGTGCATGGATCGCTTTCCTGATTTTCAAAAATTCATTAAAAATATTCCTTAAGCGATATGCAAATATTTTCAACGGATTCTTGTTCAGGGCGTCGTTGACTATAACCGAGTACAATTTCAAGACATTCCAATATACTTTGAATGTCCAAGTACATGGATCGCTTTCCTGATTTTCAAAAGTTCATTAAAAATATTCTTCAAGAGATATGCAAATATATTCAACGGATTCTTGTTCAGGGCATGCTTGACTATGACTGTGTACAATTTCAAGACATTCCAAGATACTTTTGGGGTTTTTTTTTTAATAAAAAGTTAAGTCACTGCCTAAGTGCACAGAAATTCCTCATTTTCAAAAATTCATTAAAAATATTCCTTAAGAGATATGCAAATATTTTCAATAGATTCTTGTTCAGGGCGTCGTTGACTATGACTGAGTACAATTTCAAGACATTCCAACTTACTTGGAATGTCCAAGTGCATGGATAGCTTTCCGGATTTTCAAAAATTCATTAAAAATATTCTTCAAGAGATATGCAAATATATTCAACGGATATTTGTTCAGGGCATGCTTGACTATGACTGTGTACAATTTCAAGACATTCCAAGATACTTTTGGGGTCTTTTTTGACGAAAAAGTTAAGTCACTGCCTAAGTGCATGGATCGCTTTCCTGATTTTCAAAAATTCATTAAAAATATTCCTTAAGCGATATGCAAATATTTTCAACAGATTCTTGTTCAGGGCGTCGTTGACTATGACTGAGTACAATTTCAAGACATTCCAACATACTTGGAATGTCCAAGTGCATGGATCGCTTTCCTGATTTTCAAAAGTTCATTAAAAATATTCTTCAAGAGATATGCAAATATATTCAACGGATTCTTGTTCAGGGCATGCTTGACTATGACTGTGTACAATTTCAAGACATTCCAAGATACTTTTGGGGTCTTTTTTGAATAAAAAGTTAAGTCACTGCCGAAGTGCACAGACTTTCCTCATTTTCAAAAATTCATTAAAAATATTCCTTAAGAGATATGCAAATATTTTCAATTGATTCTTGTTCAGGGCGTCGTTGACTATGACTGAGTACAATTTCAAGACATTCCAACATACTTGGAATGTCCAAGTGCATGGATCGCTTTTCGGATTTTCAAAAATTCATTAAAAATATTCTTCAAGAGATATGCAAATATATTCAACGGATTCTTGTTCAGGGCATGCTTGACTATGACTGTGTACAATTTCAAGACATTCCAAGATACTTTTGGGGTCTTTTTTGAATAAAAAGTTAAGTCACTGCCTAAGTGCATGGATCGCTTTCCTGATTTTCAGAAATTCTTTAAAAATATTCCTTAAACGATATGCAAATATTTTCAACGGATTCTTGTTCAGGGCGTCGTTGACTATGACTGAGTACAATTTCAAGACATTCCAACATACTTGGAATGTCCAAGTGCATGGATCGCTTTCCTGATTTTCAAAAATTCATTAAAAATATTCTTCAAGAGATATGCAAATATATTCAACGGATTCTTGTTCAGGGCATGCTTGACTATGACTGTGTACAATTTCAAGACATTCCAAGATACCTTTGGGGTCTTTTTTGAATAAAAAGTTAAGTCACTGCCTAAGTGCACAGGCTTTCATCATTTTCAAAAATTCATTAAAAATATTCCTTAAGAGATATGCAAATATTTTCAATGGATTCTTGTTCAGGGCGTCGTTGACTATGACCGAGTACAATTTCAAGACATTCCAACATACTTGGAATGTCCAAGTGCATGGATCGCTTTCCGGATTTTCAAAAATTCATTAAAAATATTCTTCAAGAGATATGCAAATATATTCAACGGATTCTTGTTCAGGGCATGCTTGACTATGACTGTGTACAATTTCAAGACATTCCAAGATACTTTTGGGGTCTTTTTTGAATAAAAAGTTAAGTCACTGCCTAAGTGCATGGATCGCTTTCCTGATTTTCAAAAATTCATTAAAAATATTCCTTAAGCGATATGCAAATATTTTCAACGGATTCTTGTTCAGGGCGTCGTTGACTATGACTGAGTACAATTTCAAAACATTCCAACATACTTGGAATGTCCAAGTGCATGGATCGCATTCCTGATTTTCAAAAGTTCATTAAAAATATTCTTCAAGAGATATGCAAATATATTCAACGGATTCTTGTTCAGGGCATGCTTGACTATGACTGTGTACAATTTCAAGACATTCCAAGATACTTTTGGGGTCTTTTTTGAATAAAAAGTTAAGTCACTGCCTAAGTGCACAGACTTTCCTCATTTTCAAAAATTCATTAAAAATATTCCTTAAGAGATATGCAAATATTTTCAATGGATTCTTGTTCAGGGCGTTGTTGACTATGACTGAGTACAATTTCAAGACATTCCAACATACTTGGAATGTCCAAGTGCATGGATCGCTTTCCGGATTTTCAAAAATTCATTAAAAATATTCTTCAAGAGATATGCAATATATTCAACGGATTCTTGTTCAGGGCATGCTTGACTATGACTGTGTACAATTTCAAGACATTCCAAGATACTTTTGGGGTCTTTTTTGACGAAAAAGTTAAGTCACTGCCTAAGTGCATGGATCGCTTTCCTGATTTTCAGAAATTCTTTAAAAATATTCCTTAAACGATATGCAAATATTTTCAACGGATTCTTGTTCAGGGCGTCGTTGACTATGACTGAGTACAATTTCAAGACATTCCAACATACTTGGAATGTCCAAGTGCATGGATCGCTTTCCTGATTTTCAAAAGTTCATTAAAAATATTCTTCAAGAGATATGCAAATATATTCAACGGATTCTTGTTCAGGGCATGCTTGACTATGACTGTGTACAATTTCAAGACATTCCAAGATACCTTTGGGGTCTTTTTTGAATAAAAAGTTAAGTCACTGCCTAAGTGCACAGACTTTCATCATTTTCAAAAATTCATTAAAAATATTCCTTAAGAGATATGCAAATATTTTCAATGGATTCTTGTTCAGGGCGTCGTTGACTATGACCGAGTACAATTTCAAGACATTCCAACATACTTGGAATGTCCAAGTGCATGGATCGCTTTCCGGATTTTCAAAAATTCATTAAAAATATTCTTCAAGAGATATGCAAATATATTCAACGGATTCTTGTTCAGGGCATGATTGACTATGACTGTGTACAATTTCAAGACATTCCAAGATACTTTTGGGGTCTTTTTTGACAAAAAAGTTAAGTCACTGCCTAAGTGCATGGATCGCTTTCCTGATTTTCAGAAATTCTTTAAAAATATTCCTTAAGAGATATGCAAATATTTTCAACGGATTCTTGTTCAGGGCGTCGTTGACTATGACTGAGTACAATTTCAAGACATTCCAACATACTTGGAATGTCCAAGTGCATGGATCGCTTTCCTGATTTTCAAAAGTTCATTAAAAATATTCTTCAAGAGATATGCAAATATATTCAACGGATTCTTGTTCAGGGCATGCTTGACTATGACTGTGTACAATTTCAAGACATTCCAAGATACTTTTGGGGTCTTTTTTGAATAAAAAGTTAAGTCACTGCCTAAGTGCACAGACTTTCCTCATTTTCAAAAATTCATTAAAAATATTCCTTAAGAGATATGCAAATATTTTCAATTGATTCTTGTTCAGGGCGTCGTTGACTATGACTGAGTACAATTTCAAGACATTCCAACATACTTGGAATGTCCAAGTGCATGGATCGCTTTTCGGATTTTCAAAAATTCATTAAAAATATTCTTCAAGAGATATGCAAATATATTCAACGGATTCTTGTTCAGGGCATGCTTGACTATGACTGTGTACAATTTCAAGACATTCCAAGATACTTTTGGGGTCTTTTTTGACAAAAAAGTTAAGTCACTGCCTAAGTGCATGGATCGCTTTCCTGATTTTCAGAAATTCTTTAAAAATATTCCTTAAACGATATGCAAATATTTTCAACGGATTCTTGTTCAGGGCGTCGTTGACTATGACTGAGTACAATTTCAAGACATTCCAACATACTTGGAATGTCCAAGTGCATGGATCGCTTTCCTGATTTTCAAAAGTTCATTAAAAATATTCTTCAAGAGATATGCAAATATATTCAACGGATTCTTGTTCAGGGCATGCTTGACTATGACTGTGTACAATTTCAAGACATTCCAAGATACTTTTGGGGTCTTTTTTGAATAAAAAGTTAAGTCACTGCCTAAGTGCACAGACTTTCCTCATTTTCAAAAATTCATTAAAAATATTCCTTAAGAGATATGCAAATATTTTCAATTGATTCTTGTTCAGGGCGTCATTGACTATGACTGAGTACAATTTCAAGACATTCCAACATACTTGGAATGTCCAAGTGCATGGATCGCTTTTCGGATTTTCAAAAATTCATTAAAAATATTCTTCAAGAGATATGCAAATAAATTCAACGGATTCTTGTTCAGGGCATGCTTGACTATGACTGTGTACAATTTCAAGACATTCCAAGATACTTTTGGGGTCTTTTTTGACAAAAAAGTTAAGTCACTGCCTAAGTGCATGGATCGCTTTCCTGATTTTCAAAAATTCATTAAAAATATTCCTTAAGCGATATGCAAATATTTTCAACGGATTCTTGTTCAGGGCGTCGTTGACTATGACTGAGTACAATTTCAAGACATTCCAACATACTTGGAATGTCCAAGTGCATGGATCGCTTTCCTGATTTTCAAAAGTTCATTAAAAATATTCTTCAAGAGATATGCAAATATATTCAACGGATTCTTGTTCAGGGCATGCTTGACTATGACTGTGTACAATTTCAAGACATTCCAAGATACCTTTGGGGTCTTTTTTGAATAAAAAGTTAAGTCACTGCCTAAGTGCACAGACTTTCATCATTTTCAAAAATTCATTTAAAATATTCCTTAAGAGATATGCAAATATTTTCAATGGATTCTTGTTCAGGGCGTCGTTGACTATGACCGAGTACAATTTCAAGACATTCCAACATACTTGGAATGTCCAAGTGCATGGATCGCTTTCCGGATTTTCAAAAATTCATTAAAAATATTCTTCAAGAGATATGCAAATATATTCAACGGATTCTTGTTCAGGGCATTCTTGACTATGACTGTGTACAATTTCAAGACATTCCAAGATACTTTTGGGGTCTTTTTTGACGAAAAAGTTAAGTCACTGCCTAAGTGCATGGATCGCTTTCCTGATTTTCAGAAATTCTTTAAAAATATTCCTTAAACAATATGCAAATATTTTCAACGGATTCTTGTTCAGGGCATTCTTGACTATGACTGTGTACAATTTCAAGACATTCCAAGATACTTTTGGGGTCTTTTTTGACGAAAAAGTTAAGTCACTGCCTAAGTGCATGGATCGCTTTCCTGATTTTCAGAAATTCTTTAAAAATATTCCTTAAGAGATATGCAAATATTTTCAATTGATTCTTGTTCAGGGCGTCGTTGACTATGACTGAGTACAATTTCAAGACATTCCAACATACTTGGAATGTCCAAGTGCATGGATCGCTTTCCTGATTTTCAAAAGTTCATTAAAAATATTCTTCAAGAGATATGCAAATATATTCAACGGATTCTTGTTCAGGGCATGCTTGACTATGACTGTGTACAATTTCAAGACATTCCAAGATACCTTTGGGGTCTTTTTTGAATAAAAAGTTAAGTCACTGCCTAAGTGCACAGACTTTCATCATTTTCAAAAATTCATTAAAAATATTCTTTAAGAGATATGCAAATATTTTCAATGGATTCTTGTTCAGGGCGTCGTTGACTATGACCGAGTACAATTTCAAGACATTCCAACATACTTGGAATGTCCAAGTGCATGGATCGCTTTCCGGATTTTCAAAAATTCATTAAAAATATTCTTCAAGAGATATGCAAATATATTCAACGGATTCTTGTTCAGGGCATTCTTGACTATGACTGTGTACAATTTCAAGACATTCCAAGATACTTTTGGGGTCTTTTTTGACGAAAAACTTAAGTCACTGCCTAAGTGCATGGATCGCTTTCCTGATTTTCAGAAATTCTTTAAAAATATTCCTTAAACGATATGCAAATATTTTCAACGGATTCTTGTTCAGGGCGTCGTTGACTATGACTGAGTACAATTTCAAGACATTCCAACATACTTGGAATGTCCAAGTGCATGGATCGCTTTCCTGATTTTCAAAAGTTCATTAAAAATATTCTTCAAGAGATATGCAAATATATTCAACGGATTCTTGTTCAGGGCATGCTTGACTATGACTGTGTACAATTTCAAGACATTCCAAGATACCTTTGGGGTCTTTTTTGAATAAAAAGTTAAGTCACTGCCTAAGTGCACAGACTTTCATCATTTTCAAAAATTCATTAAAAATATTCCTTAAGAGATATGCAAATATTTTCAATGGATTCTTGTTCAGGGCGTCGTTGACTATGACCGAGTACAATTTCAAGACATTCCAACATACTTGGAATGTCCAAGTGCATGGATCGCTTTCCTGATTTTCAAAAGTTCATTAAAAATATTCTTCAAGAGATATGCAAATATATTCAACGGATTCTTGTTCAGGGCATGCTTGACTATGACTGTGTACAATTTCAAGACATTCCAAGATACTTTTGGGGTCTTTTTTGACGAAAAAGTTAAGTCACTGCCTAAGTGCATGGATCACTTTCCTGATTTTCAAAAATTCATTAAAAATATTCCTTAAGCGATATGCAAATATTTTCAACGGATTCTTGTTCAGGGCGTCGTTGACTATGACCGAGTACAATTTCAAGACATTCCAACATACTTTGAATGTCCAAGTACATGGATCGCTTTCCTGATTTTCAAAAGTTCATTAAAAATATTCTTCAAGAGATATGCAAATATATTCAACGGATTCTTGTTCAGGGCATGCTTGACTATGACTGTGTACAATTTCAAGACATTCCAAGATACTTTTGGGGTCTTTTTTGAATAAAAAGTTAAGTCACTGCCTAAGTGCACAGACTTTCCTCATTTTCAAAAATTCATTAAAAATATTCCTTAAGAGATATGCAAATATTTTCAACGGATTCTTGTTCAGAGCATCGTTGACTATGACTGAGTAAAATTTCAAGACATTCCAACATACTTGGAATGTCCAAGTGCATGGATCGCTTTTCGGATTTTCAAAAATTCATTAAAAATATTCTTCAAGAGATATGCAAATATATTCAACGGATTCTTGTTCAGGGCATGCTTGACTATGACTGTGTACAATTTCAAGACATTCCAAGATACTTTTGGGGTCTTTTTTGACGAAAAAGTTAAGTCACTGCCTAAGTGCATGGATCGCTTTCCTGATTTTCAAAAATTCATTAAAAATATTCCTTAAGCGATATGCAAATATTTTCAACGGATTCTTGTTCAGGGCGTCGTTGACTATGACTGAGTACAATTTCAAGACATTCCAACATACTTGGAATGTCCAAGTGCATGGATCGCTTTCCTGATTTTCAAAAGTTCATTAAAAATATTCTTCAAGAGATATGCAAATATATTCAACGGATTCTTGTTCAGGGCATGCTTGACTATGACTGTGTACAATTTCAAGACATTCCAAGATACTTTTGGGGTCTTTTTTGACGAAAAAGTTAAGTCACTGCCTAAGTGCATGGATCGCTTTCCTGATTTTCAAAAATTCATTAAAAATATTCCTTAAGCGATATGCAAATATTTTCAACGGATTCTTGTTCAGGGCGTCGTTGACTATGACCGAGTACAATTTCAAGACATTCCAACATACTTGGAATGTCCAAGTGCATGGATCGCTTTCCGGATTTTCAAAAATTCATTAAAAATATTCTTCAAGAGATATGCAAATATATTCAACGGATTCTTGTTCAGGGCATGCTTGACTATGACTGTGTACAATTTCAAGACATTCCAAGATACTTTTGGGGTCTTTTTTGACGAAAAAGTTAAGTCACTGCCTAAGTGCATGGATCGCTTTCCTGATTTTCAAAAATTCATTAAAGATATTCCTTAAGCGATATGCAAATATTTTCAACGGATTCTCGTTCAGGGCGTCGTTGACTATGACTGAGTACAATTTCAAGACATTCCAACATACTTGAAATGTCCAAGTGCATGGATCGCTTTCCGGATTTTCAAAAATGCATTAAAAATATTCTTCAAGAGATATGCAAATACATTCAACGGATTCTTGTTCAGGGCATGCTTGACTATGACTGTGTACAATTTCAAGACATTCCAAGATACTTTTGGGGTCTTTTTTGAATAAAAAGTTAAGTCACTGCCTAAGTGCACAGACTTTCCTCATTTTCAAAAATTCATTAAAAATATTCCTTAAGAGATATGCAAATATTTTCAATTGATTCTTGTTCAGGGCGTCGTTGACTATGACTGAGTACAATTTAAAGACATTCCAACATACTTGGAATGTCCAAGTGCATGGATCGCTTTTCGGATTTTCAAAAATTCATTAAAAATATTCTTCAAGAGATATGCAAATATATTCAACGGATTCTTGTTCAGGGCATGCTTGACTATGACTGTGTACAATTTCAAGACATTCCAAGATACTTTTGGGGTCTTTTTTGAATAAAAAGTTAAGTCACTGCCTAAGTGCACAGACTTTCCTCATTTTCAAAAATTCATTAAAATTTTCCTTAAGAGATATGCAAATATTTTCAATTGATTCTTGTTCAGGGCGTCGTTGACTATGACTGAGTACAATTTCAAGACATTCCAACATACTTGGAATGTCCAAGTGCATGGATCGCTTTTCGGATTTTCAAAAATTCATTAAAAATATTCTTCAAGAGATATGCAAATATATTCAACGGATTCTTGTTCAGGGCATTCTTGACTATGACTGTGTACAATTTCAAGACATTCCAAGATACTTTTGGGGTCTTTTTTGACGAAAAAGTTAAGTCACTGCCTAAGTGCATGGATCGCTTTCCTGATTTTCAGAAATTCTTTAAAAATATTCCTTAAACGATATGCAAATATTTTCAACGGATTCTTGTTCAGGGCGTCGTTGACTATGACTGAGTACAATTTCAAGACATTCCAACATACTTGGAATGTCCAAGTGCATGGATCGCTTTCCTGATTTTCAAAAGTTCATTAAAAATATTCTTCAAGAGATATGCAAATATATTCAACGGATTCTTGTTCAGGGCATGCTTGACTATGACTGTGTACAATTTCAAGACATTCCAAGATACTTTTGGGGTCTTTTTTGAATAAAAAGTTAAGTCACTGCCTAAGTGCACAGACTTTCCTCATTTTCAAAAATTCATTAAAAATATTCCTTAAGAGATATGCAAATATTTTCAATTGATTCTTGTTCAGGGCGTCGTTGACTATGACTGAGTACAATTTCAAGACATTCCAACATACTTGGAATGTCCAAGTGCATGGATCGCTTTTCGGATTTTCAAAAATTCATTAAAAATATTCTTCAAGAGATATGCAAATATATTCAACGGATTCTTGTTCAGGGCATGCTTGACTATGACTGTGTACAATTTCAAGACATTCCAAGATACTTTTGGGGTCTTTTTTGACAAAAAAGTTAAGTCACTGCCTAAGTGCATGGATCGCTTTCCTGATTTTCAAAAATTCATTAGAAATATTCCTTAAGCGATATGCAAATATTTTCAACGGATTCTTGTTCAGGGCGTCGTTGACTATGACTGAGTACAATTTCAAGACATTCCAACATACTTGGAATGTCCAAGTGCATGGATCGCTTTCCTGATTTTCAAAAGTTCATTAAAAATATTCTTCAAGAGATATGCAAATATATTCAACGGATTCTTGTTCAGGGCATGCTTGACTATGACTGTGTACAATTTCAAGACATTCCAAGATACCTTTGGGGTCTTTTTTGAATAAAAAGTTAAGTCACTGCCTCAGTGCACAGACTTTCATCATGTTCAAAAATTCATTAAAAATATTCCTTAAGAGATATGCAAACATTTTCAATGGATTCTTGTTCAGGGCGTCGTTGACTATGACCGAGTACAATTTCAAGACATTCCAACATACTTGGAATGTCCAAGTGCATGGATCGCTTTCCTGATTTTCAAAAGTTCATTAAAAATATTCTTCAAGAGATATGCAAATATATTCAACGGATTCTTGTTCAGGGCATGCTTGACTATGACTGTGTACAATTTCAAGACATTCCAAGATACCTTTGGGGTCTTTTTTGAATAAAAAGTTAAGTCACTGCCTAAGTGCACAGACTTTCATAATTTTCAAAAATTCATTAAAAATATTCCTTAAAAGATATGCAAATATTTTCAATGGATTCTTGTTCAGGGCGTGCTTGACTATGACCGAGAACAATTTCAAGACATTCCAACATACTTGGAATGTCCAAGTGCATGGATAGCTTTCCGGATTTTCAAAAATTCATTAAAAATATTCTTCAAGAGATATGCAAATATATTCAACGGATTCTTGTTCAGGGCATTCTTGACTATGACTGTGTACAATTTCAAGACATTCCAAGATACTTTTGGGGTCTTTTTTGACGAAAAAGTTAAGTCACTGCCTAAGTGCATGGATCGCTTTCCTGATTTTCAGAAATTCTTTAAAAATATTCCTTAAACGATATGCAAATATTTTCAACGGATTCTTATTCAGGGCGTTGTTGACTATGACTGAGTACAATTTCAAGACATTCCAACATACTTGGAATGTCCAAGTGCATGGATCGCTTTCCTGATTTTCAAAAGTTCATTAAAAATATTCTTCAAGAGATATGCAAATATATTCAACGGATTCTTGTTCAGGGCATGCTTGACTATGACTGTGTACAATTTCAAGACATTCCAAGATACTTTTGGGGTCTTTTTTGAATAAAAAGTTAAGTCACTGCCTCAGTGCATGGATTGCTTTCCTGATTTTCAAAAATTCATTAAAAATATTCCTTAAGCGATATGCAAATATTTTCAACGGATTCTTGTTCAGGGCGTCGTTGACTATGACTGAGTACAATTTCAAGACATTCCAACATACTTGGAATGTCCAAGTGCATGGATCGCTTTCCGGATTTTCAAAAATTCATTTAAAATATTCTTCAAGAGATATGCAAATATATTCAACGGATTCTTGTTCAGGGCATGCTTGACTATGACTGTGTACAATTTCAAGACATTCCAAGATACTTTTGGGGTCTTTTTTGACGAAAAAGTTAAGTCACTGCCTAAGTGCACAGACTTTCCTCATTTCCAAAAATTCATTAAAAATATTCCTTAAGAGATATGCAAATATTTTCAATGGATTCTTGTTCAGGGCTTCGTTGACTATGACTGAGTACAATTTCAAGACATTCCAACATACTTGGAATGTCCAAGTGCATGGATCGCTTTCCTGATTTTCAAAAGTTCATTAAAAATATTCTTCAAGAGATATGCAAATATATTCAACGGATTCTTGTTCAGGGCATGCTTGACTATGACTGTGTACAATTTCAAGACATTCCAAGATACCTTTGGGGTCTTTTTTGAATAAAAAGTTAAGTCACTGCCTAAGTGCACAGACTTTCATCATTTTCAAAAATTCATTAAAAATATTCCTTAAGAGATATGCAAATATTTTCAATGGATTCTTGTTCAGGGCGTCGTTGACTATGACCGAGTACAATTTCAAGATTCCAACATACTTGGAATGTCCAAGTGCATGGATCGCTTTCCGGATTTTCAAAAATTCATTAAAAATATTCTTCAAGAGATATGCAAATATATTCAACGGATTCTTGTTCAGGGCATTCTTGACTATGACTGTGTACAATTTCAAGACATTCCAAGATACTTTTGGGGTCTTTTTTGACGAAAAAGTTAAGTCACTGCCTAAGTGCATGGATCGCTTTCCTGATTTTCAGAAATTCTTTAAAAATATTCCTTAAACGATATGCAAATATTTTCAACGGATTCTTGTTCAGGGCGTCGTTGACTATGACTGAGTACAATTTCAAGACATTCCAACATACTTGGAATGTCCAAGTGCATGGATCGCTTTCCTGATTTTCAAAAGTTCATTAAAAATATTCTTCAAGAGATATGCAAATATATTCAACGGATTCTTGTTCAGGGCATGCTTGACTATGACTGTGTACAATTTCAAGACATTCCAAGATACCTTTGGGGTCTTTTTTGAATAAAAAGTTAAGTCACTGCCTCAGTGCACAGACTTTCATCATGTTCAAAAATTCATTAAAAATATTCCTTAAGAGATATGCAAACATTTTCAATGGATTCTTGTTCAGGGCGTCGTTGACTATGACCGAGTACAATTTCAAGACATTCCAACATACTTGGAATGTCCAAGTGCATGGATCGCTTTCCTGATTTTCAAAAGTTCATTAAAAATATTCTTCAAGAGATATGCAAATATATTCAACGGATTCTTGTTCAGGGCATGCTTGACTATGACTGTGTACAATTTCAAGACATTCCAAGATACCTTTGGGGTCTTTTTTGAATAAAAAGTTAAGTCACTGCCTAAGTGCACAGACTTTCATCATTTTCAAAAATTCATTAAAAATATTCTTCAAGAGATATGCAAATATATTCAACGGATTCTTGTTCAGGGCATGCTTGACTATGACTGTGTACAATTTCAAGACATTCCAAGATACTTTTGGGGTCTTTTTTGACGAAAAAGTAAAGTCACTGCCTAAGTGCATGGATCGCTTTCCTGATTTTCAGAAATTCTTTAAAAATATTCCTTAAACGATATGCAAATATTTTCAACGGATTCTTATTCAGGGCGTCGTTGACTATGACTGAGTACAATTTCAAGACATTCCAACATACTTGGAATGTCCAAGTGCATGGATCGCTTTCCTGATTTTCAAAAGTTCATTAAAAATATTCTTCAAGAGATATGCAAATATATTCAACGGATTCTTGTTCAGGGCATGCTTGACTATGACTGTGTACAATTTCAAGACATTCCAAGATACTTTTGGGGTCTTTTTTGAATAAAAAGTTAAGTCACTGCCTAAGTGCATGGATTGCTTTCCTGATTTTCAAAAATTCATTAAAAATATTCCTTAAGCGATATGCAAATATTTTCAACGGATTCTTGTTCAGGGCGTCGTTGACTATGACTGAGTACAATTTCAAGACATTCCAACATACTTGGAATGTCCAAGTGCATGGATCGCTTTCCGGATTTTCAAAAATTCATTTAAAATATTCTTCAAGAGATATGCAAATATATTCAACGGATTCTTGTTCAGGGCATGCTTGACTATGACTGTGTACAATTTCAAGACATTCCAAGATACTTTTGGGGTCTTTTTTGACGAAAAAGTTAAGTCACTGCCTAAGTGCATGGATCGCTTTCCTGATTTTCAAAAATTCATTAAAAATATTCCTTAAGCGATATGCAAATATTTTCAACGGATTCTCGTTCAGGGCGTCGTTGACTATGACTGAGTACAATTTCAAGACATTCCAATTTACTTTTGGGGTTTTTTTTGAAAAAAAAGTCAAGTCACTAAGTGCATCAGGGCAAATGGATCGTTTCCTTCGTCTCACCTGATATCCTGCTGTGTGATCCACGGTGTCCAAACGTTTGTTTCCAGCGACTGGACGACATGGATGAACTCCTGCAGCTTTAATTCTTTAAAAACAACCCAAAAACATCAAAAGTTAAGTCACTGCCTAAGTGCATGGATCGCTTTCCTGATTTTCAAAAATTCATCAAAAATATTCCTCAAGAGATATGCAAATATATTCAACGGATTCTTGTTCAGGGCATGCTTGACTATGACTGTGTACAATTTCAAGACATTCCAAGATACTTTTGGGGTCTTTTTTGAAAAAAAAGTCAAGTCACTAAGTGCATCAGGGCAAATGGATCGTTTCCTCCGTCTCACCTTATTTCCTGCTGTGTGATCCATGGTGTCCAAACGTTTGTTTCCAGCGACTGGGCGACATGGATGAACTCCTGCAGCTTTAATGCTTTAAAAAAAAACCAAAAACATCAAAAGTTAAGTCACTGCCTAAGTGCATGGATCGCTTTCCTAATTTTCAAAAATTCATTAAAAATATTCCTTAAGAGATATGCAAATATTTTCAATTGATTCTTGTTCAGGGCGTCGTTGACTATGACTGAGTACAATTTCAAGACATTCCAACATACTTGGAATGTCCAAGTGCATGGATCGCTTTTCGGATTTTCAAAAATTCATTAAAAATATTCTTCAAGAGATATGCAAATATATTCAACGGATTCTTGTTCAGGGCATGCTTGACTATGACTGTGTACAATTTCAAGACATTCCAAGATACTTTTGGGGTCTTTTTTGAATAAAAAGTTAAGTCACTGCCTAAGTGCATGGATCGCTTTCCTGATTTTCAAAAATTCATTAAAAATATTCCTTAAGCGATATGCAAATATTTTCAACGGATTCTTGTTCAGGGTGTCGTTGACTATGACTGAGTACAATTTCAAGACATTCCAACATACTTGGAATGTCCAAGTGCATGGATCGCTTTCCTGATTTTCAAAAATTCATTAAAAATATTCCTTAAGCGATATGCAAATATTTTCAACGGATTCTTGTTCAGGGCGTCGTTGACTATGACTGAGTACAATTTCAAGACATTCCAACATACTTGGAATGTCCAAGTGCATGGATCGCTTTCCTGATTTTCAAAAGTTCATTAAAAATATTCTTCAAGAGATATGCAAATATATTCAACGGATTCTTGTTCAGGGCATGCTTGACTATGACTGTGTACAATTTCAAGACATTCCAAGATACTTTTGGGGTCTTTTTTTAATAAAAAGTTAAGTCATTGCCTAAGTGCACAGACTTTCCTCATTTTCAAAAATTCATTAAAAATATTCCTTAAGAGATATGCAAATATTTTCAATTGATTCTTGTTCAGGGCGTCGTTGACTATGACCGAGTACAATTTCAAGACATTCCAACATACTTGGAATGTCCAAGTGCATGGATCGCTTTTCGGATTTTCAAAAATTCATTAAAAATATTCTTCAAGAGATATGCAAATATATTCAACGGATTCTTGTTCAGGGCATGCTTGACTATGACTGTGTACAATTTCAAGACATTCCAAGATACTTTTGGGGTCTTTTTTGACAAAAAAGTTAAGTCACTGCCTAAGTGCATGGATCGCTTTCCTGATTTTCAAAAATTCATTAAAAATATTCCTTAAGCGATATGCAAATATTTTCAACGGATTCTTGTTCAGGGCGTCGTTGACTATGACTGAGTTCAATTTCAAGACATTCCAACATACTTGGAATGTCCAAGTGCATGGATCGCTTTCCTGATTTTCAAAAATTCATTAAAAATATTCCTTAAGCAATATGCAAATATTTTCAACGGATTCTTGTTCAGGGCGTCGTTGACTATGACTGAGTACAATTTCAAGACATTCCAACATACTTGGAATGTCCAAGTGCATGGATCGCTTTCCGGATTTTCAAAAATTCATTAAAAATATTCTTCAAGAGATATGCAAATATATTCAACGGATTCTTGTTCAGGGCATGCTTGACTATGACTGTGTACAATTTCAAGACATTCCAAGATACTTTTGGGGTCTTTTTTGAATAAAAAGTTAAGTCACTGCCTAAGTGCATGGATCGCTTTCCTGATTTTCAAAAATTCATTAAAAATATTCCTTAAGCGATATGCAAATATTTTCAACGGATTCTTGTTCAGGGCGTCGTTGACTATGACTGAGTACAATTTCAAGACATTCCAACATACTTGGAATGTCAAAGTGCATGGATCGCTTTCCTGATTTTCAAAAATTCATTAAAAATATTCCTTAAGCGATATGCAAATATTTTTAACGGATTCTTGTTCAGGGCGTCGTTGACTATGACTGAGTACAATTTCAAGACATTCCAACATACTTGGAATGTCCAAGTGCATGGATCGCTTTTCGGATTTTCAAAAATTCATTAAAAATATTCTTCAAGAGATATGCAAATATATTCAACGGATTCTTGTTCAGGGCATGCTTGACTATGACTGTGTACAATTTCAAGACATTCCAAGATACTTTTGGGGTCTTTTTTGAATAAAAAGTTAAGTCACTGCCGAAGTGCACAGACTTTCCTCATTTTCAAAAATTCATTAAAAATATTCCTTAAGAGATATGCAAATATTTTCAATTGATTCTTGTTCAGGGCGTCGTTGACTATGACTGAGTACAATTTCAAGACATTCCAACATACTTGGAATGTCCAAGTGCATGGATCGCTTTCCTGATTTTCAAAAATTCATTAAAAATATTCCTTAAGCGATATGCAAATATTTTCAACGGATTCTTGTTCAGGGCGTCGTTGACTATGACTGAGTACAATTTCAAAACATTCCAACATACTTGGAATGTCCAAGTGCATGGATCGCTTTCCTGATTTTCAAAAGTTCATTAAAAATATTCTTCAAGAGATATGCAAATATATTCAACGGATTCTTGTTCAGGGCATGCTTGACTATGACTGTGTACAATTTCAAGACATTCCAAGATACTTTTGGGGTCTTTTTTGAATAAAAAGTTAAGTCACTGCCTAAGTGCACAGACTTTCCTCATTTTCAAAAATTCATTAAAAATATTCTTCAAGAGATATGCAAATATATTCAACGGATTCTTGTTCAGGGCGTCGTTGACTATGACTGAGTACAATTTCAAGACATTCCAACATACTTGGAATGTCCAAGTGCATGGATCGCTTTCCGGATTTTCAAAAATTCATTAAAAATATTCTTCAAGAGATATGCAAATATATTCAACGGATTCTTGTTCAGGGCATTCTTGACTATGACTGTATACAATTTCAAGACATTCCAAGATACTTTTGGGGTCTTTTTTGACGAAAAAGATAAGTCACTGCCTAAGTGCATGGATCGCTTTCCTGATTTTCAGAAATTCTTTAAAAATATTCCTTAAACGATATGCAAATATTTTCAAAGGATTCTTGTTCAGGGCGTCGTTGACTATGACTGAGTACAATTTCAAGACATTCCAACATACTTGGAATGTCCAAGTGCATGGATCGCTTTCCTGATTTTCAAAAGTTCATTAAAAATATTCTTCAAGAGATATGCAAATATATTCAACGGATTCTTGTTCAGGGCATGCTTGACTATGACTGTGTACAATTTCAAGACATTCCAAGATACTTTTGGGGTCCTTTTTGAATAAAAAGTTAAGTCACTGCCTAAGTGCACAGACTTTCCTCATTTTCAAAAATTCATTTAAAATATTCCTTAAGAGATATGCAAATATTTTCAATTGATTCTTGTTCAGGGCGTCGTTGACTATGACTGAGTACAATTTCAAGACATTCCAACATACTTGGAATGTCCAAGTGCATGGATCGCTTTTCGGATTTTCAAAAATTCATTAAAAATATTCTTCAAGAGATATGCAAATATATTCAACGGATTCTTGTTCAGGGCATGCTTGACTATGACTGTGTACAATTTCAAGACATTCCAAGATACTTTTGGGGTCTTTTTTGACAAAAAAGTTAAGTCACTGCCTAAGTGCATGGATCGCTTTCCTGATTTTCAATAATTCATTAAAAATATTCCTTAAGCGATATGCAAATATTTTCAACGGATTCTTGTTCAGGGCGTCGTTGACTATGACTGAGTACAATTTCAAGACATTCCAACATACTTGGAATGTCCAAGTGCATGGATCGCTTTCCTGATTTTCAAAAGTTCATTAAAAATATTCTTCAAGAGATATGCAAATATATTCAACGGATTCTTGTTCAGGGCATGCTTGACTATGACTGTGTACAATTTCAAGACATTCCAAGATACTTTTGGGGTCTTTTTTGACGAAAAAGTTAAGTCACTGCCTAAGTGCATGGATCGCTTTCCTGATTTTCAAAAATTCATTATAAATATTCCTTAAGCGATATGCAAATATTTTCAACGGATTCTTGTTCAGGGCGTCGTTGACTATGACCGAGTACAATTTCAAGACATTCCAACATACTTTGAATGTCCAAGTACATGGATCGCTTTCCTGATTTTCAAAAGTTCATTAAAAATATTCTTCAAGAGATATGCAAATATATTCAACGGATTCTTGTTCAGGGCATGCTTGACTATGACTGTGTACAATTTCAAGACATTCCAAGATACTTTTGGGGTCTTTTTTGAATAAAAAGTTAAGTCACTGCCTAAGTGCACAGACTTTCCTCATTTTCAAAAATTCATTAAAAATATTCCTTAAGAGATATGCAAATATTTTCAATTGATTCTTGTTCAGATCGTCGTTGACTATGACTGAGTACAATTTCAAGACATTCCAACATACTTGGAATGTCCAAGTGCATGGATCACTTTTCGGATTTTCAAAAATTCATTAAAAATATTCTTCAAGAGATATGCAAATATATTCAACGGATTCTTGTTCAGGGCATGCTTGACTATGACTGTGTACAATTTCAAGACATTCCAAGATACTTTTGGGGTCTTTTTTGACGAAAAAGTTAAGTCACTGCCTAAGTGCATGGATCGCTTTCCTGATTTTCAAAAATTCATTAAAAATATTCCTTAAGCGATATGCAAATATTTTCAACGGATTCTTGTTCAGGGCGTCGTTGACTATGACTGAGTACAATTTCAAGACATTCCAACATACTTGGAATGTCCAAGTGCATGGATCGCTTTCCTGATTTTCAAAAGTTCATTAAAAATATTCTTCAAGAGATATGCAAATATATTCAACGGATTCTTGTTCAGGGCATTCTTGACTATGACTGTATACAATTTCAAGACATTCCAAGATACTTTTGGGGTCTTTTTTGACGAAAAAGATAAGTCACTGCCTAAGTGCATGGATCGCTTTCCTGATTTTCAGAAATTCTTTAAAAATATTCCTTAAACGATATGCAAATATTTTCAAAGGATTCTTGTTCAGGGCGTCGTTGACTATGACTGAGTACAATTTCAAGACATTCCAACATACTTGGAATGTCCAAGTGCATGGATCGCTTTCCTGATTTTCAAAAGTTCATTAAAAATATTCTTCAAGAGATATGCAAATATATTCAACGGATTCTTGTTCAGGGCATGCTTGACTATGACTGTGTACAATTTCAAGACATTCCAAGATACTTTTGGGGTCTTTTTTGACAAAAAAGTTAAGTCACTGCCTAAGTGCATGGATCGCTTTCCTGATTTTCAATAATTCATTAAAAATATTCCTTAAGCGATATGCAAATATTTTCAACGGATTCTTGTTCAGGGCGTCGTTGACTATGACTGAGTACAATTTCAAGACATTCCAACATACTTGGAATGTCCAAGTGCATGGATCGCTTTCCTGATTTTCAAAAGTTCATTAAAAATATTCTTCAAGAGATATGCAAATATATTCAACGGATTCTTGTTCAGGGCATGCTTGACTATGACTGTGTACAATTTCAAGACATTCCAAGATACTTTTGGGGTCTTTTTTGAATAAAAAGTTAAGTCACTGCCTAAGTGCACAGACTTTCCTCATTTTCAAAAATTCATTAAAAATATTCCTTAAGAGATATGCAAATATTTTCAATTGATTCTTGTTCAGATCGTCGTTGACTATGACTGAGTACAATTTCAAGACATTCCAACATACTTGGAATGTCCAAGTGCATGGATCACTTTTCGGATTTTCAAAAATTCATTAAAAATATTCTTCAAGAGATATGCAAATATATTCAACGGATTCTTGTTCAGGGCATGCTTGACTATGACTGTGTACAATTTCAAGACATTCCAAGATACTTTTGGGGTCTTTTTTGACGAAAAAGTTAAGTCACTGCCTAAGTGCATGGATCGCTTTCCTGATTTTCAAAAATTCATTAAAAATATTCCTTAAGCGATATGCAAATATTTTCAACGGATTCTTGTTCAGGGCGTCGTTGACTATGACTGAGTACAATTTCAAGACATTCCAACATACTTGGAATGTCCAAGTGCATGGATCGCTTTCCTGATTTTCAAAAGTTCATTAAAAATATTCTTCAAGAGATATGCAAATATATTCAACGGATTCTTGTTCAGGGCATGCTTGACTATGACTGTGTACAATTTCAAGACATTCCAAGATACTTTTGGGGTCTTTTTTGACAAAAAAGTTAAGTCACTGCCTAAGTGCATGGATCGCTTTCCTGATTTTCAAAAATTAATTTAAAATATTCCTGAAGCGATATGCAAATATTTTCAACGGATTCTTGTTCAGGGCGTCGTTGACTATGACTGAGTACAATTTCAAGACATTCCAACATACTTGGAATGTCCAAGTGCATGGATCGCTTTCCTGATTTTCAAAAATTCATTCAAAATATTCCTTAAGCGATATGCAAATATATTCAACGGATTCTTGTTCAGGGCATGCTTGACTATGACTGTGTACAATTTCAAGACATTCCAAGATACTTTTGGGGTCTTTTTTGAATAAAAAGTTAAGTCACTGCCTAAGTGCACAGAAATTCCTCATTTTCAAAAATTCATTAAAAATATTCCTTAAGAGATATGCAAATATTTTCAATAGATTCTTGTTCAGGGCGTCGTTGACTATGACTGAGTACAATTTCAAGACATTCCAACTTACTTGGAATGTCCAAGTGCATGGATAGCTTTCCGGATTTTCAAAAATTCATTAAAAATATTCTTCAAGAGATATGCAAATATATTCAACAGGTTCTTGTTCAGGGCATGCTTGACTATGACTGTGTACAATTTCAAGACATTCCAAGATACTTTTGGGGTCTTTTTTGACGAAAAAGTTAAGTCACTGCCTAAGTGCATGGATCGCTTTCCTGATTTTCAGAAATTCTTTAAAAATATTCCTTAAACGATATGCAAATATTTTCAACGGATTCTTGTTCAGGGCGTCGTTGACTATGACTGAGTACAATTTCAAGACATTCCAACATACTTGGAATGTCCAAGTGCATGGATCAATTTCCTGATTTTCAAAAGTTCATTAAAAATATTCTTCAAGAGATATGCAAATATATTCAACGGATTCTTGTTCAGGGCATGCTTGACTATGACTGTGTACAATTTCAAGACATTCCAAGATACTTTTGGGGTCTTTTTTGAATAAAAAGTTAAGTCACTGCCTAAGTGCATGGATCGCTTTCCTGATTTTCAGAAATTCTTTAAAAATATTCCTTAAACGATATGCAAATATTTTCAACGGATTCTTGTTCAGGGCGTCGTTGACTATGACTGAGTACAATTTCAAGACATTCCAACATACTTGGAATGTCCAAGTGCATGGATCGCTTTCCTGATTTTCAAAAGTTCATTAAAAATATTCTTCAAGAGATATGCAAATATATTCAACGGATTCTTGTTCAGGGCATGCTTGACTATGACTGTGTACAATTTCAAGACATTCCAAGATACTTTTGGGGTCTTTTTTGAATAAAAAGTTAAGTCACTGCCGAAGTGCACAGACGTTCCTCATTTTCAAAAATTCATTAAAAATATTCCTTAAGAGATATGCAAATATTTTCAATTGATTCTTGTTCAGGGCGTCGTTGACTATGACTGAGTACAATTTCAAGACATTCCAACATACTTGGAATGTCCAAGTGCATGGATCGCTTTTCGGATTTTCAAAAATTCATTCAAAATATTCTTCAAGAGATATGCAAATATATTCAACGGATTCTTGTTCAGGGCATGCTTGACTATGACTGTGTACAATTTCAAGACATTCCAAGATACTTTTGGGGTCTTTTTTGACAAAAAAGTTAAGTCACTGCCTAAGTGCATGGATCGCTTTCCTGATTTTCAAAAATTCATTAAAAATATTCCTTAAGCGATATGCAAATATTTTCAATGGATTCTTGTTCAGGGCGTCGTTGACTATGACTGAGTACAATTTCAAGACATTCCAACATACTTGGAATGTCCAAGTGCATGGATCGCTTTCCTGATTTTCAAAAGTTCATTAAAAATATTCTTCAAGAGATATGCAAATATATTCAACGGATTCTTGTTCAGGGCATGCTTGACTATGACTGTGTACAATTTCAAGACATTCCAAGATACTTTTGGGGTCTTTTTTGAATAAAAAGTTAAGTCACTGCCTAAGTGCACAGACTTTCCTCATTTTCAAAAATTCATTAAAAATATTCCTTAAGAGATATGCAAATATTTTCAATTGATTCTTGTTCAGGGCGTCGTTGACTATGACTGAGTACAATTTCAAGACATTCCAACATACTTGGAATGTCCAAGTGCATGGATCGCTTTTCGGATTTTCAAAAATTCATTAAAAATATTCTTCAAGAGATATGCAAATATATTCAACGGATTCTTGTTCAGGGCATGCTTGACTATGACTGTGTACAATTTCAAGACATTCCAAGATACCTTTGGGGTCTTTTTTGAATAAAAAGTTAAGTTACTGCCTAAGTGCACAGACTTTCATCATTTTCAAAAATTCATTAAAAATATTCCTTAAGAGATATGCAAATATTTTCAATGGATTCTTGTTCAGGGCGTCGTTGACTATGACCGAGTACAATTTCAAGACATTCCAACATACTTGGAATGTCCAAGTGCATGGATCGCTTTCCGGATTTTCAAAAATTCATTAAAAATATTCTTCAAGAGATATGCAAATATATTCAACGGATTCTTGTTCAGGGCATGCTTGACTATGACTGTGTACAATTTCAAGACATTCCAAGATACTTTTGGGGTCTTTTTTGACGAAAAAGTTAAGTCACTGCCTAAGTGCATGGATCGCTTTCCTGATTTTCAAAAATTCATTAAAAATATTCCTTAAGCGATATGCAAATATTTTCAACGGATTCTTGTTCAGGGCGTCGTTGACTATGACCGAGTACAATTTCAAGACATTCCAACATACTTTGAATGTCCAAGTACATGGATCGCTTTCCTGATTTTCAAAAGTTCATTAAAAATATTCTTCAAGAGATATGCAAATATATTCAACGGATTCTTGTTCAGGGCATGCTTGACTATGACTGTGTACAATTTCAAGACATTCCAAGATACTTTTGGGGTCTTTTTTGAATAAAAAGTTAAGTCACTGCCTAAGTGCACAGACTTTCCTCATTTTCAAAAATTCATTAAAAATATTCCTTAAGAGATATGCAAATATTTTCAATTGATTCTTGTTCAGATCGTCGTTGACTATGACTCAGTACAATTTCAAGACATTCCAAGATACTTTTGGGGTCTTTTTTGAATAAAAAGTTAAGTCACTGCCTAAGTGCACAGACTTTCATCATTTTCAAAAATTCATTAAAAATATTCTTCAAGAGATATGCAAATATATTCAACGGATTCTTGTTCAGGGCATGCTTGACTATGACTGTGTACAATTTCAAGACATTCCAAGATACTTTTGGGGTCTTTTTTGAATAAAAAGTTAAGTCACTGCCTAAGTGCATGGATCGCTTTCCTGATTTTCAAAAATTCATTAAAAATATTCCTTAAGCGATATGCAAATATTTTCAACGGATTCTTGTTCAGGGCGTCGTTGACTATGACTGAGTACAATTTCAAGACATTCCAACATACTTGGAATGTCCAAGTGCATGGATCGCTTTACTGATTTTCAAAAGTTCATTAAAAATATTCTTCAAGAGATATGCAAATATATTCAACGGATTCTTGTTCAGGGCATGCTTGACTATGACTGTGTACAATTTCAAGACATTCCAAGATACTTTTGGGGTCTTTTTTGAATAAAAAGTTAAGTCACTGCCTAAGTGCATGGATCGCTTTCCTGATTTTCAAAAATTCATTAAAAATATTCCTTAAGAGATATGCAAATATTTTCAATTGATTCTTGTTCAGATCGTCGTTGACTATGACTGAGTACAATTTCAAGACATTCCAAGATACTTTTGGGGTCTTTTTTGAATAAAAAGTTAAGTCACTGCCTAAGTGCACAGACTTTCATCATTTTCAAAAATTCATTAAAAATATTCCTTAAGAGATATGCAAATATTTTCAATGGATTCTTGTTCAGGGCGTCGTTGACTATGACCGAGTACAATTTCAAGACATTCCAACATACTTGGAATGTCCAAGTGCATGGATCAATTTCCTGATTTTCAAAAGTTCATTAAAAATATTCTTCAAGAGATATGCAAATATATTCAACGGATTCTTGTTCAGGGCATGCTTGACTATGACTGTGTACAATTTCAAGACATTCCAAGATACTTTTGGGGTCTTTTTTGAATAAAAAGTTAAGTCACTGCCTAAGTGCATGGATCGCTTTCCTGATTTTCAAAAATTCATTAAAAATATTCCTTAAGCGATATGCAAATATTTTCAACGGATTCTTGTTCAGGGCGTCGTTGACTATGACTGAGTACAATTTCAAGACATTCCAACATACTTGGAATGTCCAAGTGCATGGATCGCTTTACTGATTTTCAAAAGTTCATTAAAAAGATTCTTCAAGAGATATGCAAATATATTCAACGGATTCTTGTTCAGGGCATGCTTGACTATGACTGTGTACAATTTCAAGACATTCCAAGATACTTTTGGGGTCTTTTTTGAATAAAAAGTTAAGTCACTGCCTAAGTGCATGGATCGCTTTCCTGATTTTCAAAAATTCATTAAAAATATTCCTTAAGAGATATGCAAATATTTTCAATTGATTCTTGTTCAGATCGTCGTTGACTATGACTGAGTACAATTTCAAGACATTCCAAGATACTTTTGGGGTCTTTTTTGAATAAAAAGTTAAGTCACTGCCTAAGTGCACAGACTTTCATCATTTTCAAAAATTCATTAAAAATATTCCTTAAGCGATATGCAAATATTTTCAATGGATTCTTGTTCAGGGCGTCGTTGACTATGACCGAGTACAATTTCAAGACATTCCAACATACTTGGAATGTCCAAGTGCATGGATCAATTTCCTGATTTTCAAAAGTTCATTAAAAATATTCTTCAAGAGATATGCAAATATATTCAACGGATTCTTGTTCAGGGCATGCTTGACTATGACTGTGTACAATTTCAAGACATTCCAAGATACTTTTGGGGTCTTTTTTGAATAAAAAGTTAAGTCACTGCCTAAGTGCATGGATCGCTTTCCTGATTTTCAAAAATTCATTAAAAATATTCCTTAAGCGATATGCAAATATTTTCAACGGATTCTTGTTCAGGGCGTCGTTGACTATGACTGAGTACAATTTCAAGACATTCCAACATACTTGGAATGTCCAAGTGCATGGATCGCTTTACTGATTTTCAAAAGTTCATTAAAAAGATTCTTCAAGAGATATGCAAATATATTCAACGGATTCTTGTTCAGGGCATGCTTGACTATGACTGTGTACAATTTCAAGACATTCCAAGATACTTTTGGGGTCTTTTTTGAATAAAAAGTTAAGTCACTGCCTAAGTGCATGGATCGCTTTCCTGATTTTCAAAAATTCATTAAAAATATTCCTTAAGAGATATGCAAATATTTTCAATTGATTCTTGTTCAGATCGTCGTTGACTATGACTGAGTACAATTTCAAGACATTCCAACATACTTGGAATGTCCAAGTGCATGGATCACTTTTCGGATTTTCAAAAATTCATTAAAAATATTCTTCAAGAGATATGCAAATATATTCAACGGATTCTTGTTCAGGGCATGCTTGACTATGACTGTGTACAATTTCAAGACATTCCAAGATACTTTTGGGGTCTTTTTTGACGAAAAAGTTAAGTCACTGCCTAAGTGCATGGATCGCTTTCCTGATTTTCCAAAATTCATTAAAAATATTCCTTAAGCGATATGCAAATATTTTCAACGGATTCTTGTTCAGGGCGTCGTTGACTATGACTGAGTACAATTTCAAGACATTCCAACATACTTGGAATGTTCAAGTGCATGAATCGCTTTCCTGATTTTCAAAAGTTCATTAAAATATTCTTCAAGAGATATGCAAATATATTTAACGGATTCTTGTTCAGGGCATGCTTGACTATGACTGTGTACAATTTCAAGACATTCCAAGATACTTTTGGGGTCTTTTTTGACAAAAAAGTTAAGTCACTGCCTAAGTGCATGGATCGCTTTCCTGATTTTCAAAAATTCATTTAAAATATTCCTGAAGCGATATGCAAATATTTTCAACGGATTCTTGTTCAGGGCGTCGTTGACTATGACTGAGTACAATTTCAAGACATTCCAACATACTTGGAATGTCCAAGTGTATGGATCGCTTTCCTGATTTTCAAAAATTCATTAAAAATATTCCTTAAGCGATATGCAAATATATTCAACGGATTCTTGTTCAGGGCATGCTTGACTATGACTGTGTACAATTTCAAGACATTCCAAGATACTTTTGGGGTCTTTTTTGAATAAAAAGTTAAGTCACTGCCTAAGTGCACAGAAATTCCTCATTTTCAAAAATTCATTAAAAATATTCCTTAAGAGATATGCAAATATTTTCAATAGATTCTTGTTCAGGGCGTCGTTGACTATGACTGAGTACAATTTCAAGACATTCCAACTTACTTGGAATGTCCAAGTGCATGGATAGCTTTCCGGATTTTCAAAAATTCATTAAAAATATTCTTCAAGAGATATGCAAATATATTCAACAGGTTCTTGTTCAGGGCATGCTTGACTATGACTGTGTACAATTTCAAGACATTCCAAGATACTTTTGGGGTCTTTTTTGACGAAAAAGTTAAGTCACTGCCTAAGTGCATGGATCGCTTTCCTGATTTTCAAAAATTCATTAAAAATATTCCTTAAGCGATATGCAAATATTTTCAACGGATTCTTGTTCAGGGCGTCGTTGACTATGACTGAGTACAATTTCAAGACATTCCAACATACTTGGAATGTCCAAGTGCATGGATCGCTTTCCTGATTTTCAAAAGTTCATTAAAAATATTCTTCAAGAGATATGCAAATATATTCAACGGATTCTTGTTCAGGGCATGCTTGACTATGACTGTGTACAATTTCAAGACATTCCAAGATACTTTTGGGGTCTTTTTTGACGAAAAAGTTAAGTCACTGCCTAAGTGCATGGATCGCTTTCCTGATTTTCAAAAATTCATTAAAAATATTCCTTAAGCGATATGCAAATATTTTCAACGGATTCTTGTTCAGGGCGTCGTTGACTATGACTGAGTACAATTTCAAGACATTCCAACATACTTGGAATGTCCAAGTGCATGGATCGCTTTCCTGATTTTCAAAAGTTCATTAAAAATATTCTTCAAGAGATATGCAAATATATTCAACGGATTCTTGTTCAGGGCATGCTTGACTATGACTGTGTACAATTTCAAGACATTCCAAGATACTTTTGGGGTCTTTTTTGAATAAAAAGTTAAGTCACTGCCTAAGTGCATGGATCGCTTTCCTGATTTTCAAAAATTCATTAAAAATATTCCTTAAGCGATATGCAAATATTTTCAACGGATTCTTGTTCAGGGCGTCGTTGACTATGACTGAGTACAATTTCAAAACATTCCAACATACTTGGAATGTCCAAGTGCATGGATCGCTTTCCTGATTTTCAAAAGTTCATTAAAAATATTCTTCAAGAGATATGCAAATATATTCAACGGATTCTTGTTCAGGGCATGCTTGACTATGACTGTGTACAATTTCAAGACATTCCAAGATACTTTTGGGGTCTTTTTTGAATAAAAAGTTAAGTCACTGCCTAAGTGCACAGACTTTCCTCATTTTCAAAAATTCATTAAAAATATTCCTTAAGAGATATGCAAATATTTTCAATGGATTCTTGTTCAGGGCGTTGTTGACTATGACTGAGTACAATTTCAAGACATTCCAACATACTTGGAATGTCTAAGTGCATGGATCGCTTTCCGGATTTTCAAAAATTCATTAAAAATATTCTTCAAGAGATATGCAAATATATTCAACGGATTCTTGTTCAGGGCATGCTTGACTATGACTGTGTACAATTTCAAGACATTCCAAGATACTTTTGGGGTCTTTTTTGACGAAAAAGTTAAGTCACTGCCTAAGTGCATGGATCGCTTTCCTGATTTTCAGAAATTCTTTAAAAATATTCCTTAAACGATATGCAAATATTTTCAACGGATTCTTGTTCAGGGCGTCGTTGACTATGACTGAGTACAATTTCAAGACATTCCAACAAACTTGGAATGTCCAAGTGCATGGATCGCTTTCCTGATTTTCAAAAGTTCATTAAAAATATTCTTCAAGAGATATGCAAATATATTCAACGGATTCTTGTTCAGGGCATGCTTGACTATGACTGTGTACAATTTCAAGACATTCCAAGATACTTTTGGGGTCTTTTTTGACAAAAAAGTTAAGTCACTGCCTAAGTGCATGGATCGCTTTCCTGATTTTCAAAAATTCATTAAAAATATTCCTTAAGCGATATGCAAATATTTTCAACGGATTCTTGTTCAGGGCGTCGTTGACTATGACTGAGTACAATTTCAAGACATTCCAACATACTTGGAATGTCCAAGTGCATGGATCGCTTTCCTGATTTTCAAAAGTTCATTAAAAATATTCTTCAAGAGATATGCAAATATATTCAACGGATTCTTGTTCAGGGCATGCTTGACTATGACTGTGTACAATTTCAAGACATTCCAAGATACCTTTGGGGTCTTTTTTGGATAAAAAGTTAAGTCACTGCCTAAGTGCACAGACTTTCATCATTTTCAAAAATTCATTTAAAATATTCCTTAAGAGATATGCAAATATTTTCAATGGATTCTTGTTCAGGGCGTCGTTGACTATGACCGAGTACAATTTCAAGACATTCCAACATACTTGGAATGTCCAAGTGCATGGATCGCTTTCCGGATTTTCAAAAATTCATTAAAAATATTCTTCAAGAGATATGCAAATATATTCAACGGATTCTTGTTCAGGGCACTCTTGACTATGACTGTGTACAATTTCAAGACATTCCAAGATACTTTTGGGGTCTTTTTTGACGAAAAAGTTAAGTCACTGCCTAAGTGCAAGGATCGCTTTCCTGATTTTCAGAAATTCTTTAAAAATATTCCTTAAACGATATGCAAATATTTTCAACGGATTCTTGTTCAGGGCGTCGTTGACTATGACTGAGTACAATTTCAAAACATTCCAACATACTTGGAATGTCCAAGTGCATGGATCGCTTTTCGGATTTTCAAAAATTCATTAAAAATATTCTTCAAGAGATATGCAAATATATTCAACGGATTCTTGTTCAGGGCATGCTTGACTATGACTGTGTACAATTTCAAGACATTCCAAGATACTTTTGGGGTCTTTTTTGACAAAAAAGTTAAGTCACTGCCTAAGTGCATGGATCGCTTTCCTGATTTTCAAAAATTCTTTAAAAATATTCCTTAAGCGATATGCAAATATTTTCAACGGATTCTTGTTCAGGGCGTCGTTGACTATGACTGGGTACAATTTCAAGACATTCCAACATACTTGGAATGTCCAAGTGCATGGATCGCTTTCCTGATTTTCAAAAATTCATTAAAAATATTCCTTAAGCGATATGCAAATATTTTCAACGGATTCTTGTTCAGGGCGTCGTTGACTATGACTGAGTAAAATTTCAAGACATTCCAATATACTTGGAATGTCCAAGTGCATGGATCGCTTTTCGGATTTTCAAAAATTCATTAAAAATATTCTTCAAGAGATATGCAAATATATTCAACGGATTCTTGTTCAGGGCATGCTTGACTATGACTGTGTACAATTTCAAGACAATCCAAGATACTTTTGGGGTCTTTTTTGAATAAAAAGTTAAGTCACTGCCTAAGTGCATGGATCGCTTTCCTGATTTTCAAAAATTCATTAAAAATATTCCTTAAGCGATATGCAAATATTTTCAACGGATTCTTGTTCAGGGCGTCGTTGACTATGACTGAGTACAATTTCAAAACATTCCAACATACTTGGAATGTCCAAGTGCATGGATCGCTTTCCTGATTTTCAAAAGTTCATTAAAAATATTCTTCAAGAGATATGCAAATATATTCAACGGATTCTTGTTCAGGGCATGCTTGACTATGACTGTGTACAATTTCAAGACAATCCAAGATACTTTTGGGGTCTTTTTTGAATAAAAAGTTAAGTCACTGCCTAAGTGCATGGATCGCTTTCCTGATTTTCAAAAATTCATTAAAAATATTCCTTAAGCGATATGCAAATATTTTCAACGGATTCTTGTTCAGGGCGTCGTTGACTATGACTGAGTACAATTTCAAAACATTCCAACATACTTGGAATGTCCAAGTGCATGGATCGCTTTCCTGATTTTCAAAAGTTCATTAAAAATATTCTTCAAGAGATATGCAAATATATTCAACGGATTCTTGTTCAGGGCATGCTTGACTATGACTGTGTACAATTTCAAGACATTCCAAGATACTTTTGGGGTCTTTTTTGAATAAAAAGTTAAGTCACTGCCTAAGTGCACAGACTTTCCTCATTTTCAAAAATTCATTAAAAATATTCCTTAAGAGATATGCAAATATTTTCAATTGATTCTTGTTCAGGGCGTCGTTGACTATGACTGAGTACAATTTCAAGACATTCCAACATACTTGGAATGTCCAAGTGCATGGATCGCTTTTCGGATTTTCAAAAATTCATTAAAAATATTCTTCAAGAGATATGCAAATATATTCAACGGATTCTTGTTCAGGGCATGCTTGACTATGACTGTGTACAATTTCAAGACAATCCAAGATACTTTTGGGGTCTTTTTTGAATAAAAAGTTAAGTCACTGCCTAAGTGCATGGATCGCTTTCCTGATTTTCAAAAATTCATTAAAAATATTCCTTAAGCGATATGCAAATATTTTCAATGGATTCTTGTTCAGGGCGTCGTTGACTATGACTGAGTACAATTTCAAAACATTCCAACATACTTGGAATGTCCAAGTGCATGGATCGCTTTCCTGATTTTCAAAAGTTCATTAAAAATATTCTTCAAGAGATATGCAAATATATTCAACGGATTCTTGTTCAGGGCATGCTTGACTATGACTGTGTACAATTTCAAGACATTCCAAGATACTTTTGGGGTCTTTTTTGAATAAAAAGTTAAGTCACTGCCTAAGTGCACAGACTTTCCTCATTTTCAAAAATTCATTAAAAATATTCCTTAAGAGATATGCAAATATTTTCAATTGATTCTTGTTCAGGGCGTCGTTGACTATGACTGAGTACAATTTAAAGACATTCCAACATACTTGGAATGTCCAAGTGCATGGATCGCTTTTCGGATTTTCAAAAATTCATTAAAAATATTCTTCAAGAGATATGCAAATATATTCAACGGATTCTTGTTCAGGGCATGCTTGACTATGACTGTGTACAATTTCAAGACATTCCAAGATACTTTTGGGGTCTTTTTTGACAAAAAAGTTAAGTCACTGCCTAAGTGCATGGATCGCTTTCCTGATTTTCAAAAATTCATTAAAAATATTCCTTAAGCGATATGCAAATATTTTCAACGGATTCTTGTTCAGGGCGACGTTGACTATGACTGAGTACAATTTCAAGACATTCCAACATACTTGGAATGTCCAAGTGCATGGATCGCTTTCCTGATTTTCAAAAGTTCATTAAAAATATTCTTCAAGAGATATGCAAATATATTCAACGGATTCTTGTTCAGGGCATGCTTGACTATGACTGTGTACAATTTCAAGACATTCCAAGATACTTTTGGGGTCTTTTTTGAATAAAAAGTTAAGTCACTGCCTAAGTGCACAGACTTTCCTCATTTTCAAAAATTCATTAAAAATATTCCTTAAGAGATATGCAAATATTTTCAATTGATTCTTGTTCAGGGCGTCGTTGATTATGACTGAGTACAATTTCAAGACATTCCAACATACTTGGAATGTCCAAGTGCATGGATCGCTTTTCGGATTTTCAAAAATTCATTAAAAATATTCTTCAAGAGATATGCAAATATATTCAACGGATTCTTGTTCAGGGCATGCTTGACTATGACTGTGTACAATTTCAAGACATTCCAAGATACTTTTGGGGTCTTTTTTGACAAAAAAGTTAAGTCACTGCCTAAGTGCATGGATCGCTTTCCTGATTTTCAAAAATTCATTAAAAATATTCCTTAAGCGATATGCAAATATTTTCAACGGATTCTTGTTCAGGGCGTCGTTGACTATGACTGAGTACAATTTCAAGACATTCCAACATACTTGGAATGTCCGAGTGCATGGATCGCTTTCCGGATTTTCAAAAGTTCATTAAAAATATTCTTCAAGAGATATGCAAATATATTCAACGGATTCTTGTTCAGGGCATGCTTGACTATGACTGTGTACAATTTCAAGACATTCCAAGATACCTTTGGGGTCTTTTTTGAATAAAAAGTTAAGTCACTGCCTAAGTGCACAGACTTTCATCATTTTCAAAAATTCATTAAAAATATTCCTTAAGAGATATGCAAATATTTTCAATGGATTCTTGTTCAGGGCGTCGTTGACTATGACCGAGTACAATTTCAAGACATTCCAACATACTTGGAATGTCCAAGTGCATGGATCGCTTTCCGGATTTTCAAAAATTCATTAAAAATATTCTTCAAGAGATATGCAAATATATTCAACGGATTCTTGTTCAGGGCATTCTTGACTATGACTGTGTACAATTTCAAGACATTCCAAGATACTTTTGGGGTCTTTTTTGAATAAAAAGTTAAGTCACTGCCTAAGTGCACAGACTTTCCTCATTTTCAAAAATTCATTAAAAATATTCCTTAAGAGATATGCAAATATTTTCAATTGATTCTTGTTCAGGGCGTCGTTGACTATGACTGAGTACAATTTCAAGACATTCCAACATACTTGGAATGTCCAAGTGCATGGATCGCTTTTCGGATTTTCAAAAATTCATTAAAAATATTCTTCAAGAGATATGCAAATATATTCAACGGATTCTTGTTCAGGGCATGCTTGACTATGACTGTGTACAATTTCAAGACAATCCAAGATACTTTTGGGGTCTTTTTTGAATAAAAAGTTAAGTCACTGCCTAAGTGCATGGATCGCTTTCCTGATTTTCAAAAATTCATTAAAAATATTCCTTAAGCGATATGCAAATATTTTCAACGGATTCTTGTTCAGGGCGTCGTTGACTATGACTGAGTACAATTTCAAAACATTCCAACATACTTGGAATGTCCAAGTGCATGGATCGCTTTCCTGATTTTCAAAAGTTCATTAAAAATATTCTTCAAGAGATATGCAAATATATTCAACGGATTCTTGTTCAGGGCATGCTTGACTATGACTGTGTACAATTTCAAGACATTCCAAGATACTTTTGGGGTCTTTTTTGAATAAAAAGTTAAGTCACTGCCTAAGTGCACAGACTTTCCTCATTTTCAAAAATTCATTAAAAATATTCCTTAAGAGATATGCAAATATTTTCAATTGATTCTTGTTCAGGGCGTCGTTGACTATGACTGAGTACAATTTCAAGACATTCCAACATACTTGGAATGTCCAAGTGCATGGATCGCTTTTCGGATTTTCAAAAATTCATTAAAAATATTTTTCAAGAGATATGCAAATATATTCAACGGATTCTTGTTCAGGGCATGCTTGACTATGACTGTGTACAATTTCAAGACAATCCAAGACACTTTTGGGGTCTTTTTTGAATAAAAAGTTAAGTCACTGCCTAAGTGCATGGATCGCTTTCCTGATTTTCAAAAATTCATTAAAAATATTCCTTAAGCGATATGCAAATATTTTCAATGGATTCTTGTTCAGGGTGTCGTTGACTATGACTGAGTACAATTTCAAAACATTCCAACATACTTGGAATGTCCAAGTGCATGGATCGCTTTCCTGATTTTCAAAAGTTCATTAAAAATATTCTTCAAGAGATATGCAAATATAATCAACGGATTCTTGTTCAGGGCATGCTTGACTATGACTGTGTACAATTTCAAGACATTCCAAGATACTTTTGGGGTCTTTTTTGAATAAAAAGTTAAGTCACTGCCTAAGTGCACAGACTTTCCTCATTTTCAAAAATTCATTAAAAATATTCCTTAAGAGATATGCAAATATTTTCAATTGATTCTTGTTCAGGGCGTCGTTGACTATGACTGAGTACAATTTAAAGACATTCCAACATACTTGGAATGTCCAAGTGCATGGATCGCTTTTCGGATTTTCAAAAATTCATTAAAAATATTCTTCAAGAGATATGCAAATATATTCAACGGATTCTTGTTCAGGGCATGCTTGACTATGACTGTGTACAATTTCAAGACATTCCAAGATACTTTTGGGGTCTTTTTTGACAAAAAAGTTAAGTCACTGCCTAAGTGCATGGATCGCTTTCCTGATTTTCAAAAATTCATTAAAAATATTCCTTAAGCGATATGCAAATATTTTCAACGGATTCTTGTTCAGGGCGACGTTGACTATGACTGAGTACAATTTCAAGACATTCCAACATACTTGGAATGTCCAAGTGCATGGATCGCTTTCCTGATTTTCAAAAGTTCATTAAAAATATTCTTCAAGAGATATGCAAATATATTCAACGGATTCTTGTTCAGGGCATGCTTGACTATGACTGTGTACAATTTCAAGACATTCCAAGATACTTTTGGGGTCTTTTTTGAATAAAAAGTTAAGTCACTGCCTAAGTGCACAGACTTTCCTCATTTTCAAAAATTCATTAAAAATATTCCTTAAGAGATATGCAAATATTTTCAATTGATTCTTGTTCAGGGCGTCGTTGATTATGACTGAGTACAATTTCAAGACATTCCAACATACTTGGAATGTCCAAGTGCATGGATCGCTTTTCGGATTTTCAAAAATTCATTAAAAATATTCTTCAAGAGATATGCAAATATATTCAACGGATTCTTGTTCAGGGCATGCTTGACTATGACTGTGTACAATTTCAAGACATTCCAAGATACTTTTGGGGTCTTTTTTGACAAAAAAGTTAAGTCACTGCCTAAGTGCATGGATCGCTTTCCTGATTTTCAAAAATTCATTAAAAATATTCCTTAAGCGATATGCAAATATTTTCAACGGATTCTTGTTCAGGGCGTCGTTGACTATGACTGAGTACAATTTCAAGACATTCCAACATACTTGGAATGTCCAAGTGCATGGATCGCTTTCCTGATTTTCAAAAGTTCATTAAAAATATTCTTCAAGAGATATGCAAATATATTCAACGGATTCTTGTTCAGGGCATGCTTGACTATGACTGTGTACAATTTCAAGACATTCCAAGATACCTTTGGGGTCTTTTTTGAATAAAAAGTTAAGTCACTGCCTAAGTGCACAGACTTTCATCATTTTCAAAAATTCATTAAAAATATTCCTTAAGAGATATGCAAATATTTTCAATGGATTCTTGTTCAGGGCGTCGTTGACTATGACCGAGTTCAATTTCAAGACATTCCAACATACTTGGAATGTCCAAGTGCATGGATCGCTTTCCGGATTTTCAAAAATTCATTAAAAATATTCTTCAAGAGATATGCAAATATATTCAACGGATTCTTGTTCAGGGCATTCTTGACTATGACTGTGTACAATTTCAAGACATTCCAAGATACTTTTGGGGTCTTTTTTGACGAAAAAGTTAAGTCACTGCCTAAGTGCATGGATCGCTTTCCTGATTTTCAGAAATTCTTTAAAAATATTCCTTAAACGATATGCAAATATTTTCAACGGATTCTTGTTCAGGGCGTCGTTGACTATGACTGAGTACAATTTCAAGACATTCCAACATACTTGGAATGTCCAAGTGCATGGATCGCTTTCCTGATTTTCAAAAGTTCATTAAAAATATTCTTCAAGAGATATGCAAATATATTCAACGGATTCTTGTTCAGGGCATGCTTGACTATGACTGTGTACAATTTCAAGACATTCCAAGATACTTTTGGGGTCTTTTTTGAATAAAAAGTTAAGTCACTGCCTAAGTGCACAGACTTTCCTCATTTTCAAAAATTCATTAAAAATATTCCTTAAGAGATATGCAAATATTTTCAATTGATTCTTGTTCAGGGCGTCGTTGACTATGACTGAGTACAATTTCAAGACATTCCAACATACTTGGAATGTCCAAGTGCATGAATCGCTTTTCGGATTTTCAAAAATTCATTAAAAATATTCTTCAAGAGATATGCAAATATATTCAACGGATTCTTGTTCAGGGCATGCTTGACTATGACTGTGTACAATTTCAAGACATTCCAAGATACTTTTGGGGTCTTTTTTGAATAAAAAGTTAAGTCACTGCCTAAGTGCATGGATCGCTTTCCTGATTTTCAAAAATTCATTAAAAATATTCCTTAAGCGATATGCAAATATTTTCAACGGATTCTTGTTCAGGGCGTCGTTGACTATGACTGAGTACAATTTCAAGACATTCCAACATACTTGGAATGTCCAAGTGCATGGATCGCTTTCCTGATTTTCAAAAGTTCATTAAAAATATTCTTCAAGAGATATGCAAATATATTCAACGGATTCTTGTTCAGGGCATGCTTGACTATGACTGTTTACAATTTCAAGACATTCCAAGATACTTTTGGGGTCTTTTTTGAATAAAAAGTTAAGTCACTGCCGAAGTGCACAGACTTTCCTCATTTTCAAAAATTCATTAAAAATATTCCTTAAGAGATATGCAAATATTTTCAATTGATTCTTGTTCAAGGCGTCGTTGACTATGACTGAGTACAATTTCAAGACATTCCAACATACTTGGAATGTCCAAGTGCATGGATCGCTTTTCGGATTTTCAAAAATTCATTAAAAATATTCTTCAAGAGATATGCAAATATATTCAACGGATTCTTGTTCAGGGCATGCTTGACTATGACTGTGTACAATTTCAAGACATTCCAAGATACTTTTGGGGTCTTTTTTGAATAAAAAGTTAAGTCACTGCCTAAGTGCATGGATCGCTATCCTGATTTTCAAAAATTCATTAAAAATATTCCTTAAGCGATATGCAAATATTTTCAACGGATTCTTGTTCAGGGCGTCGTTGACTATGACTGAGTACAATTTCAAAACATTCCAACATACTTGGAATGTCCAAGTGCATGGATCGCTTTCCTGATTTTCAAAAGTTCATTAAAAATATTCTTCAAGAGATATGCAAATATATTCAACGGATTCTTGTTCAGGGCATGCTTGACTATGACTGTGTACAATTTCAAGACCTTCCAAGATACTTTTGGGGTCTTTTTTGAATAAAAAGTTAAGTCACTGCCTAAGTGCACAGACTTTCCTCATTTTCAAAAATTCATTAAAAATATTCCTTAAACGATATGCAAATATTTTCAATGGATTCTTGTTCAGGGCGTTGTTGACTATGACTGAGTACAATTTCAAGACATTCCAACATACTTGGAATGTCCAAGTGCATGGATCGCTTTCCGGATTTTCAAAAATTCATTAAAAATATTCTTCAAGAGATATGCAAATATATTCAACGGATTCTTGTTCAGGGCATGCTTGACTATGACTGTGTACAATTTCAAGACATTCCAAGATACTTTTGGGGTCTTTTTTGACGAAAAAGTTAAGTCACTGCCTAAGTGCATGGATCGCTTTCCTGATTTTCAGAAATTCTTTAAAAATATTCCTTAAACGATATGCAAATATTTTCAACGGATTCTTGTTCAGGGCGTCGTTGACTATGACTGAGTACAATTTCAAGACATTCCAACATACTTGGAATGTCCAAGTGCATGGATCGCTTTCCTGATTTTCAAAAGTTCATTAAAAATATTCTTCAAGAGATATGCAAATATATTCAACGGATTCTTGTTCAGGGCATGCTTGACTATGACTGTGTACAATTTCAAGACATTCCAAGATACTTTTGGGGTCTTTTTTGAATAAAAAGTTAAGTCACTGCCTAAGTGCACAGACTTTCCTCATTTTCAAAAATTCATTAAAAATATTCCTTAAGAGATATGCAAATATTTTCAATTGATTCTTGTTCAGGGCGTCGTTGACTATGACTGAGTACAATTTCAAGACATTCCAACATACTTGGAATGTCCAAGTGCATGGATCGCTTTTCGGATTTTCAAAAATTCATTAAAAATATTCTTCAAGAGATATGCAAATATATTCAACGGATTCTTGTTCAGGGCATGCTTGACTATGACTGTGTACAATTTCAAGACATTCCAAGATACTTTTGGGGTCTTTTTTGACAAAAAAGTTAAGTCACTGCCTAAGTGCATGGATCGCTTTCCTGATTTTCAAAAATTCATTAAAAATATTCCTTAAGCGATATGCAAATATTTTCAACGGATTCTTGTTCAGGGCGTCGTTGACTATGACTGAGTACAATTTCAAGACATTCCAACATACTTGGAATGTCCAAGTGCATGGATCGCTTTCCTGATTTTCAAAAGTTCATTAAAAATATTCTTCAAGAGATATGCAAATATATTCAACGGATTCTTGTTCAGGGCATGCTTGACTATGACTGTGTACAATTTCAAGACATTCCAAGATACCTTTGGGGTCTTTTTTGAATAAAAAGTTAAGTCACTGCCTAAGTGCACAGACTTTCATGATTTTCAAAAATTCATTAAAAATATTCCTTAAGAGATATGCAAATATTTTCAATGGATTCTTGTTCAGGGCGTCGTTGACTATGACCGAGTACAATTTCAAGACATTCCAACATACTTGGAATGTCCAAGTGCATGGATCGCTTTCCGGATTTTCAAAAATTCATTAAAAATATTCTTCAAGAGATATGCAAATATATTCAACGGATTCTTGTTCAGGGCATGCTTGACTATGACTGTGTACAATTTCAAGACATTCCAAGATACTTTTGGGGTCTTTTTTGAATAAAAAGTTAAGTCACTGCCTAAGTGCACAGACTTTCCTCATTTTCAAAAATCCATTAAAAATATTCCTTAAGAGATATGCAAATATTTTCAATTGATTCTTGTTCAGGGCGTCGTTGACTATGACTGAGTACAATTTCAAGACATTCCAACATACTTGGAATGTCCAAGTGCATGGATCGCTTTTCGGATTTTCAAAAATTCATTAAAAATATTCTTCAAGAGATATGCAAATATATTCAACGGATTCTTGTTCAGGGCATGCTTGACTATGACTGTGTACAATTTCAAGACATTCCAAGATACTTTTGGGGTCTTTTTTGACAAAAAAGTTAAGTCACTGCCTAAGTGCATGGATCGCTTTCCTGATTTTCAAAAATTCATTAAAAATATTCCTTAAGCGATATGCAAATATTTTCAACGGATTCTTGTTCAGGGCGTCGTTGACTATGACTGAGTACAATTTCAAGACATTCCAACATACTTGGAATGTCCAAGTGCATGGATCGCTTTCCTGATTTTCAAAAGTTCATTAAAAATATTCCTTAAGAGATATGCAAATATTTTTACGGATTCTTGTTCAGGGCGTCGTTGACTATGACTGAGTACAATTTCAAGACATTCCAACATACTTGGAATGTCCAAGTGCATGGATCGCTTTCCTGATTTTCAAAAGTTCATTAAAAATATTCTTCAAGAGATATGCAAATATATTCAACGGATTCTTGTTCAGGGCATGCTTGACTATGACTGTGTACAATTTCAAGACATTCCAAGATACTTTTGGGGTCTTTTTTGAATAAAAAGTTAAGTCACTGCCTAAGTGCACAGACTTTCCTCATTTTCAAAAATTCATTAAAAATATCCCTTAAGAGATATGCAAATATTTTCAATTGATTCTTGTTCAGGGCGTCGTTGACTATGACCGAGTACAATTTCAAGACATTCCAACATACTTGGAATGTCCAAGTGCATGGATCGCTTTCCGGATTTTCAAAAATTCATTAAAAATATTCTTCAAGAGATATGCAAATATATTCAACGGATTCTTGTTCAGGGCATTCTTGACTATGACTGTGTACAATTTCAAGACATTCCAAGATACTTTTGGGGTCTTTTTTGACGAAAAAGTTAAGTCACTGCCTAAGTGCATGGATCGCTTTCCTGATTTTCAGAAATTCTTTAAAAATATTCCTTAAACGATATGCAAATATTTTCAACGGATTCTTGTTCAGGGCGTCGTTGACTATGACTGAGTACAATTTCAAGACATTCCAACATACTTGGAATGTCCAAGTGCATGGATCGCTTTCCTGATTTTCAAAAGTTCATTAAAAATATTCTTCAAGAGATATGCAAATATATTCAACGGATTCTTGTTCAGGGCATGCTTGACTATGACTGTGTACAATTTCAAGACATTCCAAGATACTTTTGGGGTCTTTTTTGAATAAAAAGTTAAGTCACTGCCTAAGTGCACAGACTTTCCTCATTTTCAAAAATTCATTAAAAATATTCCTTAAGAGATATGCAAATATTTTCAATTGATTCTTGTTCAGGGCGTCCTTGACTATGACTGAGTACAATTTCAAGACATTCCAACATACTTGGAATGTCCAAGTGCATGGATCGCTTTTCGGATTTTCAAAAATTCATTAAAAATATTCTTCAAGAGATATGCAAATATATTCAACGGATTCTTGTTCAGGGCATGCTTGACTATGACTGTGTACAATTTCAAGACATTCCAAGATACTTTTGGGGTCTTTTTTGACGAAAAAGTTAAGTCACTGCCTAAGTGCACAGACTTTCCTCATTTTCAAAAATTCATTAAAAATATTCCTTAAGAGATATGCAAATATTTTCAATTGATTCTTGTTCAGGGCGTCGTTGACTATGACCGAGTACAATTTCAAGACATTCCAACATACTTGGAATGTCCAAGTGCATGGATCGCTTTCCGGATTTTCAAAAATTCATTAAAAATATTCTTCAAGAGATATGCAAATATATTCAACGGATTCTTGTTCAGGGCATTCTTGACTATGACTGTGTACAATTTCAAGACATTCCAAGATACATTTGGGGTCTTTTTTGACGAAAAAGTTAAGTCACTGCCTAAGTGCATGGATCGCTTTCCTGATTTTCAGAAATTCTTTAAAAATATTCCTTAAACGATATGCAAATATTTTCAACGGATTCTTGTTCAGGGCGTCGTTGACTATGACTGAGTACAATTTCAAGACATTCCAACATACTTGGAATGTCCAAGTGCATGGATCGCTTTCCTGATTTTCAAAAGTTCATTAAAAATATTCTTCAAGAGATATGCAAATATATTCAACGGATTCTTGTTCAGGGCATGCTTGACTATGACTGTGTACAATTTCAAGACATTCCAAGATACCTTTGGGGTTTTTTTTGAATAAAAAGTTAAGTCACTGCCTAAGTGCACAGACTTTCATCATTTTCAAAAATTCATTAAAAATATTCCTTAAGAGATATGCAAATATTTTCAATGGATTCTTGTTCAGGGCGTCATTGACTATGACCAAGTACAATTTCAAGACATTCCAACATACTTGGAATGTCCAAGTGCATGGATCGCTTTCCTGATTTTCAAAAGTTCATTAAAAATATTCTTCAAGAGATATGCAAATATATTCAACGGATTCTTGTTCAGGGCATGCTTGACTATGACTGTGTACAATTTCAAGACATTCCAAGATACCTTTGGGGTCTTTTTTGAATAAAAAGTTAACTCACTGCGTAAGTGCACAGACTTTCATCATTTTCAAAAATTCATTTAAAATATTCCTTAAGAGATATGCAAATATTTTCAATGGATTCTTGTTCAGGGCGTCGTTGACTATGACCGAGAACAATTTCAAGACATTCCAACATACTTGGAATGTCCAAGTGCATGGATCGCTTTCCGGATTTTCAAAAATTCATTAAAAATATTCTTCAAGAGATATGCAAATATATTCAACGGATTCTTGTTCAGGGCATTCTTGACTATGACTGTGTACAATTTCAAGACATTCCAAGATACTTTTGGGGTCTTTTTTGACGAAAAAGTTAAGTCACTGCCTAAGTGCATGGATCGCTTTCCTGATTTTCAGAAATTCTTTAAAAATATTCCTTAAACGATATGCAAATATTTTCAACGGATTCTTGTTCAGGGCGTCGTTGACTATGACTGAGTACAATTTCAAGACATTCCAACATACTTGGAATGTCCAAGTGCATGGATCGCTTTCCTGATTTTCAAAAGTTCATTAAAAATATTCTTCAAGAGATATGCAAATATATTCAACGGATTCTTGTTCAGGGCATGCTTGACTATGACTGTGTACAATTTCAAGACATTCCAAGATACCTTTGGGGTCTTTTTTGAATAAAAAGTTAAGTCACTGCGTAAGTGCACAGACTTTCATCATTTTCAAAAATTCATTTAAAATATTCCTTAAGAGATATGCAAATATTTTCAATGGATTCTTGTTCAGGGCGTCGTTGACTATGACCGAGAACAATTTCAAGACATTCCAACATACTTGGAATGTCCAAGTGCATGGATCGCTTTCCGGATTTTCAAAAATTCATTAAAAATATTCTTCAAGAGATATGCAAATATATTCAACGGATTCTTGTTCAGGGCATTCTTGACTATGACTGTGTACAATTTCAAGACATTCCAAGATACTTTTGGGGTCTTTTTTGACGAAAAAGTTAAGTCACTGCCTAAGTGCATGGATCGCTTTCCTGATTTTCAGAAATTCTTTAAAAATATTCCTTAAACGATATGCAAATATTTTCAACAGATTCTTGTTCAGGGCGTCGTTGACTATGACTGAGTACAATTTCAAGACATTCCAACATACTTGGAATGTCCAAGTGCATGGATCGCTTTCCTGATTTTCAAAAGTTCATTAAAAATATTCTTCAAGAGATATGCAAATATATTCAACGGATTCTTGTTCAGGGCATGCTTGACTATGACTGTGTACAATTTCAAGACATTCCAAGATACCTTTGGGGTCTTTTTTGAATAAAAAGTTAAGTCACTGCCTAAGTGCACAGAAATTCCTCATTTTCAAAAATTCATTAAAAATATTCCTTAAGAGATATGCAAATATTTTCAATGGATTCTTGTTCAGGGCGTCGTTGACTATGACTGAGTACAATTTCAAGACATTCCAACATACTTGGAATGTCCAAGTGCATGGATCGCTTTCCGGATTTTCAAAAATTCATTAAAAATATTCTTCAAGAGATATGCAAATATATTCAACAGATTCTTGTTCAGGGCATGCTTGACTATGACTGTGTACAATTTCAAGACATTCCAAGATACTTTTGGGGTCTTTTTTGACGAAAAAGTTAAGTCACTGCCTAAGTGCATGGATCGCTTTCCTGATTTTCAAAAATTCATTAAAAATATTCCTTAAGCGATATGCAAATATTTTCAACGGATTCTTGTTCAGGGCGTCGTTGACTATGACCGAGTACAATTTCAAGACATTCCAACATACTTTGAATGTCCAAGTACATGGATCGCTTTCCTGATTTTCAAAAGTTCATTAAAAATATTCTTCAAGAGATATGCAAATATATTCAACGGATTCTTGTTCAGGGCATGCTTGACTATGACTGTGTACAATTTCAAGACATTCCAAGATACTTTTGGGGTCTTTTTTGACGAAAAAGTTAAGTCACTGCCTAAGTGCATGGATCGCTTTCCTGATTTTCAAAAATTCATTAAAAATATTCCTTAAGCGATATGCAAATATTTTCAACGGATTCTTGTTCAGGGCGTCGTTGACTATGACTGAGTACAATTTCAAGACATTCCAACATACTTGGAATGTCCAAGTGCATGGATCGCTTTCCGGATTTTCAAAAATTCATTAAAAATATTCTTCAAGAGATATGCAAATATATTCAACGGATTCTTGTTCAGGGCATGCTTGACTATGACTGTGTACAATTTCAAGACATTCCAAGATACTTTTGGGGTCTTTTTTGACGAAAAAGTTAAGTCACTGCCTCAGTGCATGGATCGCTTTCCTGATTTTCAAAAATTCATTAAAAATATTCCTTAAGCGATATGCAAATATTTTCAACGGATTCTCGTTCAGGGCGTCGTTGACTATGACTGAGTACAATTTCAAGACATTCCAACATACTTGGAATGTCCAAGTGCATGGATCGCTTTCCGGATTTTCAAAAATTCATTAAAAATATTCTTCAAGAGATATGCAAATATATTCAACGGATTCTTGTTCAGGGCATGCTTGACTATGACTGTGTACAATTTCAAGACATTCCAAGATACTTTTGGGGTCTTTTTTGAATAAAAAGTTAAGTCACTGCCTAAGTGCACAGACTTTCCTCATTTCCAAAAATTCATTAAAAATATTCCTTAAGAGATATGCAAATATTTTCAATGGATTCTTGTTCAGGGCGTCGTTGACTATGACCGAGTACAATTTCAAGACATTCCAACATACTTGGAATGTCCAAGTGCATGAATCGCTTTCCGGATTTTCAAAAATTCATTAAAAATATTCTTCAAGAGATATGCAAATATATTCAACGGATTCTTGTTCAGGGCATGCTTGACTATGACTGTGTACAATTTCAAGACATTCCAAGATACTTTTGGGGTCTTTTTTGACGAAAAAGTTAAGTCACTGCCTAAGTGCATGGATCGCTTTCCTGATTTTCAAAAATTCATTAAAAATATTCCTTAAGCGATATGCAAATATTTTCAACGGATTCTTGATCAGGGCGTCGTTGACTATGACCGAGTACAATTTCAAGACATTCCAACATACTTTAAATGTCCAAGTACATGGATCGCTTTCCTGATTTTCAAAAGTTCATTAAAAATATTCTTCAAGAGATATGCAAATATATTCAACGGATTCTTGTTCAGGGCATGCTTGACTATGACTGTGTACAATTTCAAGACATTCCAAGATACTTTTGGGGTCTTTTTTGACGAAAAAGTTAAGTCACTGCCTAAGTGCATGGATCGCTTTCCTGATTTTCAAAAATTCATTAAAAATATTCCTTAAGCGATATGCAAATATTTTCAACGGATTCTTGTTCAGGGCGTCGTTGACTATGACTGAGTACAATTTCAAGACATTCCAACATACTTGGAATGTCCAAGTGCATGGATCGCTTTCCGGATTTTCAAAAATTCATTAAAAATATTCTTCAAGAGATATGCAAATATATTCAACGGATTCTTGTTCAGGGCATGCTTGACTATGACTGTGTACAATTTCAAGACATTCCAAGATACTTTTGGGGTCTTTTTTGACGAAAAAGTTAAGTCACTGCCTAAGTGCATGGATCGCTTTCCTGATTTTCAAAAATTCATTAAAAATATTCCTTAAGCGATATGCAAATATTTTCAACGGATTCTCGTTCAGGGCGTCGTTGACTATGACTGAGTACAATTTCAAGACATTCCAACATACTTGGAATGTCCAAGTGCATGGATCGCTTTCCGGATTTTCAAAAATTCATTAAAAATATTCTTCAAGAGATATGCAAATATATTCAACGGATTCTTGTTCAGGGCATGCTTGACTATGACTGTGTACAATTTCAAGACATTCCAAGATACTTTTGGGGTCTTTTTTGAATAAAAAGTTAAGTCACTGCCTAAGTGCACAGACTTTCCTCATTTCCAAAAATTCATTAAAAATATTCCTTAAGAGATATGCAAATATTTTCAATGGATTCTTGTTCAGGGCGTCGTTGACTATGACCGAGTACAATTTCAAGACATTCCAACATACTTGGAATGTCCAAGTGCATGAATCGCTTTCCGGATTTTCAAAAATTCATTAAAAATATTCTTCAAGAGATATGCAAATATATTCAACGGATTCTTGTTCAGGGCATGCTTGACTATTACTGTGTACAATTTCAAGACATTCCAAGATACTTTTGGGGTCTTTTTTGACGAAAAAGTTAAGTCACTGCCTAAGTGCATGGATCGCTTTCCTGATTTTCAAAAATTCATTAAAAATATTCCTTAAGCGATATGCAAATATTTTCAACGGATTCTTGTTCAGGGCGTCGTTGACTATGACCGAGTACAATTTCAAGACATTCCAACATACTTTGAATGTCCAAGTACATGGATCGCTTTCCTGATTTTCAAAAGTTCATTAAAAATATTCTTCAAGAGATATGCAAATATATTCAACGGATTCTTGTTCAGGGCATGCTTGACTATGACTGTGTACAATTTCAAGACATTCCAAGATACTTTTGGGGTCTTTTTTGACAAAAAAGTTAAGTCACTGCCTAAGTGCATGGATTGCTTTCCTGATTTTCAAAAATTCATTAAAAATATTCCTTAAGAGATATGCGAATATTTTCATTTGATTCTTGTTCAGGGCGTCGTTGACTATGACTGAGTACAATTTCAAGACATTCCAACATACTTGGAATGTCCAAGTGCATGGATCGCTTTTCGGATTTTCAAAAATTAATTAAAAATATTCTTCAAGAGATATGCAAATATATTCAACGGTTTCTTGTTCAGGGCATGCTTGACTATGACTGTGTACAATTTCAAGACATTCCAAGATACTTTTGGGGTCTTTTTTGACAAAAAAGTTAAGTCACTGCCTAAGTGCATGGATTGCTTTCCTGATTTTCAAAAATTAATTCAAAATATTTCTTAAGCGATATGCAAATATTTTCAACGGATTCTTGTTCAGGGCGTCGTTGACTATGACTGAGTACAATTTCAAGACATTCCAACATACTTGGAATGTCCAAGTGCATGGATCGCTTTCCGGATTTTTCAAAAATTCATTAAAAATATTCTTCAAGAGATATGCAAATATATTCAACGGATTCTTGTTCAGGGCATGCTTGACTATGACTGTGTACAATTTCAAGACATTCCAAGATACTTTTGGGGTCTTTTTTGACGAAAAAGTTAAGTCACTGCCTAAGTGCATGGATCGCTTTCCTGATTTTCAAAAATTCATTAAAAATATTCCTTAAGCGATATGCAAATATTTTCAACCGATTCTCGTTCAGGGCGTCGTTGACTATGACTGAGTACAATTTCAAGACATTCCAACATACTTGGAATGTCCAAGTGCATGGATCGCTTTCCTGATTTTCAAAAATTCATTAAAAATATTCTTCAAGAGATATGCAAATATATTCAACGGATTCTTGTTCAGGGCATGCTTGACTATGACTGTGTACAATTTCAAGACATTCCAAGATACTTTTGGGGTCTTTTTTGAATAAAAAGTTAAGTCACTGCCTAAGTGCACAGACTTTCCTCATTTCCAAAAATTCATTAAAAATATTCCTTAAGAGATATGCAAATATTTTCAATGGATTCTTGTTCAGGGCTTCGTTGACTATGACTGAGTACAATTTCAACACATTCCAACATACTTGGAATGTCCAAGTGCATGGATCGCTTTTCGGATTTTCAAAAATTAATTAAAAATATTCTTCAAGAGATATGCAAATGTATTCAACGGTTTCTTGTTCAGGGCATGCTTGACTATGACTGTGTACAATTTCAAGACATTCCAAGATACTTTTGGGGTCTTTTTTGACGAAAAAGTTAAGTCACTGCCTAAGTGCATGGATCGCTTTCCTGATTTTCAAAAATTCATTAAAAATATTCCTTAAGCGATATGCAAATATTTTCAACGGATTCTTGTTCAGGGCGTCGTTGACTATGACTGAGTACAATTTCAAGACATTCCAACATACTTGGAATGTCCAAGTGCATGGATCGCTTTCCGGATTTTCAAAAATTCATTAAAAATATTCTTCAAGAGATATGCAAATATATTCAACGGATTCTTGTTCAGGGCATGCTTGACTATGACTGTGTACAATTTCAAGACATTCCAATTTACTTTTGGGGTTTTTTTTGAAAAAAAAGTCAAGTCACTAAGTGCATCAGGGCAAATGGATCGTTTCCTTCGTCTCACCTGATATCCTGCTGTGTGATCCATGGTGTCCAAACGTTTGTTTCCAGCGACTGGACGACATGGATGAACTCCTGCAGCTTTAATTCTTTAAAAACAACCCAAAAACATCAAAAGTTAAGTCACTGCCTAAGTGCATTGATCGCTTTCCTGATTTTCAAAAATTCATTAAAAATATTCCTCAAGAGATATGCAAATATATTCAACGGATTCTTGTTCAGGGCATGCTTGACTATGACTGTGTACAATTTCAAGACATTCCAAGATACTTTTGGGGTCTTTTTTGAAAAAAAAGTCAAGTCACTAAGTGCATCAGGGCAAATGGATCGTTTCCTCCGTCTCACCTTATTTCCTGCTGTGTGATCCATGGTGTCCAAACGTTTGCTTCCAGCGACTGGGCGACATGGATGAACTCCTGCAGCTTTAATGCTTTAAAAACAAACCAAAAACATCAAAAGTTAAGTCACTGCCTAAGTGCATGGATCGCTTTCCTAATTTTCAAAAATTCATTAAAAATATTCCTTAAGAGATATGCAAATATTTTCAATTGATTCTTGTTCAGGGCGTCGTTGACTATGACTGAGTACAATTTCAAGACATTCCAACATACTTGGAATGTCCAAGTGCATGGATCGCTTTTCGGATTTTCAAAAATTCATGAAAAATATTCTTCAAGAGATATGCAAATATATTCAACTGATTCTTGTTCAGGGCATGCTTGACTATGACTGTGTACAATTTCAAGACATTCCAAGATACTTTTGGGGTCTTTTTTGAATAAAAAGTTAAGTCACTGCCTAAGTGCATGGATCGCTTTCCTGATTTTCAAAAATTCATTAAAAATATTCCTTAAGCGATATGCAAATATTTTCAACGGATTCTTGTTCAGGGCGTCGTTGACTATGACTGAGTACAATTTCAAAACATTCCAACATACTTGGAATGTCCAAGTGCATGGATCGCTTTCCTGATTTTCAAAAGTTCATTAAAAATATTCTTCAAGAGATATGCAAATATATTCAACGGATTCTTGTTCAGGGCATGCTTGACTATGACTGTGTACAATTTCAAGACATTCCAAGATACTTTTGGGGTCTTTTTTGAATAAAAAGTTAAGTCACTGCCTAAGTGCACAGACTTTCCTCATTTTCAAAAATTCATTAAAAATATTCCTTAAGAGATATGCAAATATTTTCAATTGATTCTTGTTCAGGGCGTCGTTGACTATGACTGAGTACAATTTAAAGACATTCCAACATACTTGGAATGTCCAAGTGCATGGATCGCTTTTCGGATTTTCAAAAATTCATTAAAAATATTCTTCAAGAGATATGCAAATATATTCAACGGATTCTTGTTCAGGGCATGCTTGACTATGACTGTGTACAATTTCAAGACATTCCAAGATACCTTTGGGGTCTTTTTTGAATAAAAAGTTAAGTCACTGCCTAAGTGCACAGACTTTCATCATTTTCAAAAATTCATTAAAAATATTCCTTAAGAGATATGCAAATATTTTCAATGGATTCTTGTTCAGGGCATCGTTGACTATGACCGAGTACAATTTCAAGACATTCCAACATACTTGGAATGTCCAAGTGCATGGATCGCTTTCCTGATTTGCAAAAGTTCATTAAAAATATTCTTCAAGAGATATGCAAATATATTCAACGGATTCTTGTTCAGGGCATGCTTGACTATGACTGTGTACTATTTCAAGACATTCCAAGATACCTTTGGGGTCTTTTTTGAATAAAAAGTTAAGTCACTGCCTAAGTGCATAGACTTTTATCATTTTCAAAAATTCATTAAAAATATTCCTTAAGAGATATGCAAATATTTTCAATGGATTCTTGTTCAGGGCGTCGTTGACTATGACCGAGAACAATTTCAAGACATTCCAACATACTTGGAATGTCCAAGTGCATGGATCGCTTTCCGGATTTTCAAAAATTCATTAAAAATATTCTTCAAGAGATATGCAAATATATTCAACGGATTCTTGTTCAGGGCATTCTTGACTATGACTGTGTACAATTTCAAGACATTCCAAGATACTTTTGGGGTCTTTTTTGACGAAAAAGTTAAGTCACTGCCTAAGTGCATGGATCGCTTTCCTGATTTTCAGAAATTCTTTAAAAATATTCCTTAAACGATATGCAAATATTTTCAACGGATTCTTGTTCAGGGCGTCGTTGACTATGACTGAGTACAATTTCAAGACATTCCAACATACTTGGAATGTCCAAGTGCATGGATCGCTTTCCTGATTTTCAAAAGTTCATTAAAAATATTCTTCAAGAGATATGCAAATATATTCAACGGATTCTTGTTCAGGGCATGCTTGACTATGACTGTGTACAATTTCAAGACATTCCAAGATACTTTTGGGGTCTTTTTTGAATAAAAAGTTAAGTCACTGCCTAAGTGCACAGACTTTCCTCATTTTCAAAAATTCATTAAAAATATTCCTTAAGAGATATGCAAATATTTTCAATTGATTCTTGTTCAGGGCGTCGTTGACTATGACTGAGTACAATTTCACGACATTCCAACATACTTGGAATGTCCAAGTGCATGGATCGCTTTTCGGATTTTCAAAAATTCATTAAAAATATTCTTCAAGAGATATGCAAATATATTCAACATATTCTTGTTCAGGGCATGCTTGACTATGACTGTGTACAATTTCAAGACATTCCAAGATACTTTTGGGGTCTTTTTTGACAAAAAAGTTTAGTCACTGCCTAAGTGCATGGATCGCTTTCCTGATTTTCAGAAATTCTTTAAAAATATTCCTTAAACGATATGCAAATATTTTCAACGGATTCTTGTTCAGGGCGTCGTTGACTATGACTGAGTACAATTTCAAGACATTCCAACATACTTGGAATGTCCAAGTGCATGGATCGCTTTCCTGATTTTCAAAAGTTCATTAAAAATATTCTTCAAGAGATATGCAAATATATTCAACGGATTCTTGTTCAGGGCATGCTTGACTATGACTGTGTACAATTTCAAGACATTCCAAGATACCTTTGGGGTCTTTTTTGAATAAAAAGTTAAGTCACTGCCTAAGTGCACAGACTTTCATCATTTTCAAAAATTCATTAAAAATATTCCTTAAGAGATATGCAAATATTTTCAATGGATTTCTTGTTCAGGGCGTCGTTGACTATGACCGAGTACAATTTCAAGACATTCCAACATACTTGGAATGTCCAAGTGCATGGATCGCTTTCCAGATTTTCAAAAATTCATTAAAAATATTCTTCAAGAGATATGCAAATATATTCAACGGATTCTTGTTCAGGGCATGCTTGACTATGACTGTGTACAATTTCAAGACATTCCAAGATACTTTTGGGGTCTTTTTTGACGAAAAAGTTAAGTCACTGCCTAAGTGCATGGATCGCTTTCCTGATTTTCAAAAATTCATTAAAAATATTCCTTAAGCGATATGCAAATATTTTCAACGGATTCTTGTTCAGGGCGTCGTTGACTATGACCGAGTACAATTTCAAGACATTCCAACATACTTTGAATGTCCAAGTACATGGATCGCTTTCCTGATTTTCAAAAGTTCATTAAAAATATTCTTCAAGAGATATGCAAATATATTCAACGGATTCTTGTTCAGGGCATGCTTGACTATGACTGTGTACAATTTCAAGACATTCCAAGATACTTTTGGGGTCTTTTTTGAATAAAAAGTTAAGTCACTGCCTAAGTGCACAGAAATTCCTCATTTTCAAAAATTCATTAAAAATATTCCTTAAGAGATATGCAAATATTTTCAATAGATTCTTGTTCAGGGCGTCGTTGACTATGACTGAGTACAATTTCAAGACATTCCAACTTACTTGGAATGTCCAAGTGCATGGATAGCTTTCCGGATTTTCAAAAATTCATTAAAAATATTCTTCAAGAGATATGCAAATATATTCAACGGATTCTTGTTCAGGGCATGCTTGACTATGACTGTGTACAATTTCAAGACATTCCAAGATACTTTTGGGGTCTTTTTTGACGAAAAAGTTAAGTCACTGCCTAAGTGCATGGATCGCTTTCCTGATTTTCAAAAATTCATTAAAAATATTCCTTAAGCGATTTACAAATATTTTCAACGGATTCTTGTTCAGGGCGTCGTTGACTATGACTGAGTACAATTTCAAGACATTCCAACATACTTTGAATGTCCAAGTGCATGGATCGCTTTCCTGATTTTCAAAAGTTCATTAAAAATATTCTTCAAGAGATATGCAAATATATTCAACGGATTCTTGTTCAGGGCATGCTTGACTATGACTGTGTACAATTTCAAGACATTCCAAGATACTTTTGGGGTCTTTTTTGACGAAAAAGTTAAGTCACTGCCTAAGTGCATGGATCGCTTTCCTGATTTTCAGAAATTCTTTAAAAATATTCCTTAAACGATATGCAAATATTTTCAACGGATTCTTGTTCAGGGCGTCGTTGACTATGACCGAGTACAATTTCAAGACATTCCAACATACTTGGAATGTCCAAGTGCATGGATCGCTTTCCTGATTTTCAAAAGTTCATTAAAAATATTCTTCAAGAGATATGCAAATATATTCAACGGATTCTTGTTCAGGGCATGCTTGACTATGACTGTGTACAATTTCAAGACATTCCAAGATACTTTTGGGGTCTTTTTTGAATAAAAAGTTAAGTCACTGCCTAAGTGCACAGACTTTCCTCATTTTCAAAAATTCATTAAAAATATTCCTTAAGAGATATGCAAATATTTTCAATTGATTCTTGTTCAGGGCGTCGTTGACTATGACTGAGTACAATTTCAAGACATTCCAACATACTTGGAATGTCCAAGTGCATGGATCGCTTTTCGGATTTTCAAAAATTCATTAAAAATATTCTTCAAGAGATATGCAAATATATTCAACGGTTTCTTGTTCAGGGCATGCTTGACTATGACTGTGTACAATTTCAAGACATTCCAAGATACTTTTGGGGTCTTTTTTGACGAAAAAGTTAAGTCACTGCCTAAGTGCATGGATTGCTTTCCTGATTTTCAAAAATTCATTAAAAATATTCCTTAAGCGATATGCAAATATTTTCAACGGATTCTTGTTCAGGGCGTCGTTGACTATGACTGAGTACAATTTCAAGACATTCCAACATACTTGGAATGTCCAAGTGCATGGATCGCTTTCCGGATTTTCAAAAATTCATTAAAAATATTCTTCAAGAGATATGCAAATATATTCAACGGATTCTTGTTCAGGGCATGCTTGACTATGACTGTGTACAATTTCAAGACATTCCAAGATACTTTTGGGGTCTTTTTTGACGAAAAAGTTAAGTCACTGCCTAAGTGCATGGATCGCTTTCCTGATTTTCAAAAATTCATTAAAAATATTCCTTAAGCGATATGCAAATATTTTCAACGGATTCTCGTTCAGGGCGTCGTTGACTATGACCGAGTACAATTTCAAGACATTCCAACATACTTGGAATGTCCAAGTGCATGGATCGCTTTCCGGATTTTCAAAAATTCATTAAAAATATTCTTCAAGAGATATGCAAATATATTCAACGGATTCTTGTTCAGGGCATGCTTGACTATTACTGTGTACAATTTCAAGACATTCCAAGATACTTTTGGGGTCTTTTTTGACGAAAAAGTTAAGTCACTGCCTAAGTGCAAGGATCGCTTTCCTGATTTTCAAAAATTCATTAAAAATATTCCTTAAGCGATATGCAAATATTTTCAACGGATTCTTGTTCAGGGCATGCTTGACTATTACTGTGTACAATTTCAAGACATTCCAAGATACTTTTGGGGTCTTTTTTGACAAAAAAGTTAAGTCACTGCCTAAGTGCATGGATTGCTTTCCTGATTTTCAAAAATTCATTAAAAATATTCCTTAAGAGATATGCGAATATTTTCAATTGATTCTTGTTCAGGGCGTCGTTGACTATGACTGAGTACAATTTCAAAACATTCCAACATACTTGGAATGTCCAAGTGCATGGATCGCTTTTCGGATTTTCAAAAATTAATTAAAAATATTCTTCAAGAGATATGCAAATATATTCAACGGTTTCTTGTTCAGGGCATGCTTGACTATGACTGTGTACAATTTCAAGACATTCCAAGATACTTTTGGGGTCTTTTTTGACAAAAAAGTTAAGTCACTGCCTAAGTGCATGGATTGCTTTCCTGATTTTCAAAAATTCATTAAAAATATTCCTTAAGCGATATGCAAATATTTTCAACGGATTCTTGTTCAGGGCGTCGTTGACTATGACTGAGTACAATTTCAAGACATTCCAACATACTTGGAATGTCCAAGTGCATGGATCGCTTTCCGGATTTTCAAAAATTCATTAAAAATATTCTTCAAGAGATATGCAAATATATTCAACGGATTCTTGTTCAGGGCATGCTTGACTATGACTGTGTACAATTTCAAGACATTCCAATTTACTTTTGGGTTTTTTTTTGAAAAAAAAGTTAAGTCACTGCCTAAGTGCACAGACTTTCCTCATTTTCAAAAATTCATTAAAAATATTCCTTAAGAGATATGCAAATATTTTCAATGGATTCTTGTTCAGGGCGTTGTTGACTATGACTGAGTACAATTTCAAGACATTCCAACATACTTGGAATGTCCAAGTGCATGGATCGCTTTTCGGATTTTCAAAAATTCATTAAAAATATTCTTCAAGAGATATGCAAATATATTCAACGGATTCTTGTTCAGGGCATGCTTGACTATGACTGTGTACAATTTCAAGACATTCCAAGATACTTTTGGGGTCTTTTTTGACGAAAAAGTTAAGTCACTGCCTAAGTGCATGGATCGCTTTCCTGATTTTCAGAAATTCTTTAAAAATATTCCTTAAACGATATGCAAATATTTTCAACGGATTCTTGTTCAGGGCGTCATGGACTATGACTGAGTACAATTTCAAGACATTCCAACATACTTGGAATGTCCAAGTGCATGGATTGCTTTCCTGATTTTCAAAAGTTCATTAAAAATATTCTTCAAGAGATATGCAAATATATTCAACGGATTCTTGTTCAGGGCATGCTTGACTATGACTGTGTACAATTTCAAGACATTCCAAGATACTTTTGGGGTCTTTTTTGAATAAAAAGTTAAGTCACTGCCTAAGTGCACAGACTTTCCTCATTTCCAAAAATTCATTAAAAATATTCCTTAAGAGATATGCAAATATTTTCAACGGATTCTTGTTCAGGGCGTCGTTGACTATGACTGAGTACAATTTCAAGACATTCCAACATACTTGGAATGTCCAAGTGCATGGATCGCTTTCCTGATTTTCAAAAGTTCATTAAAAATATTCTTCAAGAGATATGCAAATATATTCAACGGATTCTTGTTCAGGGCATGCTTGACTATGACTGTGTACAATTTCAAGACATTCCAAGATACTTTTGGGGTCTTTTTTGAATAAAAAGTTAAGTCACTGCCTAAGTGCACAGACTTTCCTCATTTTCAAAAATTCATTAAAAATATTCCTTAAGAGATATGCAAATATTTTCAATTGATTCTTGTTCAGGGCGTCGTTGACTATGACTGAGTACAATTTCAAGACATTCCAACATACTTGGAATGTCCAAGTGCATGGATCGCTTTTCGGATTTTCAAAAATTCATTAAAAATATTCTTCAAGAGATATGCAAATATATTCAACGGATTCTTGTTCAGGGCATGCTTGACTATGACTGTGTACAATTTCAAGACATTCCAAGATACTTGGAATGTCCAAGTGCATGGATCGCTTTCCGGATTTTCAAAAATTCATTAAAAATATTCTTCAAGAGATATGCAAATATATTCAACGGATTCTTGTTCAGGGCATGCTTGACTATGACTGTGTACAATTTCAAGACATTCCAATTTACTTTTGGGTTTTTTTTTGAAAAAAAAGTTAAGTCACTGCCTAAGTGCACAGACTTTCCTCATTTTCAAAAATTCATTAAAAATATTCCTTAAGAGATATGCAAATATTTTCAATGGATTCTTGTTCAGGGCGTTGTTGACTATGACTGAGTACAATTTCAAGACATTCCAACATACTTGGAATGTCCAAGTGCATGGATCGCTTTTCGGATTTTCAAAAATTCATTAAAAATATTCTTCAAGAGATATGCAAATATATTCAACGGATTCTTGTTCAGGGCATGCTTGACTATGACTGTGTACAATTTCAAGACATTCCAAGATACTTTTGGGGTCTTTTTTGACGAAAAAGTTAAGTCACTGCCTAAGTGCATGGATCGCTTTCCTGATTTTCAGAAATTCTTTAAAAATATTCCTTAAACGATATGCAAATATTTTCAACGGATTCTTGTTCAGGGCGTCATGGACTATGACTGAGTACAATTTCAAGACATTCCAACATACTTGGAATGTCCAAGTGCATGGATTGCTTTCCTGATTTTCAAAAGTTCATTAAAAATATTCTTCAAGAGATATGCAAATATATTCAACGGATTCTTGTTCAGGGCATGCTTGACTATGACTGTGTACAATTTCAAGACATTCCAAGATACTTTTGGGGTCTTTTTTGAATAAAAAGTTAAGTCACTGCCTAAGTGCACAGACTTTCCTCATTTCCAAAAATTCATTAAAAATATTCCTTAAGAGATATGCAAATATTTTCAATGGATTCTTGTTCAGGGCGTCGTTGACTATGACCGAGTACAATTTCAAGACATTCCAACATACTTGGAATGTCCAAGTGCATGGATCGCTTTCCGGATTTTCAAAAATTCATTAAAAATATTCTTCAAGAGATATGCAAATATATTCAACGGATTCTTGTTCAGGGCATGCTTGACTATTACTGTGTACAATTTCAAGACATTCCAAGATACTTTTGGGGTCTTTTTTGACGAAAAAGTTAAGTCACTGCCTAAGTGCATGGATCGCTTTCCTGATTTTCAAAAATTCATTAAAAATATTCCTTAAGCGATATGCAAATATTTTCAACGGATTCTTGTTCAGGGCGTCGTTGACTATGACCGAGTACAATTTCAAGACATTCCAACATACTTTGAATGTCCAAGTACATGGATCGCTTTCCTGATTTTCAAAAGTTCATTAAAAATATTCTTCAAGAGATATGCAAATATATTCAACGGATTCTTGTTCAGGGCATGCTTGACTATGACTGTGTACAATTTCAAGACATTCCAAGATACTTTTGGGGTCTTTTTTGACAAAAAAGTTAAGTCACTGCCTAAGTGCATGGATTGCTTTCCTGATTTTCAAAAATTCATTAAAAATATTCCTTAAGAGATATGCGAATATTTTCAATTGATTCGTGTTCAGGGCGTCGTTGACTATGACTGAGTACAATTTCAAAACATTCCAACATACTTGGAATGTCCAAGTGCATGGATCGCTTTTCGGATTTTCAAAAATTAATTAAAATATTCTTCAAGAGATATGCAAATATATTCAACGGTTTCTTGTTCAGGGCATGCTTGACTATGACTGTGTACAATTTCAAGACATTCCAAGATACTTTTGGGGTCTTTTTTGACAAAAAAGTTAAGTCACTGCCTAAGTGCATGGATTGCTTTCCTGATTTTCAAAAATTCATTAAAAATATTCCTTAAGCGATATGCAAATATTTTCAACGGATTCTTGTTCAGGGCGTCGTTGACTATGACTGAGTACAATTTCAAGACATTCCAACATACTTGGAATGTCCAAGTGCATGGATCGCTTTCCGGATTTTCAAAAATTCATTAAAAATATTCTTCAAGAGATATGCAAATATATTCAACGGATTCTTGTTCAGGGCATGCTCGACTATGACTGTGTACAATTTCAAGACATTCCAATTTACTTTTGGGGTTTTTTTTGAAAAAAAAGTTAAGTCACTGCCTAAGTGCACAGACTTTCCTCATTTTCAAAAATTCATTAAAAATATTCCTTAAGAGATATGCAAATATTTTCAATGGATTCTTGTTCAGGGCGTTGTTGACTATGACTGAGTACAATTTCAAGACATTCCAACATACTTGGAATGTCCAAGTGCATGGATCGCTTTTCGGATTTTCAAAAATTCATTAAAAATATTCTTCAAGAGATATGCAAATATATTCAACGGATTCTTGTTCAGGGCATGCTTGACTATGACTGTGTACAATTTCAAGACATTCCAAGATACTTTTGGGGTCTTTTTTGACGAAAAAGTTAAGTCACTGCCTAAGTGCATGGATCACTTTCCTGATTTTCAAAAATTCATTAAAAATATTCCTTAAGCGATATGCAAATATTTTCAACGGATTCTTGTTCAGGGCGTCGTTGACTATGACTGAGTACAATTTCAAGACATTCCAACATACTTGGAATGTCCAAGTGCATGGATCGCTTTCCTGATTTTCAAAAGTTCATTAAAAATATTCTTCAAGAGATATGCAAATATATTCAACGGATTCTTGTTCAGGGCATGCTTGACTATGACTGTGTACAATTTCAAGACATTCCAAGATACTTTTGGGGTCTTTTTTGAATAAAAAGTTAAGTCACTGCCTAAGTGCACAGACTTTCCTCATTTTCAAAAATTCATTAAAAATATTCCTTAAGAGATATGCAAATATTTTCAATTGATTCTTGTTCAGGGCGTCGTTGACTATGACTGAGTACAATTTCAAGACATTCCAACATACTTGGAATGTCCAAGTGCATGGATCGCTTTTCGGATTTTCAAAAATTCATTAAAAATATTCTTCAAGAGATATGCAAATATATTCAACGGATTCTTGTTCAGGGCATGCTTGACTATGACTGTGTACAATTTCAAGACATTCCAAGATACTTTTGGGGTCTTTTTTGACAAAAAAGTTAAGTCACTGCCTAAGTGCATGGATCGCTTTCCTGATTTTCAAAAATTCATTAAAAATATTCCTTAAGCGATATGCAAATATTTTCAACGGATTCTTGTTCAGGGCGTCGTTGACTATGACTGAGTACAATTTCAAGACATTCCAACATACTTGGAATGTCCAAGTGCATGGATCGCTTTCCTGATTTTCAAAAGTTCATTAAAAATATTCTTCAAGAGATATGCAAATATATTCAACGGATTCTTGTTCAGGGCATGCTTGACTATGACTGTGTACAATTTCAAGACATTCCAAGATACCTTTGGGGTCTTTTTTGAATAAAAAGTTAAGTCACTGCCTAAGTGCACAGACTTTCATGATTTTCAAAAATTCATTAAAAATATTCCTTAAGAGATATGCAAATATTTTCAATGGATTCTTGTTCAGGGCGTCGTTGACTATGACCGAGTACAATTTCAAGACATTCCAACATACTTGGAATGTCCAAGTGCATGGATCGCTTTCCGGATTTTCAAAAATTCATTAAAAATATTCTTCAAGAGATATGCAAATATATTCAACGGATTCTTGTTCAGGGCATGCTTGACTATGACTATGTACAATTTCAAGACATTCCAAGATACTTTTGGGGTCTTTTTTGACGAAAAAGTTAAGTCACTGCCTAAGTGCATGGATCGCTTTCCTGATTTTCAAAAATTCATTAAAAATATTCCCTAAGCGATATGCAAATATTTTCAACGGATTCTTGTTCAGGGCGTCGTTGACTATGACTGAGTACAATTTCAAGACATTCCAACATACTTGGAATGTCCAAGTGCATGGATCGCTTTCCTGATTTTCAAAAGTTCATTAAAAATATTCTTCAAGAGATATGCAAATATATTCAACGGATTCTTGTTCAGGGCATGCTTGACTATGACTGTGTACAATTTCAAGACATTCCAAGATACTTTTGGGGTCTTTTTTGAATAAAAAGTTAAGTCACTGCCGAAGTGCACAGACTTTCCTCATTTTCAAAAATTCATTAAAAATATTCCTTAAGAGATATGCAAATATTTTCAATTGATTCTTGTTCAGGGCGTCGTTAACTATGACTGAGTACAATTTCAAGACATTCCAACATACTTGGAATGTCCAAGTGCATGGATCGCTTTTCGGAAATTTTCAAAAGTTCATTAAAAATATCTTCAAGAGATATGCAAATATATTCAACGGATTCTTGTTCAGGGCATGCTTGACTATGACTGTGTACAATTTCAAGACATTCCAAGATACTTTTGGGGTCTTTTTTGAATAAAAAGTTAAGTCACTGCCTAAGTGCATGGATCGCTTTCCTGATTTTCAAAAATTCATTAAAAATATTCCTTAAGCGATATGCAAATATTTTCAACGGATTCTTGTTCAGGGCGTCGTTGACTATGACTGAGTACAATTTCAAAACATTCCAACATACTTGGAATGTCCAAGTGCATGGATCGCTTTCCTGATTTTCAAAAGTTCATTAAAAATATTCTTCAAGAGATATGCAAATATATTCAACGGATTCTTGTTCAGGGCATGCTTGACTATGACTGTGTACAATTTCAAGACATTCCAAGATACTTTTGGGGTCTTTTTTGAATAAAAAGTTAAGTCACTGCCGAAGTGCACAGACTTTCCTCATTTTCAAAAATTCATTAAAAATATTCCTTAAGAGATATGCAAATATTTTCAATTGATTCTTGTTCAGGGCGTCGTTAACTATGACTGAGTACAATTTCAAGACATTCCAACATACTTGGAATGTCCAAGTGCATGGATCGCTTTTCGGATTTTCAAAAGTTCATTAAAAATATCTTCAAGAGATATGCAAATATATTCAACGGATTCTTGTTCAGGGCATGCTTGACTATGACTGTGTACAATTTCAAGACATTCCAAGATACTTTTGGGGTCTTTTTTGAATAAAAAGTTAAGTCACTGCCTAAGTGCATGGATTGCTTTCCTGATTTTCAAAAATTCATTAAAAATATTCCTTAAGCGATATGCAAATATTTTCAACGGATTCTTGTTCAGGGCGTCGTTGACTATGACTGAGTACAATTTCAAAACATTCCAACATACTTGGAATGTCCAAGTGCATGGATCGCTTTCCTGATTTTCAAAAGTTCATTAAAAATATTCTTCAAGAGATATGCAAATATATTCAACGGATTCTTGTTCAGGGCATGCTTGACTATGACTGTGTACAATTTCAAGACATTCCAAGATACTTTTGGGGTCTTTTTTGAATAAAAAGTTAAGTCACTGCCTAAGTGCACAGATTTTCCTCATTTTCAAAAATTCATTAAAAATATTCCTTAAGAGATATGCAAATATTTTCAATGGATTCTTGTTCAGGGCGTTGTTGACTATGACTGAGTACAATTTCAAGACATTCCAACATACTTGGAATGTCCAAGTGTATGGATCGCTTTCCGGATTTTCAAAAATTCATTAAAAATATTCTTCAAGAGATATGCAAATATATTCAACGGATTCTTGTTCAGGGCATGCTTGACTATGACTGTGTACAATTTCAAGACATTCCAAGATACTTTTGGGGTCTTTTTTGACGAAAAAGTTAAGTCACTGCCTAAGTGCATGGATCGCTTTCCTGATTTTCAGAAATTCTTTAAAAATATTCCTTAAACGATATGCAAATATTTTCAACGGATTCTTGTTCAGGGCGTCGTTGACTATGACTGAGTACAATTTCAAGACATTCCAACATACTTGGAATGTCCAAGTGCATGGATCGCTTTCCTGATTTTCAAAAGTTCATTAAAAATATTCTTCAAGAGATATGCAAATATATTCAACGGATTCTTGTTCAGGGCATGCTTGACTATGACTGTGTACAATTTCAAGACATTCCAAGATACTTTTGGGGTCTTTTTTGAATAAAAAGTTAAGTCACTGCCTAAGTGCACAGACTTTCCTCATTTTCAAAAATTCATTAAAAATATTACTTAAGAGATATGCAAATATTTTCAATTGATTCTTGTTCAGGGCGTCGTTGACTATGACTGAGTACAATTTCAAGACATTCCAACATACTTGGAATGTCCAAGTGCATGGATCGCTTTTCGGATTTTCAAAAATTCATTAAAAATATTCTTCAAGAGATATGCAAATATATTCAACGGATTCTTGTTCAGGGCATGCTTGACTATGACTGTGTACAATTTCAAGACATTCCAAGATACTTTTGGGGTCTTTTTTGACAAAAAAGTTAAGTCACTGCCTAAGTGCATGGATCGCTTTCCTGATTTTCAAAAATTCATTAAAAATATTCCTTAAGAGATATGCAAATATTTTCAATTGATTCTTGTTCAGGGCGTCGTTGACTATGACTGAGTACAATTTCAAGACATTCCAATTTACTTTTGGGGTTTTTTTTGAAAAAAAAGTTAAGTCACTGCCTAAGTGCACAGACTTTCCTCATTTTCAAAAATTCATTAAAAATATTCCTTAAGAGATATGCAAATATTTTCAATGGATTCTTGTTCAGGGCGTTGTTGACTATGACTGAGTACAATTTCAAGACATTCCAACATACTTGGAATGTCCAAGTGCATGGATCGCTTTTCGGATTTTCAAAAATTCATTAAAAATATTCTTCAAGAGATATGCAAATATATTCAACGGATTCTTGTTCAGGGCATGCTTGACTATGACTGTGTACAATTTCAAGACATTCCAAGATACTTTTGGGGTCTTTTTTGACGAAAAAGTTAAGTCACTGCCTAAGTGCATGGATCACTTTCCTGATTTTCAAAAATTCATTAAAAATATTCCTTAAGCGATATGCAAATATTTTCAACGGATTCTTGTTCAGGGCGTCGTTGACTATGACTGAGTACAATTTCAAGACATTCCAACATACTTGGAATGTCCAAGTGCATGGATCGCTTTCCTGATTTTCAAAAGTTCATTAAAAATATTCTTCAAGAGATATGCAAATATATTCAACGGATTCTTGTTCAGGGCATGCTTGACTATGACTGTGTACAATTTCAAGACATTCCAAGATACTTTTGGGGTCTTTTTTGAATAAAAAGTTAAGTCACTGCCTAAGTGCACAGACTTTCCTCATTTTCAAAAATTCATTAAAAATATTCCTTAAGAGATATGCAAATATTTTCAATTGATTCTTGTTCAGGGCGTCGTTGACTATGACTGAGTACAATTTCAAGACATTCCAACATACTTGGAATGTCCAAGTGCATGGATCGCTTTCCTGATTTTCAAAAGTTCATTAAAAATATTCTTCAAGAGATATGCAAATATATTCAACGGATTCTTGTTCAGGGCATGCTTGACTATGACTGTGTACAATTTCAAGACATTCCAAGATACCTTTGGGGTCTTTTTTGAATAAAAAGTTAAGTCACTGCCTAAGTGCACAGACTTTCATGATTTTCAAAAATTCATTAAAAATATTCCTTAAGAGATATGCAAATATTTTCAATGGATTCTTGTTCAGGGCGTCGTTGACTATGACCGAGTACAATTTCAAGACATTCCAACATACTTGGAATGTCCAAGTGCATGGATCGCTTTCCGGATTTTCAAAAATTCATTAAAAATATTCTTCAAGAGATATGCAAATATATTCAACGGATTCTTGTTCAGGGCATGCTTGACTATGACTGTGTACAATTTCAAGACATTCCAAGATACTTTTGGGGTCTTTTTTGACGAAAAAGTTAAGTCACTGCCTAAGTGCATGGATCGCTTTCCTGATTTTCAAAAATTCATTAAAAATATTCCCTAAGCGATATGCAAATATTTTCAACGGATTATTGTTCAGGGCGTCGTTGACTATGACTGAGTACAATTTCAAGACATTCCAACATACTTGGAATGTCCAAGTGCATGGATCGCTTTCCTGATTTTCAAAAGTTCATTAAAAATATTCTTCAAGAGATATGCAAATATATTCAACGGATTCTTGTTCAGGGCATGCTTGACTATGACTGTGTACAATTTCAAGACATTCCAAGATACTTTTGGGGTCTTTTTTGAATAAAAAGTTAAGTCACTGCCGAAGTGCACAGACTTTCCTCATTTTCAAAAATTCATTAAAAATATTCCTTAAGAGATATGCAAATATTTTCAATTGATTCTTGTTCAGGGCGTCGTTAACTATGACTGAGTACAATTTCAAGACATTCCAACATACTTGGAATGTCCAAGTGCATGGATCGCTTTTCGGAAATTTTCAAAAGTTCATTAAAAATATCTTCAAGAGATATGCAAATATATTCAACGGATTCTTGTTCAGGGCATGCTTGACTATGACTGTGTACAATTTCAAGACATTCCAAGATACTTTTGGGGTCTTTTTTGAATAAAAAGTTAAGTCACTGCCTAAGTGCATGGATCGCTTTCCTGATTTTCAAAAATTCATTAAAAATATTCCTTAAGCGATATGCAAATATTTTCAACGGATTCTTGTTCAGGGCGTCGTTGACTATGACTGAGTACAATTTCAAAACATTCCAACATACTTGGAATGTCCAAGTGCATGGATCGCTTTCCTGATTTTCAAAAGTTCATTAAAAATATTCTTCAAGAGATATGCAAATATATTCAACGGATTCTTGTTCAGGGCATGCTTGACTATGACTGTGTACAATTTCAAGACATTCCAAGATACTTTTGGGGTCTTTTTTGAATAAAAAGTTAAGTCACTGCCGAAGTGCACAGACTTTCCTCATTTTCAAAAATTCATTAAAAATATTCCTTAAGAGATATGCAAATATTTTCAATTGATTCTTGTTCAGGGCGTCGTTAACTATGACTGAGTACAATTTCAAGACATTCCAACATACTTGGAATGTCCAAGTGCATGGATCGCTTTTCGGATTTTCAAAAGTTCATTAAAAATATCTTCAAGAGATATGCAAATATATTCAACGGATTCTTGTTCAGGGCATGCTTGACTATGACTGTGTACAATTTCAAGACATTCCAAGATACTTTTGGGGTCTTTTTTGAATAAAAAGTTAAGTCACTGCCTAAGTGCATGGATCGCTTTCCTGATTTTCAAAAATTCATTAAAAATATTCCTTAAGCGATATGCAAATATTTTCAACGGATTCTTGTTCAGGGCGTCGTTGACTATGACTGAGTACAATTTCAAAACATTCCAACATACTTGGAATGTCCAAGTGCATGGATCGCTTTCCTGATTTTCAAAAGTTCATTAAAAATATTCTTCAAGAGATATGCAAATATATTCAACGGATTCTTGTTCAGGGCATGCTTGACTATGACTGTGTACAATTTCAAGACATTCCAAGATACTTTTGGGGTCTTTTTTGAATAAAAAGTTAAGTCACTGCCTAAGTGCACAGATTTTCCTCATTTTCAAAAATTCATTAAAAATATTCCTTAAGAGATATGCAAATATTTTCAATGGATTCTTGTTCAGGGCGTTGTTGACTATGACTGAGTACAATTTCAAGACATTCCAACATACTTGGAATGTCCAAGTGTATGGATCGCTTTCCGGATTTTCAAAAATTCATTAAAAATATTCTTCAAGAGATATGCAAATATATTCAACGGATTCTTGTTCAGGGCATGCTTGACTATGACTGTGTACAATTTCAAGACATTCCAAGATACTTTTGGGGTCTTTTTTGACGAAAAAGTTAAGTCACTGCCTAAGTGCATGGATCGCTTTCCTGATTTTCAGAAATTCTTTAAAAATATTCCTTAAACGATATGCAAATATTTTCAACGGATTCTTGTTCAGGGCGTCGTTGACTATGACTGAGTACAATTTCAAGACATTCCAACATACTTGGAATGTCCAAGTGCATGGATCGCTTTCCTGATTTTCAAAAGTTCATTAAAAATATTCTTCAAGAGATATGCAAATATATTCAACGGATTCTTGTTCAGGGCATGCTTGACTATGACTGTGTACAATTTCAAGACATTCCAAGATACTTTTGGGGTCTTTTTTGAATAAAAAGTTAAGTCACTGCCTAAGTGCACAGACTTTCCTCATTTTCAAAAATTCATTAAAAATATTACTTAAGAGATATGCAAATATTTTCAATTGATTCTTGTTCAGGGCGTCGTTGACTATGACTGAGTACAATTTCAAGACATTCCAACATACTTGGAATGTCCAAGTGCATGGATCGCTTTTCGGATTTTCAAAAATTCATTAAAAATATTCTTCAAGAGATATGCAAATATATTCAACGGATTCTTATTCAGGGCATGCTTGACTATGACTGTGTACAATTTCAAGACATTCCAAGATACTTTTGGGGTCTTTTTTGACAAAAAAGTTAAGTCACTGCCTAAGTGCATGGATCGCTTTCCTGATTTTCAAAAATTCATTAAAAATATTCCTTAAGCGATATGCAAATATTTTCAACGGATTCTTGTTCAGGGCGTCGTTGACTATGACTGAGTACAATTTCAAGACATTCCAACATACTTGGAATGTCCAAGTGCATGGATCGCTTTCCTGATTTTCAAAAGTTCATTAAAAATATTCTTCAAGAGATATGCAAATATATTCAACGGATTCTTGTTCAGGGCATGCTTGACTATGACTGTGTACAATTTCAAGACATTCCAAGATACTTTTGGGGTCTTTTTTGAATAAAAAGTTAAGTCACTGCCTAAGTGCACAGATTTTCCTCATTTTCAAAAATTCATTAAAAATATTCCTTAAGAGATATGCAAATATTTTCAATGGATTCTTGTTCAGGGCGTCGTTGACTATGACTGAGTACAATTTCAAGACATTCCAACATACTTGGAATGTCCAAGTGCATGGATCGCTTTCCGGATTTTCAAAAATTCATTAAAAATATTCTTCAAGAGATATGCAAATATATTCAACGGATTCTTGTTCAGGGCATGCTTGACTATGACTGTGTACAATTTCAAGACATTCCAAGATACTTTTGGGGTCTTTTTTGACAAAAAAGTTAAGTCACTGCCTAAGTGCATGGATCGCTTTCCTGATTTTCAAAAATTCATTAAAAATATTCCTTAAGCGATATGCAAATATTTTCAACGGATTCTTGTTCAGGGCGTCGTTGACTATGACTGAGTACAATTTCAAGACATTCCAACATACTTGGAATGTCCAAGTGCATGGATCGCTTTCCTGATTTTCAAAAGTTCATTAAAAATATTCTTCAAGAGATATGCAAATATATTCAACGGATTCTTGTTCAGGGCATGCTTGACTATGACTGTGTACAATTTCAAGACATTCCAAGATACCTTTGGGGTCTTTTTTGAATAAAAAGTTAAGTCACTGCCTAAGTGCACAGACTTTCATCATTTTCAAAAATTCATTAAAAATATTCCTTAAGAGATATGCAAATATTTTCAATGGATTCTTGTTCAGGGCGTCCTTGACTATGACCGAGTACAATTTCAAGACATTCCAACATACTTGGAATGTCCAAGTGCATGGATCGCTTTCCGGATTTTCAAAAATTCATTAAAAATATTCTTCAAGAGATATGCAAATATATTCAACGGATTCTTGTTCAGGGCATGCTTGACTATGACTGTGTACAATTTCAAGACATTCCAAGATACTTTTGGGGTCTTTTTTGACGAAAAAGTTAAGTCACTGCCTAAGTGCATGGATCGCTTTCCTGATTTTCAGAAATTCTTTAAAAATATTCCTTAAACGATATGCAAATATTTTCAACGGATTCTTGTTCAGGGCGTCGTTGACTATGACTGAGTACAATTTCAAGACATTCCAACATACTTGGAATGTCCAAGTGCATGGATCGCTTTCCTGATTTTCAAAAGTTCATTAAAAATATTCTTCAAGAGATATGCAAATATATTCAACGGATTCTTGTTCAGGGCATGCTTGACTATGACTGTGTACAATTTCAAGACATTCCAAGATACTTTTGGGGTCTTTTTTGAATAAAAAGTTAAGTCACTGCCTAAGTGCACAGACTTTCCTCATTTTCAAAAATTCATTTAAAATATTCCTTAAGAGATATGCAAATATTTTCAATTGATTCTTGTTCAGGGCGTCGTTGACTATGACTGAGTACAATTTCAAGACATTCCAACATACTTGGAATGTCCAAGTGCATGGATCGCTTTTCGGATTTTCAAAAATTCATTAAAAATATTCTTCAAGAGATATGCAAATATATTCAACGGATTCTTGTTCAGGGCATGCTTGACTATGACTGTGTACAATTTCAAGACATTCCAAGATACTTTTGGGGTCTTTTTTGACAAAAAAGTTAAGTCACTGCCTAAGTGCATGGATCGCTTTCCTGATTTTCAAAAATTCATTAAAAATATTCCTTAAGCAATATGCAAATATTTTCAACGGATTCTTGTTCAGGGCGTCGTTGACTATGACTGAGTACAATTTCAAGACATTCCAACATACTTGGAATGTCCAAGTGCATGGATCGCTTTCCTGATTTTCAAAAGTTCATTAAAAATATTCTTCAAGAGATATGCAAATATATTCAACGGATTCTTGTTCAGGGCATGCTTGACTATGACTGTGTACAATTTCAAGACATTCCAAGATACCTTTGGGGTCTTTTTTGAATAAAAAGTTAAGTCACTGCCTAAGTGCACAGACTTTCATCATTTTCAAAAATTCATTAAAAATATTCCTTAAGAGATATGCAAATATTTTCAATGGATTCTTGTTCAGGGCGTCGTTGACTATGACCGAGTACAATTTCAAGACATTCCAACATACTTGGAATGTCCAAGTGCATGGATCGCTTTCCGGATTTTCAAAAATTCATTAAAAATATTCTTCAAGAGATATGCAAATATATTCAACGGATTCTTGTTCAGGGCATGCTTGACTATGACTGTGTACAATTTCAAGACATTCCAAGATACTTTTGGGGTCTTTTTTGAAGAAAAAGTTAAGTCACTGCCTAAGTGCACAGACTTTCCTCATTTTCAAAAATTCATTAAAAATATTCCTTAAGAGATATGCAAATATTTTCAATTGATTCTTGTTCAGGGCGTCGTTGACTATGACTGAGTACAATTTCAAGACATTCCAACATACTTGGAATGTCCAAGTGCATGGATCGCTTTCCTGATTTTCAAAAATTCATTTAAAATATTCCTGAAGCGATATGCAAATATTTTCAACGGATTCTTGTTCAGGGCGTCGTTGACTATGACTGAGTACAATTTCAAGACATTCCAACATACTTGGAATGTCCAAGTGCATGGATCGCTTTCCTGATTTTCAAAAATTCATTAAAAATATTCCTTAAGCGATATGCAAATATATTCAACGGATTCTTGTTCAGGGCATGCTTGACTATGACTGTGTACAATTTCAAGACATTCCAAGATACTTTTAGGGTCTTTTTTGAATAAAAAGTTAAGTCACTGCATAAGTGCACAGAAATTCCTCATTTTCAAAAATTCATTAAAAATATTCCTTAAGAGATATGCAAATATTTTCAATAGATTCTTGTTCAGGGCGTCGTTGACTATGACTGAGTACAATTTCAAGACATTCCAACTTACTTGGAATGTCCAAGTGCATGGATAGCTTTCCGGATTTTCAAAAATTCATTAAAAATATTCTTCAAGAGATATGCAAATATATTCAACGGATTCTTGTTCAGGGCATGCTTGACTATGACTGTGTACAATTTCAAGACATTCCAAGATACTTTTGGGGTCTTTTTTGACGAAAAAGTTAAGTCACTGCCTAAGTGCATGGATCACTTTCCTGATTTTTTAAAAAATTCATTAAAAATATTCCTTAAGCGATATGGAAATATTTTCAACGGATTCTTGTTCAGGGCGTCGTTGACTATGACTGAGTACAATTTCAAGACATTCCAACATACTTGGAATGTCCAAGTGCATGGATCGCTTTCCGGATTTTCAAAAGTTCATTAAAAATATTCTTCAAGAGATATGCAAATATATTCAACGGTTTCTTGTTCAGGGCATGCTTGACTATGACTGTGTACAATTTCAAGACATTCCAAGATACTTTTGGGGTCTTTTTTGAATAAAAAGTTAAGTCACTGCCTAAGTGCACAGAAATTCCTCATTTTCAAAAATTCATTAAAAATATTCCTTAAGAGATATGCAAATATTTTCAATAGATTCTTGTTCAGGGCGTCGTTGACTATGACTGAGTACAATTTCAAGACATTCCAACATACTTGGAATGTCCAAGTGCATGGATCGCTTTCCTGATTTTCAAAAGTTCATTAAAAATATTCTTCAAGAGATATGCAAATATATTCAACGGATTCTTGTTCAGGGCATGCTTGACTATGACTGTGTACAATTTCAAGACATTCCAAGATACTTTTGGGCTCTTTTTTGACGAAAAAGTTAAGTCACTGCCTAAGTGCATGGATCGCTTTCCTGATTTTCAAAAATTCATTAAAAATATTCCTTAAGCGATATGCAAATATTTTCAACGGATTCTTGTTCAGGGCGTCGTTGACTATGACTGAGTACAATTTCAAGACATTCCAACATACTTTGAATGTCCAAGTGCATGGATCGCTTTCCTGATTTTCAAAAGTTCATTAAAAATATTCTTCAAGAGATATGCAAATATATTCAACGGATTCTTGTTCAGGGCATGCTTGACTATGACTGTGTACAATTTCAAGACATTCCAAGATACTTTTGGGGTCTTTTTTGATGAAAAAGTTAAGTCACTGCCTAAGTGCATGGATCGCTTTCCTGATTTTCAGAAATTCTTTAAAAATATTCCTTAAACGATATGCAAATATTTTCAACGGATTCTTGTTCAGGGCGTCGTTGACTATGACTGAGTACAATTTCAAGACATTCCAACATACTTGGAATGTCCAAGTGCATGGATCGCTTTCCTGATTTTCAAAAGTTCATTAAAAATATTCTTCAAGAGATATGCAAATATATTCAACGGATTCTTGTTCAGGGCATGCTTGACTATGACTGTGTACAATTTCAAGACATTCCAAGATACTTTTGGGGTCTTTTTTGAATAAAAAGTTAAGTCACTGCCTAAGTGCACAGACTTTCCTCATTTTCAAAAATTCATTAAAAATATTCCTTAAGAGATATGCAAATATTTTCAATTGATTCTTGTTCAGGGCGTCGTTGACTATGACTGAGTACAATTTCAAGACATTCCAACATACTTGGAATGTCCAAGTGCATGGATCGCTTTTCGGATTTTCAAAAATTCATTAAAAATATTCTTCAAGAGATATGCAAATATATTCAACGGATTCTTGTTCAGGGCATGCTTGACTATGACTGTGTACAATTTCAAGACATTCCAAGATATTTTTGGGGTCTTTTTTGACAAAAAAGTTAAGTCACTGCCTAAGTGCATGGATCGCTTTCCTGATTTTCAGAAATTCATTAAAAATATTCCTTAAGCGATATGCATATATTTTCAACGGATTCTTGTTCAGGGCGTCGTTGACTATGACTGAGTACAATTTCAAGACATTCCAACATACTTGGAATGTCCAAGTGCATGGATCGCTTTCCTGATTTTCAAAAGTTCATTAAAAATATACTTCAAGAGATATGCAAATATATTCAACGGATTCTTGTTCAGGGCATGCTTGACTATGACTGTGTACAATTTCAAGACATTCCAAGATACCTTTGGGGTCTTTTTTGAATAAAAAGTTAAGTCACTGCCTAAGTGCACAGACTTTCATCATTTTCAAAAATTCATTAAAAATATTCCTTAAGAGATATGCAAATATTTTCAATGGATTCTTGTTCAGGGCGTCGTTGACTATGACCGAGTACAATTTCAAGACATTCCAACATACTTGGAATGTCCAAGTGGATGGATCGCTTTCCGGATTTTCAAAAATTCATTAAAAATATTCTTCAAGAGATATGCAAATATATTCAAAGGATTCTTGTTCAGGGCATGCTTGACTATGACTGTCTACAATTTCAAGACATTCCAAGATACTTTTGGGGTCTTTTTTGACGAAAAAGTTAAGTCACTGCCTAAGTGCATGGATCGCTTTCCTGATTTTCAAAAATTCATTAAAAATATTCCTTAAGCGATATGCAAATATTTTCAACGGATTCTTGTTCAGGGCGTCGTTGACTATGACCGAGTACAATTTCAAGACATTCCAACATACTTTGAATGTCCAAGTACATGGATCGCTTTCCTGATTTTCAAAAGTTCATTCAAAATATTCTTCAAGAGATATGCAAATATATTCAAGGGATTCTTGTTCAGGGCATGCTTGACTATGACTGTGTACAATTTCAAGACATTCCAAGATACTTTTGGGGTCTTTTTTGACGAAAAAGTTAAGTCACTGCCTAAGTGCATGGATTGCTTTCCTGATTTTCAAAAATTCATTAAAAATATTCCTTAAGAGATATGCGAATATTTTCAATTGATTCTTGTTCAGGGCGTCGTTGACTATGACTGAGTACAATTTCAAGACATTCCAACATACTTGGAATGTCCAAGTGCATGGATCGCTTTCCGGATTTTCAAAAATTCATTAAAAATATTCTTCAAGAGATATGCAAATATATTCAACGGATTCTTGTTCAGGGCATGCTTGACTATGACTGTGTACAATTTCAAGACATTCCAAGATACTTTTGGGGTCTTTTTTGACGAAAAAGTTAAGTCACTGCCGAAGTGCACAGACTTTCCTCATTTTCAAAAATTCATTAAAAATATTCCTTAAGAGATATGCAAATATTTTCAATTGATTCTTGTTCAGGGCGTCGTTGACTATGACTGAGTACAATTTCAAGACATTCCAACATACTTGGAATGTCCAAGTGCATGGATCGCTTTCCTGATTTTCAAAAATTCATTTAAAATATTCCTGAAGCGATATGCAAATATTTTCAACGGATTCTTGTTCAGGGCGTCGTTGACTATGACCGAGTACAATTTCAAGACATTCCAACATACTTGGAATGTCCAAGTGGATGGATCGCTTTCCGGATTTTCAAAAATTCATTAAAAATATTCTTCAAGAGATATGCAAATATATTCAACGGATTCTTGTTCAGGGCATGCTTGACTATGACTGTCTACAATTTCAAGACATTCCAAGATACTTTTGGGGTCTTTTTTGACGAAAAAGTTAAGTCACTGCCTAAGTGCATGGATCGCTTTCCTGATTTTCAAAAATTCATTAAAAATATTCCTTAAGCGATATGCAAATATTTTCAACGGATTCTTGTTCAGGGCGTCGTTGACTATGACCGAGTACAATTTCAAGACATTCCAACATACTTTGAATGTCCAAGTACATGGATCGCTTTCCTGATTTTCAAAAGTTCATTCAAAATATTCTTCAAGAGATATGCAAATATATTCAAGGGATTCTTGTTCAGGGCATGCTTGACTATGACTGTGTACAATTTCAAGACATTCCAAGATACTTTTGGGGTCTTTTTTGACGAAAAAGTTAAGTCACTGCCTAAGTGCATGGATTGCTTTCCTGATTTTCAAAAATTCATTAAAAATATTCCTTAAGAGATATGCGAATATTTTCAATTGATTCTTGTTCAGGGCGTCGTTGACTATGACTGAGTACAATTTCAAGACATTCCAACATACTTGGAATGTCCAAGTGCATGGATCGCTTTCCGGATTTTCAAAAATTCATTAAAAATATTCTTCAAGAGATATGCAAATATATTCAACGGATTCTTGTTCAGGGCATGCTTGACTATGACTGTGTACAATTTCAAGACATTCCAAGATACTTTTGGGGTCTTTTTTGACGAAAAAGTTAAGTCACTGCCGAAGTGCACAGACTTTCCTCATTTTCAAAAATTCATTAAAAATATTCCTTAAGAGATATGCAAATATTTTCAATTGATTCTTGTTCAGGGCGTCGTTGACTATGACTGAGTACAATTTCAAGACATTCCAACATACTTGGAATGTCCAAGTGCATGGATCGCTTTCCTGATTTTCAAAAATTCATTTAAAATATTCCTGAAGCGATATGCAAATATTTTCAACGGATTCTTGTTCAGGGCGTCGTTGACTATGACCGAGTACAATTTCAAGACATTCCAACATACTTGGAATGTCCAAGTGGATGGATCGCTTTCCGGATTTTCAAAAATTCATTAAAAATATTCTTCAAGAGATATGCAAATATATTCAACGGATTCTTGTTCAGGGCATGCTTGACTATGACTGTCTACAATTTCAAGACATTCCAAGATACTTTTGGGGTCTTTTTTGACAAAAAAGTTAAGTCACTGCCTAAGTGCATGGATCGCTTTCCTGATTTTCAAAAATTCATTAAAAATATTCCTTAAGCGATATGCAAATATTTTCAACGGATTCTTGTTCAGGGCGTCGTTGACTATGACCGAGTACAATTTCAAGACATTCCAACATACTTTGAATGTCCAAGTACATGGATCGCTTTCCTGATTTTCAAAAGTTCATTCAAAATATTCTTCAAGAGATATGCAAATATATTCAAGGGATTCTTGTTCAGGGCATGCTTGACTATGACTGTGTACAATTTCAAGACATTCCAAGATACTTTTGGGGTCTTTTTTGACAAAAAAGTTAAGTCACTGCCTAAGTGCATGGATCGCTTTCCTGATTTTCAAAAATTCATTAAAAATATTCCTTAAGCGATATGCAAATATTTTCAACGGATTCTCGTTCAGGGCGTCGTTGACTATGACTGAGTACAATTTCAAGACATTCCAACATACTTGGAATGTCCAAGTGCATGGATCGCTTTCCGGATTTTCAAAAATTCATTAAAAATATTCTTCAAGAGATATGCAAATATATTCAATGGATTCTTGTTCAGGGCATGCTTGACTATGACTGTGTACAATTTCAAGACATTCCAAGATACTTTTGGGGTCTTTTTTGAATAAGAAGTTAAGTCACTGCCTAAGTGCACAGACTTTCCTCATTTCCAAAAATTCATTAAAAATATTCCTTAAGAGATATGCAAATATTTTCAATGGATTCTTGTTCAGGGCGTCGTTGACTATGACCGAGTACAATTTCAAGACATTCCAACATACTTGGAATGTCCAAGTGCATGGATCGCTTTCCGGATTTTCAAAAATTCATTAAAAATATTCTTCAAGAGATATGCAAATATATTCAACGGATTCTTGTTCAGGGAATGCTTGACTATGACTGTGTACAATTTCAAGACATTCCAAGATACTTTTGGGGTCTTTTTTGACGAAAAAGTTAAGTCACTGCCTAAGTGCATGGATCGCTTTCCTGATTTTCAAAAATTCATTAAAAATATTCCTTAAGCGATATGCAAATATTTTCAACGGATTCTTGTTCAGGGCGTCGTTGACTATGACCGAGTACAATTTCAAGACATTCCAACATACTTTGAATGTCCAAGTACATGGATCGCTTTCCTGATTTTCAAAAGTTCATTAAAAATATTCTTCAAGAGATATGCAAATATATTCAACGGATTCTTGTTCAGGGCATGCTTGACTATGACTGTGTACAATTTCAAGACATTCCAAGATACTTTTGGGGTCTTTTTTGACAAAAAAGTTAAGTCACTGCCTAAGTGCATGGATTGCTTTCCTGATTTTCAAAAATTCATTAAAAATATTCCTTAAGAGATATGCGAATATTTTCAATTGATTCTTGTTCAGGGCGTCGTTGACTATGACTGAGTACAATTTCAAAACATTCCAACATACTTGGAATGTCCAAGTGCATGGCTCGCTTTTCGGATTTTCAAAAATTAATTAAAAATATTCTTCAAGAGATATGCAAATATATTCAACGGTTTCTTGTTCAGGGCATGCTTGACTATGACTGTGTACAATTTCAAGACATTCCAAGATACTTTTGGGGTCTTTTTTGACAAAAAAGTTAAGTCACTGCCTCAGTGCATGGATTGCTTTCCTGATTTTCAAAAATTCATTAAAAATATTCCTTAAGCGATATGCAAATATTTTCAACGGATTCTTGTTCTGGGCGTCGTTGACTATGACTGAGTACAATTTCAAGACATTCCAACATACTTGGAATGTCCAAGTGCATGGATCGCTTTCCGGATTTTCAAAAATTCATTAAAAATATTCTTCAAGAGATATGCAAATATATTCAACGGATTCTTGTTCAGGGCATGCTTGACTATGACTGTGTACAATTTCAAGACATTCCAAGATACTTTTGGGGTCTTTTTTGAATAAAAAGTTAAGTCACTGCCTAAGTGCACAGACTTTCCTCATTTCCAAAAATTCATTAAAAATATTCCTTTAGAGATATGCAAATATTTTCAATGGATTCTTGTTCAGGGCATGCTTGACTATGACTGTGTACAATTTCAAGACATTCCAAGATACTTTTGGGGTCTTTTTTGACAAAAAAGTTAAGTCACTTACCTAAGTGCATGGATCGCTTTCCTGATTTTCAAAAATTCATTAAAAATATTCCTTAAGAGATATGCAAATATTTTCAACGGATTCTTCTTCAGGGCGTCGTTGACTATGACTGAGTACAATTTCAAGACATTCCAACATACTTGGAATGTCCAAGTGCATGGATCGCTTTCCGGATTTTCAAAAATTCATTAAAAATATTCTTCAAGAGATATGCAAATATATTCAATGGATTCTTGTTCAGGGCATGCTTGACTATGACTGTGTACAATTTCAAGACATTCCAAGATACTTTTGGGGTCTTTTTTGACAAAAAAGTTAAGTCACTTACCTAAGTGCATGGATCGCTTTCCTGATTTTCAAAAATTCATTAAAAATATTCCTTAAGAGATATGCAAATATTTTCAACGGATTCTTCTTCAGGGCGTCGTTGACTATGACTGAGTACAATTTCAAGACATTCCAACATACTTGGAATGTCCAAGTGCATGGATCGCTTTCCTGATTTTCAAAAGTTCATTAAAAATATTCTTCAAGAGATATGCAAATATATTCAACAGATTCTTGTTCAGGGCATGCTTGACTATGACTGTGTACAATTTCAAGACATTCCAATTTACTTTTGGGGTTTTTTTTGAAAAAAAAGTTAAGTCACTGCCTAAGTGCATGGATTGCTTTCCTGATTTTCAAAAATTCATTAAAAATATTCCTTAAGAGATATGCGAATATTTTCAATTGATTCTTGTTCAGGGCGTCGTTGACTATGACTGAGTACAATTTCAAAACATTCCAACATACTTGGAATGTCCAAGTGCATGGCTCGCTTTTCGGATTTTCAAAAATTAATTAAAAATATTCTTCAAGAGATATGCAAATATATTCAACGGTTTCTTGTTCAGGGCATGCTTGACTATGACTGTGTACAATTTCAAGACATTCCAAGATACTTTTGGGGTCTTTTTTGACAAAAAAGTTAAGTCACTGCCTCAGTGCATGGGTTGCTTTCCTGATTTTCAAAAATTCATTAAAAATATTCCTTAAGCGATATGCAAATATTTTCAACGGATTCTTGTTCTGGGCGTCGTTGACTATGACTGAGTACAATTTCAAGACATTCCAACATACTTGGAATGTCCAAGTGCATGGATCGCTTTCCGGATTTTCAAAAATTCATTAAAAATATTCTTCAAGAGATATGCAAATATATTCAACGGATTCTTGTTCAGGGCATGCTTGACTATGACTGTGTACAATTTCAAGACATTCCAAGATACTTTTGGGGTCTTTTTTGAATAAAAAGTTAAGTCACTGCCTAAGTGCACAGACTTTCCTCATTTCCAAAAATTCATTAAAAATATTCCTTTAGAGATATGCAAATATTTTCAATGGATTCTTGTTCAGGGCATGCTTGACTATGACTGTGTACAATTTCAAGACATTCCAAGATACTTTTGGGGTCTTTTTTGACAAAAAAGTTAAGTCACTTACCTAAGTGCATGGATCGCTTTCCTGATTTTCAAAAATTCATTAAAAATATTCCTTAAGAGATATGCAAATATTTTCAACGGATTCTTCTTCAGGGCGTCGTTGACTATGACTGAGTACAATTTCAAGACATTCCAACATACTTGGAATGTCCAAGTGCATGGATCGCTTTCCGGATTTTCAAAAATTCATTAAAAATATTCTTCAAGAGATATGCAAATATATTCAATGGATTCTTGTTCAGGGCATGCTTGACTATGACTGTGTACAATTTCAAGACATTCCAAGATACTTTTGGGGTCTTTTTTGACAAAAAAGTTAAGTCACTTACCTAAGTGCATGGATCGCTTTCCTGATTTTCAAAAATTCATTAAAAATATTCCTTAAGAGATATGCAAATATTTTCAACGGATTCTTCTTCAGGGCGTCGTTGACTATGACTGAGTACAATTTCAAGACATTCCAACATACTTGGAATGTCCAAGTGCATGGATCGCTTTCCTGATTTTCAAAAGTTCATTAAAAATATTCTTCAAGAGATATGCAAATATATTCAACAGATTCTTGTTCAGGGCATGCTTGACTATGACTGTGTACAATTTCAAGACATTCCAATTTACTTTTGGGGTTTTTTTTGAAAAAAAAGTCAAGTCACTAAGTGCATCAGGGCAAATGGATCGTTTCCTACGTCTCACCTGATATCCTGCTGTGTGATCCACGGTGTCCAAACGTTTGTTTCCAGCGACTGGACGACATGGATGAACTCCTGCAGCTTTAATTCTTTAAAAACAACCCAAAAACATCAAAAGTTAAGTCACTGCCTCAGTGCATGGATCGCTTTCCTGATTTTCAAAAATTCATTAAAAATATTCCTCAAGAGATATGCAAATATATTCAACGGATTCTTGTTCAGGGCATGCTTGACTATGACTGTGTACAATTTCAAGACATTCCAAGATACTTTTGGGGTCTTTTTTGAAAAAAAATCAAGTCACTAAGTGCATCAGGGCAAATGGATCGTTTCCTCCGTCTCACCTTATTTTCTGCTGTGTGATCCATGGTGTCCAAACGTTTGTTTCCAGCGACTGGGCGACATGGATGAACTCCTGCAGCTTTAATGCTTTAAAAACAAACCAAAACCATCAAAAGTTAAGTCACTGCCTAAGTGCACGGATCGCTTTCCTAATTTTCAAAAATTCATTAAAAATATTCCTTAAGAGATATGCAAATATTTTCAACGGATTCTTGTTCAGGGTGTCGTTGACTATGACTGTGTACAATTTCAAGACATTCCAAGATACTTTTGGTTTTTTTCTGTTAAATCAATCAATCAATCAATCATTTTTTGTATAGCCCACAGTTTACAAAACATAGTTTGTCTCAGGGACTTCACAGGGTTGGTAACATCCTCTGTCCTTAGACCTTCGACCAGGGTAAGGAAAAACTACCAGCGAAAAAACTCTTCTAACAGGGAAAAGGGTAGAAACCTTAAGGAGAACCACAGTTGAGGGATCCACTCCCTGGACGGACAGACGTGCAGTAGATGTTACCAAAAACATACAATACACAATGACAAAGAATAAAAAGTGAAAAGTCTTTAAATGCCAGGATCATCTGTCACAGCCTGTCGTGAAGGCTGTTGTGGTCAGAGACTTGAAGATGACGGAGTCCTCTTTCCTGTCCTGACCTCATGTCGTTCACTGGTGTCAGCAGAACTGTAAGAGATTAAACATCAGTTAGAGAAGGTCTACATGTGAATTTATGGTCTACATGTGGATTTATGTGCTACATGTGGATTTATGGTCTACATGTGGATTTATGGTGTACATGTGGATGTATGGTGTACATGTGGATTTATGTGCTACATGTGGATTTATGGTCTAAATGTGGATTTATGGTCTACATGTCATGGGGGACATCGGGTAAGTGGTGAGGGTTGAGAAATTGAGGACGGGGTAGAGAAAGTGCGGCTCGTGCAAAGTCTGTGTGCTCATTAAGTGCATGATGGGAAATTCCTCCAGCAGTCTAAGCCTATGGCAGCATAAGATAGACTATTCTAATCAGGACATACCTGATCTAGCTTCGACTATAGTCTATGTTAAAAAGGTAGGTTTTCAGTCTCACCTTAAAGGCAGAGACAGAGTCAGACTGTCTGACTGAAAGCAGAAGTTGGTTCCACAGGAGAGGAGCCTGGTAGATAAATGTTCTACCACCGATTCTACTTCTAGTTATTTTAGGAATAACCAGTAGACCTGAGTTCAGGGTCTATTGGGTTGATATAAAGTGATTAAGTCACAAATATAAGAAGGTGCCTGATTATTCAGGGCCTTGTATGTGAGTAGAAGTATTTTAAAATCTATTCTACTTTTCACTGGGAGCCAGTGAAGAGAAGCCAAGACAGGAGTCGTATAATCACGTCGTCTGGTTCCAGTCAGTATCCGTGCTGCTGCGTTCTGGACAAGTTGAAGGCTTCTCAAGGACTTACTAGGACATCCAGACAGTAAGGAGTTACAGTAATCCAGCCTAGAGGTTATAAAGGCGTGGATAAGTTTCTCAGAGTCTTGTCGTGATATAATATTTCTAATTGTCTTAATGTTGCGAAGGTGGAAGAAGGCTGTTCTACATATATGCTTAATATGTTCATCCAGTGATAAATCCTGGTCAAACAGGACTCCTAGGTTCCTTACTGTAGTGCAAGGGACTGAAGTGTTACTGCCTCGGTTTAGAGCTCCACTTAAAAGTGCTGCTCTTATATCTTTTGGCCCAAGGACCATGACCTCAGTTTTTTCTGTGTTAAGCATCAGAAAGTTCAGAGTCATCCACGTCTGTATGTCTATGAGACAATCCTGGAGTTTTATAGATGGGTTTGGGTCATCCGGTCGTACAGATACATATAGCTGGGTGTCGTCTGCATAACAATGGAAATCTATGTTGTGTTTCCTGATAATGTTGCCTAATGGCAGCATGTACAGGGTAAAAAGAATAGGTCCGAGCACGGAACCCTGAGGAACTCCGTAGTTGACCTTAGTGAATATGGAGTAGTCCTCGTTAACACTAACAAACTGAAATCTGTCCCATAAATAGGACTTGAACCAGACAAGTGCAGATCCTCTAATCACAACATCTTGTTCTAGTCTATGTAGCAGGATCTCATGATCTATCGTATCAAATGCTGCACTGAGATCCAGCAGGACCGATCTGGCGTTGTCTGGTAAACCAGCAGATGGCAGCAACTTTCAAGAGACCAGCTTCTCCATCTCTGAGCCCAGTAATGTTCAGGTAAGGCATTGGATATTTGAGATATTATTCAATAGAATCTTCCTCTTACTTCTAATCTTACTCTACGTATGTAGAAGATGTTTCTCCTGCTTTGATCTATTCTCTCTCATGCTCTGCTTCATCAATGAAGAACGAATTCATCGACAACATCCTTTCAGCTAATGTTCTACCTTAAAAACATCCCTACAGTTTCTTCCTTTCATCACAGTGACTCAATAATGATGGATTGTCATGAGTGAAAGTGGCTTCAGCTGCTTTTCCTTGTGTTTCAGGTCCGTGGAGATTTGAGGCCGAGGAGAAGCGAGCCTGGTGATGAGTCCAGAATCCCTCAAGGCTCCATCACACTTCCCTCCTCTATCACAAAAGTCACTTTACATGTAGAGGGAAAAAAAAGAAAACAAAGTCACACACTCATCCAACAAAGCAGCCTTTCAGCACCACGGACAGCGCCCGAAGCTCCACAGTTACCGTAGCGACCCGCCCTCACCTATTCCATTCTTACTCACACACACAGGGATTGGATTGGAACAGAATGGCTACTTGAACTTTTTAAATGTTAAACTTCAAAAAAACATATATCTATATTATATATTTTATAAAATCTAAAATAAAATGCTTGAGGGGCTTAACTGGGGCTACACAGATGTTTGACGGTGTAGCGTGTTCGGTGTGAGTGAATGGGGCGATGGAGGAGGTCTGAAGGTAAGAAGGATTTGTCGGTGGTGAAGAGGATCTTGAAATGTGTTTACATGTTGAAACTGCCCTCTGGTGGACACGTTTGACATTACATGTAAGGTCACATGAGATTTAGAGCTGCTAAACTGGTGAAATAAATAGTAACTTTTGTGAGGGAAACAGTTTTTTTATGTTTAAGACCCTGCCAGGCCATAAATAATTCATCATAAAACAGAACTGCAAAAACCTGACCTCCAGTGGACAAAGGTGACATTACGTGTAGATGAAAAATGTATTCAAAGCTGCTGAATTTAAGTCACTGCCAGCCCATAAATAACTTGAGAAAACATTCAGGGTTCAGGCCATACAGAGTTTCACCGAGGGCCAGACTGTGGCACACATTTGTTCAGCCAGTTCAGCAGAGTGAGTGTGAGTGAAAGAGCGAGAGACTTCAAATAAGTGACTTATTTATTTATTTAACACAAAAGATTCAAGATGGAAAAAACATCAACACAAAGCAGAAAAGAAACAAAACGGCATCAAAGAAACATATAAAGGTTAAGTAGAAATTAAAGTCAAACAATCACAGGCTCTTTTCTTCAACGCAATAAAACAATACAGAGAAGAAAATACAGTTAGCTTTAAATAACAATAAAAACAAGAACTTATTCTTCATAAACCCTGTTGGCTTTAAACCCCACTTACACTGTGAATTAGAAATGGAAAAGAAAAAAGACTCAGCTTCACCCACTGAGGCTGAAGTGGCTGTGACGCCCCCTGCTGGTTGGACTAAAACCTCATTTAATCAGAAAAAGGAAGGAAGCAATAAAGTCCATTAGAGAAGGAGAGAACACAGGGATGGAGGAAATGGCAAAAAGAAAGGGCTGAAAGACATGAAAAAGAATGGAAGGAAAGAGAAAAGGAAAGCAATAAAAGGACAGCAAGGAAATAATTGAGTTTGTCGACTCACAGGGAAACCACATCAAGTCCAGTCGGTGAAATCCAGTCCATGTTTTGCTGCCGTTTCTGGACACATGAAAACACATGAAGTGAAAATTAACTTGACTATCGTCACAACAATGACAAACATTCAAACACATTCTACACATTAACATTTACTCAAAAAGATCAACTTTTCAAATAAGTCACATATGTCCGGGTAAACTTATCGTTTGCCGCCGTCGTTAGCGTTACCCAGAGTGCACCACGTGGAGGTGACAGTCGGACTTGCACTCCTTTTTTTTTTTTTTTTTTTTTTAAATCATTCATAATATTAGAGAGAAGAGAAACCCAACAATTCACACAATGAGCAAGCAATCGTGGCAACAGTGGAGAGAAAAAACTCCCTTTTAACAGGAAGAAATCTCTGGCAGAACCAGACTCAAAGTGTGCGGCCGTCTGCCTCGACCGGTTGGGGGGAATGGGAGGGGAACAGAAAGGACAAGAGGTGGTAACTTTTGTTAGTCAGTGGTTTTGGTTGGACGACCACAAGGAGGCCATTTTGTGCAGTTCATGTTGGGTTTTTTTCAGATTCTTGTGTTCCGTTCCTCCAGGTTTTGAATCCACTGATCCCATTTCCTCAAAGATCATCATGCAGATCCATCCATTTTCCAAGAGTAGATTCACTGAGGTGAATGAATTCCTCCATTTGCTGCATCATCGTGTTGACAAAGTTGTCCAGAAAGTTACTTTTGCATTTCCAAGCCATGATTCCAGTTTGTCCATCCTTGTGAGCAGATTTTTGTTTTGCTGTCACGTATGGAGAGTTCCGTCCAATCAGAGTTATCAATCCTCCGACACCTGCACCCGTTTACTGTCAACTAAGTTTTGCTAAGTGTACACATTTGTGTAACAACGACAACACAGGAAGATGAAACGACAGACCAAAGTAGAAGTGCATATTGACACAAACAAAAAAACACTCATCTTGTTTTGACAGCCGGTGTTCAGAGTTCGTCTAAGTTGTCCAGGACGTAAGAAGTCCACCAAGTGTTAGGGTCTCAATTCTGGAACAGATTAGGAAAAACAAAACTGAAAAGCAGCAGCAAAGTGTCATTGATGTCAAAAGGAGTCTAATATACTCACCACTGTAGGTTCTTGTGTAGTGGAAGTGGTTAACGAGCTCTGCAGAACTCTGATAACCTGTGCACCTGAACCAGGTGTTTTGGGGATAACTAACTAAGGTTAGCTAACCCTAACCCCCTCATTTGTTCCTTGTTGCAGAAAACGGCCCCTTGCCAAAAACTGCTGTAAAAATATCTTAATATTTATTTCCACTTTAAATGAGTCAGTCTTTTGAAGCTACTTCATCCTGAAATATGCATATCAAATATTAATATTTTTAAAAGGTGAACCTTTTAAAAATATTATTTTTAAAAGGTTCAACTTTTAAAGGCCATATTGTTTACGCAACTACACTGTTTTTATTGGGGAAAAAAAACTACAATAACTTTTGATTCTGATGCATTCTTATTTTTTGCAATGTCAGATTTTTCTAAAAACAGTCTCCTACAAAAATATTGTTCATATTTTTTTCAACTTTAAATTGTCACTCTTTTAACGCTACTTCAGACTGAGATATACTCATCAAATTATATTTTTAAAAATTCTAACCCTTTAAAGGCCATAATGTTTATGCAACTCTTTAAATCAACAAAAAAACTACAATCCTTTCCAATCAATCATAAAATACCTTTCAAGGACTATTTATTATTATCAGGCCCTGAGATGGTCAGTGATTGGAAGAAACATTGATTTTGATGCATTGTTAGTTTCTGTAGTGGCAGATGCAATTTAATAATCTTGTGATATGATGGATTTTGAACCGTCTCCTTCTATAAGCAAACTTTTTTCCAACTAAATAATTATTACCCTGTTTTGTTTAAAGATAAATAAACAAGAATAGGTTCAACCTGAACAAATATTTATTTTGCAAAGACGACCCTGAATGATGAAGACTGAAATATAAACATTGAATATGAAACATGGGGCAGTTGGGTGTGTTGTTGGAGATGGGGAGAAAGGAAGAGAGATGGTGAGTGAGTGCATCATGTGTGACTGAGTGAGGGAGTGAGGGAGTGAGGGAGCGAGTGAGCGAGAGTCAGTGAGTGACTGTGAGTGAGTGAGCGAGCGAGCGAGAGTGAGCGAGCGAGCGTGACTGCGAGTGAACGAGCGAGATTTGGAGTCTCTGCTCCACCTGAGCTGAACTCTCACATTCACACATGATGAACTCACTCACCATCTCCATCTTTTCCCTTCTCCCCATCGCCAACAACACACCAAACTGCCCCATGTTTCATATTCAATGTTCATATTGGGTTAGGGTGTCCTTTGCAAAATAAATGTTTTTTTAGGTTCAAACTATTATTGTATGTTTATTTATCTTAAAACAAAACCAGGTTATAATTGGGTTAGTAGGAAAAAAATGTTTTACTTGTAGTCGGAGACCGATTCAAAATCCATCATATATCACAAAATAAGATTACATTGGATCTGCTACTACAAACAACTAATGCATCAAAATCAATGTTTCTCCTAGTCACTGACCCATCTCAGGGTCTAATAACAACCAAATATTCCTTAAACCACACCAAACATTTCATTTCAAAAATGAAACAAACTTGAACCCTGAGTCTGTTTATATATCAAAAAACAACCTGTGTTTGAATCGTATTCAGTGCTTTGTGACTATAGTGATTTTTGTACACTTAAAAAATAATGGAAAAAACTAAATAATGAAAAGGGACGAGAGCAGCAGAAAACAACAATACTCATCTTCTTCTGACAGTTGGTGTTCAGATGTTCAAAGTTGTCCTGGACGTCAGAAATCCACCAAGCCTTGGGCTCGTTTTTCCTAATCTGAAACAGATTAGGAAAAACGAAACTGAAAAGCAGCATCAAACTTTCATTGATGTTCAAAGGAATCTGATATACTCACCACTGTAGGTTCTTCTTGTGCAGTGGGAGTCACCGATGAGATCAGGGAAGAGGCGACTGTAGACAAAAGTAGAGGTCAGTTTTCCGGGCCAGTTTTCTGCTGCCTTTAACCAGCTCTGTGTCCCCTCTGAATTATTACCAAACACGGAGGTGCTCAGTTCTTCGTTTCACTCCTCCTGCCGAACCATATTGGACTCTGTGGCTCCATTTAAAACCGTGCAGCCCAAAGCTAAACCTGAGCCCTGGTTCAATGCGAGAACTCGCGCAGCCAGACAGGATTGCCGCAAAGCTGAACGCAGGTGGAAAAAGGACAAGCTGCAGGTTTCTCGCCAAATCCTAAAAGACAGCTGGCGCTGCTACCAGAGCACTGTCAAAGAGTCCAGAAGAGAGCACCTGTCAAATATTATTGAATCAAACTCTCACAACCCACGTGTGTTATTTAAAACCATAGAGTCTGTTCTTGGCTCACCTCAGCCTGTGTGCACAGAGGAATCCCCTGAAATGTGCAATAGCTTCCTGCAGTTCTTCATTGATAAGGTTGCTACCACAAGGGCTCTAATCACCACACCTGTGTCTGACCCCTCTGACAGTGTGCTTTTCTCAGCTGTGCTTGATTCGTTTGAGCCCGTGTCTCTGATTGCCTTAGAAAAAGTGGTTGCCCAGATGAAGCCATCAGGCTCTCCCTGTGACACTGTCCCGCCTCACTTTTTTAAAGAGGTATTTCCTTGTATAGGGCAGTCAGTCCTGGCCATTATTAACAGCAGTCTGTCTTCTGGTGTTGTCCCCCAATGTTTTAAACATGCTGTTGTACAACCCCTGCTTAAGAAACCTGGCCTTGATCGTGTTATGCTAGCCAATTATAGACCTATCTCCAAGCTGCCTTTTATTTCAAAGATCCTGGAAAAAGTTGTCCACGCCCAGTTGCAGTCGTTCCTGGATGAGCATGATATTCTGGAGATTTTCCAGTCTGGCTTTAAAACAAGGCATAGTACAGAGTCAGCTTTATTAAGAGTGTTCAATGACATCCTCCTGACGGTTGATTCTGGAGACTCTGTGATCCTTGTCCTGCTGGACCTAACTGCAGCGTTTGACACTGTGGACCACAATATTTTAGTGGCACGCTTGCAGCACCTAGTGGGCATTAGTGGTAGCGCCCTTAATTGGTTTAGATCGTATCTTGAGGGAAAATCTATGTGTGTACGCCTCGGTGGCTCTGAGTCCCGCTCTGCTCCACTGTCATATGGGGTTCCACAGGGCTCAATTTTAGGGCCCCTGCTCTTCTCCCTGTATCTGCTTCCCCTGGGCTCCATCTTGAGAAAACATGGCATCTCATTTCATTTTTATGCAGACAACAGTCAGATTTATGTCCCACTGAGTAAGAAAAATGCCTGTCTGCAACCACTTCTATTATGTCTTGATGACATAAAAGCATGGATGTCACTGAACTTTTTAAAATTTAATGAAAAGAAGACGGAAGTCATAATGTTTGGTCCTAGCGGCTCTAGTGAACCCCCCCCTGCTGATTTGGGCCCTTTGGCATCGTATCTGAAGCCTTTAGTGACAAACTTAGGTTTTATTATGGACAGTGATTTTAAATTGGACCGGCAAATTGGGGCAACAGTAAAGTCCAGCTTTTTTCACCTCAGGCAGCTGGCAAAGGTGAGGCCCTTTCTCTCACAAAAGCACTTTGAAACAGTAATCCATGCCTTTGTTACATCTCGGCTGGATTACTGTAACGCTCTTTATCTTGGAGTCAGCCAGTCCTCCCTCTCACGTCTCCAGTTGGTCCAGAACGCTGCTGCTCGCCTCTTAACTGGAGCACGTAAGAGGGAGCACATTACTCCCATTTTGGCCTCCCTTCACTGGCTGCCTGTGCATTTTAGAGTCCATTTTAAGATTCTTTTATTTGTTTTTAAATCTTTAAATGGTCTTGCCCCGCCTTACCTCTCTGAGCTTCTCCATCCTTACACTCCTGCTCGGTGCCTCAGGTCAGCTGATCAGCTGCTCCTGGAGGTACCGAGGTCTAAACGGAAGCTCAGAGGGGAAAGAGCTTTCTCCATTGCCGGTCCCAAACTTTGGAACGCCCTCCCGCTTCATATTAGACAGGCCCCCTCACTGTCCATTTTTAAAACTCATCTTAAAACACATTTTTATTCTTCTGCGTTCAACTCAGCATGAGACTCTGCTCTTGTTTTAGTGTTTTATTGTTTAAACATTTTTATTGTTTTATAGTTTTATTGTTTTTTTTATTATTTAAACATTGTTACTGTTTTATAGTTTTATTGTTTTTATTTTGTCTCCTATGTTTTATGTGCCATGTTTTATTTATTGTACTGTTAAGCACTTTGTACCAGCTTTAGCTGCCTAAAGCGCTCTATAAATAAAGTTGAGTTGAGTTGAGTTGAGTCAACAACAATGACGCAAAGAAAAATAAATATCACCATTCTCCTCCTCTTCCGACAATCTGTGTTCAGAGTTCGTCGAAGTTGTCCAGAACGTCCACCAAGCACCGCCTCGAGGTCGACCATGTTGGGTCTCCATTCTGGAACAGATTAGGAAAAACAAAACTGAAAAGCAGTATCAAACTGTCATTGATGTCCAAAGGAATCTGATATACTCACCACTGCAGGTTCTTCTTGTGCAGTAGGAGTCACCGATGAGATCAGGGAAGATGCGACTGTAGGGTAGAACGTCCAACAAGCACCACCTTGAGGTCGACCATGTTGGGTCACCCTTCTGGAACAGATTAGGAAAAACAAACAAATTAACAGAGACAAAAGCAGCAGCAAACACAACTACTAACAATACTCATCCTCTTCCGACAGCTAGTGTTTAGAGTTTGAAGTTGTCAAGGACCTAGGAAGTCCACCAAGCCTTGGGTCTCCATTCTGAAACAGATTAGGAAAAACAAAACTGAAAAGCAGTATCAAACTGTCATTGATGTCATAAGGAATCTGATATACTCACCACTGTAGGTTCTTCTTGTGCAGTGGGAGTCACCGACCAGATCAGGGAAGAGGCGACTGTAGACGAAAGTAGAGGTCAACAATAACTCAAACAAAAATATCACCATACTCATCCTCTTCCAACAGTCTGTGTTCAGAGTTCGTCGAAGTTGTCCAGAACGTCCACCAAGCCCCGGCTCGAGGTCGACCATGTTGGGTCTCCATTCTGGAACAGATTAGGAACAACAAACAAATTAACAGAGACAAACGCAGCAAACACAACAACTTACAATACTCATCCTCTTCTGACAGCTGGTGTTCAGAGTTCGTCAATGTTGTCCTGGACATACACCAGGCGTGACCGTTCCATCACAAGGTCCATGTCAGGTCTCGATTCTGGAACAGAAAATTTGTGTCCAGCCATGGCAAAAGGGTTCACATGTCTACTTCGGGACATTTGGAGTTATTTACAGATTCCGAAAGTGTGATATCTAAGCTTTCCAACAATGTCAAACCCATGTCCATCTGATAATTTTTGAAGAAGATGTGGTCATTTGAATGTAGACACTCCTCAAACTGCTTTAGGGAGAAATTCAGCCTGAAAGATTTCGACCCTCTTGAGGAGCCAGGCCAATAGCTGCTCATTTGCATGACATTAACATGGTCACAACCCCCCACCCAGTCTAGCTGTCAGTGACATCTGATGTCTGTTAGCCCACAGGACAGTAACAGTGTAGCAGTTTGGAAAAAAAAAAGGAATGAATGTAGTTCATGTCAATGTAAGGCAAGGCAAGGCAAGTTTATTTGTATAGCACATTTCAACAACAAGGTAATTCAAAGTGCTTTACATAAAGCATTAAAAAGCATAGAAAAGAGACATTTATAAAATCAGAATTAACATCAAAATAAAAACAAGCAGGTAAAATTTAAAGATTAAGATTAAAAAATAAAATAGATACAAATAAAATAAAAAGATAACAAATAAAATCAAGAGTATATATAAGGAATAAAGGTTACAGTGCAGTATTGGAAATGACTGAAATGCAGCGGCAAACAGAAAAGTCTTCACTCTTGATTTAAAAGAGGTGAGAGTTTCAGCAGACCTACAGTTTTCTGGGAGTTTGTTCCAGATATATGGTGCATAGAACTAAAATAAAGAAATAAAATATATCTAAGTGTGTGAAGGAATATTTTCCAGACCATGGACTATATTATCATCTTCAATACCAGTTCCTCCCCCACAATGTGGCTGTACCCACTCTGTCCATCACAGTTGATATGCGGACTAAATGATGACATCACAAACGCACCCTCTTCTGTGCTGTAACCTTTGGTGCTGGGCATGTGAAGAATTTTGCCTCATCAGAACAGAAAGGCCGGATTTTTTCAAAAAGATACGTCTGCCTGTCCATGGTCAGTCCAGGTGGGGCCAGGACGGGGAGACTGTCAACAGGGGGCAGAACTCCTGGGTTGCGCAGTAGCTGAAACTCGATAGGCTCTGCATCACTGTGAGTTTGAGCAAGCACCACACCTGGTCTGTTGGCATCAAAGCTGTGACAGAATAGAAGCACACAACAGGATATTTAAAACATGGCTCACTGTTCACATGGAACACTATTATGTTCATTCGTGATTTTTTTATTCATAAAATGCAGAATTTTGAATATAAATACCTAAAGTTCTGATAACTCTTGATCTGTGGGAGCTTTTGAAAGTAGGGACTCAGATGTGTCTGCCAGTCGATGGTCTTTACTATCACTCTGCCATCTGCCGTTCCAACAAGCTGCGGAATATTGAGGCGACTTTCAGCAGAGCTGTGTTCCACTACCTGTTGACAGCAAGAACCACAATGAAAATAATTATTTTATTTTTCCAAAAAAATCACATTTTACACATTACATATTGCAGTCTATATAAGCATTTGGCTATTGTATAGAAATCAATTTATACACATACCAAGAGCCTTAGCCGACCTCATGTATTGACGCCACACTGAGGCCTTGGACATATGGGTTGGCAGCAACTTCACATGCCAATCCTTATGCCCAGGATTCTGAAAAAAAAATAAAAAATACTTATTTCAGATCATGGTTCATGTTAAAAGGCATTTAATCACTGAATCAGTATAGATTGATCAGTAGTATTGCTTGAATTATGTGTGAATGCCACACCTTTATGTGCATGAATTGCACGTGTAATTAACACGTTCATCACACATTGTGTTAATCATGTGTGATTCATGCATGCAAAGGTGTGGCATTCACACATCATTCAATGCAATGTTAGGTTTCGAACACGGGAGTTTCGTCTCAAAGCATTTGAATTATCAAACTGAACCTGCGGGTGTACAAAATCTCAAAGAGGGCCGTGACATGCTCCTCTTACGGCTTATAATACGCTCATCTGACCGAACAAAAGTTTCGATGTGCGCATCATTCTCATTGTAATAATGCAGTACCGAGCTAGCGAGCTAAGCTAGCGAACTAAGCAAGCATGGCTAATAACAATGTAGCCAAACGGCGTTATGAAACGCACAGTGGATTATTAAAAGACAGCTTCCCTATGTGCGTCTGTATGTGACTTTGAATGAACACTAACATAACATCGATTAACAACGTTAAGGAAAACTCACCCCATAAGAACATGAGTTCCTCTGATCATAAGAGGTCCGGGCTTGCTTCCTTTTCGTTGCAGTTTTACGTCTGTTCGCCTCCAAAAGTCCAATTCGATAGGAGATAGAGCGGTGCTGGCGTCATGTCATCATCTCAGACAACTACCGTGTGTGTCCTGCTCTCTTTCAGTCGCGGAATAATCATCTGTTTGTTGTTTTTGTGACGATGAAGTCTGCTAACACGTTAGCATAAAGATCGCTAGCTTAAAATGCTAACAGTCCACACACAGCAGTCTCTGTACGTTCGCTGTCCTTGTCCGTGAAGAAGCTGCTCAGCCACAGACTTATTGTCCTTTTCTCTTTGTCTTCCTTTGTCAAACAAAGCTTTGATGATGACTGCTTTGATGATATTCACGCTTTAATTTCGCACTGCACACACACACACTGCACACATACGCTGGACATTCGACACACTCTCACTCTCTCTCCCTCTCCCTGTCTCTCTCTCTCTCCGTATAATTAGCCATGTGTATTCTCTGTGATCGTCAGCTGATTGGCTGAAAAAGCCGATTGGCTGACACTGTTTTCTTCACTTTTAAGTTTTCACAAAGCATTATGGGTAATGGATTGGTTCACATGGTGTAACAGCTTCCTGGTGAACCAATGTGTTTTTACAAGGAGGGTCACATTTGATTTATGGCTGCTGAATTATTCAGACTGCTCTCTGGTGGACAAAGTTGTTATTACATGTAAGGTCAAATCTGATTTATGGCTGCTGGGTTCTTCAAATTGCCCTCTAGTGGATAAAGGTGTCATTACATGTAAGCTCAAATTTGATGTATGGATACTTAATTATTTCAACTGCCCTCTATTGGACAAGTTTGACATTACAAGTAAGGTCAAATCTGATTCATGGCTGCTGGGTTCTTCAAACAGGCCTCAAGTGGACAAACATGTCATTACATGTAAGCTCAAATTTGATGTATGGATACTTAATTATTTCAACTGCCCTCTAGTGGACAAGTTTGACATTACAAGTAAGGTCAAATCTGATTCATGGCTGCTGGGTTCTTCAAACTGCCCTCTAGTGGACAAACATGTCATGTTTGTCATGACATGGGTTAACCCATGCCAAACTATGTCATGTTCAAAAGTTCATTAAAAATATTCTTTAAGAGATATGCAAATATATTCAACGGATTCTTGTTCAGGGCATGCTTGACTATGACTGTGTACAATTTCAAGACATTCCAAGATACTTTTGGGGTCTTTTTTGACGAAAAAGTTAAGTCACTGCCTAAGTGCATGGATCGCTTTCCGGATTTTCAAAAATTCATTAAAAATATTCTTCAAGAGATATGCAAATATATTCAACGGATTCTTGTTCAGGGCATGCTTGACTATGACTGTGTACAATTTCAAGACATTCCAAGATACTTTTGGGGTCTTTTTTGACGAAAAAGTTAAGTCACTGCCTAAGTGCATGGATCGCTTTCCTGATTTTCAGGAATTCTTTAAAAATATTCCTTAAACGATATGCAAATATTTTCAACGGATTCTTGTTCAGGGCGTCGTTGACTATGACTGAGTACAATTTCAAGACATTCCAACATACTTGGAATGTCCAAGTGCATGGATCGCTTTCCTGATTTTCAAAAGTTCATTAAAAATATTCTTCAAGAGATATGCAAATATATTCAACGGATTCTTGTTCAGGGCATGCTTGACTATGACTGTGTACAATTTCAAGACATTCCAAGATACTTTTGGGGTCTTTTTTGAATAAAAAGTTAAGTCACTGCCGAAGTGCACAGACTTTCCTCATTTTCAAAAATTCATTAAAAATATTCCTTAAGAGATATGCAAATATTTTCAATTGATTCTTGTTCAGGGCGTCGTTGACTATGACTGAGTACAATTTCAAGACATTCCAACATACTTGGAATGTCCAAGTGCATGGATCGCTTTTCGGATTTTCAAAAATTCATTAAAAATATTCTTGAAGAGATATGCAAATATATTCAACGGATTCTTGTTCAGGGCATGCTTGACTATGACTGTGTACAATTTCAAGACATTCCAAGATACTTTTGGGGTCTTTTTTGAATAAAAAGTTAAGTCACTGCCTAAGTGCATGGATCGCTTTCCTGATTTTCAAAAATTCATTAAAAATATTCCTTAAGCGATATGCAAATATTTTCAACGGATTCTTGTTCAGGGCGTCGTTGACTATGACTGAGTACAATTTCAAGACATTCCAACATACTTGGAATGTCCAAGTGCATGGATCGCTTTCCTGATTTTTAAAAGTTCATTAAAAATATTCCTCAAGAGATATGCAAATATATTCAACGGATTCTTGTTCAGGGCATGCTTGACTATGACTGTGTACAATTTAAAGACATTCCAAGATACCTTTGGGGTCTTTTTTGAATAAAAAGTTAAGTCACTGCCTAAGTGCACAGACTTTCATCATTTTCAAAAATTCATTAAAAATATTCCTTAAGAGATATGCAAATATTTTCAATGGATTCTTGTTCAGGGCGTCGTTGACTATGACCGAGTACAATTTCAAGACAATCCAACATACTTGGAATGTCCAAGTGCATGGATCAATTTCCTGATTTTCAAAAGTTCATTAAAAATATTCTTCAAGAGATATGCAAATATATTCAACGGATTCTTGTTCAGGGCATGCTTGACTATGACTGTGTACAATTTCAAGACATTCCAAGATACTTTTGGGGTCTTTTTTGAATAAAATGTTAAGTCACTGCCTAAGTGCACAGACTTTCCTCATTTTCCAAAATTCATTAAAAATATTCCTTAAGAGATATGCAAATATATTCAACGGATTCTTGTTCAGGGCATGCTTGACTATGACTGTGTACAATTTCAAGACATTCCAAGATACTTTTGGGGTCTTTTTTGAATAAAAAGTTAAGTCACTGCCTAAGTGCACAGACTTTCCTCATTTTCAAAAATTCATTAAAAATATTCCTTAAGAGATATGCAAATATTTTCAATTGATTCTTGTTCAGGGCGTCGTTGACTATGACTGAGTACAATTTCAAGACATTCCAACATACTTGGAATGTCCAAGTGCATGGATCGCTTTTCGGATTTTCAAAAATTCATTAAAAATATTCTTCAAGAGATATGCAAATATATTCAACGGATTCTTGTTCAGGGCATTCTTGACTATGACTGTGTACAATTTCAAGACATTCCAAGATACTTTTGGGGTCTTTTTTGACAAAAAAGTTAAGTCACTGCCTAAGTGCATGGATCGCTTTCCTGATTTTCAAAAATTCATTAAAAATATTCCTGAAGCGATATGCAAATATTTTCAACGGATTCTTGTTCAGGGCGTCGTTGACTATGACTGAGTACAATTTCAAGACATTCCAACATACTTGGAATGTCCAAGTGCATGGATCGCTTTTCTGATTTTCAAAAATTCATTAAAAATATTCTTCAAGAGATATGCAAATATATTCAACGGATTCTTGTTCAGGGCATGCTTGACTATGACTGTGTACAATTTCAAGACATTCCAAGATACTTTTGGGGTCTTTTTTGAATAAAAAGTTAAGTCACAGCCTAAGTGCACAGACTTTCCTCATTTTCAAAAATTCATTAAAAATATTCCTTAAGAGATATGCAAATATTTTCAATTGATTCTTGTTCAGGGCGTCGTTGACTATGACTGAGTACAATTTCAAGACATTCCAACATACTTGGAATGTCCAAGTGCATGGATCGCTTTTCGGATTTTCAAAAATTCATTAAAAATATTCTTCAAGAGATATGCAAATATATTCAACGGATTCTTGTTCAGGGCATGCTTGACTATGACTGTGTACAATTTCAAGACATTCCAAGATACTTTTGGGGTCTTTTTTGACAAAAAAGTTAAGTCACTGCCTAAGTGCATGGATCGCTTTCCTCATTTTCAAAAATTCATTAAAAATATTCCTTAAGCGATATGCAAATATTTTCAACGGATTCTTGTTCAGGGCGTCGTTGACTATGACTGAGTACAATTTCAAGACATTCCAACATACTTGGAATGTCCAAGTGCATGGATCGCTTTCCTGATTTTCAAAAGTTCATTAAAAATATTCTTCAAGAGATATGCAAATATATTCAACGGATTCTTGTTCAGGGCATGCTTGACTATGACTGTGTACAATTTCAAGACATTCCAAGATACTTTTGGGGTCTTTTTTGAATAAAAAGTTAAGTCACTGCCTAAGTGCACAGACTTTCCTCATTTTCAAAAATTCATTAAAAATATTCCTTAAGAGATATGCAAATATATTCAACGGATTCTTGTTCAGGGCATGCTTGACTATGACTGTGTACAATTTCAAGACATTCCAAGATACTTTTGGTGTCTTTTTTGAATAAAAAGTTAAGTCACTGCCTAAGTGCACAGACTTTCCTCATTTTCAAAAATTCATTAAAAATATTCCTTAAGAGATATGCAAATATTTTCAATTGATTCTTGTTCAGGGCGTCGTTGACTATGACTGAGTACAATTTCAAGACATTCCAACATACTTGGAATGTCCAAGTGCATGGATCGCTTTCCTGATTTTCAAAAGTTCATTAAAAATATTCTTCAAGAGATATGCAAATATATTCATGGATCTTGTTCAGGGCATGCTTGACTATGACTGTCTACAATTTCAAGACATTCCAAGATACTTTTGGGGTCTTTTTTGACAAAAAAGTTAAGTCACTGCCTAAGTGCATGGATCGCTTTCCTGATTTTCAAAAATTCATTAAAAATATTCCTGAAGCGATATGCAAATATTTTCAACGGATTCTTGTTCAGGGCATGCTTGACTATGACTGTGTACAATTTCAAGACATTCCAAGATACTTTTGGGGTCTTTTTTGAATAAAAAGTTAAGTCACTGCCTCAGTGCACAGGCTTTCCTCATTTTCAAAAATTCATTAAAAATATTCCTTAAGAGATATGCAAATATTTTCAATTGATTCTTGTTCAGAGCGTCGTTGACTATGACTGAGTACAATTTCAAGACATTCCAACATACTTGGAATGTCCAAGTGCATGGATCGCTTTTCGGATTTTCAAAAATTCATTAAAAATATTCTTCAAGAGATATGCAAATATATTCAACGGATTCTTGTTCAGGGCATGCTTGACTATGACTGTGTACAATTTCAAGACATTCCAAGATACTTTTGGGGTCTTTTTTGACGAAAAAGTTAAGTCACTGCCGAAGTGCACAGACTTTCCTCATTTTCAAAAATTCATTAAAAATATTCCTTAAGAGATATGCAAATATTTTCAATTGATTCTTGTTCAGGGCGTCGTTGACTATGACTGAGTACAATTTCAAGACATTCCAACATACTTGGAATGTCCAAGTGCATGGATCGCTTTCCTGATTTTCAAAAATTCATTTAAAATATTCCTGAAGCGATATGCAAATATTTTCAACGGATTCTTGTTCAGGGCGTCGTTGACTATGACTGAGTACAATTTCAAGACATTCCAACTTACTTGGAATGTCCAAGTGCATGGATAGCTTTCCGGATTTTCAAAAATTCATTAAAAATATTCTTCAAGAGATATGCAAATATATTCAACGGATTCTTGTTCAGGGCATGCTTGACTATGACTGTGTACAATTTCAAGACATTCCAAGATACTTTTGGGGTCTTTTTTGACGAAAAAGTTAAGTCACTGCCTAAGTGCATGGATCGCTTTCCTGATTTTCAAAAATTCATTAAAAATATTCCTTAAGCGATATGCAAATATTTTCAACGGATTCTTGTTCAGGGCATCGTTGACTATGACTGAGTACAATTTCAAGACATTCCAACATACTTGGAATGTCCAAGTGCATGGATCGCTTTCCTGATTTTCAAAAATTCATTAAAAATATTCCTTAAGCGATATGCAAATATATTCAACGGATTCTTGTTCAGGGCATGCTTGACTATGACTGTGTACAATTTCAAGACATTCCAAGATACTTTTGGGGTCTTTTTTGACGAAAAAGCTAAGTCACTGCCTAAGTGCATGGATCGCCTTCCTGATTTTCAAAAATTCATTAAAAAAATATTCCTTAAGCGATATGCAAATATTTTCAACGGATTCTTGTTCAGGGCGTCGTTGACTATGACTGAGTACAATTTCAAGACATTCCAACATACTTGGAATGTCCAAGTGCATGGATCGCTTTCCTGATTTTCAAAAGTTCATTAAAAATATTCTTCAAGAGATATGCAAATATATTCAACGGATTCTTGTTCAGGGCATGCTTGACTATGACTGTGTATAATTTCAAGACATTCCAAGATACTTTTGGGGTCTTTTTTGACGAAAAAGTTAAGTCACTGCCTAAGTGCATGGATCGCCTTCCTGATTTTCAAAAATTCATTAAAAAAATATTCCTTAAGCGATATGCAAATATTTTCAACGGATTCTTGTTCAGGGCGTCGTTGACTATGACTGAGTACAATTTCAAGACATTCCAACATACTTGGAATGTCCAAGTGCATGGATCGCTTTCCTGATTTTCAAAAATTCATTAAAAATATTCCTTAAGCGATATGCAAATATATTCAACGGATTCTTGTTCAGGGCATGCTTGACTATGACTGTGTACAATTTCAAGACATTCCAAGATACTTTTGGGGTCTTTTTTGACGAAAAAGTTAAGTCACTGCCTAAGTGCATGGATCGCCTTCCTGATTTTCAAAAATTCATTAAAAAAATATTCCTTAAGCGATATGCAAATATTTTCAACGGATTCTTGTTCAGGGCGTCGTTGACTATGACTGAGTACAATTTCAAGACATTCCAACATACTTGGAATGTCCAAGTGCATGGATCGCTTTCCTGATTTTCAAAAGTTCATTTAAAATATTCTTCAAGAGATATGCAAATATATTCAACGGATTCTTGTTCAGGGCATGCTTGACTATGACTGTGTACAATTTCAAGACATTCCAAGATACCTTTGGGGTCTTTTTTGAATAAAAAGTTAAGTCACTGCCTAAGTGCACAGACTTTCCTCATTTTCAAAAATTCATTAAAAATATTCCTTAAGCGATATGCAAATATTTTCAACGGATTCTTGTTCAGGGCGTCGTTGACTATGACTGAGTACAATTTCAAAACATTCCAACATACTTGGAATGTCCAAGTGCATGGATCGCTTTCCTGATTTTCAAAAGTTCATTAAAAATATTCTTCAAGAGATATGCAAATATATTCAACGGATTCTTGTTCAGGGCATGCTTGACTATGACTGTGTACAATTTCAAGACATTCCAAGATACTTTTTGGGTCTTTTTTGAATAAAAAGTTAAGTCACTGCCTAAGTGCACAGACTTTCCTCATTTTCAAAAATTCATTAAAAATATTCCTTAAGAGATATGCAAATATTTTCAATGGATTCTTGTTCAGGGCGTCGTTGACTATGACTGAGTACAATTTCAAGACATTCCAACATACTTGGAATGTCCAAGTGCATGGATCGCTTTCCTGATTTTCAAAAGTTCATTAAAAATATTCTTCAAGAGATATGCAAATATATTCATGGATCTTGTTCAGGGCATGCTTGACTATGACTGTCTACAATTTCAAGACATTCCAAGATACTTTTGGGGTCTTTTTTGACAAAAAAGTTAAGTCACTGCCTAAGTGCATGGATCGCTTTCCTGATTTTCAAAAATTCATTAAAAATATTCCTTAAGCGATATGCAAATATTTTCAACGGATTCTTGTTCAGGGCGTCGTTGACTATGACTGAGTACAATTTCAAGACATTCCAACATACTTGGAATGTCCAAGTGCATGGATCGCTTTCCTGATTTTCAAAAGTTCATTAAAAATATTCTTCAAGAGATATGCAAATATATTCAACGGATTCTTGTTCAGGGCATGCTTGACTATGACTGTGTACAATTTCAAGACATTCCAAGATACTTTTGGGGTCTTTTTTGAATAAAAAGTTAAGTCACTGCCTAAGTGCACAGACTTTCCTCATTTTCAAAAATTCATTAAAAATATTCCTTAAGAGATATGCAAATATATTCAACGGATTCTTGTTCAGGGCATGCTTGACTATGACTGTGTACAATTTCAAGACATTCCAAGATACTTTTGGGGTCTTTTTTGAATAAAAAGTTAAGTCACTGCCTAAGTGCACAGACTTTCCTCATTTTCAAAAATTCATTAAAAATATTCCTTAAGAGATATGCAAATATATTCAACGGATTCTTGTTCAGGGCATGCTTGACTATGACTGTGTACAATTTCAAGACATTCCAAGATACTTTTGGTGTCTTTTTTGAATAAAAAGTTAAGTCACTGCCTAAGTGCACAGACTTTCCTCATTTTCAAAAATTCATTAAAAATATTCCTTAAGAGATATGCAAATATTTTCAATTGATTCTTGTTCAGGGCGTCGTTGACTATGACTGAGTACAATTTCAAGACATTCCAACATACTTGGAATGTCCAAGTGCATGGATCGCTTTCCTGATTTTCAAAAGTTCATTAAAAATATTCTTCAAGAGATATGCAAATATATTCATGGATCTTGTTCAGGGCATGCTTGACTATGACTGTCTACAATTTCAAGACATTCCAAGATACTTTTGGGGTCTTTTTTGACAAAAAAGTTAAGTCACTGCCTAAGTGCATGGATCGCTTTCCTGATTTTCAAAAATTCATTAAAAATATTCCTGAAGCGATATGCAAATATTTTCAACGGATTCTTGTTCAGGGCATGCTTGACTATGACTGTGTACAATTTCAAGACATTCCAAGATACTTTTGGGGTCTTTTTTGAATAAAAAGTTAAGTCACTGCCTCAGTGCACAGGCTTTCCTCATTTTCAAAAATTCATTAAAAATATTCCTTAAGAGATATGCAAATATTTTCAACGGATTCTTGTTCAGAGCGTCGTTGACTATGACTGAGTACAATTTCAAGACATTCCAACATACTTGGAATGTCCAAGTGCATGGATCGCTTTTCAGATTTTCAAAAATTCATTAAAAATATTCTTCAAGAGATATGCAAATATATTCAACGGATTCTTGTTCAGGGCATGCTTGACTATGACTGTGTACAATTTCAAGACATTCCAAGATACTTTTGGGGTCTTTTTTGACGAAAAAGTTAAGTCACTGCCGAAGTGCACAGACTTTCCTCATTTTCAAAAATTCATTAAAAATATTCCTTAAGAGATATGCAAATATTTTCAATTGATTCTTGTTCAGGGCGTCGTTGACTATGACTGAGTACAATTTCAAGACATTCCAACATACTTGGAATGTCCAAGTGCATGGATCGCTTTCCTGATTTTCAAAAATTCATTTAAAATATTCCTGAAGCGATATGCAAATATTTTCAACGGATTCTTGTTCAGGGCGTCGTTGACTATGACTGAGTACAATTTCAAGACATTCCAACTTACTTGGAATGTCCAAGTGCATGGATAGCTTTCCGGATTTTCAAAAATTCATTAAAAATATTCTTCAAGAGATATGCAAATATATTCAACGGATTCTTGTTCAGGGCATGCTTGACTATGACTGTGTACAATTTCAAGACATTCCAAGATACTTTTGGGGTCTTTTTTGACGAAAAAGTTAAGTCACTGCCTAAGTGCATGGATCGCTTTCCTGATTTTCAAAAATTCATTAAAAATATTCCTTAAGCGATATGCAAATATTTTCAACGGATTCTTGTTCAGGGCATCGTTGACTATGACTGAGTACAATTTCAAGACATTCCAACATACTTGGAATGTCCAAGTGCATGGATCGCTTTCCTGATTTTCAAAAATTCATTAAAAATATTCCTTAAGCGATATGCAAATATATTCAACGGATTCTTGTTCAGGGCATGCTTGACTATGACTGTGTACAATTTCAAGACATTCCAAGATACTTTTGGGGTCTTTTTTGACGAAAAAGCTAAGTCACTGCCTAAGTGCATGGATCGCCTTCCTGATTTTCAAAAATTCATTAAAAAAATATTCCTTAAGCGATATGCAAATATTTTCAACGGATTCTTGTTCAGGGCGTCGTTGACTATGACTGAGTACAATTTCAAGACATTCCAACATACTTGGAATGTCCAAGTGCATGGATCGCTTTCCTGATTTTCAAAAGTTCATTAAAAATATTCTTCAAGAGATATGCAAATATATTCAACGGATTCTTGTTCAGGGCATGCTTGACTATGACTGTGTATAATTTCAAGACATTCCAAGATACTTTTGGGGTCTTTTTTGACGAAAAAGTTAAGTCACTGCCTAAGTGCATGGATCGCCTTCCTGATTTTCAAAAATTCATTAAAAAAATATTCCTTAAGCGATATGCAAATATTTTCAACGGATTCTTGTTCAGGGCGTCGTTGACTATGACTGAGTACAATTTCAAGACATTCCAACATACTTGGAATGTCCAAGTGCATGGATCGCTTTCCTGATTTTCAAAAATTCATTAAAAATATTCCTTAAGCGATATGCAAATATATTCAACGGATTCTTGTTCAGGGCATGCTTGACTATGACTGTGTACAATTTCAAGACATTCCAAGATACTTTTGGGGTCTTTTTTGACGAAAAAGTTAAGTCACTGCCTAAGTGCATGGATCGCCTTCCTGATTTTCAAAAATTCATTAAAAAAATATTCCTTAAGCGATATGCAAATATTTTCAACGGATTCTTGTTCAGGGCGTCGTTGACTATGACTGAGTACAATTTCAAGACATTCCAACATACTTGGAATGTCCAAGTGCATGGATCGCTTTCCTGATTTTCAAAAGTTCATTTAAAATATTCTTCAAGAGATATGCAAATATATTCAACGGATTCTTGTTCAGGGCATGCTTGACTATGACTGTGTACAATTTCAAGACATTCCAAGATACCTTTGGGGTCTTTTTTGAATAAAAAGTTAAGTCACTGCCTAAGTGCACAGACTTTCCTCATTTTCAAAAATTCATTAAAAATATTCCTTAAGCGATATGCAAATATTTTCAACGGATTCTTGTTCAGGGCGTCGTTGACTATGACTGAGTACAATTTCAAAACATTCCAACATACTTGGAATGTCCAAGTGCATGGATCGCTTTCCTGATTTTCAAAAGTTCATTAAAAATATTCTTCAAGAGATATGCAAATATATTCAACGGATTCTTGTTCAGGGCATGCTTGACTATGACTGTGTACAATTTCAAGACATTCCAAGATACTTTTTGGGTCTTTTTTGAATAAAAAGTTAAGTCACTGCCTAAGTGCACAGACTTTCCTCATTTTCAAAAATTCATTAAAAATATTCCTTAAGAGATATGCAAATATTTTCAATGGATTCTTGTTCAGGGCGTCGTTGACTATGACTGAGTACAATTTCAAGACATTCCAACATACTTGGAATGTCCAAGTGCATGGATCGCTTTCCTGATTTTCAAAAGTTCATTAAAAATATTCTTCAAGAGATATGCAAATATATTCAACGGATTCTTGTTCAGGGCATGCTTGACTATGACTGTGTACAATTTCAAGACATTCCAAGATACTTTTGGGGTCTTTTTTGACGAAAAAGTTAAGTCACTGCCTAAGTGCATGGATCGCTTTCCTGATTTTCAGAAATTCTTTAAAAATATTCCATTAATGATATGCAAATATTTTCAACGGATTCTTGTTCAGGGCGTCGTTGACTATGACTGAGTACAATTTCAAGACATTCCAACATACTTGGAATGTCCAAGTGGATGGATCGCTTTCCTGATTTTCAAAAGTTAATTAAAAATATTCTTCAAGAGATATGCAAATATATTCAACGGATTCTTGTTCAGGGCATGCTTGACTATGACTGTGTACAATTTCAAGACATTCCAAGATACTTTTGGGGTCTTTTTTGAATAAAAAGTTAAGTCACTGCCTAAGTGCATGGATCGCTTTCCTGATTTTCAAAAATTCATTAAAAATATTCCTTAAGTAATATGCAAATATTTTCAACGGATTCTTGTTCAGGGCGTCGTTGACTATGACTGAGTACAATTTCAAGACATTCCAACATACTTGGAATGTCCAAGTGCATGGATCGCTTTCCTGATTTTCAAAAGTTCATTTAAAATATTCTTCAAGAGATATGCAAATATATTCAACGGATTCTTGTTCAGGGCATGCTTGACTATGACTGTGTACAATTTCAAGACATTCCAAGATACCTTTGGGGTCTTTTTTGAATAAAAAGTTAAGTCACTGCCTAAGTGCACAGACTTTCCTCATTTTCAAAAATTCATTAAAAATATTCCTTAAGAGATATGCAAATATTTTCAATTGATTCTTGTTCAGGGCGTCGTTGACTATGACTGAGTACAATTTCAAGACATTCCAACATACTAAGCATGTCCAAGTGCATGGATCGCTTTCTGGATTTTCCAAAATTCATTAAAAATATTCTTCAAGAGATATGCAAATATATTCAACGGATTCTTGTTCAGGGCATGCTTGACTATGACTGTGTACAATTTCAAGACATTCCAAGATACTTTTGGGGTCTTTTTTGATGAAAAAGTTAAGTCACTGCCTAAGTGCATGGATCGCTTTCCTGATTTTCAAAAATTCATTAAAAATATTCCTTAAGCGATATGCAAATATTTTCAACGGATTCTTGTTCAGGGCGTCGTTGACTATGACTGAGTACAATTTCAAGACATTCCAACATACTTGGAATGTCCAAGTGCATGGATCGCTTTCCTGATTTTCAAAAGTTCATTAAAAATATTCTTCAAGAGATATGCAAATATATTCAACGGATTCTTGTTCAGGGCATGCTTGACTATGACTGTGTACAATTTCAAGACATTCCAAGATACTTTTTGGGTCTTTTTTGAATAAAAAGTTAAGTCACTGCCTAAGTGCACAGACTTTCCTCATTTTCAAAAATTCATTAAAAATATTCCTTAAGAGATATGCAAATATTTTCAATAGATTCTTGTTCAGGGCGTTGTTGACTATGACTGAGTACAATTTCAAGACATTCCAACATACTTGGAATGTCCAAGTGCATGGATCGCTTTCCGGATTTTCAAAAATTCATTAAAAATATTCTTCAAGAGATATGCAAATATATTCAACGGATTCTTGTTCAGGGCATGCTTGACTATGACTGTGTACAATTTCAAGACATTCCAAGATACTTTTGGGGTCTTTTTTGACGAAAAAGTTAAGTCACTGCCTAAGTGCATGGATCGCTTTCCTGATTTTCAGAAATTCTTTAAAAATATTCCTTAAACGATATGCAAACATTTTCAACGGATTCTTGTTCAGGGCGTCGTTGACTATGACTGAGTACAATTTCAAGACATTCCAACATACTTGGAATGTCCAAGTGCATGGATCGCTTTCCTGATTTTCAAAAGTTCATTAAAAATATTCTTCAAGAGATATGCAAATATATTCAACGGATTCTTGTTCAGGGCATGCTTGACTATGACTGTGTACAATTTCAAGACATTCCAAGATACCTTTGGGGTCTTTTTTGAATAAAAAGTTAAGTCACTGCCTAAGTGCACAGACTTTCATCATTTTCAAAAATTCATTAAAAATATTCCTTAAGAGATATGCAAATATTTTCAATGGATTCTTGTTCAGGGCGTCGTTGACTATGACTGAGTACAATTTCAAGACATTCCAACATACTTGGAATGTCCAAGTGCATGGATCGCTTTCCTGATTTTCAAAAGTTCATTAAAAATATTCTTCAAGAGATATGCAAATATATTCAACGGATTCTTGTTCAGGGCATGCTTGACTATGACTGTGTACAATTTCAAGACATTCCAAGATACTTTTGGGGTCTTTTTTGAATAAAAAGTTAAGTCACTGCCTAAGTGCATGGATCGCTTTCCTGATTTTCAAAAATTCATTAAAAATATTCCTTAAGCGATATGCAAATATTTTCAACGGATTCTTGTTCAGGGCGTCGTTGACTATGACTGAGTACAATTTCAAGACATTCCAACATACTTGGAATGTCCAAGTGCATGGATCGCTTTCCTGATTTTCAAAAATTCATTAAAAATATTCCTTAAGCGATATGCAAATATTTTCAACGGATTCTTGTTCAGGGCGTCGTTGACTATGACTGAGTACAATTTCAAGACATTCCAACATACTTTTGGGGTCTTTTTTGACGAAAAAGTTAAGTCACTGCCTAAGTGCATGGATCGCTTTCCTGATTTTCAGAAATTCTTTAAAAATATTCCTTAAACGATATGCAAATATTTTCAACGGATTCTTGTTCAGGGCGTCGTTGACTATGACTGAGTACAATTTCAAGACATTCCAACATACTTGGAATGTCCAAGTGCATGGATCGCTTTCCTGATTTTCAAAAGTTCATTAAAAATATTCTTCAAGAGATATGCAAATATATTCAACGGATTCTTGTTCAGGGCATGCTTGACTATGACTGTGTACAATTTCAAGACATTCCAAGATACTTTTGGGGTCTTTTTTGAATAAAAAGTTAAGTCACTGCCTAAGTGCACAGACTTTCCTCATTTTCAAAAATTCATTAAAAATATTCCTTAAGAGATATGCAAATATTTTCAATTGATTCTTGTTCAGGGCGTCGTTGACTATGACTGAGTACAATTTCAAGACATTCCAACATACTTGGAATGTCCAAGTGCATGGATCGCTTTTCGGATTTTCAAAAATTCATTAAAAATATTCTTCAAGAGATATGCAAATATATTCAACGGATTCTTGTTCAGGGCATGCTTGACTATGACTGTGTACAATTTCAAGACATTCCAAGATACTTTTGGGGTCTTTTTTGACGAAAAAGTTAAGTCACTGCCTTAGTGCATGGATCGCTTTCCTGATTTTCAAAAATTCATTAAAAATATTCCTTAAGCGATATGCAAATATTTTCAACGGATTCTTGTTCAGGGCGTCGTTGACTATGACTGAGTACAATTTCAAGACATTCCAACATACTTGGAATGTCCAAGTGCATGGATCGCTTTCCTGATTTTCAAAAATTCATTAAAAATATTCTTCAAGAGATATGCAAATATATTCAACGGATTATTGTTCAGGGCATGCTTGACTATGACTGTGTACAATTTCAAGACATTCCAAGATACTTTTGGGGTCTTTTTTGACGAAAAAGTTAAGTCACTGCCTAAGTGCATGGATCGCTTTCCTGATTTTCAGAAATTCTTTAAAAATATTCCTTAAACGATATGCAAATATTTTCAACGGATTCTTGTTCAGGGCGTCGTTGACTATGACTGAGTACAATTTCAAGACATTCCAACATACTTGGAATGTCCAAGTGCATGGATCGCTTTCCTGATTTTCAAAAGTTCATTAAAAATATTCTTCAAGAGATATGCAAATATATTCAACGGATTCTTGTTCAGGGCATGCTTGACTATGACTGTGTACAATTTCAAGACATTCCAAGATACTTTTGGGGTCTTTTTTGAATAAAAAGTTAAGTCACTGCCTAAGTGCACAGACTTTCCTCATTTTCAAAAATTTATTAAAAATATTCCTTAAGAGATATGCAAATATTTTCAATTGATTCTTGTTCAGGGCGTCGTTGACTATGACTGAGTACAATTTCAAGACATTCCAACATACTTGGAATGTCCAAGTGCATGGATCGCTTTTCGGATTTTCAAAAATTCATTAAAAATATTCTTCAAGAGATATGCAAATATATTCAACGGATTCTTGTTCAGGGCATGCTTGACTATGACTGTGTACAATCTCAAGACATTCCAAGATACTTTTGGGGTCTTTTTTGACGAAAAAGTTAAGTCACTGCCTAAGTGCATGGATCGCTTTCCTGATTTTTAAAAAAATTCATTTAAAATATTCCTTAAGCGATATGCAAATATTTTCAACGGATTCTTGTTCAGGGCGTCGTTGACTATGACTGAGTACAATTTCAAGACATTCCAACATACTTGGAATGTCCAAGTGCATGGATCGCTTTCCGGATTTTCAAAAGTTCATTAAAAATATTCTTCAAGAGATATGCAAATATATTCAACGGTTTCTTGTTCAGGGCATGCTTGACTATGACTGTGTACAATTTCAAGACATTCCAAGATACTTTTGGGGTCTTTTTTGACGAAAAAGTTAAGTCACTGCCTAAGCGCATGGATCGCTTTCCGGATTTTCAAAAATTCATTAAAAATATTATTCAAGAGATATGCAAATATATTCAACAGGTTCTTGTTCAGGGCATGCTTGACTATGACTGTGTACAATTTCAAGACATTCCAAGATACTTTTGGGGTCTTTTTTGACGAAAAAGTTAAGTCACTGCCTAAGTGCATGGATCGCTTTCCTGATTTTCAAAAATTCATTAAAAATATTCCTTAAGCGATATGCAAATATTTTCAACGGATTCTTGTTCAGGGCGTCGTTGACTATGACTGAGTACAATTTCAAGACATTCCAACATACTTGGAATGTCCAAGTGCATGGATCAATTTCCTGATTTTCAAAAGTTCATTAAAAATATTCTTCAAGAGATATGCAAATATATTCAACGGATTCTTGTTCAGGGCATGCTTGACTATGACTATGTACAATTTCAAGACATTCCAAGATACTTTTGGGGTCTTTTTTGAATAAAAAGTTAAGTCACTGCCTAAGTGCATGGATCGCTTTCCTGATTTTCAAAAATTCATTAAAAATATTCCTTAAGCGATATGCAAATATTTTCAACGGATTCTTGTTCAGGGCGTCGTTGACTATGACTGAGTACAATTTCAAGACATTCCAACATACTTGGAATGTCCAAGTGCATGGATCGCTTTCCTGATTTTCAAAAATTCATTAAAAATATTCTTCAAGAGATATGCAAATATATTCAACGGATTCTTGTTCAGGGTATGCTTGACTATGACTGTGTACAATTTCAAGACATTCCAAGATACTTTTGGGGTCTTTTTTGACGAAAAAGTTAAGTCACTGCCTAAGTGCATGGATCGCTTTCCTGATTTTCAGAAATTCTTTAAAAATATTCCTTAAACGATATGCAAATATTTTCAACGGATTCTTGTTCAGGGCGTCGTTGACTATGACTGAGTACAATTTCAAGACATTCCAACACACTTGGAATGTCCAAGTGCATGGATCGCTTTCCTGATTTTCAAAAGTTCATTAAAAATATTCTTCAAGAGATATGCAAATATATTCAACGGATTCTTGTTCAGGGCATGCTTGACTATGACTGTGTACAATTTCAAGACATTCCAAGATACCTTTGGGGTCTTTTTTGAATAAAAAGTTAAGTCACTGCCTAAGTGCATGGATCGCTTTCCTGATTTTTAAAAAAATTCATTAAAAATATTCCTTAAGCGATATGCAAATATTTTCAACGGATTCTTGTTCAGGGCGTCGTTGACTATGACTGAGTACAATTTCAAGACATTCCAACATACTTGGAATGTCCAAGTGCATGGATCGCTTTCCGGATTTTCAAAAGTTCATTAAAAATATTCTTCAAGAGATATGCAAATATATTCAACGGTTTCTTGTTCAGGGCATGCTTGACTATGACTGTGTACAATTTCAAGACATTCCAAGATACTTTTGGGGTCTTTTTTGACGAAAAAGTTAAGTCACTGCCTAAGCGCATCGATCGCTTTCCGGATTTTCAAAAATTCATTAAAAATATTATTCAAGAGATATGCAAATATATTCAACAGGTTCTTGTTCAGGGCATGCTTGACTATGACTGTGTACAATTTCAAGACATTCCAAGATACTTTTGGGGTCTTTTTTGACGAAAAAGTTAAGTCACTGCCTAAGTGCATGGATCGCTTTCCTGATTTTCAAAAATTCATTAAAAATATTCCTTAAGCGATATGCAAATATTTTCAACGGATTCTTGTTCAGGGCGTCGTTGACTATGACTGAGTACAATTTCAAGACATTCCAACATACTTGGAATGTCCAAGTGCATGGATCAATTTCCTGATTTTCAAAAGTTCATTAAAAATATTCTTCAAGAGATATGCAAATATATTCAACGGATTCTTGTTCAGGGCATGCTTGACTATGACTGTGTACAATTTCAAGACATTCCAAGATACTTTTGGGGTCTTTTTTGATGAAAAAGTTAAGTCACTGCCTAAGTGCATGGATCGCTTTCCTGATTTTCAAAAATTCATTAAAAATATTCCTTAAGCGATATGCAAATATTTTCAACGGATTCTTGTTCAGGGCGTCGTTGACTATGACTGAGTACAATTTCAAGACATTCCAACATACTTGGAATGTCCAAGTGCATGGATCGCTTTCCTGATTTTCAAAAATTCATTAAAAATATTCTTCAAGAGATATGCAAATATATTCAACGGATTCTTGTTCAGGGTATGCTTGACTATGACTGTGTACAATTTCAAGACATTCCAAGATACTTTTGGGGTCTTTTTTGACGAAAAAGTTAAGTCACTGCCTAAGTGCATGGATCGCTTTCCTGATTTTCAGAAATTCTTTAAAAATATTCCTTAAACGATATGCAAATATTTTCAACGGATTCTTGTTCAGGGCGTCGTTGACTATGACTGAGTACAATTTCAAGACATTCCAACATACTTTTGGGGTCTTTTTTGAATAAAAAGTTAAGTCACTGCCTAAGTGCACAGACTTTCCTCATTTTCAAAAATTCATTAAAAATATTCCTTAAGAGATATGCAAATATTTTCAATGGATTCTTGTTCAAGGCATCGTTGACTATGACTGAGTACAATTTCAAGACATTCCAACATACTTGGAATGTCCAAGTGCATGGATCGCTTTCCGGATTTTCAAAAATTCATTAAAAATATTCTTCAAGAGATATGCAAATATATTCAACGGATTCTTGTTCAGGGCATGCTTGACTATGACTGTGTACAATTTCAAGACATTCCAAGATACTTTTGGGGTCTTTTTTGACGAAAAAGTTAAGTCACTGCCTTAGTGCATGGATCGCTTTCCTGATTTTCAAAAATTCATTAAAAATATTCCTTAAGCGATATGCCAATATTTTCAACGGATTCTTGTTCAGGGCGTCGTTGACTATGACTGAGTACAATTTCAAGACATTCCAACATACTTTGAATGTCCAAGTGCATGGATCGCTTTCCTGATTTTCAAAAGTTCATTAAAAATATTCTTCAAGAGATATGCAAATATATTCAACGGATTCTTGTTCAGGGCATGCTTGACTATGACTGTGTACAATTTCAAGACATTCCAAGATACTTTTGGGGTCTTTTTTGAATAAAAAGTTAAGTCACTGCCTAAGTGCACAGACTTTCCTCATTTTCAAAAATTCATTAAAAATATTCCTTAAGAGATATGCAAATATTTTCAATGGATTCTTTTTCAAGGCATCGTTGACTATGACTGAGTACAATTTCAAGACATTCCAACATACTTGGAATGTCCAAGTGCATGGATCGCTTTCCGGATTTTCAAAAATTCATTAAAAATATTCTTCAAGAGATATGCAAATATATTCAACGGATTCTTGTTCAGGGCATGCTTGACTATGACTGTGTACAATTTCAAGACATTCCAAGATACTTTTGGGGTCTTTTTTGACGAAAAAGTTAAGTCACTGCCTTAGTGCATGGATCGCTTTCCTGATTTTCAAAAATTCATTAAAAATATTCCTTAAGCGATATGCAAATATTTTCAACGGATTCTTGTTCAGGGCGTCGTTGACTATGACTGAGTACAATTTCAAGACATTCCAACATACTTTGAATGTCCAAGTGCATGGATCGCTTTCCTGATTTTCAAAAGTTCATTAAAAATATTCTTCAAGAGATATGCAAATATATTCAACGGATTCTTGTTCAGGGCATGCTTGACTATGACTGTGTACAATTTCAAGACATTCCAAGATACTTTTGGGGTCTTTTTTGACGAAAAGGTTAAGTCACTGCCTAAGTGCACAGACTTTCATCATTTTCAAAAATTCATTAAAAATATTCCTTAAGAGATATGCAAATATTTTCAACGGATTCTTGTTCAGGGCGTCGTTGACTATGACCGAGTACAATTTCAAGACATTCCAACATACTTGGAATGTCCAAGTGCATGGATCGCTTTTCGGATTTTCAAAAATTCATTAAAAATATTCTTCAAGAGATATGCAAATATATTCAACGGATTCTTGTTCAGGGCATTCTTGACTATGACTGTGTACAATTTCAAGACATTCCAAGATACTTTTGGGGTCTTTTTTGACGAAAAAGTTAAGTCACTGCCTAAGTGCATGGATCGCTTTCCTGATTTTCAGAAATTCTTTAAAAATATTCCTTAAATGATATGCAAATATTTTCAACGGATTCTTGTTCAGGGCGTCGTTGACTATGACTGAGTACAATTTCAAGACATTCCAACATACTTGGAATGTCCAAGTGCATGGATCGCTTTCCTGATTTTCAAAAGTTCATTAAAAATATTCTTCAAGAGATATGCAAATATATTCAACGGATTCTTGTTCAGGGCATGCTTGACTATGACTGTGTACAATTTCAAGACATTCCAAGATACTTTTGGGGTCTTTTTTGAATAAAAAGTTAAGTCACTGCCTAAGTGCACAGACTTTCCTCATTTCCAAAAATTCATTAAAAATATTCCTTAAGAGATATGCAAATATTTTCAATTGATTCCTGTTCAGGGCGTCGTTGACTATGACTGAGTACAATTTCAAGACATTCCAACATACTTGGAATGTCCAAGTGCATGGATCGCTTTTCGGATTTTCAAAAATTCAATAAAAATATTCTTCAAGAGATATGCAAATATATTCAACGGATTCTTGTTCAGGGCATGCTTGACTATGACTGTGTATAATTTCAAGACATTCCAAGATACTTTTGGGGTCTTTTTTGACGAAAAAGTTAAGTCACTGCCTAAGTGCATGGATCGCCTTCCTGATTTTCAAAAATTCATTAAAAAAATATTCCTTAAGAGATATGCAAATATTTTCAATTGATTCCTGTTCAGGGCGTCGTTGACTATGACTGAGTACAATTTCAAGACATTCCAACATACTTGGAATGTCCAAGTGCATGGATCGCTTTTCGGATTTTCAAAAATTCATTAAAAATATTCTTCAAGAGATATGCAAATATATTCAACGGATTCTTGTTCAGGGCATGCTTGACTATGACTGTGTACAATTTCAAGACATTCCAAGATACCTTTGGGGTCTTTTTTGAAAAAAAAGTTAAGTCACTGCCTAAGTGCACAGACTTTCATCATTTTCAAAAATTCATTAAAAATATTCCTTAAGAGATATGCAAATATTTTCAATGGATTCTTGTTCAGGGCGTCGTTGACTATGACTGAGTACAATTTCAAGACATTCCAACATACTTGGAATGTCCAAGTGCATGGATCGCTTTCCGGATTTTCAAAAATTCATTCAAAATATTCTTCAAGAGATATGCAAATATATTCAATGGATTCTTGTTCAGGGCATGCTTGACTATGACTGTGTACAATTTCAAGACATTCCAAGATACTTTTGGGGTCTTTTTTGACGAAAAAGTTAAGTCACTGCCTAAGTGCATGGATCGCTTTCCTGATTTTCAAAAATTCATTAAAAATATTCCTTAAGCGATATGCAAATATTTTCAACGGATTCTTGTTCAGGGCGTCGTTGACTATGACTGAGTACAATTTCAAGACATTCCAACATACTTGGAATGTCCAAGTGCATGGATCGCTTTCCGGATTTTCAAAAGTTCATTAAAAATATTCTTCAAGAGATATGCAAATATATTCAATGGATTCTTCTTCAGGGCATGCTTGACTATGACTGTGTACAATTTCAAGACATTCCAAGATACTTTTGGGGTCTTTTTTGACGAAAAAGTTAAGTCACTGCCTAAGTGCATGGATCGCTTTCCTGATTTTCAAAAATTCATTAAAAATATTCCTTAAGCGATATGCAAATATTTTCAACGGATTCTTGTTCAGGGCATGCTTGACTATGACTGTGTACAATTTCAAGACACTTTTGGGGTCTTTTTTGAAGAAAAAGTTAAGTCACTGCCTAAGTGCACAGACTTTCCTCATTTTCAAAAATTCATTAAAAATATTCCTTAAGAGATATGCAAATATTTTCAATGGATTCTTGTTCAGGGCGTCGTTGACTATGACTGAGTACAATTTCAAGACATTCCAACATACTTGGAATGTCCAAGTGCATGGATCGCTTTCCTGATTTTCAAAAATTCATTAAAAATATTCTTCAAGAGATATGCAAATATATTCAACGGATTCTTGTTCAGGGCATGCTTGACTATGACTGTGTACAATTTCAAGACATTCCAAGATACTTTTGGGGTCTTTTTTGACGAAAAAGTTAAGTCACTGCGTAAGTGCATTGATCGCTTTCCTGATTTTCAAAAATTCATTAAAAATATTCCTTAAGCGATATGCAAATATTTTCAACGGATTCTTGTTCAGGGCGTCGTTGACTATGACTGAGTACAAGTTCAAGACATTCCAACATACTTGGAATGTCCAAGTGCATGGATCGCTTTCCTGATTTTCAAAAGTTCATTAAAAATATTTCTTAAGCGATATGCAAATATATTCAACGGATTCTTGTTCAGGGCATGCTTGACTATGACTGTGTACAATTTCAAGACATTCCAAGATACTTTTGGGGTCTTTTTTGAATAAAAAGTTAAGTCACTGCCTCAGTGCACAGACTTTCCTTATTTTCAAAAATTCATTAAAAATATTCTTCAAGAGATATGCAAATATATTCAACGGATTCTTGTTCAGGGCATGCTTGACTATGACTGTGTACAATTTCAAGACATTCCAAGATACCTTTGGGGTCTTTTTTGAAAAAAAAGTTAAGTCACTGCCTAAGTGCACAGACTTTCATCATTTTCAAAAATTCATTAAAAATATTCCTTAAGAGATATGCAAATATTTTCAATGGATTCTTGTTCAGGGCGTCGTTGTCTATGACTGAGTACAATTTCAAGACATTCCAACATACTTGGAATGTCCAAGTGCATGGATCGCTTTCAGGATTTTCAAAAATTCATTAAAAATATTCTTCAAGAGATATGCAAATATATTCAACGGATTCTTGTTCAGGGTATGCTTGACTATGACTGTGTACAATTTCAAGACATTCCAAGATACTTTTGGGGTCTTTTTTGACGAAAAAGTTAAGTCACTGCCTAAGTGCATTGATCGCTTTCCTGATTTTCAAAAATTCATTAAAAATATTCCTTAAGCGATATGCAAATATTTTCAACGGATTTTTGTTCAGGGCGTCGTTGACTATGACTGAGTACAAGTTCAAGACATTCCAACATACTTGGAATGTCCAAGTGCATGGATCGCTTTCCTGATTTTCAAAAGTTCATTAAAAATATTCCTTAAGCGATTTGCAAATATATTCAACGGATTCTTGTTCAGGGCATGCTTGACTATGACTGTGTACAATTTCAAGACATTCCAAGATACTTTTGGGGTCTTTTTTGAATAAAAAGTTAAGTCACTGCCTAAGTGCACAGACTTTCCTCATTTTCAAAAATTCATTAAAAATATTCCTTAAGAGATATGCAAATATTTTCAACGGATTCTTGTTCAGGGCGTCGTTGACTATGACTGAGTACAATTTCAAGACATTCCAACATACTTGGAATGTCCAAGTGCATGGATCGCTTTCCGGATTTTCAAAAATTCATTAAAAATATTCTTCAAGAGATATGCAAATATATTCAACGGATTCTTGTTCAGGGCATGCTTGACTATGACTGTGTACAATTTCAAGACATTCCAAGATACTTTTGGGGTCTTTTTTGACGAAAAAGTTAAGTCACTGCCTAAGTGCATGGATCGCTTTCCTGATTTTCAAAAATTCATTAAAAATATTCCTTAAGCGATATGCAAATATTTTCAACGGATTCTTGTTCAGGGCGTCGTTGACTATGACTGAGTACAATTTCAAGACATTCCAACATACTTGGAATGTCCAAGTGCATGGATCGCTTTCCTGATTTTCAAAAGTTCATTAAAAATATTCTTCAAGAGATATGCAAATATATTCAATGGATTCTTCTTCAGGGCATGCTTGACTATGACTGTGTACAATTTCAAGACATTCCAAGATACTTTTGGGGTCTTTTTTGACGAAAAAGTTAAGTCACTGCCTAAGTGCACAGACTTTCCTCATTTTCAAAAATTCATTAAAAATATTCCTTAAGAGATATGCAAATATTGTCAATGGATTCTTGTTCAGGGTGTCGTTGACTATGACTGAGTACAATTCCAAGACATTCCAACATACTTGAAATGTCCAAGTGCATGGATCGCTTTACTGATTTTCAAAAATTCATTAAAAATATTCCTTAAGAGATATGCAAATATTTTCAATGGATTCTTGTTCAGGGCGTCGTTGACTATGACTGAGTACAATTTCAAGACATTCCAACATACTTGGAATGTCCAAGTGCATGGATCGCTTTCCTGATTTTCAAAAATTCATTAAAAATATTCTTCAAGAGATATGCAAATATATTCAACGGATTCTTGTTCAGGGCATGCTTGACTATGACTGTGTACAATTTCAAGACATTCCAAGATACTTTTGGGGTCTTTTTTGACGAAAAAGTTAAGTCACTGCCTAAGTGCATGGATCGCTTTCCTGATTTTCAAAAATCCATTAAAAATATTCTTCAAGAGATATGCAAATATATTCAACGGATTCTTGTTCAGGGCATGCTTGACTATGACTGTGTACAATTTCAAGACATTCCAAGATACTTTTGGGGTCTTTTTTGACGAAAAAGTTAAGTCACTGCCTAAGTGCATGGATCGCTTTCCTGATTTTCAAAAATTCATTTAAAATATTCTTTAAGCGATATGCAAATATTTTCAACGGATTCTTGTTCAGGGCGTCGTTGACTATGACTGAGTACAATTTCAAGACATTCCAACATACTTGGAATGTCCAAGTGCATGGATCGCTTTCCTGATTTTCAAAAGTTCATTAATAATATTCTTCAAGAGATATGCAAATATATTCAATGGATTCTTGTTCAGGGAATGCTTGACTATGACTGTGTATAATTTCAAGACATTCAAAGATACTTTTGGGGTCTTTTTTGAATAAAAAGTTAAGTCACTGCCTAAGTGCACAGACTTTCCTCATTTTCAAAAATTCATTAAAAATATTCCTTAAGAGATATGCAAATATTTTCAATGGATTCTTGTTCAGGGCGTCGTTGACTATGACTGAGTACAATTCCAAGACATTCCAACATACTTGGAATGTCCAAGTGCATGGATCGATTTCTGGATTTTCAAAAATTCATTAAAAATATTCTTCAAGAGATATGCAAATATATTCAACGGATTCTTGTTCAGGGCATGCTTGACTATGACTGTGTACAATTTCAAGACATTCCAAGATACTTTTGGGGTCTTTTTTGACGAAAAAGTTAAGTCACTGCCTAAGTGCATGGATCGCTTTCCTGATTTTCAAAAATTCATTAAAAATATTCCTTAAGCGATATGCAAATATTTTCAAGGGATTCTTGTTCAGGGCGTCGTTGACTATGACTGAGTACAATTTCAAGACATTCCAACATACTTGGAATGTCCAAGTGCATGGATCGCTTTCCTGATTTTCAAAAGTTCATTAATAATATTCTTCAAGAAATATGCAAATATATTCAACGGATTCTTGTTCAAGGCATGCTTGACTATGACTGTGTACAATTTCAAGACATTCCAAGATACTTTTGGGGTCTTTTTTGAATAAAAAGTTAAGTCACTGTCTAAGTGCACAGACTTTTCTCATTTTCAAAAATTCATTAAAAATATTCCTTAAGAGATATGCAAATATATTCAACGGATTCTTGTTCAGGGCATGCTTGACTATGACTGTGTACAATTTCAAGACATTCAAAGATACTTTTGGGGTCTTTTTTGAATAAAAAGTTAAGTCACTGCCTAAGTGCACAGACTTTCCTCATTTTCAAAAATTCATTAAAAATATTCCTTAAGAGATATGCAAATATTTTCAACGGATTCTTGTTCAGGGCGTCGTTGACTATGACTGAGTACAATTTCAAGACATTCCAACATACTTGGAATGTCCAAGTGCATGGATCGCTTTCCTGATTTTCAAAAGTTCATTAATAATATTCTTCAAGAGATATGCAAATATATTCAATGGATTCTTGTTCAGGGCATGCTTGACTATGACTGTGTACAATTTCAAGACATTCGAAGATACTTTTGGGGTCTTTTTTGAATAAAAAGTTAAGTCACTGCCTAAGTGCACAGACTTTCCTCATTTTCAAAAATTCATTTAAAATATTCCTTAAGAGATATGCAAATATTTTCAATGGATTCTTGTTCAGGGCGTCGTTGACTATGACTGAGTACAATTTCAAGACATTCCAAAATACTTGGAATGTTCAAGTGCATGGATCGATTTCTGGATTTTCAAAAATTCATTAAAAATATTCTTCAAGAGATATGCAAATATATTCAACGGATTCTTGTTCAGGGCATGCTTGACTATGACTGTGTACAATTTCAAGACATTCCAAGATACTTTTGGGGTCTTTTTTGACGAAAAAGTTAAGTCACTGCCTTAGTGCATGGATCGCTTTCCTGATTTTCAAAAATTCATTAAAAATATTCCTTAAGCGATATGCAAATATTTTCAAGGGATTCTTGTTCAGGGTATCGTTGACTATGACTGTGTACAATTTCAAGACATTCCAACATACTTGGTTTTTTTTCTGTTAAATCAATCAATCAATCAATCATTTTTTGTATAGCCCACAGTTTACAAAACATAGTTTGTCTCAGGGACTTCACAGGGTTGGTAACATCCTCTGTCCTTAGACCTTCGACCAGGGTAAGGAAAAACTACCAGCGAAAAAACTCTTGTAACAGGGAAAAGGGTAGAAACCTTAGGGAGAACCACAGTTGAGGGATCCACTCCCTGGACGGACAGACGTGCAGTAGATGTTACCAAAAACATACAATACACAATGACAAAGAATAAAAAGTGAAAAGTCTTTAAATGCCAGGATCATCTGTCACAGCCTGTCGTGAAGGCTGTTGTGGTCAGAGACTTGAAGATGACGGAGTCCTCTTTCCTGTCCTGACCTCATGTCGTTCACTGGTGTCAGCAGAACTGTAAGAGATTAAACATCAGTTAGAGAAGGTCTACATGTGGATTTATGGTCTACATGTGGATTTATGTGCTACATGTGAATTTATGGTCTACATGTGGATTTATGTGCTACATGTGGATTTATGGTCTACATGTGGATTTATGGTCTACATGTGGATTTATGGTCTACATGTGGATTTATGGTGAGGGTTGAGAAATCGAGGACGGGGTAGAGAAAGTGCGGCTCGTGCAAAGTCTGTGTGCTCATTCTAAGTGCATGATGGGAAATTCCCCAGCAGTCTAAGCCTATGGCAGCATAAGAAAGACTATTCTAATCAGGACATACCTGATCTAGCTTCGACTATAGTCTATGTTAAAGAGGTAGGTTTTCAGTCTCACCTTAAAGGCAGAGACAGAGTCAGACTGTCTGACTGAAAACAGAAGTTGGTTCCACAGGAGAGGAGCCTGGTAGATAAATGTTCTACCACCGATTCTACTTCTAGTAATTTTAGGAATAACCAGTAGACCTGAGTTCAGGGTCTATTGGGTTGATATAAAGTGATTAAGTCACAAATATAAGAAGGTGCCTGATTATTCAGGGCCTTGTATGTGAGTAGAAGTATTTTAAAATCTATTCTACTTTTCACTGGGAGCCAGTGAAGAGAAGCCAAGACAGGAGTTGTAAAATCACGTCGTCTGGTTCCAGTCAGTATCCGTGCTGCTGCGTTCTGGACAAGTTGAAGGCTTCTCAAGGACTTACTAGGACATCCAGACAGTAAGGAGTTACAGTAATCCAGCCTAGAGGTTATAAAGGCGTGGATAAGTTTCTCAGAGTCTTGTCGTGATATAATATTTCTAATTGTCTTAATGTTGCGAAGGTGGAAGAAGGCTGTTCTACATATATGCTTAATGTGTTCATCCAGTGATAAATCCTGGTCAAACAGGACTCCTAGGTTCCTTACTGTAGTGCAAGGGACTGAAGTGTTACTGCCTCGGTTTAGAGCTCCACTTGAAAGTGGTGCTCTTATATCTTTTGGCCTGAGGACCATGACCTCAGTTTTTTCTGTGTAAAGCATCAGAAAGTTCCGAGTCATCCACGTCTGTATGTCTATGAGACAATCCTGGAGTTTAATAGATGGGTTTGGGTCGTCCGGTCGTACAGATACATATAGCTGGGTGTCGTCTGCATAACAATGGAAATCTATGTTGTGTTTCCTGATAATGTTGCCTAATGGCAGCATGTACAGGGTAAAAAGAATAGGTCCGAGCACGGAACCCTGAGGAACTCCGTAGTTGACCTTAGTGAATATGGAGTAGTCCTCGTTAACACTACCAAACTGAAATCTGTCCCATAAATAGGACTTGAACCAGACAAGTGCAGATCCTCTAATCACAACATCTTGTTCTAGTCTATGTAGCAGGATCTCATGATCTATCGTATCAAATGCTGCACTGAGATCCAGCAGGACCGATCTGGCGTTGACTGGTAAACCAGCAGATGGCAGCAACTTTCAAGAGACCAGCTTCTCCATCTCTGAGCCCAGTAATGTTCAGGTAAGGCATTGGATATTTGAGATATTATTCAATAGAATCTTCCTCCTACTTCTAATCTTACTCTACGTATGTAGAAGATGTTTCTCCTGCTTTGATCTATTCTCTCTCATGCTCTGCTTCATCAATGAAGAACGAATTCATCGACAACATCCTTTCAGCTAATGTTCTACCTTAAAAACATGCCTACAGTTTCTTCCTTTCATCACAGTGACTCAATAATGATGGATTGTCATGAGTGAAAGTGGCTTCAGCTGCTTTTCCTTGTGTTTCAGGTCCGTGGAGATTTGAGGCCGAGGAGAAGCGAGCCTGGTGATGAGTCCAGAATCCCTCAAGGCTCCATCACACTTCCCTCCTCTATCACAAAAGTCACTTTACATGTAGAGGAAAAAAAAAAGAAAACAAAGTCACACACTCATCCAACAAAGCAGCCTTTCAGCACCACGGACAGCGCCCGAAGCTCCACAGTTACCGTAGCGACCCGCCCTCACCTATTCCATTCTCACTCACACACAGGGATTGGATTGGAACAGAATGGCTACTTGAACTTTTTAAATGTTTAACTTCAAAAAAACATATATCTATATTATATATTTTATAAAATCTAAAATAAAATGCTTGAGGGGCTTAACTGGGGCTACACAGATGTTTGACGGTGCAGCGTGTTCGGTGTGAGTGAATGGGGCGATGGAGGAGGTCTGAAGGTAAGAAGGATTTGTAGGTGGTGAAGAGGATCTTGAAATGTGTTTACATGTTGAAACTGCCCTCTGGTGGACACGTTTGACATTACATGTAAGGTCACATGAGATTTAGAGCTGCTAAACTGGTGAAGTAACTTTTGTGAGGGAAACAGTTTTTTTATGTTTAAGACCCTGCCAGGCCATAAATAATTCATCATAAAACAGAACTGCAAAAACCTGACCTCCAGTGGACAAAGGTGACATTACGTGTAGATGAAAAATGTATTCAAAGCTGCTGAATTTAAGTCACTGCCAGCCCATAAATAACTTGAGAAAACATTCAGCGAGAGACTTCAAATAAGTGACTTATTTATTTATTTAACACAAAAGATTCAAGATGGAAAAAATATCAACACAAAGCAGAAAAGAAACAAAATGGCATCAAAGAAACGTATAAAGGTTAAGTAGAAATTAAAGTCAAACAATCACAGGCTCTTTTCTTCAACGCAATAAAACAATACAGAGAAGAAAATACAGTTAGCTTTAAATAACAATAAAAACAAGAACTTATTCTTCATAAACCCTGTTGGCTTTAAACCACACTTACACTGTGAATTAGAAATGGAAAAGAAAAAAGACTCAGCTTCACCCACTGAGGCTGAAGTGGCTGTGACGCCCCCTGCTGGTTTGACTAAAACCTCATTTAATCAGAAAAAGGAAGGAAGCAATAAAGTCCATTAGAGAAGGAGAGAACACAGGGATGAAAGTAGGGATGGAGGAAAGAAAAAAGAATGAAAATATAGGAGCAAAAGCAAAAAGAAAGGGCTGAAAGACATGAAAAAGAATGGAAGGAAAGAGAAAAGGAAAGCAATAAAAGGACAGCAAGGAAATAAATGAGTTTGTCGACTCAGGGAAACCACATCAAGTCCAGTCGGTGAAATCCAGTCCATGTTTTGCTGCTGTTTCTGGACACATGAAAACACATGAAGGGAAAATTAACTTGACTATCGTCACAACAATGACAAACATTCAAACACATTCTACACATTAACATTTACTCAAAAAGATCAACATTTCAAATAAGTCACAAATGTCCGGGTAAACTTATCGTTTGCCGCCGTCGTTAGCGTTACCCAGAGTGCACCACGTGGAGGTGACAGTCGGACTTGCACTCCTTTTTTTTTTTTTTTTTTTTTTAAATCATTCATAATATCAGAGAGAAGAGAAACCCAACAATTCACACAATGAGCAAGCAATCGTGGCAACAGTGGAGAGAAAAAACTCCCTTTTAACAGGAAGAAATCTCTGGCAGAACCAGACTCAAAGTGTGCGGCCGTCTGCCTCGACCGATTGGGGGGAATGGGAGGAGGACAGAAAGGACAAGAGGAGGTAACTTTTGTTAGTCAGTGGTTTTGGTTGGACGACCACAAGGAGGCCATTCTGTGCACTTCATGTTGGGTTTTTTTCAGTTTTTTTTTTTTGTTCTGTTCCTCCAGGTTTTGAATCCACTGATCGCATTTCCTCAAAGATCATCATGCAGATCCATCCATTTTCCAAGAGTAGATTCACTTTTGCATTTCCAAGCCATGATTCCAGTTTGCCGTCCTTGTGAGCAGATTTTTGTTTCGCCGTCACGTTTTGAGAGTTCCGTCCAATCAGAGTTCTCCAAACCTCCGAGTTCAGAGAGTTGGTCAATGTTGTCCTGGACGTCCACCAAGCGTGACCGTTCCATCACAAGGTCCATGGCGGGTCTTGATTCTGGAACAGATATGAAAACAACAAAAACTAAAGCAGCAGCAAACATCAGTGTCTCATATCAGAGGAGGAGTCTGGTTTACTCACCATCTTTGGAACTTGGAGATTGAAGCCATGTTGGGTCCTTGATTCCAAAGTAGTTCACCTTTTTATGCACAGCAGGAAAAACCTCACACCAAAACACAAACACTATACAGCGCAGTGGCATTTTTCCCCACTTTGTCCCATACCAGCGCCCTCTTGTGTTTAAAACTTTAAATACCACACATTTGACACTCAAACCAAAGCCCCTCAGTACGCCATGTAATCAAACACCAAAAGTAAGCAACCTTAAACCTATATCAAACCTGTTTGAATGTTATCAAAACCATTTCATTCAGCTTTCAGCCATTTTAAGTTGGTTTACCCAGAGGAAAACCCAGAAAGTAAAAACGCACCATTGACACCTTTTGTCTGAAGACCAAAACCTGAGAGCTTTTAGATTTGATGAAACCACTTTGTAGTTTGAACCTTTTGATGCACAACAGGAAAAACCTCACACCAAACCAAAAAGACACAAACCTTTATATACAGCACAGTGCTAAGTCAAACACCACAGTTAAAAAAAGTCTTTCAACTTTGGCAAAACCTTGTTTTCAACACCGCACATTTGACACTCACAGGACACCATACCACATGTTTTATGAAATAAGTTCAGAGTAAAAACCTTTGTAAACCTCGTTTGTACAAACACCAAAAATAAAACAAAAGAACACAAATCAATGGACCCAAACCTGTTTGACTTGAGGGGCCCCTCTACACACACATTTGAAATCCTTTCATTGTTTTTAAACCACACCAAACATTTAATTTCAAAAATGAAACAAACGTAAACCCTGAGTCTGTTTATATATCAAAAGACAACCTGTGTTTGAACCGTATTCAGTGCTTTGTGACTATAGTGATTTTTGTACACTTAAAAAAAACAGAAAAACTAAATAATGAAAAGAAACGAGAGCAGCAGCAAACAAGTAACAATACTCATCTTCTTCTGACAGTCGGTGTACAGATGTTCAAAGTTGTCCAGGACGTCAGAAGTCCACCAAGCCTTGGGTCTCCATTCTGGAACAGATTAGGAAAAACAGAACTGAATAGCAGCATCAAACTGTCACTGATGTCCAAAGGAATCTGATATACTCACCACTGTAGGTTCTTCTTGTGCAGTGGGAGTCACCGACCAGATCAGGGAAGAGGAGACGGTAGACCAGAACGTCCACCAAACACCGTCTCGAGGTCGACCATGTTGGGTCTCTGTTCTGGAACAGATTAGATGAGGATGAGTTTAAGAGGCGACAGGGCGACGCCCTGGCAAAGAAAAACACCACTATACGAGAGTACCACACCACAGTAGAAACGCTGTGGTTTACACAAGCAGGGCCAGACAGACTCCCTCATAACAGAGTTTAAGTCAACCTTTGACGAGACTGAGGCACTCGGTAAAGAGAAAATACCGCGGGAATACTGGGAGCAGGAGCAAGTAGAAAACTTGATAAACTCAGAAACGACGTGAGTACTTGGCAAAATTATCGACCGCACAGAAGAGAGAAATGGACTCTTTTTGTCGTTGGGAGAAGATAAGGAGGATCTGATGGATGAGTGGACACGCTCGCAGGAACAAAAGAACGGTGGCAGTAGGAATGATGAGTGGACACACCGTCACACACCAACCTCCACAAAACCAGAGGCCGAGGTAGAACCAGAACCGGAGCCTGGGGTCAAGACAGAGCCTGAACTAGAGGTTGAGGCAGAAACTGAAGATGACGCCAAGCCAGAGGTGGATGAGGATTCCGGGCCAGAGATGGGGACCAAACCGGCTGAACCCACCCTGGACGTGGATGATGACGATCCTCTGGGACACGTAAGACCTCCACGTTCAGATGCCGAGAAGGCCGCTGACGAGATGGTGGCCTCTGCTGAGAAAGACCCAGATGCCCTCAACCCCATTAGAGCGGTTCTCCTCAGATTCAGGGAGGGTGACATCACCAAGATGCACAATTCAGTGTGGCTGCAAGAACAAGAAGTCTACATGCATGGATTCTTGTGGAGAGACTCGCCGTCTAATGAGATTGAGGACCACGCTGTCGTGAAAGTGAATATGGGAGACAAGCCCACTGGATACATGGCACAGGTATAAGTTACCCCAGTTCACTGACATCAAAGAGTAAAAAGGAGCAATGGAGGAAAACGCCTCCCACAACAACCTACAGCACCGAGATGAGATCCTGAAAGCAGTGGAAAATATCCTGAAAGGAGGGGGTTTTTAGGAAACTGAAAAGCAGCATCAAATTGTGATTTATTTTAAAAGGAGTCTGATATACTCACCACTGTAGGTTCTTCTTATGTAATGGGAGTCCACCAAACCAGAACGAGGGGGGGTGTTCAGGGAAGATGTGACTGTAGACGAAAGCAGACGAAAGCAGACAAAAGCAGACGTCAACAACATTGACCCAAACAAAAACAACGACGAGCACCCTACTCATCCTCTTCTGACAGTCGGTGTTCAATGTTCCTCGAAGTCGTCCAGGATGTCAGAAGTCCACCAAGCCTTGGGTCTCCATTCTGGAACAGATTAGGAAAAACAAAACTGAAAAGCAGCATCAAACTGTCACTGATGTCCAAAGGAATCTGATATACTCACCACTGTAGGTTCTTCTTGTGCAGTGGGAGTCACCGACCAGATCAGGGAAGAGGAGACGGTAGACCAGAACGTCCACCAAACACCGTCTCGAGGTCGACCATGTTGGGTCTCTGTTCTGGAACAGATTAGATGAGGATGAGTTTAAGAGGCGACAGGGCGACGCCCTGGCAAAGAAAAACACCACTATACGAGAGTACCACACCACAGTAGAAACGCTGTGGTTTACACAAGCAGGGCCAGACAGACTCCCTCATAACAGAGTTTAAGTCAACCTTTGACGAGACTGAGGCACTCGGTAAAGAGAAAATACCGCGGGAATACTGGGAGCAGGAGCAAGTAGAAAACTTGATAAACTCAGAAACGACGTGAGTACTTGGCAAAATTATCGACCGCACAGAAGAGAGAAATGGACTCTTTTTGTCGTTGGGAGAAGATAAGGAGGATCTGATGGATGAGTGGACACGCTCGCAGGAACAAAAGAACGGTGGCAGTAGGAATGATGAGTGGACACACCGTCACACACCAACCTCCACAAAACCAGAAGCCGAGGTAGAACCAGAACCGGAGCCTGGGGTCAAGACAGAGCCTGAACTAGAGGTTGAGGCAGAAACTGAAGATGACGCCAAGCCAGAGGTGGATGAGGATTCCGGGCCAGAGATGGGGACCAAACCGGCTGAACCCACCCTGGACGTGGATGATGACGATCCTCTGGGACACGTAAGACCTCCACGTTCAGATGCCGAGAAGGCCGCTGACGAGATGGTGGCCTCTGCTGAGAAAGACCCAGATGCCCTCAACCCCATTAGAGCGGTTCTCCTCAGATTCAGGGAGGGTGACATCACCAAGATGCACAATTCAGTGTGGCTGCAAGAACAAGAAGTCTACATGCATGGATTCTTGTGGAGAGACTCGCCGTCTGATGAGATTGAGGACCACGCTGTCGTGAAAGTGAATATGGGAGACAAGCCCACTGGATACATGGCACAGGTATAAGTTACCCCAGTTCACTGACATCAAAGAGTAAAAAGGAGCAATGGAGGAAAACGCCTCCCACAACAACCTACAGCACCGAGATGAGATCCTGAAAGCAGTGGAAAATATCCTGAAAGGAGGGGGTTTTTAGGAAACTGAAAAGCAGCATCAAATTGTGATTTATTTTAAAAGGAGTCTGATATACTCACCACTGTAGGTTCTTCTTATGTAATGGGAGTCCACCAAACCAGAACGAGGGGGGGTGTTCAGGGAAGAGGTGACTGTAGACGAAAGCAGACGAAAGCAGACAAAAGCAGACGTCAACAACATTGACCCAAACAAAAACAACGACGAGCACCCTACTCATCCTCTTCTGACAGTCGGTGTTCAATGTTCCTCGAAGTCGTCCAGGATGTCAGAAGTCCACCAAGCCTTGGGTCTCCATTCTGGAACAGATTAGGAAAAACAAAACTGAAAAGCAGCATCAAACTGTCACTGATGTCCAAAGGAATCTGATATACTCACCACTGTAGGTTCTTCTTGTTCAGTGGGAGTCACCGACCAGATCAGGGAAGAGGCGACTGTAGACGAAAGTAGACGTCAACAACAATGACGCAAACAACAATAACAAATATCACCATACTCATCGTCTTCTGACAGTCTGTGTTCAGAGTTCGTCAAAGTTGTCCAGAACGTCCACCAAGCACCGCCTCGAGGTCGACCATGTTGGGTCTCCATTCTGGAACAGATTAGGAAAAAGTCCAAGTCCATTATATAAAAAAACAAAAAAATACAAATAACGTTTATCTAGTGTAGACACCTTAAGGGATAGTTGCCAAATATTTTTTTTATAAATAGTTGGTTGTGCCACCTGACATTTTTTAGTTGTGAAGTTAAAGATACTGTTAAAAAATGAGTTAAAACAGTTAGAATAGTTATTCAATATATGAGAAATGTTCAAACACATTGTTCTGGACTCAAAAATATGCATTACATCCATTTTGAAAATACTTTAAAAAAAATACTTTTTTAGAAGCTTTATTTGTCATTGACCCTTTACTCACCACTGTAGGTTCTTCTTGTGCAGTGGGAGTCACCGACCAGATCAGGGAAGAGGCGACTGTAGACGAAAGTAGACGTCGACAACAATGACACAAACAAAAATATCAATATCACCATACTCATCGTCTTCCGACAGTCGGTGTTCAGAGTTCGTCGAAGTTGTCCAGAACGTAAGAAGTCCACCAAGCGTTGGGTCTCCATTCTGGAACAGATTAGGGAAACTGAAAAGCAGTATCAAACCTTCATTTATGTCCAAAGGGATCTGATATACTCACCACAGTAGGTTCTTCTTGTGCAGTGGGAGTCACAGACCAGATCAGGGAAGAGGCGACTGTAGACCAGAATGTCCACCAAGCACCGCCTCGAGGTCGACCATGTTGGGTCTCCGTTCTGGAACAGATTAGGAAAAACATATGAACAGAGACAAAAGCAGCAGCAAACCCAACAACTAACAATACTCATCCTCTTCTGACAGTCGGTGTTCAGAGTTGGTCAATGTTGTCCTGGACGTCCACCAAACGTGACTGTTCCATCACAAGGTCTATGTCGGGTCTTGATTCTGGAACAGATATGAAAACAAAAACTAAAGCAGCAGCAAACATCAGTGTCTCATATCAGAGGAGGAGTCTGGTTTACTCACCATCTTTGGAACTTGGAGATTGAAGCCATGTTGGGTCCTTGATTCCAAAGTAGTTCACCTTTTTATGCACAGCAGGAAAAACCTCACACCAAAATACAAACACTATACAGCGCAGTGGCATTTTCCCCCCACTTTGTCCCATACCAGCGCCCTCTTGTGTTTAAAACTTTAAATACCACACATTTGACACTCAAACCAAAGCCCCTCAGTACGCCATGTAATCAAACACCAAAAGTAAGCAACTTTAAACCAAAATACCTTCGAGATGATAAATCCCATTGAGCAAAACGGCTTAAAGTTGTTTTTTCTAAACCTGGTTTGTACAAACACCAAAAATAACCAAAGTACACCACACATATCAAACCTGTTCGAATGTTATCAAAACCATTTCATTCAGCTTTCAGCCATTTTAAGTTGGTTTACCCAGAGAAAAACCCAGAAAGTAAAAACACACCATTGACACCTTTTGTCTTGAAGACCAAAACCTGAGAGCTTTTAGATTTGATGAAACCACTTTGTATGTAGTTGGAACCTTTTGATGCACAACAGGAAAAACCTCACACCAAACTAAAAAGACACAAACCTTTATATACAGCACAGTGCTAAGTCAAACACCACAGTTAAAAAAAACCTTTCAACTCTGGCAAAACCTTGTTTTCAACACCGCACATTTGGCACTCACAGGACACCATACCACATGTTTTATGAAAGATGTTCAGAGTAAAAACCTTTGTAAACCTCGTTTGTACAAACACCAAAAATAAAACCAAAGAACACAAATCAATGGACCCAAACCTGTTTGACTTGAGGGGCCCCTCTACACACACCTTTGAAATCCTTTCATTGTTTTTAAACCACACCAAACATTTCATTTCAAAAATGAAACAAACGTGAACCCTGAGTCTGTTTATATATCAAAAAACAACCTGTGTTTGAACCGTATTCAGTGCTTTGTGACTATATTCACGTATACACACACACACGTATGTACACACACACGTATGTAACATATATTCATATAGAGACAGAGGGAGATTTTTGTACACTTACAAATAACCTAGAAACTGAGCTTTCTGTTGTACTTACAGCAGAAACCCAAATCCAATCCAGTCCCGTCCGTCCATGGAATCAGTTCCGGGTTTTGCAGCAAAGAGCAATAAGCCTGTTCTGGTAAACGGACGATAAGAATGAGAGCAGGAAATAAGCTGAAAAAAAAGCAAATGTGATATGATACCACAGCACACTGTAAAAATGTTTTTAAAAACCAAACATCAGTGAGCTAATGCTAACCTGAGCCTGTTTAGAGCAGTGTTTCCTGACCCCGGTCCTCAGGGAACTCTGTCATCCATGTTTTACATGTTGTCCTGCTCCAACACCTGATTCAGATCAACAGCTCGTTATCAGGCTTCTGCAGAGCTTCATGACGAGCTGAATTTACATGTTTTTACAACATGAAAAAGGTACAACAATCTCTGTAGAGTCAAATTCTAAAATGTCACATAACTGGAGATTAGCACTTTAATAAGAGAAGAGAAAGTGCAGAGCAAACACTTCACTCACCATGTGCTGCCTCCTAGCTAGCGTTAGCTACAGCAGGTGTGAGGACTGCAAACATCAAATGTTTTTCATCAAATTCATCACTAAATTAAGAACATTGTCGCCAAATTGTTAATTATATTTAAACAAGCCAGTATCAACAGGCTAACTGAAAATGCTAACAAACTAAAAGCTAGTGCGCTAACATACAAATGCTAACATGCTAACAAACTAAAAGCTAATGTGCGAACACACAAATGCTAACTACTGGGCTAAGATGCAAACAAACAAAAAGCTAATGGGCTAACACAAATGCTAACATGTGACAGTCAGGACTCAAAGTCAAGATCAAACAAACCTCCAAACTGGTGAACTGCTCAAGACTGAGTGAACTGAGTGGAGGCAATCACAGTAACATGCAGCAGGTGAGTTAGAGAGAAACCAGGGAAAGGGGTTTCTCTGGCCAACCTGTAGGGGCAAAGACAAGCTGACACACCCACTGACACACCCACCCACAGAAAGACACACCCACAGACACACACACCCACAGACACACACACCCACTGACAGACACACCCACTCATGCAGCCATTTAACAGGAGGGGAGGGGGCGAGCACCAACATGACTTTTAAATGCATTTAAATCTTTTATTTCATGTATAAATTCAGTTAACATCTGCTCAACAAACATGATTGTTTATGTTGACTTAATGCTTTTCTTTAATGTTGATGATATTCACTTATCTTAAGTTGTCCCAACATCATTTTTGTAAAGTCAACATAACTTTATAAAAAGAGCAGAACAAACATCCATAACTGATAAAAAATACAACCTATGCACAACCTACACTGTAAAAAATGCTCAAAACATTAAAACTCAACTGTAAAAAATACTGGTCAGATGACCACACTGATGCTGCGTTCACTGACCGCACTGATGCTGCGTTCACTGACCACACTGATGCTGCGTACACTGACCACACTGATGCTGCGTTCACTGACCACACTGATGCTGCGTTCACTGACCAAACTGATGCTGCGTTCACTGACAGCACCAACACTGTGTCCACTGAACACACTAATGCTGCATTCCCTGACTGCTGCTTTTATTTATGGTTGCCGTTTCAGAGTGCCCACTGGTGGACCAAACTAACATTACACATAAACCAACATTTACAGAGAATTTGAGATAAAGTTCTTCCTCTTTGATAAAGAACTTTCAGACTATGTGAATTACAAGAAACACACAAATGGTTCAACTTTGAGACAGCCCTCCTCTGGGCAAACCATGACATATCATGGTGAGTTTCATTAAGTGCTACTACAGTATTTAAACTGTGCTGCGTTGATCTACATTTTCTGGAGAATGACAGAGTATTTAAAGTCCACTAAAGTCTTATCACTTATGGTGCTGGTAAAGAATTAAATGATAAAACTTGAATTATTACAGAAATATGTATCACAAACTTTTTGACACTGTTTTACCATCTTTTGTCAAATGTTTCACAGTCAAAATGTGATTTATTTTAGACAAAAGACACTGTTTTCTTCACTTTTAAGTTTTCACAAAGCATTATGGGTAATGGATTGGTTCACATGGTGGAACAGCTTCCTGGTGAACAAATGTGTTTTTACAAGGAGGGTCACATTTGATTTATGGCTGCTGAATTCTTCAGACTGCCCTCTGGTGGGCAAACGTGTCATTACATGTAAGGACCACAAAAACGAGTGAGTCATCTTTGTTCACACTTTGCCGACTGATAGGACCTCCAGAGTCCCAAATATAAGGATTTAAATGATTAAAAAGTTGATTTTGCATAATATGGGACCTTTCAACTTGCTACGAACAGACACATGGGAAAGACCATGGATTCACCCACAGCTGTTTTTATTTATGAGCAGCCACAGAAACTCCTCCCTAGGGTGTGGTGAGAGTCAGCAGCAGACTTTTGGCTCTTTCCTGCATCTCTTTGTTATTAAAAATGTCCCCATGCCTCGGCTCATAGCCACAATGCAGGAGCTCAAAGAGCCTTCAGTCGCTCAAATTCCTCTCATGCCACTCACATTTTCTTACCCCTATTAAGTCAGACAGAGACCCTCTAACACCAATTCTGCTTTACTGTAACCAACCCCAGTTTGTCTTTCTTGTGGACACATAATCATAATCATCATAATCCAAGCTGGGACATTGATAATGTATGAAGGTGCACCATGGGAATTACTGGGAAAAATCTATAGTTGACTGATTGAAAAGGTTACTGCAGGACAGTGATTTCCACCAGACACAGACAGATTACAGCAGATCTGGATGCCAGACGATGCTGTGACTCTGCTTCCATGTGATTGTAGCCTCAGGTCATTTTGTGCAGGTGGATTTGGTTTGGCTAAAGAAGAGATGAAAAGAGCCTGAAGAATAATTTGAGCTTTTTAATATGTTGAATAACAGAGCAGTAATCTCCTTTGACCTCTCCTCTGCTGACTGTCTTTTTTTCTCTCTCTTTTTCTGTTGTGCATCGCTCAGACCAACCATCAGTGTGGAAAAGGTAAGACAAGGGAATCTTCTCTCTCTACATTGCTCATGAATCAATTTGACTTTGTTGTAAGAATAATTCATGTCCTGTGTTTTTGATACAACAGAACACAATAGATCTAACGCTGAAGGAAATTCAGGTGAAGAACCAGACACTGCAGTGCTGTCATAATGAAGGTAAACAAGTAATACTGCACAATATAACTCTGTGGGGTTGTACATTAACTGTGTCTGCAAGTCTGAAAACAAGTGCAAGTTTAAGAGAAAATTACAAATTTTCATTTTCCTTAGAGGTCCATGATCTCAATCACTAGGTTCCTCAGTGCAATACCATATGATTTCTATTTTGGTCTCTTTAAGGCAGAGCATATTTTGGGGTGTGGAGACCATGTGATTGACAGCTATAAATGCAAAAAAATAAGATGGTTTGCAAAAAAAAAATCTCAAGTAAATTACATTTGTTCAAACTGGTTAGTGTGTTCTAAACACAATTTCACATAATTTCCTTACTTTTGTTGTGGTTTGAGCTAAATGCTAACTGTGTGCAATAATGTGTCCACAATGAATTCTGATGCCAAGATGCTTTCGTTAGCTAAATAGCAAAGACCAATTACAGGTGAAGAGTAATTAGTTTTGTAGAAACTAATTGAACCATTTTGATCAATTTCTAGGGGCTAAAACAATGACATTATTTAACTTCTGTCACTGTAGCGAACAGTCAAGATGAAAGCAGATGTTTTGATGACTGAACATGACATAACTTTGATGTCACCGCCATGAACATCATCCAGAGCCAGGTCAAATATGAGTTAAGTCTTAATAATTAATAACCTTTGTCCCACGTATCTTCACTAGTCAAGAATCCAGAAACATCACACAGAGATGTAGAACCAGAACAGAAGATGAACTCTGGATCAGAGCCATCTTCTCTGCAGACGGGAGGTCAGGAGGGTGGAGAAGAAGAGAAGGAGGTGTATGAGGAAGGACAGGAAGTAGAAGAAGAGGAGGAGGAGGTCACATGTGCAGAGACACCAGAAGAGGAGGAGGAAGTGAAGGTGGAGTGGCCCTCAGGAGTCCCTCAGGCTTCAGACAAGGAGCTGGCCAAACTGTCCAACACGGAAGGGGTAGGAGTCCACTCTTTCCTGCACATGTGGTGTGATTATTAATAATAATTGTGCTGGTAATGTAATGTGTTTAGGACATGAGCTGAAGGGTAAAAAACTTTTTGAAGATCTTACCCATCCTTCCTTCCTGCCACCTTTCTTTTTTCCCTCATCCCTCCATCATCACCAGCCCTTTGCTCCTTCCTTCCTGTCTCACACTGATTTCTTTTTTACTGTTTATAAGTAACGTACACTTCTTTGTCTTTGCTGGGACACTCCCCCTGACCTCTGTGGTTCCCCGTGTGAGATAATTTTCATTTGTTTATGTCCAAACCGCTCCACCTATGTCTACTGGCTTCACATTTAGGATGTCTGCTCTGCCAAATGCGTCCGAGCCGAGACATCATGTCCTGGTTCAGACTGTGGGCTGGATGGGCCTGTTTCTCTGTAGAGGTGGGGGTGAAATCAGAGCTGTTCTAAATAATCAGTACAAGCTGAATTTCACATAATGACGGGATCAGGTTCATGGCTGTTATGCAATCCAGTGGAGATTTGACAGGGTGGGCCATGGGTGGGACTCTTTTCTCTGTAAATATTGCGTCACATTTCAAGGGTTTTGGAGTTTTTCCATCAGCACAATTACATTCTCCTTTCTCCCTGATAGTCTCATTACTTAAAAACTACAGAAAGTGAATGAAAAACTCAAAACTATTTTAAAGCCCATTAAAAATAAAATAAATATGAGTAATAAAATAAATGGTGAGCACAACTAAATATGTGCTCACCATATTTAGTTGTACTTATTTTATTTCCGTGCGTACTGCTGTATATTATATATACCTACGTTGACTGTGATTCTTTTTTGGACTCTTTTTTGTGGCATTGTTGCATTTAAGTTACTGTTGTAAGTTACTGTTTTTCCTTCTGTTTGGCACTTTGTTGCATTGTCTTATTTGTTTATTTTACTTTTATTTTAATTTTATTTTTTTGTTTTATTTTTATTTTTATTTTATTTTATTTTTATTATTATTTTTATTTTATTTTATTTTATTTAATGTTTCTTTTAACTCTTGTACATCTACACTTTTACCTCCCAATTGTTGCACAATAATTTCCCTCGGGATAAATAAAGCATCTTGAATCTTGAATCTTGAATGAATAAATCAATACATCATACATATACAGAATCAATGTCCCAGCTTGGATTATGATTCTCCAGTGTGTCCACAAGAAAGTGGACTGAACCACTTATGACTTACAATGTATCTCAATTGCCTTAAAGTTATTTACATAGTGTTCCTGATGCATGGATATACACTGAGTCAGTAAGTTGTATACGCGTCAAACAAAAAAGGAACAGCAGCAGCAGACAGAGCTGAACTAAGAGGAACGTTTGACGACACTGTTTGTGTTCAAAAACAAGTCATTTAGTGATACAATAGATCCTATTGTTTACATTTGTAATCTTAGATAATCTTCTTTTATATATGATCTATGGGCAGAACTAAGGCACCACCATACTCTGGTAGGTTCCCTTATCACATTTAAATTTAAATTCATGGGCATACACCAGTCTTTTAAACACATGTAAACCATCTAAAAAAAATGTGATTCCTTTCCCATTGCCAGTGGAGGAGTTTGTCAGTTTTTTTTTTCCACCAGTGAGTCACGTTCAGCATCACAAATATAATGTCATCAACCAACATCCAACACACAACAGAAGGAAGCGTCACAGAGAGCAGTGACAGTGTTATGAAGATGCATTTTTATCTTGAACAGCTGCTTGAACACTGCTAAAGGTGCAGTGCATACTGTGATTGGACTGCCAGAATAAAGTCATTGAGCACATTCACCTGGGTGTCATGTTTACATTACCACTGAGTCTATTGCAGTCACGTGACCCAGGAGTAAATGCTGTATCTGCTCCTGCAGAGACAAAGGCCAGATGTTAGCAGGTGTTTGTGGGTTTGTAAGCAGTGGATAAAGAGCTTTAGAAAGATTGGTAGGTCTGCTACTTTGGATACTGAACTAGAATTTTCTTTCGTCTTTTTTATCTTGCGCACAACCTCAATTAATATCCATGCACAGATACCACTGTCACTAACACAGTGCCACTTTTAGATGAACAATTTTATTTTTACTGAAAATCCTCACTGTCCTCTGAAACGTCACACACTGATACCTTTTTGCCTGCAGCAGCAACAGAAATGTCACATTTTAGAAGCAGTTGCAGCAAATGTGTGGTTGAGGTTTAGATCTAGAGGAAGACACTCTCGTCCGTTGTGGTTTGAGTTTGACACTGTGCTGGTGTGGGTTGATAACGGTGACAACGCTCGGCAAGGATTCTGATACGACTGCTGTCACTGGACCATGTCTTGGATACAAATCTGATCGAGGACCTCATACTGAAGTGACACAAAACGAAAATTGGATTTGTGTGTCCACACAGCCATGAAAAAAACAAATTAGATCTGAGTCACAGTGGAGAAAAAACAGATGAGTCGCTTCAGCCTGGTAATCTGACTGTAGCCTGTGTGTTACAAAGCTCTTCAGTCAGTTGGTCCAACACTTGGATCCACACATTTGTGGGTTTTAGTGAAATGCCTCAGTAGATTGCAGTGACATTTGCAGAGTCATGTTATGATTTGTATTTACTTTGGTGATATTTACTTTCACACAGGGAGTGTGTCTGCTGCTGTGTTTTACACATGGTTTGCCTTTGACAACTGCCATGACAAATGTTCTTTTAAATGCTCCCCAGCAGTCGACTAAATGTCAGGATTCTTCATTCTTCAGGCGTCTGCCAGTCCTGAAAATATTTCATTAGAAAAGCCTTTGTTGAAAAAGTAAATGGGTTCAAGGGACTACATAGTTTGTCTCAGGCTGCATGTTTTGTCCAAACCTGACTGAGACCAATTGTCTGAACCTGACACACACCCTGTATTTTCTGTCCGAGCCAGACACAGAATAAGCTGAAGCACACCGTGTTTGTCATACAGGTGCTTGTTAGCCTTTATTTATGTTTATGGCAAATGACAAAACTTATGATTACCGCCAGGAAAAAGCAAACACCAGCCCCATGAACACACGGGTATTATATAATTTCAGATTCACCATTAACGACAATCAGTTCTTCTTTATTAACTCTTGTTAAACTGTATCCTCTGATAACTATTTACATAATCCAACCACTGTGGTTGATTTTGAATTGTTGGCTTCAATAGCCTGTATGCTGCATTAACAGTCCTGTCATATATCATAACCCGTAGCTCTAAACAGAAACACTAGGCCAACCATTTATCAGTTTCTATCTATTATTATCACGTTATACATCTTCTCATTAAATGTTTACTCCATATTTTCAATAAGGCAATTAAAAAACTTGACGGGTCAGATCCCAACAGGCTCAGGTCAGGTATCCATGCTCTCAAACAGAAAAGTGTTGTGTTGGCGACATTTGTGAAAGATAAAGATGTTGAAACCGTGGTGAATGATCATTTCACGGTCTAGTTTACTGTGAAACGTGGGGTGGGGAAATAGGTGCGAGCTATGCGCAAAGATGTGAAATGCGTTAAATGAAAGATATAACAAGACGCAGGTATGTAGTCAAACTGCTCACACATTCCTTTGTACAAATAAACTTTGTAAAATAAGTGAAAACCAGTTTCATTTGCCATTCTAATCGTGTTTCATTCTGCAAAAATGAAGCTATTCTAATTAGCAAATGCTAGCATCAAAACATGTTAATTAAGCAGCATTAGCATTAAGCTCCGAGCACTACTTTGCCTAAACATGAGGAAATTATAATTCTTTGCACCCTGCTTTAATTAAACTGAATTTATTCCAAAGCAGGACAACACTGAAAAAACTGCATGCTTCAATTATTCCAGAATAATTTTGTCGAGGAAAAAAAACATGTTGAGATTAAAAATGTGTGTCATGGCCAAGACAGGCAGCAGCACAGTTACAAAGCGAAAACGTTAAATAATCAACTAGGCAATTTTCAGGATCACAATCGTCATCATAAAACCTCCATCACTCAGAGAGAGCATGTACAGACAGATGTGTCTGCCTCTAAGTCGTCCAGTATTCTCTAAAAACCTCCAGTGAGAACAAACCTTTAAGTTTCAAATCTCATGTAGTTCACTCCAGGCAAAGGGAGCAGCAAACATAAAAGCATTTTTCGCCCAATTCAGTTCTGACCCTTGGGACAAACAGTGAAATAATATCCTGGCAATGAAGCCGACAGGATCCAGAACTCTGACAAAGTCAACAGGTAGGAGCAGAGAAGACTGAGACTAGCCTTGTAAATAAATATCCGCCATTGTTTTAGTCTATGTGTAGACAATGAATTCCAACCAACACGCTCATATGAACCAACACCACAGATAGTAACCCACAGATTTCATCCTCATTCATACAGAAGGTACACACTCCGCTTATAATCTAGCCAAGAGCAATAACGATTAATCCAATAAATGAAACCACTCTTTGAAACAGACAAACAACTTTTTTTATGAACCGCAAACATCCACTGCATCATAAAGGAAGACAATTACAGCCAATGTACCGTGTCGACTGTTTGTCTGGCTGCCCTTTACACAGAGTATGTGACTATATCTGTGTATATCCACCATTAACCAGAATGTGACCCAAATGTTCACAGAATCATCTCTAGTCTTATCTAACCACTGATGTTTGCATCTGTTCTCTACTCACATTCACAAACATTTCCCTGATATTTTTCCACATGCACATTTACAATAAAAGAGATAAAACTGACAATTCATTGTTGTACAGGAGCTGTAGTTGTGCCGTCAGCAGTAACACATGACGTTCCTCCTGTCCAGCATTAGTGTTGACCTCATTGCTTCACTGGATAATTGACCTATAAATGATTGCAGCAGATGAGGCTGACGGCCTGAGAGATGACTCCATGGCTTCACTTTAGTCAGCATATGTCAATACTGTGTGTTACTGTTTCTGCTCGTTGTGCACTAGTTTAGAGATTATGATCACGTCAGAAGGTTTTTTTATGGACTGTGGTTTAACAACAAACACAAGGCAGAGAAAAGCCTCTTGGTTGAAAAACAGCATTTACATGCAGGGAATTCCAACCTCATTTTCTAAAAAACAAATGTTGCCATTACTTTTTTTTAATAACCATGGGTAAATAAATGTTGCATTTGTACACACTGTACAAAAAACACTGAATTTGATATTTTCTCATGCAGGAGCTGCATTTTTCTGTCCAAACTTGACTGAGCCTGAGAGAATATTGACCAAACCCGACAGTTAAAGCTGAAGCATACTCTGACTGTCACACTGGTGGTCGTTAGCGGTTATTTATGGTTACGGCAAATAACAAAGGTTAACTTTGCATCCAGGAGGAAGCAAATTCTCGCCCCATGAACAACTGCACGCACAGATACACAAGTCATAAGTCTTATGAGTTATGAGCAGCACTTACAGACTCACCATTAGCAACAATCAATTCTTCTTTATTAACCCTTAAACTGTAACCACTGATTATGTAATTATATCACATATTTATTTAATGTGGACTAAAAGGATATGATCCAACGTGGATGCTTCAATATCCTGTGTGTTGCATTCACTGACCTGTCATAAATAATACGTTCTAATCTAATCAGTTTCTACCTTTAATCACTTAATTTTTTATTTATATATGTATTTATTTAATGTTTATACTTTTATGCCTTCATTAGAGTGGACAGATAAGCTTGAAAAGGGCATAGAGAGAGGGGGGAAGAAACACAGCAAAGGACCATGAGTTGCAAAGGTTCCAAATGGGGTCCCAGCTCTATCAACTGAGCTCTCTGGCGCCCTCTACACTGTATTTGAATAGCACAAATTCAGAAATACTAATAGATTTAGCTCCAAATGTGCTTCCTAACACACAGAGCGACTGTACTTTTCACATGTTTGATTAAATCTTCTATTCCTCTTCTCATCAGATGTTGGAGAAGATGACCAAACTCCATCATAGTTGCTCGCTTAAAGTCAATAAACTAACTAAACTAAATTTAGTTTTACTTCTCGTGGTTTCTGTAGAGCTCCTCTCCTGATGGTCTGGTCTCAATTCTGAAGAGGAGGAGAGCGTCGCTGGATGGACTGCCTCCCCCCAGCAGCTCTGACATCAAACCCAACTCCACGCGCAAAGTTCGCTTCAGTGAACCAGACGACGGCATTGAGCAAGGTAGACTTTAATATTACGTAAATATGACTTCAAACACTGACCATTCTAACTGTGGAATCACACTGACTGCAGTTGTTTCCACAGTTGTGTTGTCATCTGCTCTGACTTTATATAGAAGTGGATTTAACTCGTGCTGTGTTTCTTACTTCACAGATGAGGTGGGTGGAGGTTCCTGCCTGATCCTCCTGCTGCTGTGTCTGGTTACCGTGGTGATCAGCATAGGTGGCACCGCTCTCTACTGCACCCTGGTGGACACTTACTCCAACATCTGCACAGACTTCACCCAAAACGTGAACTTCTACGCGGTGAATGTGCAGAGGTTCTTCGAGGGCCTCGGTCACTGGCTGCCGCTCCGGACTTAACACGGTTTCATCTGCTTTCCAGACGTTTGAGCTGCAGTGGAGAGAGTGACAGAGACAGAGAGGATTAAGACTCTGCAGACGTGGCACCTTCAGGCACTGATCTCATGCTGTTTACAGCTTTTATTTCTTATTCAACCACTGGACTTGTGTTTGAGCAGAAGAGCTCACATCCCATGGATCACTGAGACTCATAAATGTGATCAAACAGAGTAAAGTGTCGGTAACTGGTGCTCAAAGCAAAACCGAAGAGGAAAAAGTCCTCCTCACCTCTGAAGAGTGTCTTCATGATGTGAGCATGTTGTGGGATGTCTGTTTACTACTGTTCTTTTCCTCTTCAGTCTGAAACAAACAGATAACCAACAAAGAGGGGCTCACACCTCTCAGCTACTGTACGTCTACATTTTAACACGGGTATTTTATCTTTGTCGTTGTTGTGTTTCCCTCACAGTTGCAGCTGTGGATACATTTGTTTCTTCTTCTTCTTCTGGTGGTTTTTGTTGGTCTTGTACAGAGAGTAGCAGTCTTATGCATCATTAGTGAGTGTGATTTTTAATTTTCCTTTAATTTAATCCCCTGGTGTTTTGTACACCCACCTAGAAATATTAAAGGTGCATTATGTAATAAATCTAAAGCAACTGGCCATAAAATCCTCCTAATATGTCACAGAGACTCAGGAATAATGTTCATATAACAAACTGAACTCACCAACAACAACAGTACAGCCAAAATATTTGCATTAAAAAAAATATTTTGCAGACTGCAAATCATGTTTATGTTTTGAAATCATGTTTTATAGCATGTGGCGCCACCTACCGCCGTCTACCAATCATTGCAGACAGTAGAGTCTCAGCTGCCGAGCAACCATGGGTTGCCAGCTACGTCAGAAAACAAAACCTATAAGACCTCAGGGTATTTTGAATAAGGTATTTTGAATTTGAATGCAGTTCTCGTTTTTGGCCACATTCTTACATATGGCACCTTTAATTAAACAACAATGTTTTTATTTTGTAATTTTCTTTTTTTAATCACTTACTGCAATAAAAAGCAGGTGCATTAAGTCGATTCTGGTGAATTTCCATTGTCATCAAAATTGTAAATGGGGAAAATTATTAGCATTTTACATGAGTGAGTTAAAAATGCTGTCACCAGCATACAGTCCTAGTAATTTATTCTAAAGTGCCACAAAGATACCTGTTTCTTTACAGTTATGTTTTGGAGCAAGATTTTACAGCATATTTATAAAGTTATTGCAATAATATTAGTTCAGGATAAGTGTGACATGACATTTTAATATTGTTCCACACTTATAGTGCAAACAGTAAGACCATAATAAAGATTAATACAGCAAGATTATGCATTGGGATTATGTACATCTAAGATAATTCAAAAGCAAATAAAACAAGCTTGTTAAGGAGCAAACATGGCTGTAAAGCAATGATCATAACTCATTTTTGTGAGTGTTCACGTTAATACAGTCCCACCTCGAAAGTTCAATGTGAGTATAAGCACAAGGGTTAATTTGTTTTTGTTGTTTTTGTATCACTTCATCCTAAAACACATGTTTCCTGACTGGTTCAAGACAAAGACACAAGCACGGAAAATTCCTGTAACCTTTTGTGAAAGAGAAAATAAAATTTTAATGTCTCCCGTTTTGAATTTTGTTCCTCTGAACACCTAACGCATAGTGGTGAATGTTACCTCTGTATTGTTCTTGTTATACAAAACTTTATACGTTTCAATACTTATGTACAGTTGTGTGTGTGCTCGAGGGAATACAAACTTATGTCAATATTTACCCTTGTGGTGTCGTTCACCTTGTTTTAACTGAGGAATTTTAAATGAAATGCGTGTCATTGTGTAGTATTGACATTTAGCCAGTAGATGTCGCTGTACACCACAGAATGAGTTCCAAAAAAAATCACCTTCACACTGCAGCAGTCACACTGCATGGTGCATACAACAGGGACAGAGACACACACGTATTATTTAGACATTGTTGGAAAACCTGTCTCAGTTTTGTGTGTTTTATCTTAAACATGTCATAAGTGATGAAATAACATATGCAAATGTACGTGTATGTGTAATATTAGTTAGGTCAAGGTTTAGAAACCTACCTTCACAGCTGAAAACAGAGGGACGAAGCAGCAGGAAGCAATTAACACATCTGTGTCTGCAGGTGTGTGTGTAATTACGTCACAACAGTTCTGTTTGAGCTCAGCCAATCAGTGAGCACACACAGGACTGAACGTCTGAAACTAACTTTATTTTCTTAGTTTTTACAAATGAAATTCAATTGTAATCAAATTACAGCAGTACACGTCATTAAAAATATCATACACTTTCAAAAACCGAATATTATATTAGATATATGCTATATTTATGAATATGTGTTAGAAAACAAATGACACATTTTCATAAAACAGGCAGACTTAGAGTGTCTCTTTGTAAGTAATATATTGAAGACAAGGTTTATTTTTATTAATCAACAATTTCAAGGGAATAAAATTTGGAAATCTGCCTGATTTGTGTTCAATCGATGATGTGTTACAGCACAAACGTGCCCTCAAAATTAATTAACCACGTGCAGTAGCTCATCTTTTTTATATGAAGACCTTAAAGCTCTCTCCATCATTTAAGGAGGAGATTTGGCCGCAAGCCACTACCTGTGGTCAGGGCCACATAGTCCAAAAGAGTAAAACTATAAATAAGCAATTACTGTCATGCTAAAACATTTTACTGTGAGTTATAATATTTCTATTGGAACGTGTGGCTTTGTAGTAATAATGGATTTGTTGTAGGGATTTTCCCTCTGAAACTGACATAAATTAATTTCCATGTGTGACCTACATTTTCTTAGTTTAATTCCAAAGTGGTTGATGGGAATATTATTCTACAATGAGACATTAAATGTGTAGGATTTAGGATTGGATTGATCTGTTGCTCACCAAACTCTTCTCTTCCAAATGTGCAGGAGAACATTATATGGTAATTTGACACAGAAATATGAACTCTCCAGTAGCAGCACACTAAATACACACATTTAAATATCCAGTTTCCTCTCTCAGGTATATTAATAATGAGGAAGTGTTCCTCCCCACAGAGGAGGCAGTTTACTTTCAAGAAACAAATACTTTTGGATTCACAAAGGTACAAATATATTTAAGTATATATTTAGTATATTTAAAAGGTATTTTTTGACATGTACTCTGCAAGTTGAAACCTTGTCTATAAATCTACTATAAATCCTCTATTTTTTTCTTATATTCTGTTTTTACATATAAAATATCAAATTAACCACTAATAGTTTGCCCCTTCTCACCTGCATGTGTCAAGTAGAAGTGGCCTAAAGCCAAAATGTCATATGCATATGGAGCAAGAATGTGTAATACTTTTTGCCATTTCAGTTGTCATTAAAACAGGTATTGTATGAGGAGGTCGGGAGTGGCAGAGAAGTATGTGAGGGTGGTGCAGGACATGTATGAGGATAATGACACAGTTGGAGTGACGGATGAGTTCAAGGTGAAGTCCCTTCTTGTTTGCAACGGTGATGGACAGGCTGACAGAGCGGTTCAGGTAGGCGTCTCTGTGGACTATGCTGTAATCTGTAGTGAGAGCAGGGGACAGGGAGAAGATAATCTGGAGAGGTGGAGGTCTGCACTGGAGAGAAGAGCAATGAAGGTCAGGAGCAAGACAGAAGACCTCTATGTGGATGACAGTGAGACAGGTGGTGAAGATGGGAAGAGAAGAGGCAGTGGAAGTTCATGAGCTTTAAATACCTGGGGTCAATGATCCAAAACAATGGACAGTGCAGTGTGTGGAGTGGGAGGAGATGTGTGTCAGGACTGATGTGTGACAGAAGGATACCAGCAAAAGTGAAAGGAAAAGTCTACAAGACAGTAGTGAGGCCTGCTATGGTGTATGATTTGGATATGGTGGCAGCTGGAGGTGTCAGAGCTAAAGATGCTGAGACTTTTGTTGAGATTGACCAGGATGGACAGAGCATGTTAGAGGGGCAGCTCAGGTTGAATGGTTTGGAGATCAAGTAAGAGAGTCCAGGACAGTGATTATACTGGACAAAGGATGCTGAAGATGGAGGAAAAGAGGAAGACCGCTGAGAGATTCATGTTGTGAAGGACATAAGGGATAGGACAAGATGGAGGCAGATGGTCAATGCTTCAATGCACCCTGTTTCAGACAGGAAATAAATAACTGGTGATAGATTATTGCCAGTATCACAGTCCTGTATTTTAATCTGTGTCCCTGAGGAAAACAGTAAGTTATGCTGCATTAAATGATACAAACAGGTTCAGTGTTATCATCTTGTCTGTCTAATCTTGAATGCGTACGTGGAACAGTGTGTGGAACGCAGAACCCATGTTTCCCTGCTGCTTTACCTGTAACTAGGTCAGCCATTTGAGCAGCTGTCACTGTTTTTGATCACAGCCAGAGACTCTATGGCCTTAATGAAAATACCTCATTATGTTGTTTCGGCCGCCATCTTCCAGCAGAGTGGAAATATGATGAGTCATCTGTAGTGATTCATCACTTTCCTCCCCGCTGCTCATTACTCCCCTTGACATCTCATCATATCTTGCCATCCCTCCCTCCCGCTTCACTAATTTTTTAAATGTTCATCTGTTTTACTCCTCTGTCAAACTACAACAATAAAAAAAAGTGCAAAAAGGTGGAGTTTGAGGCTGTGGAAATTAGCTGGATCACAAGTCATAGTAAACTACAGGGTGTGTCATGATGGTAATAATTCAATATAGCTTCATGTTTGTTTCTTCTTGTTAACAGAACTTGTTTTCTCTTCATGTATTTTTTTTGGTATGTCTCGTTATTGACAGTAAAGCAGGTGTTTTACACCAGGCTCACCCATAGCCTCCTTAACCTCATATTTGCGTTCGATCACCGACTTACACTTAAAAGTGATTTATTAATCGCTTTTTATAGTATGCTGACACTTTCCCTCTGTCAATGATGTATATTTTCACATTTTATTGATTCGTATTCATTGATTTAATTGTGTACTGTTTCAATTTTACATCAAACAAGAGCATAGAAAATATAAAAAATAATAGGTTAGACAGAGAAGTTTAAAATGTTGCGCCCTGTAGTAAAACAGGTTAAGCTACAAAATAACAAATAAATACAATAAGCAAAATAAAAATAAAGTATAAAATTTAATAAATGGTGAATACCTCCAGAGTTAATCCTTTCAACATTAGCAACATTGATAATAGCATGAAACGCAATGAGATGAGAATGAAAGGAATAAGGTGTGAGACAATCTGAAGCTTTTTCATGTATGAGCTTTTACTATTAAAGAGTTTCCTTTGCTCTATAATCCACACCAACACAATCCTTAACAAGTGAAGCCAGTGAAATCAGTACTTATTTTAACCACCAGGTGCCAGTGTTTGCTCTGCTCTTCACTGCTGACAGATATTTACAGGCAGCAGCCTCACAGTAGAGGTCAAATCTGTGCCTTTGAGGACACGCAGAGAAAAAAAAACAGTGTGGCCTTCATTCAAAGACTGTGTGTCTGCACCATTAAAGGTGTGAGGAGGTCACTGTAAAACAGGAGGACGAGGAGGACGCCAAGGTCAATAGGAACTGGCAGATTGTTCCTATTTTTCCTCCATGTTCTCCTCACTGTTTGTCCTTCTGTCTCGACTCAGGAGTCACAGAAACAACTGACGTGAAAATAAGTGTGTGTGTGTGTGTGTGTGTCGCCCGAGTGATGTTAACAGGAGCCGTTTAAGCTATTTAACTAACATACTATTCAAGTGACACTGGGTTACACAGATCACACTGTACTGTGGTCAGTTGAGTGTGGAGAGAAGCTAGAGGGATGGGTGTATGGGTGGGGTGCTGGTATTCTGCTGCCCTGTGTGGATGTACAAGAATGAGAGAGAGAGAGAGAGAGAGAGAGAGAGAGAGAGAGAGGAGGGGAGAGATTGCAGTGGTTTTCCCATTGCGTAACAGAGCGGCCCCACCCCTCCTGCTTGGCCATGCACATCTCCAGTCCGCCATTGTGGCTCTGCAGATATTCATGTCAGGTCCCTCTCCTCTCCTCTCCCTCCTCCTCCTCCTCCTCTCCCTCCTCCTCCTCCTCCTCCTCCTCTCCCTCTGGATCTATATGTCAGCAATGATCTGTCTGCACGCTCAAATCCGACTCTATATTATCGGACTGACCTAAATTGCAAGAGCACGGTGAACATGTTGTTTACGATAAAAACGTGCTGACGTGTAAGATGGAACAACGGACCACACGATATGTAGAATAGACACAAAAAGAAAGAACACAGATATCGACAAATGTATCTCGCTTCTGATTCCACTTTCATGATCAAAGCTCAAACACAAATGACCAAACAATATTAACATGTATACATTAGCAATAAGGAACTCTAACTAGCCTTTGGGTTTGAAGCATCAAGCCAGAATCACTTATCATGATGTAAATAGTCATGGGGGGAATATTCATTTATTTTATTAAAGCTACAGTGTTAACCTTTAGTGATTTTTGTGATAATGTAACATTATTTGAATGATGCATCCTTTATTTCAATCTTTCAATCAATACTATCAGACCTGACTGAGGGAGCGTTTGTGTGGATACAGCAGCAGCACAGGAGTGGACAGAGACAAGATAAGAAGCATTTTAAACTGCTGGAGAAATCGGCGCTTCTTTGTGTTTTCAGTCATATTGAACACTCACTTTATTAGCTCCATATTGCTGCTGCTTCTGTCTGTCTTCACTTCCTGTGTGCATCTGTGGAGATCTAAAACACTGATATACTGAGAAACATCATTCAAAGTTACACCCTACAGCTTTAAAGAGATTTAAGTAGATTTCTTGAAGCATGGTTGTATCATGTACACACAGCGTGCACTGGCTGCACAGAGACACAGACGCTCACTCTCAGTGAGTAAATCATAGTGACTGAACTCACAGGACACAAGATAAAACTGATTTTTAGCCAACAAATGACTCACCTAATACATTTTACAGCAGCTTCAGTGCACAATATCTTAATAAAATGTTGGCCGCCTAATCTGTGCCTATTAATCTTCCCTTTAGACAGCATTTAAACTTCCCTCTGCACCAAAGTCTATGGAGGAAGTGTATGATTGAGAACTCCTGTGTTACTGATATTATCAGGAGGGTGCTACTGTTTCTAATTCAACAGTATAACCCATTTAATGACAAAGTTTTCAACACATCAAGTTTCTTTATTTTTGTGTGTGTGTGTGTATCGGCCTTATTTGCTGACTAAGGATAAACGTGACTCCCAGACAGTGTCAGGAGGCTGCAGACAGCACTCGGAACAGAGAGGAGGGCAGGAGGACAGGAACAGGAGGAGACATGCTGGTTAAAAAAAAAAAGAAAAGAAAAGAAGACGAGATGGTGACTGGGTTTTTGCTGAGCGCAGGGAGAGGCTGAGAGAACTGGAGGAGTGTAAGAGAAAGTCAAAATGATAAGTACGGTGTGTGAGGACACTGGGCTGCAGACAATGACGGGTGCAGCTGGATCTTGGGGGTTTGCCTGCAGTCAGAAACAGAATGTGCACCATTTCCCACTGCAGCCATGACTCTTAATTAACCAGCACATACATCCAGGACAGAGCAGACACACAGTAAATACAGCACTGCCATTAAAAGAGTGACCTGGATTTTTACTATTGTCTCTTGTTTTTATGACTCTAGTTGTCTCCTTTTTTGATTTTATGTTGGTGATTTCTATTTTACACTTTTCTATAGATGCTAAATTGAAATGAAATGATAAATAATTGGAACATATATTCATCAGTCAAGTATGGATGATATTGTTCAAGAATGTGACAACAATTCTAACAAAGACCACCACTTTCAATTCAGTGTGGCTACAGTCAGGACAAACTGAGGTGTGTGCGCCCCCTGCTGGTCACCTGCACCGAGAGCCAGCCTAAAACCGACAGGCTCACTCTCAGTGAAAACCACGTGAACAGAATATTTCTCTCTTTGATATGTTCAGGATTATGTTTGTCACTTTATCTCATTGTTACACAGACTTTTCCAACTGAAAACTGAAGTTTGTAAACTACTCATCCTCTGCACCAAAGTTGAGAAAATCATAATTTTGTAGTGTGAAGCTAAAAACTCTTTAGGTAAGTTGGCGTCACTTATGTTTATCCAAAGTAAAAGTTTCAGAGACTCACTCTGCAGCGTGGTGGTGAAACTGATTTACACAGAGGGAGACTAATGCACAACAGTGTCGCATGAGTCAACAGTTCTGCATCAACCTTAGTCAGCACTTTCAGAACAAGCACTCGTGTCATTTCACCTCTGTCGTGCACACAGAAATAAATGGAACTGCAAACTAACTAATGAAAAAGAGGAAATATGAGATGATAGGGCAGAATTCCTCCAGACACCAGAACAATCCATAATGTTCTTGTACTTTCTTCTGGTCTCCTTCAAGGGTATTTTTGTTATCCTGCTGAATAATGGATGAAGCTCAGATAGTGAGATAGAGGGAGATAGTCCTTTGGCAATTCAGCAGCGTTGCTGCCTTTTTTTTTTTAACGTTCTTTGCTTATGAGGTTTCTCATGTCTTGGCCTCTGAGCCATAACTGCTCTTTGGTCAGAAATAAAAAGGCTTTGGACCTAAAAGGGAAAGTTAAGTCTGGCTCACAGAATTCTAAAAGGACTTTTAATGACATAATCCATTATGACTACCACTCAAAGCCCCTCTGTATTTCAGAGAACTTGTGCACCAATACAACCTCTTCATCTCTGTGCTCCTGATCTGCAGCTCTGCGACCATTAACCTAACCTCCCCAACTTTCGCTCTGTGTCCACATAAACACACTGAACTAGTTCAATCATTCTAAACTCATAATAATTAGTATAATAGTAATGCAGTACATGTATTTGTGTGCATGTTACCAATTCTCCATTGTAGTGCAGAGCTTGTTTTGCATTTCCATATCTTTCACCATATACTGTTGCCATAAAAGGCGCCATTAAATAAAAATGTCGTATTATACGACATCAAAAAAGCCTTGCTGTGTGGAACTGCTTTATAAAAGACAGGTTTCCAATGTAATAACTATGACTGATGAAGCTGTTCTGTTACAATCATCTTTATATCCACGTTTGTGTGCAGAATCAGAATCGCACAGGACTTCTGGGATTTTGTTTTTAGGGTTACCATTTGTATTTCCTCGCTAAAATTGCAATGCACACAACAGAGCACCTGAAAAGGAATATGTGTACAGTATATGTGCAGTAACTTTGAGGACTTGTCACTGAACAGGTTGCAAAGAGAGAACTATTCTGACACCATCTCTGTCATTCTACACCACCTGCAGGAAACAAACGTAATGGCAATAATAAATTGACAAACATTGGATTGACCTGGTATCCTCACTCAGACGTCATCTGCAGTTAAAAAAGAAGAAACCCACATGTTTTAATGTGATGATTTGGCAAATTAGTCTAGTATTTGAGGCAACATGCTCACCTGCAGGGGTGAGTTTGGAGGTTGATGGTGGTGCAACCACTTGAGAAAAAACTCTTTCAGCACAGTGTTTTTCTGCTTATGGACCAAATGTGACTCTGTGCTTATTTGAACTGTGAGACTAACAGAAAAGTTTTTATTATTTTTTTGTTTCTTTGCACCCTAGGAAATTGTTGCCGATGCTGGGCGACATGTACGCAGAGTAGAATAACCAATCACAGTAGCCTCTTTCTATGAACTGTCCTGTGATTGGACAAAGTCTTTTCCCAAAATTAGCTGCAAGTGCTGTTCTCTCTCAGATCAATTTATCTACATTACACTGAAAGGTTATTATGCAATTATTGATTAATATTGCTGAAAAATCCTGCCTACTGAACCTTTAAGCATTTATTATCTCGATTAAATACTTCATGCAATATTTGATGCTTAGCATGCAAGTCAAATGCCTCATTTTGAATGGTTTCTCTCTATTTCTAAGAATAAGGATGATGAGTTTTATCACCATAAATAAATCTTCTATCTTAGTGACTGTCAGTGTATAAATTATGGTAACTTTCCTGCACTTTGGGTGGACTGTCTGCCAAGTTTGTAGCTTTAACTGAATAGTATTCTCTCTGCCTCTCTTAAGCCTCTCAACTAAAAGAAACAATAAAGACAGACACGGGTGCGACTAGGGTTTATTACTTTTAATCAATTCAGCTAGCTACAAAATGTCCACCACTTCACACACTGACAGGATACAGAGAGGGAGTCTTTAATATTACATGCGTTGAGGACATCAATCTCACAGTTTAACCTATTGTGTCATTCAGGTTTAGGTAATTAATCACCTTACTCTAACTACTCAACATTTTGGCGATTTGGTGTGCATAGCTCTAAAGTACAGAAGCAACAAAAAACCCCTTTGTACGTGTATTTTTTGTTTTAGAGTATAGATATAATCATAGTTATTTAACATGATCATTGTTTTTTACCAATAACAAACCACACGGGGAGAATAAACTTACAGATACAGTCTTCTTATAAAAGTAAGGTCTCTCAGAAATATGCTTCTTTGCTTTACATTGCAAACGTTTATTTTTTTTTTTCAGAGCATCCAAAACCTATGTTACAGTACACAACCAGTCCTCCTCTTTCAGCACATAATCAACATCTTCATCACTGAACTGCATAATCATTTAGAAAACAGGTCATTTTTTGCAATACAACCCAAAGTCCTCGTATTTTTCATCTTTGACTCACTTTTTTTTGATCCCTTTTGCATTATTGTACAACAAGATGGTCACAGTCGGTAAATATATCGAGACAGAAAGAGAGTGGCACTATTGCAAACTTGCAGGAGTATGGAACGATCAACTGTGTCCTAATACTGAGCATGCGTTTTGTCAATTTGCTACTGCCATGTTATCATTTTTTATAAATATTTTTCAGACAAGTTTTATTTAGAAGACTAAAATCTACCATTTGTCATGCAGAGAACGCACAATTCACATCACTTGGAATGCAATGTCTAATACAGCTACAGAGAGTCTAGTTGAACATTGTCTAAACAGTAACTCAGTATGAACAGTATGATTGCGATGAGGGAAAATGACCCAACGGCTGCCCTTTGATTGTAAGTGCTCTTTGCTTTCTCATTCACCCGCATCGTCACTCAACATGTTTTTACTCACGCTGCTCCATCGGACTTCATCTCCACTTTTGTCGCGACAACATCAAAAAACAGGAGCATGACAGTAGCCTACGTGGAATGACACAGTTTTACTAGGACGATACTGAGATACTGAAAAGGGAAAAGAATAAAAACAAACAGCTTGTTTAGCATTCCTATTATACTTGTCATCCAGAGCGGCGTAATTGTATATATATATATGATATATGATATATAATAATATATGATATATATATATATATATATGTATACTTTCATAAAGAGAATAAAAACTTCACAGGTGAGCTAGAGAGCCATCAAGTCAGCACTATATACAACCTTTGGAAAGAATGATATACGGAGTATAAGAAATCATCTTTTTACGAGGACAATCATCTTGAAAAAGCTTGACGGACGACACACAGAACAACATTTACAATGGGGAGGGGAGGTGATATGTGCATGTGTGCAAACCTAGAAGGTCAATACCAAGATGAAAGCATGTCAGCGCCTTGTCAATGTGCGGCGCGGGGGACGCTGGGGACCGTCACGCCCTGCACGCAGAGCGCTTAGCCACTGCCCAGCATCTTTGTGGCACGCTGGTTGGCCTCGTCGATCCTGGTCTTGTTGGAATCAGCCTGGGTGAAGGAAAAGGAGAGAGAGAGGAATGTCAGTCAGATCCTAAAGATCATTTTGGATGTCTGGTCAGATTTTTTTTTTTCGTAAATCTAACGTCATAGCTTTGCTTTACACATGGTTATGAATAACCAAGAAGCACGATATATATACATACTGATGGGAGTAATTCTAATGTTGTGTGTATATACTGTATGTCATCTCTGTTGCTTGTGACCTCCTGGGTTTGTGACCTCCTTATTTAGGGTCCTACATTATTCTTAGGAATTGTAGAACATATTGTCAACACTTGCAGGAGTTATATTTATTTAATATCCAAAAAGTCTGCAATGAATTGGGGGATAAAAGGCAACCATTTAAAATCACAAACATTCTGTATGTGTACATACATGGGCACATGCATTTAAAGGTCACACGACCTGACCGAATGCGTTTAAATATATCTTATGCCCTATTGCATATGTGTAAAGTACAATCTCAAAACAATCTCAAGACATTATGTGGTTACAACCCAATCTGTTGTTTTTTCATTTCATCATCATGTGTCTGTCCATTATGTTTTATGTCACTGTGTCCTTGTCAGTATTCACCGATGTGTATTCTATTTGTGTAAATGAATCAACTAAATCAACAATAAAGCAAATCCTTTTAACATAGATTACAGACTTTCAACATGTGAAGCTGTATTCATAACAAGAAGAAGAATTAAAACAGAAAGCAAATATTGATAAAGTAGTGGTGTCAAACACTTACATGTTCACCCTCTGACAGCCCTCCCTATTTTAGTCTTACAGCTCCAACCTCAGCAATGTGATCTTCTCAGTGTCAACTTTGGCTAAGCAGCAAAAACCTTCTGTCCCAGTCTGGAATATTCACCGACTCTCTAGCACCAGGCTGCAGCTGAGTGAGTTCCTATTATTAACAGTTGAGTCACTCAGCCTGGAGGAGTGGCAGGGGAGGGGCCTGGACTGTTCTGGAATCCTGGTTGTAACTATATAAGCAAAGTGCCTGAGTCAGTCCAGGCATAAGTTTCAGAAGAAACGACACTGGCTGGCAAGAAGCTGACACAAAGGAAACAACCTGAGGAGACTCTGCTGAGAACCTTCAACATCTTTGAGCAACAGAGCATGTAGCACTGAGAGAACAGGAAAGATGTCTTCAGCAAAGGGAACATCCATTGGCATCGATCTGGGAACCACCTATTCATGCGTTGGGGTTTTCCAACATGGCAAGGTGGAAATCATCGCCAACGACCAAGGCAACAGGACCACCCCCAGCTATGTGGCCTTCACTGACACAGAGAGGCTCATTGGAGACGCTGCCAAGAACCAAGTCGCTATGAATCCCTCCAACACTGTATTTGATGCCAAAAGATTAATCGGAAGAAAGTTTGATGATTCTGTTGTCCAGTCTGACATGAAACTCTGGCCTTTCAAGGTGATCTGTGATAATGGAAAGCCCAAAGTTCAGGTGGAGTATAAAGGCGAGACCAAGGCCTTCTTCCCAGAGGAAATATCATCCATGGTTTTAGTTAAAATGAAGGAAATAGCTGAGGCCTACCTGGGACAGAGGGTGTCAAATGCAGTCATCACAGTGCCAGCTTATTTCAACGACTCTCAGAGGCAAGCCACTAAAGACGCTGGAGTCATCTCTGGACTTAATGTCCTGAGGATCATCAATGAACCCACAGCAGCAGCTATCGCCTATGGCTTGGACAAAGGTAAAAGAGGTGAACGCAATGTGCTCATCTTCGATCTAGGTGGTGGCACCTTTGACGTGTCCATCCTGACCATTGAGGACGGAATCTTTGAGGTGAAAGCCACAGCAGGAGATACTCACCTTGGTGGGGAGGACTTTGATAACCGCATGGTCAACCACTTTTTAGAGGAATTTAAAAGAAAGCACAAGAAAGATATCAGCCAAAATAAGAGAGCAGTGAGGAGGCTGAGAACAGCTTGTGAAAGAGCGAAGAGGACTCTGTCCTCAAGCACCCAGGCCAGCATTGAGATCGACTCTCTGTTTGAGGGCATCGACTTCTACACCTCCATCACAAGGGCTCGCTTTGAAGAGCTCAACTCAGAGCTCTTCAGGGGAACACTGGAGCCAGTTGAGAAATCTCTACAAGATGCCAAGATGGACAAGTCCAAGATCGATGATATTGTCCTGGTTGGTGGCTCCACAAGAATTCCCAAAATCCAGAAGCTCTTGCAGGACTTCTTTAATGGCAGAGAACTGAACAAGAGCATCAACCCAGATGAAGCTGTGGCATATGGTGCAGCAGTCCAAGCTGCTATCCTCATGGGGGACACCTCGGAGAATGTACAAGATCTGCTGCTGCTGGATGTGGCTCCTTTGTCTCTAGGCATTGAGACTGCTGGTGGAGTCATGACACCTCTAATCAAACGTAACACCACCATCCCGAGCAAGCAAACCCAGATCTTCACCACATACTCAGATAATCAGCCAGGTGTGCTGATCCAGGTATACGAGGGTGAGAGAGCCATGACCAAGGACAACAACCTGCTGGGCAAGTTTGAGCTGACAGGCATCCCTCCTGCACCCCGAGGTGTTCCACAGGTGGAGGTAACCTTTGACATTGATGCCAATGGCATTCTGAACGTGTCCGCTACCGACAAAAGCACAGGCAAGGAAAACAAAATCACCATCACCAACGACAAGGGTCGCCTGAGCAAAGAGGAGATTGAGCGCATGGTACAAGACGCTGATAAGTATAAAACTGAGGATGATCTGCAGAGGGACAAGGTCGCAGCAAAGAACTCACTGGAGTCCTACGCTTACCAAATGAAGAGCAGTGTTGAGGATGACAGTATGAAAGGAAAGATTAAGGAGGAGGATAAAAAGATGGTCATTGACAAGTGCAACGAGACGATCTCCTGGCTCGAGAACAACCAGCTGGCGGAGAAAGAAGAGTATGAGCATCAGCAGAAAGAACTGGAGAAGGTTTGCAAGCCCATTGTGACAAAGTTGTACCAGGGAACAGCACCAGGGAGCTGCAGTGGTCAAGCAGGAGGAAGCTCTCAGGGACCCACTATTGAGGAAGTTGACTAATAACCATGAATGTCAGAATTTTACACACAGAAAGACCCATGTTATTGGTTATAGCCATCACTGATTTTGTTCTTAAATTGTCTTAATAAAAATTATTCATGTACAAAAATAAAAAAGTCAATCGAGTCCAATAAATCTGGTTGTTTTAAACATTCGTTTCATAATTTTGCATTTTATTCTTCTTTTACATGAAGATTACCTTATGCCTATGTAAATAAAGGTTGAAATAACAATAATTGTAAAAACATCTGCTTACAATAAGATTGGACAGGATTCAGTCAACTACTGTGGATCAATACAGTAGAGGTACTGAGAGGAAAACAAGAATTAAAGTTTTTTAATTGCAATTAAAAGCACAGCAGGTTTTGTGACTGCTCATAGAAAAAGTAGTAAAATATAAGCAGTTGGTTGAAAAGAACTGAATATAATTAATTCTTTGTTCAAACATTAGTGTTCACATAAGTGACGAGTGTGCTCCTGCATTCATTTTGTTCTTTCATGCAGCTTCATACTGCTGACTTTCCTTAATGGTGAATTTGTCAATATGAGCATTTGCTTATGCTGCTTTTCTCTACAGAACAAGAGAGGGAAATGAGAAAGTTCCATTTTGCGAGAGACATGAATAATACATGGTATTATATTGCGCTGCAGTAATGGCGGTTAATAGTCGTTTTGATATGTTTCCAAACAGAAGCAGAGACACGAGCGTCAGCATTTTACAACATGGTTCAGTGTGAAGATCAGTCAGCGTTCCACATCACTCAAATCATCAATCAATGATTTTGTAAAAACGTTAAAAAACATTAAATCTAAATCTTATAATGTCAGGACTGTACCTTCTCCATGATCCTGTCGATCTGGCGATTCTGGGTGTCAATCTCGTTGCCCATGTCCAGAGCCATGTGACGCAGGTTACCGATGATGCCACCCACCTGCTCGAGATTCTCGTCCATCTCATTTTCCCGGGCATCGTCTGTTACCCTGAACACACACACAGTCTCAAGATTAGAGGTTGTGTCTGCATGAACACCAGGTCACACACACACACAGCACATACTGGCACAGTGACCAGGTTCAGGAAGGCATTGCCCGCTCCTTCTGTGACATTCTCCTCCATATTTCACCTTTCTGAGGAGCAGAGTCTGAACTCAGACCAACCACCTGCACAGAGGACTAATCTGCACAGTAGATTATATTCTGTTACATCCCGCAGTGTAACCTCATAAAACGTCAACATTTACTTATGCTCGGTGTCTCTGGAAAGGCTGTGGAGTGACACACAAATCAATCAACATTTAGTGAACATCTGTGCCTGAAACCGACAAAACTACAGCTACACAAAGACCTTAACTTAACTACACAAAAGTACTAGGGCTGAGTGAAATGTCCATAAAAGATTATCAAGATAAGAATTTACAAATCTTTTACTGATGAATGTCTGAGATTTCTTTTTCTCCTATAGTGAAAGATGAAGAAACTAGTAACCAGTTAACTGTGGTTTAAACTTATTGATGGACAGAAAACAACAGGATGAGAAATATTGTTGTGTTATATCTTCAAATATTCTTAAGATACAGTAAAACTTAATGCTAATGAATAATGATAATTATTATTGCCAGAAATCCGTAGAATAAAATGTGCGCTAGTGAGGTGAATATATTTTAATTTAGTTTATTTAATTGTTGTTTTTCATTACTCCATAATGAGCTTGTTATATTTTTTTCAGGAGCTGCATTAGAGGGAGATGCATTAAATTTACATAAGTTAAGTATGCACACGTGTGTTAAGTAATTCATGTTCCATACAGCCAGCAACAGATATGTAATAATTAGTCAACATAGTAGTATAACATAATCAAAAGAGAAAGAACACCATGATGTAACTATGATAAACTACACACTGGCTGCTCCACTGATGCGTTTACTCTGAGCTTTGAATCAAACGTCTGAGCAGCACTTTTCTGGCAGAATTTTTGTAGAGCGAGAGTTCTCTGCTGCACACTTTACTCTTTTTAACAGAAGACATATCTTACAAAACACCTACAGTCTATAACACACTATAGATGAGGAAAATATGTCATATATATGTTCTCTTAAAGAAAATAGTATGCTAACGAGAGTTTAAATGCAGATTTAGTTAGAAAATGGAAAACATGTTGTATTGTTTCTGTCCAAAAATACCTTTTCCCACTGCTTTTAAATATACATTTCTCTTTTATGTTCTTTATTACGGCCACTAGTGGAGTTTGCCAGTTCAAATCCTGACAAGTCAAGGGCTGGGGTCCCGCTGAGCAAGGTATGCAATCCCAATTGTTCCCCATTAATGTGGTTAAAAGGAGACTGTAAATTGTTGTTTGTCTCTGTATGTTGGCACTGTGATGGACTGGCAACTGGTGTACGCCACCTTTCGCCCTTTGTCAGCTGGGATTGGCTCTGGCTCCTCAAGTGGAGGATGAAGTGGTAGAAAATGGATGGATGGATATTCTCCACTATTTGTATTATTCTTACATTCACCCTCTCTTTTTTCTGTCCAGTTTTCAGCTTCAGGTGTTTTGATGCACAGAAATTCCTCCCTCTTACCTGCGGATGAAGCCTCCACTGATGGCCATCTGTTCACGCTCGTCCACCACACGGGCAGGCTGGCTGGCCACAACCCCGTCCTGGTTGTTCCCCCAGGCCTTGCTGGCTCCACTCTTCATCCTGGCCACCGGCAGTGATAGGGAGGATGAGGGGGGACAGTTACTCAACTGTTGGACTGAAACACTTGACATTTCTACCTCAACCAAGCAGACTCCCCATCAGTCAAAATCTACAGTGAGAGCCTTGGATTTGAGGCACTGCAACATGTCAGCATGTGACACAGAGGTGTTACTGTACTTGGTTTCATGCATCCAGCACATAAATATATGGTGGGGACTAGACTAAGTCAAGCAAAGCATAGCAGGCATGGGCTGATTGGTACAGGCTCATTCTGTAGTTACACAATACTAATGTATGTGATGTTATATCTTTTAGATATATAACATACTGTTCAGAACCAGGCACTTCTTGTATGCAAAATCACATCTGTGTATGTACAATTCAGGCATGCATTGAAATAGCTACGATATTAAGGATCAACAATCCCACTGAGACTTCTACATCCTTGCCATAATAAAACCCCTCCCCACTCCCACAGTGTGACAGAAAACAGAGAATAGATGAGCTGTTGGCAGACACACAACACAGAGTATACAGGACTGTCACATTATTCGGGGGGGGGGGGGGGGGGGGGACGACGATAAATGTGGAGGACAAACTGCAAAACGAGTAAAAGAAACAAAATAAAACAATGAACTGGAGGTAGTTAACAGAGAATAACATCATGAGTCATTATTCATACACCTAGTGACCCCAAACCCTCCCCCCCATCCTTTCTCTTCTTTAAACATGTCACTGCTTTGCCTCCAGGTTTAAGTCTCTGGACAAGCTGGGACGTCAGGTCGCAGTGAAACAGAGGAGTGTGAGCCCACGCTTGTACCTGCCTTTGTTTCGAGGGCAGATCAATTTACTGACAAATACAACAGTAAATACAGCTGTGTGTTAAAGATCAGCTTCAGCAGCTGTTTTGGCACAAAGACAAAGATAAAAGTTTTAAGGCACTTTTGAAGGCAGGGTTGTCACGCATCTTTTCACATGTATAAATACTCATAGATTTATTAATGTTATTACTATCATATAAGAATAATACAGCAATGTATATTTCTTGCAGCCGTGTTGCAGCGTCAGTTGCTATAGGCTTCATTGTATAACCTTGAAGTGCCGTGTTGGTGTGTTCTGGCTCCATCAGGAATGGTGATGGCTCTGCCTCCTACACTGCATTTATTAATAGAAATGGACTGAGGCAAGGCATCGCTGAGCTGCCTGTCCCTGCTGCCACACAACCAGTGTGGTAAACACACATGCTCCCCTTGCCTTGAGTCCTTTCTCTTTCTACCTCCTTTATTTTTAATTCCCCATTCTCTACTAATGTACATATTGGTTGTTTCATTTCGTCTCCTCTCACTTTCCTTCAGAATGGATATAATGCACTTCCCTAATCAGTTTTGCTCTGATTGAACCAAGATGATGTGATTAGATCCAATGAGTATCACAGATCCCGCTGTTTAACAGTCTATCTGATCCATTCCCGGAGTGACCTGCAAGTTGAGCTATCCTCCAATCAAAATCCACTCCCTGTGGCATGCAGACGGGCAGAATTGGAATATATGGGGCACCCAAAAAAGTGGGAAAATACATCTCCCATCATTCTAGCCTCCGTGTATATATGTGAATTCACTTTGAGTTGACTTCCCAGCATGCTATCATGCCTCTGTCTGCTGACCTACATGTGAGCGAGTTCCCCTGCAGGAGCTTAGCAAACAGTAATGTTGAGCAGCCAGTGCTACGTTAGCACAACGCTCTGCAGGAGAGACGGCACTGCAGAGAAACTGCAGCAGAGCCAGAGGGAGGAAAAAACAAGGCCGCAGCAGCAGCAACAGCAACAGCGGCAGCAACAACAGCAGCAGCAGCAGCAGCAGCAGTAGTGAGCTGTAGCACCACGTGGAGCCATGTGAAGACAAAGGCACCACGCGTCTGTGGTATTTTTACACGATGTCGCCGTTTCACAGACCGATGCGACTGTATCCCTTAAAATATCTCTCCATGCATGTGTTGTAACCCAGTTTTCAGCTCCAAGGAAGAAACGGATTATAAATTTTTTTTCCATTGATCGTGTAATTTTTTTCCTCTTTGTGATGATTTCACAACCTTCCTTCTAGCATTTGACAATATCACTCTTTTAATTTCTTTATTGTGTTTAAATCTGTTTCTCAGATTCAATGCATCTTTTAACGTCTGTAATAGAGTATCAAATATGATATGGATGTTATTTCTTCTTCCCAATTACATAAACTCAAACTCTGCTGTGCTACTGGAAAGTTCTTGATCAGACTGTATGAATGTGAAGTCAGGACAACTGAGTGTCATGGAGTTCATTATTTTCTTGATCGTGTGTGTGATCACGTCACACATCTGTGTGCGCAAGAAGCTATTTTTGTCAAAAAGTAAGCTGGTGCTACGCGGGTGTGGTAAATATTCAGGATCTGTAAAATCTATAAGACGAAATTGAGAACATCTGTGACACTCAAGAGGGTGATGAGTTAAAAAGTCTTTACAGTTTCACTGCTGTTGAATCGCATTAACAGTAAAAAACACGCCAACAAGTTGTTGAGCAGCCAGTGTAGCAAATCAACAAGTTTCAGGATTATTGGACTTCATCAGGGCTAAATTGGCATCTTTAGGCTGTTTATACCTCATGGTTAAATGATTATTGCAGACAGTTTAAGTCACATGACAGATTGTGTTCAACAAGGGAAATGATCTCAGATAAATCAATAAGAATATTTTTGAATAACTTTTTATGAAGCTGAAATGTGTTGACACATCTTTATAGTTGGTATGATTCAATAGTGATTAAATATTATAGTTGTTTTTTTTTATCTTATAAACTGTTGAGAGCCTCAGATATTTTCAACTTATTTCTTTTATATCTCTGATTTGGTCCAATAAAACAAAATTATGGCTGTAATCTTATTGACGAGGGGAAACAATCAATATTGTTTTGCTGTTTTTGCCAACATGATTTTCACAGTCCATGAATACCATATACAGCAACTTTTACCTTATTTGTTCAAAATCTATCTGCTTTTAAATGTTTCTTTTCAGGGATTTCTCCTCTCAAAAACAAGACAAGGCTTTCTTCTGTTCATTATAAAAAAAAACATTTGTTCATCAACATCATCAACATCATTCCATTTTTAACATCAGCATCATGATCTCAGTATCTTGACGTGTAGCATTGCTGTTATGAGTTGCATCGTCATGCATGCATGAGCATTCAAAGGGTCATGCTCGCCAGTCATTCCATGTCATTGGCGCTCGGTGGTTTAAAAATGGCGGTGGGGGAAGGGAGGGAAACAAAAAGATCTGGTTTGCCCGCAGAGAGGTGAAGATCTACTGGATGTAAGAGCGGTGTGGTGGTAAAGGTCATGCAGATGAGGAGAAGTGTCAAACAGTCCTGGACCAGGCTGACCAAAGACATTTTGGAACCAAGATCACTGGATCACCAGACTGGCTCAACATTGATAATGATCTGAGTGCCAAGATGCTTCGGGAGCCGCAGCCCTGCTCTTTTTGATCTAAGTGGAATTGAAGTTGGGAAGGCCAACAGCTGAAGAGGTGTTATTGTTGACTTACTGCTAGTCCTATCACTTTGTATTCATATGAAAAGCAACCTCCTATATTGGAGGAATGAGTACAAATGTTTGACAGGAGAGGCTTCAACAGTGTATACGCCTGCATGTATATGACTCCCATTGTAAAGAAGAATAAGTGGAAGCTCAGAGAATAGGGCACTTGGTGGAAGGGTGTTGAGAGAGGTACTTATTGTTGAACCCTGGCCTTGACAGAGTGGAGGAGAGCTTATGTGGAGGATTGGACGTGTTGGCTTCTGGATTGGGATCTCGCCAACTCTATTTGCACATGCCTGGGTTGAGTGTGTACATTATTAAATCACGGTCTGTAATTTAGAAGCCTCAGTGCTACCTTCAGAGGCCAATTATGTATCAGTGAATCAGACTGGTGGATTATGGGATGCTCACCAGTTGTGGGGCTGGGGTACTAACTCTAGAGGCCAATCCAAGAGAGTCTTAGTAAGAATCCAAGGCTGCTACATGTGCCCGCAGATGATCAAAGTATGTGTCTGCATTCATCATTAGAAGTTGCATTAAAGTCGAACTGAAATCAACATTAGTTCATAATATTTTAAAATGAGAAATCAGTCAGTAAATCATTTAGACTTCACACCATCCCCTACATAATTGTCAGGAGTAACAGATTTTTGGTTCCACTTGACAGAGTCACAAGTGATAATTTAATTACTCTGAGATCTGTGTGGGAAGACATTAAAAGTTGTTAGTCCTATCTGTTCTTAGAGCACATATTATTGCGCTAATGTTTGGTTATTTTTGATCTTGTTGATTTTTATGCTGCCTTTGTTTGGTCTTTATAAATATAAAGAATACAACATTATTTGTTTGCTGCATCCTTAATCTGAAAACAGGCTAAGTCCAGCAATACTATCAGACCCGAGTGATTGGGAATGCACCAACATTCATCCAAACACTGCACGTTCTTTGTTTCCTTCTTCTGAACCAATTTACTTTTGCTGTGAATGTACTGGCCAGGTCACAATGCAGTTCAGGGACTGGAACGGCACAGTGCCAAAATCTCAACAGTCATGTGAAGCTGCTAGGCTAAAGCAGCATTGTGTGAAGTCAACGGATTGAATTTAATATATCTGTGTAATATACAGATATATTTAAAAGTTACACACTACAGTTTTAATGAGTCAGAATTTATGCTGTACATTACCCCATAAATGACTCCTCACATGTGTGAAATCACAGAATAAAGCAACTAATTACCTTTGCCCCTCACCCTAACCCTAGCTCCCATGAGGCTAGTTGTTAAGGCTCCTTGGGACTATTTATGTCGAGTGGCACACTGTACAATTAGCAGTTCACCGTGAAATTAGCAGCCCGCCACCTTTACAATAAAATGTTAATCAACCACTGGTAGGGCCGAAATTTCCTAACACAAAAACTAATTCCAATTTCAGTTCGACTTTAAATATGCAGTGCATGTGTGTGTTTGTGTGTATTTTAAAGCACATGGCTGAGAAAAGGCTGGAGTCAGGATTTATTTGGAGCATGAGCAGAGCGGACTATTGTCTGATGGCCATCGTGATGTCACTTCTACCTCGGTTATTTTTTATTTATTTTTATTTTTTTTAGATATTTACTCGTATCTTTGAATGGCAGGCAGGCAGGCAGGCAAGCAGCACCTACTTGTTACATGGACAGGAGCAAAGACCACAGAATTTCCCTAGATCGTTCAAATTCTTTTCTGCATCCTTCATGTCCTTATTGATTTGGTCCATTCCCTCCTCGATGCGCTCCAGTTGCTCTGATTAAACACAAGTCATTTATCCCCCACAGAACGAAGCACGAGAAGAGAGAGGGGGAGGAAGAGGAGAGGAAGAGAGAGATAAAGAGAAGACAAAGGAGAGAAGACAACAACTTCAGACACTCACTGTGACAAAAGAAAGTCAAACAAAACCAAAAAAAAAAGAGGAAAACTGGACGCCACCACATATGTAAAGAACCTTTGAGGCACGTTGTCAGTACCTACTTGTTACATGGACATATGAAAAGCCCACAGCATTTCCCTAAATCTTTTAAATTTTTCTCGGCTTCCTTCATGTCTTGGTTGATATGGTTCATGCCATCTTCAACACGATCGAGTTGCTCTGGTCAGGACAAAGGGATGACAGTAGTGGAATGAATTTCATTGACTGATTGACAGAAATATGAGTTATTATGAGCAGTAACTTGAGTTGTGTGTGTGCGCACTGGTGTCTATTATAACATTTTTGGGCCAGATAAACACACTTTAAGTGGACATAACATAGAATGTCGTAATTGCCACACAGGATTACATTGTTGCCGTGTTGTGGCTGCTGGCCGAACCAATCTACAGGACCATTTCAAAATATTATTATTCACTGACACACCCATTAGTTTTATAAACATAGGGCATAAATGGCACATAAATCACATAATTCTCCTTAAAGGGACACTTTAATAGTCAATCAGTTGTGGAGATTTAGGGCCAGTTCACATGCAGCATCTTTTGTGTGCACAAATACATTATTTTCTTTACATAAGTGTGCATCCATTATGATGTGTCTGTTTTCCTGGGTGGGTCTGTATCACATTGAGATGAAAATATCTAAAGTTTAATCTGGAATGCTGCCGCACTTTGAACAGAAAAGTCGGTCTAACTGTTCAAATGTGAAATAAACTCGGAACCTCCAAGTAATAAGCCCCTGAGTCAGCTGGTGAAGGAGAGGATGCTCCCACAAATCTGCTGTAAGGGAAACGCAGTGGTGATAATCTATTTACTGTCTTTAATTTTTATAAATTTTCATACTTTAATTTGTGAATGAATTCAGTGAGTCTGGTCATCTCACCGTTGGTTGCTTAATAACGATGGCTGCGACAAACACCTTGGTTAATGTTTTACATGCATTATTAGGTGCTGCGTGTGAATATAGGCCCCTCACACTATCACATCTTCTGCCACAATAGAGGAGATACAATGGGCTCGTTCTACTAAAAGCTATGGGTGTTGCTTTGGCAGGTCTTGCGAATGGTTTTTGCAACATAATGGAACTGATTTAAAGTATGTATGAGTGGATTCTGGTTCATGAGCAGCGTGGCTTTTGTCAAGCTGATGGTGTCGATGGTGGGTCGGTGACGGTTCCACTGCACAATGGATTTCAATCCCGATTAAAGGAAACAAGGTGCAGGCAGAGTTTGAAAGGGTGAAGTACATTTATAAATATGGATTGAGAAAATAGTTCATTGACTTTTTTCAGATTTGTAAAATCCCTGATTGGCATGCATTTATGTAAATATATTCAACAAAGAAATGATCCGCGATGACGAGTCAGTGTTATTAGAGTGAAGTGGGTTAATGGCACGGAGCATGCTGCACTTATCATTTCATTGTTAAGAAATTGGTCGGTGGTAAAATATTTGCATTTTTATCACCTGAAGCAAAACTGTTTACTTAATAACTGTCTCCAGCATCAAGTGCTATAGCTCGCACTTGATGTTTGCGCTAAAATCAATAACATAAGATCAGAGGTCAGCTCAGGCTCTCAGCCTCCTGTGTGTCTAGTCAGTCGTTGCAATTAGTTTCTGAGTGGTGATCCTGTGGGTGCAGAAAAGAGCTGTGGACGGACCGAGGATTAGGGGATAAAAGAAGAGGGTAGGGCTGAGCAATTAGCTGTTTTTAAATCAAATTAGCAAATTGCAAAGGCTGCAACTCAATCATTCTATATTTTACTGTATTATTGTCAATAAAAAAAAAAAAAATGTAACTCGTATCATTAAGTCTCCCTCCTTGCAACAGAATATACTGTAGAGCCATTAATGATTTGATTGTGATGAGCGGTAATGCTCACATTTTAGAGCCTTTACACAATTAATATTGACTCAAAAATAATTATGTAGCAAATCTAATCACGACTGCAATAAAAGGTCAGCAAAAACCAGATTTACGCTGGATTTACATGTTTGGTACTGTGTAGCAAGAGTTGCTAAAGTGGCTAAGGTGATGGCGATATGACGTCCGTTGAGTAACTGGGAGAACAACCTGAACAGTAAATGTGATTAGATTAGCTGACACAGAAGTTAATGCTTGGAAAGTTGAACATTTCTCAACTTCTGCCGCACGTGGTGCAAGTTAAGTGAAGCAGTGGACCCATGATGCATTTGGCGACGCTTAACACTGCTCTATTTAAAGTGAATGAGAAACGTTTCAGTTGACTCCTCCACGTTAAGTGCTCGTGTTAAGAGTTAATGCTCCTTTACACAGGATTGGTGAGTCGGTTCACAGCCAATTGGAGAACTTTTGGGTCCATGTCTCTCCCAAATAAAAAGCCAAGTGTAGCTCCAGGTACCTTTTCATTACCCACTTCTGTCATGTTCCAACACAATAAACCCTTTGATTAAATGTGAGTGGTTGGTTTGTTCATTAACAAATTGCATGAAACCAGGGATTGTACAAAGCAGAATATGAGCTGAGACAGAAGTGAACATTTTTGTCTTTACCAGCTAAATCGATCGTTTCTTTTTTTCCCCTTTCCACCTTGATTTGTCAGCAGCTTGGCAGGGTTTGTTTGGCTGTTCTCTGAACTGTTTTTAGTCAACATTTAAGACAGTTCAGTGGAGAAAGCCCATTTGCTGTAAATGTTGTGGTATGATATAAAATCTACTGGCACTGATTTCAAGGTGACTACGTCTGTGACACTATCGTCGTTGGGATTTCATCGTTTTAACGTCCTTAACGCAATTTTCCTAAGTGATTGTGGAGAACACAAACAGATCTAAGAACAGCCAAAGAAGTCGCCCTGTCACCGGCTGCCACAGAGACAAACACGTTCACTCAGATGGATTATGCAAAATTAATCATTTATCTTGCTGTTGAGCTGTAGGGTTTTGGCACTGCATTGGCCGCCGTTAAATAATCCTTGACTGATCTGCTCATGTTTTGGCACTTTCAAGATTTCCTGTTCTTGTCTTTGTGAGGCAAATCAAACACTTTAAGGCAAATCAAAATGAAAAAAAAGAATAATTAAAAAAAACACAACAAAAAATGTTAGCCAAAGGAAACAACAGAAAGCTGAAAGAAAGAAAATTTCCCCCAAAGTTATATCAGTACTTTGACTGATTAAATAAGCCGTGTGTTACAGCAAAACAAAATCAGACAGTGATGCTTAAAAATATTAAAATAGGGGGGAAAAAAATGAATTAGATTGTAAATGCATTTAAATGAAAACAAGCAACTGCATATGAAGCGATTCATTCATCCAAGTGTTGTGATACAATTACGTTAACAACATTGATGTCTGTAGTAAATGTTATTTTCATATGTGGAGCTGCTCGTATGTGAATTATATCAGAATTAAACGCTTTGTCTCATTAGCTGTGTTTCAGGTGAATAAATCTGTCATTGATACATATGTGATGAAAGACACCATCTCCCCTCTTGCAGACTTACCGCCCTGCTCGTCCAGCATAACCAAAGTCCTGATGCCGGCATCTTTGCTCTACTCCCCAAGGACAGGCAGGTGGATGGAGGGAGGAGAGGGAGGGCGTGAGGGAGGCAGGGAAAAACAAAATGAAAGAGAGGTCAGTAATGAGGCCACAACAGTTCAAAGAATCAGTGGCCACGACTACAGTAGCCATTTCAAATTCCCATTCTCCTTTATCACTTCTCAGCACAAACAACTTGGGTTCAGCATTTGGTCATTGATTCTCCCCTTTCTCTGTCTCCATTTTATATTCTTTGATATTAAATTGTCCCAGTGCAGCAGAACACTGTTGTGACTGATGGAAAATAAAAACACAGTTAGCAGAGGGAGAGCACCTCAGGCCACCTCTGCTCGCCTTTAAATCAGCAATGCTGACAAGGGTTAGGGCCTCTCTGTTGGATACATTACCCTAATGCAGAATAAGAATAATAAAAGAAATGCATGCATGGTATGATTAAAGGAGCTTTTTGTGAACCTGTTTATTTGGTTTCCAACCGAGCATTAGATGAGAAGATTCACATCATTTTCATGTTTTCGCACTAAACAAGATATAGACCTACAGTGAAGGCAGCAGGCGGTTTGCTCAGAAATGGTAAAAAAAAGAATAAAAAAGCCAGATTGTCTCCAGCTATGCAGGAGCCAGATGAACTTATAACAACATACATTATAACTGCTGGTGAAACTTTTACATTTTAGCTCATGTACAAAATGAAATAAAGTAAATCAGCATGTTAATTATTTAGCTGCAGTGAGGCTAATGTAGTCATCTCTCGCTTACTCGCAAAGCAAGCTAATTTTTTGATGTATCCTACGGAATACAAGCACACGCTCTACAAATGTTTCCTAAAAAAAAGCCCTAACAGCATCTACTGTAACTGAGCATCTTGATACCCTGACCTCTCCATGTTGATTCTTCTGTCCCTGAGGCAGGTCAAATTTGAATATCTCAACCCCCCCAACATCAGTATTTGACCTTGTATTGACTGGAAGGAGCAAAGGTCATTTCTCTATCGTCTAACCAGGAAACATGGAAAATGCCCTCAGGATAACAACAACAACAACAATAATAATGTTGACTGTGGGGGAGAGTTCTCATTAAAATGAACCATGTCATTTACAAATGACGTAATTAATAACACAGGATCCCAACACCCCATCTGAGTCAGAGTCAGCAGATGTTACACCTTTAGTCTTAGCTGTTTTTACTCCAAAGTCAAAATGGAGGTTATGGGTTTTCCTTCAGCTTTATTTGAATTTCTCCCGGACTGTGAAACATCTGAAAGGTGGAGGCTGCAGGGGTGTCAACAGCAAGGCTGACAGTCACTGATACGTCAGGTCAGGTACAGGTTTTGATGTTGGTGCAAAGAAAACATTGTCCTGTTCAACAATGATGAACAGGACAATAGTGACACTCGATGCAAAACTCATCTTATCTCCGCTCCTTAGAAATGCAGCACTGCCGCACTAAGATGAAGCACCTGGCTTGGCTCGGTAGTCATAAATAAGATTATGGTGTGTCAGTACACACGCACACCACTACACACAAATCCCCCTGCCTGCTCAGCAGTTTGGGTGGAAAGCTACACATCAATGTTTAAGAGGCGAGAGGGGAGCAATTATTCTGTAATCCAGAGAGCCTCTGTCCAAGACACATTTCAAAGGAGTGGAAATGTGTCCCTCAGGAAACAGCCATGATCCCATATAGGACTGAAAATAGTTCAGGGACGCTTGCTCATTCAAATTAAGTAGACAGAGTTAGACTTTGGCAGAAGAGCTCGGAATTTAGAGAGTTTGTGTTTTGCTAGTCTTGCAATAGGGTTACATAATTCATAATATTACTGTGACATTATGGGTCATTTTAGATTCATGTTAGTTAATTGAGTGATGCTCAGGGATTACGCCATGAAGTCATGTGTTCATTTTCACTGAAGGTCCAGTGTTGAAACATTACTGACATCTAATGGTGAGATTGCCGATTGCAACAAATGAAGACCAGGGAAACTATGCTGGCCTTGTGGTGGTGCGTTCCATTTGTAATCGAAAATTGGAATTTCCAGCTTCATGAGTCCTCTGAACTTGGAGAAACCTTACAATAACATGGAGAGTTGTTATTGACTATTAGTGTTGCTAACACTGAATAGCCAAGAATTAATTTTCTCAGTCCCGTTTCCCTTTCCAACATTTACGATGTAAATGGTAAATGTAGATAATGTACCAGAAAGGATCTAAACACTGTTTTCACACCTTCATCCATTCTCTCACTCTCTGCCGTTTTCTCTTTTTTCCCATTGGGTTCATGCATCGTGTTTATGTGGACAAACCTGCTCAACGTTTTATTTCTGCATTCATGGGTAATATTATCAGCTTCTGCCAGTAACCCAATGCTACAATAAGCATATGCCCATGCATCATTTACACTGGACCATTAAAGCCAGATCAGCCTATATTTCATAAACCTTTCCATCGCTTTCAGTCCCTCTCTCCTCTCGCTCTTCCTCTCTCTCAGTTTTCCCTCACTCACAGCACAGATATAGAGGTTGAGCGGTGTGCAGCGAGATATGTTGACTGATGATCAATATGACCTTGAGATCTGTACCCGGAGCTTGTCGGACTCTCCCGCCCCCAGCAGTCCACGCCTTTCCTTTCCTTTCTCTCTGTCCTTCACTCTCTCTTTTATTGCCTCCTTCACTCTGTCTGCTTGTTGCCATGTCACTCTCAGCCTTTCTGTAGCTTTCTCCTCATCATTCACCCTCAGTTTATTGCAGCATTATTTATGAGTGTGAATTTATACGAGCTAATAAAAATATGTGTGTATTCTCTCTCTCTCTCTCTCTGACATTGGCTGATTTCCTGTAATGTGCTATTCACGCCATCCCTCTGTTGACTCATGAGTGACTGAGTCCTGGCTGACAGGACCAATGGACTTGGGAAATTAACAGAACAATGATTTTAGGGTTTTAACTTAGGACGATTCATTGACATTCTCACATAAATATGTGCTTGTTTCTATTATTGGTTTAGGGTGCATTTTAAGGATTTAGTTGAAAGCAGTGATGACATAATATGTCATACATATGATATTTTGAGAATGAGAGAAAGGGAAGGACATGTGGCAAATGGTCCAATGCTCATGTGGTATGAACTCTCAAGGTTTGGCCATGGTGACTGAATGAGCTGTAGAAGGAAGGATAGCAGGGGAAATACATTTTTTAGACTAATCCCCAATTTGTAACATGTTAATGTCTTGGAATCAAAGCCCTATGTCCTGAGCGACTCCCATGCGGAGATCCTATGAATGATCCAAGGTAATCTCACCATCCCTGAAACACTCCACCCATATTGACATGTCTCAATGCATTAATTGTCCAACTCTCTTTCAGAATAATCTTCCTTTCTTAGGTTGCGTTGCACTGCTCAATGGAACAGCCAATAGGATCATCCTCGCTCTCTCTCTGTCTGTCTGAACTGCCCTGTGATTGGTCAAAGTCCCCTATCACCAGCCAGATTTCCCCAAGGCCGTGAACAGACCTTGAAGGAGATGCACAAGTCTATCTCTCTCTCAGATCACTTGATTTACATTATGCTGCAAGGTTAATGCGGAATTTTTCATTAATAATAACAAAAATATCTTGAATTCCCCAGCTATAAGTAAAAAGTCAAGTCAATATGACTCTTATCAAAGCGAAAGTTGATGCAGAATGTGTTTAGTTTGAGATGAGGCAAACAGAAACATCTACCCTTGTTTAAACACAACATGTTTTACAACTTGGTTCCTTGAATAAAAATAATATATTTTTTTAAACAGCGATAGCAGTATTTGCTAATGGCTTCCTGGCTCCAGCTTTGTATGACGCATGATCTGGTAGTAGAATCATTTCAGACAATACTATACTTAATACTGCAATAAATGCCCTTTATGTAACATTTAGAAGGGTTTATTGGCAAAAAACGATCCAGCACATTTGTTTACATGTATATTGCTTTACAATCAAATATTTCTGTTTTTTTATAGGTCAGTAGCCTCAGTGTAAGCCCCTTATATGAAGTGGCATGCTGGTGTGTTTTTCAGCAGCCTGAACCAAACCAGTCAGAGAGGTCATTTATTGTTTTGAGAGCAGAAACTTACTACGCTAATGAAGATAAATGACATCCTTTCTGGTACGTGAAGGCCACCATAGTTCACTGACACACTTGGTAAAAGGAGGGCTATTTCTTAAAATCTGCAATCTCTCCACTGGATGTCACTACATTTTACACACTGTACCTTTAAACTCAGGAAAAATCCCTTTCTTTTGTCTCTTAAATGACTGGATCTACATGGACAGCAGTATTCTGATATTGACCTAATCTCATAATCAGAATGCATTAGTCTGAATACGGTGAATAGGCTGATTATTGATGTCCATGTAAACATAATCGGTGTTAGATACAACAACAATGACACGTGTGACAATAATATGTCTCTTTATCACCAAATCATTGGAATCTTTTGAACATACATTTGTTAACTCTTCATCTGCTTCACGTTCCCCACTATGAATAATCCATTGTGGACTGTTGTGTTGTGTGTTGAACAATAATGTTGACCGTTTGTAAAACTGTCCTGGTCATTTTGTTTAATTCAAATGTTATACAATTCATGACTAAATAATTCACTGTAACCTGTAAGTAATAAAACATGGAAATGCATTTCTAATGTTATTATTCAAAAACAGTTACACAATTATAGTTTTCCTGATATGAATGAATCTGAAGTTTTTCTGACACAATATAAATGACCAGTCTGTCCTGTGCAGAAGAGATCAGAGGTAACGGACTTGTTCATATTCTTCCTGTCATATTTTGTCTTTCTATAAATTAAACTCGATGATAAAGCCATGATGATAAAAGTATTTTCTTACCTCTTCCACCAGCTGCAGCATACGACGGGTGCTCTCCAGTGACTGTGGACAAACAGGACGAGTATGATTAGTTTCCATTCACGTTCACACATTCTGCAGTGGTCGTTAGTTTTCACATGTTATGTTACTGTAACACAATCATGTGTCTGCGTGTTGTTTATTGAATAGAGCATAAACGAGCATGCATCACAACAAAGTGGAGTCAATTTGAACAATCAGCAGGACATGAAAAAGATCAATATCTGATGTTTATCGACATGAACTCAACATGAACTCACAGAGACAAACTGTCTGCACTTGGATGATTGAATATGGTCGCCATATGATCGGAAATGTGGCAGTCGCAGTAAACATAGTTTACAACTTAACATTAAACCTGGATTTTAAGTGCTTTTAAACACATTTGAGATCTAATAACTAAAAATGTACTCAATAATATCAGCTCAGCCTTTAACAAAGGAACGATTGTTTGATTCCCTCCTTTTAATCCCTACTTCCCTGACTGTTGGATGTCTATTATTAGCATGTGCTGTGATAGATATGTAGCTGAGTGTTCCAGTTCCCTCCCTAACAAGCGTGAAACTGCAGAGCACAGCTTGCTAGCTGGAGCCACTCGGCGGGTACGGCGCTCTGTGATATCTCCTTCCTTCTTACAATGACACAGCTCCTCCTTGCTGTGCTCGCTGCAAGTGCTGCTGATCTTCTAAAGTGGTGGGGGTTGAAAAAAGAGGGGTGGGGGGGTTGGGTGAGGAAATGAACCGGGCCCAGCCTAGACTTCAGAAGCCATTTTTGGTGCAGTCGGTCCTCTTTATGTTTTTCGTCTGTAGCTTTCATTATTATTTCATCTTTCATTTTACTCATTTATATCTGAAGTAAAGTCATGTTCATGTTCTTTGATCTGGAATGGGCTGTTGTCCCCTCTGCGGATCTGTGAGCTTGAGTAAGTCAGAGGCAAAAAGTGTTATTATGACGACGCCATTTTGTGTATGTTCACGCATCTGTGTGTGAGAGAGTATTTAATATTCTGCTCAGCTGTGCCAGTGTGAGTCATATGTGAAGCTGGAGGGGTGTGGACTGATCTGCTCTGGGCCATGACTGAGACTCTCTCTCGTTCTCTTTCTCTCTCTCAGACTGTGGCACAGTCCCACACATGAACACAGACACGACTGCTCATGCACATTTGCGCCTCAACCCTAGACAGACAAAAAAATATAGCTGTTCCATTATAATGGTTCCGATGAGTGAAGAACTATGTCTGTGGCTGCCTCAAAATCAAGTTAACGTTGATTACATAAAAATATGTTTGACTTTACATGTGTAGGTGGCGGTGCAGTGACCAACATTGTAGCCTCACAGCAAGAAGGTCACCGGTTCGGGTACCATTTTGACCGTGGGCCTGTCTGTGTGGAGGTTGCATGTGTCCCTGTGTTTGCATGGGTTGTCTCTCACAGTCCACAAACATGCAGATTGGTGTGAGTGTGAGAGTGAATGGTTTATTTCTGTGTGTTTGAGGGACTACCCCTGCCTTTTTTCCTATGTCAGCACGGACTTGCTCCAGCTCCCTACATGATCCTCATGGAGGAAGAAGCGGTAGAAAATGAATGGAAGTACACGTGCAAGTGTGTGCATGTCATCACGTCTGTGCACCAAACACCGTGATGCAGCGAGCGTGCTGTTCTCACCTCATCTGCAAGCTGGTCAGCACGTTGCTGCATGTCTGACAGCTCATTGCGCATATCTGCGTCATCTGCCATGGCTGCTGGATGTGGGGGGTGGAGAAGGTCTCCAACAGGGAAGAGAAGATCCTAATGGGAATCCGGGGAAGACTGGAAGAGAGACAAAAACAGAAGAAGGAGTCTTTAGTTTGGACAGCTGGAGGGTGCAGTGACAACATCTGAGCCCAATGAGGCCTAAAATCTCTTCAGGCTTTGGGCAACTTGAATAATTTAACATGTGACTGCTGTTTTATTCACATATGATAATGTACTAGTTATCAAATGCTCAAATGGTTCTCGCAACACATTATGCTCTATGAATCTCTATGAACAGCAACACATCAACATCAACAGCAATTGATTAATATTTGAAAGCTTAAACTCTCTGTCATTGGTCCGTACAAATGCTCTAAAGGAACTATTTCATAGCCATGTTCTGGATCACAGATAAAAGCCAAAAGTACAAAAATGTAAAATGGCCAAATGATAATGGCTCATTTTGATAAAAATAATTCAGCCAAACAAAGAAAAACAAACTGATTGGGAGCTGCTGTGTCCTAAGTCTCTGTTCACTGTTGCAGGCAGAATAATGAAGGATTAAGACGATCTTGTAGCAGCAGCAGAGTTTGCTGACTGGGCAGTGAATGGAAAGGAAAAAGGCAGCCGATGTTTGCAAAGGAATACTAGTCTCAGACAGGCAGCATTGACTGGGATGTTGTGGGATTAGTCACAGAGAGACATAAACAGCCCGTTAGTCCTGTAGCTGTGATCCTTTCTTACCCTCTGGGGGTCAGGAGAGGCTCGTACAGTATCAACAGCAGTCAAGCAGATGTAGGATAACTGGCAGCTAACTCTGAAGATGATCTTGAAACGACTTGTCGTGTGTCAGATGGGACGGAGATAATCAGTGGAAATGTGTGAGACATCCTCACTAATAAATCATCAAATTCTAACATGACCAATTAGTAAAACCTCCTACGAAAGACAATTCTTTGATGGAGAGATAATGCCACTACAAAACTTGGGGGTCGTACCTATGTTCCCCGGGTCCTATGTTCCCCGTTTTTCCCAAAAAAGGTACACTTTGTATGTGACAGGGGAACATAGGACCCTTTTTTTGAAAAAGGGTAGGGTTAGGATTAGGGTTAGAGAAAGGGTCCTATGTTTCCCCGGTCACATACAACGCGGGGAACATAGGACCCGGGGAACATAGGTACGGTCCCCAAAACTTGAATCCAGTGCTAAGAAATGCTAAAAGCAGTTAACAACATTTTTATTCATGTCATCAGGTAAATATTATGGAATATGTTTTCGATTTTACACTGAATCAAATGGCTGAAATACTATGTCAGAGTCAGTAGAAAATCAACATTAAACTGCAACTGTTTTGGTCCATTGTTGTGGTCGGTCATGGCTCATATCTGCAAAGAAAACTTCATTTTACTTAACCTTATTTCAAATAAGGACAAACAGACATGCAGAGGAAAGGCTATTATTCATTCACCGGATGGACTTAGTCATGTGTACAACTGTAGATCAGTATGTCTCATACTGGTTAAATACTGCATGGCGTACACAGACTCCATTTTATTACAGCATTTTACTTGTCAGTGTAAATAGATTCTACCACCATCAATCAGAGACAGAAATCACATATATTCCACCCTTTCTGGCCCTGATTTATCACATTATTATACCTTTCCCTTTCTGTCTCACTCTTCTGCATCACTTGACAACGCAGTGCAGCAGCCATGTTGGGTTACATAAACCTGCAGCCAAACACAGTGCACTGCCAAATGTCTGGAGTGAGTCAAAAACACTATTCACAACAAATTGCTGAAGGAACCAAAGGGGCATCATTGCCTGCCTGCCTGCCCTGTTACATAACAAAACTCAGGCAATCAAGTTTTAACAGGCCGTTCTGACCTTTTAATTTTCTTCTCAATTACAAGCTCCACATTTTGCATCTTAGCTGCAGCCTGCTTCACCACTGGAGCAAATTCACAGAATTAGCACAGAAACAAAACCCTGGTGAATTGGGTGTTATGTAAAAATCACTCACGACAACATTGTCCACCATGTGCATGTAGACTGATAAATCTTCAAAAATTATACTCACAACACAATGAGACATTATAGTAAGTAATAGTAACCAAATACACAAGTAATTTGTGAAACGAGGTGTTACTTTAAACCTTCCTTAAAGGTGCATTATGTAATAAATCTAAAGCAACTGGCCATAAAGTCCTCCTAATATGTCACAGAGACTAAGGAATAATGTTCATATAACAAACTGAACTCACCAACAACAACAGTACAGCCAAAATATTTGCATTAAAATGTTTTTTTTGCAGACTGCAAATCGTGTTTATTTTTTGAAATCATGTTTTGGCATGTGTCGCCACCTACCGCCATCTACCAATCATTGCAGTCAGTAAAGTCTCAGCTGTCGAGCAACCACGGGTTGCCAGTTACGTCAGAAAACGAAACCTAAAAGACCTCTGTATTTTGAATTTCCGTTTTTGGCCACATTCTTACATATGGCACCTTTAACTAAATGTTATTTGATTATTAGTTACTTCTGTATCTTTTACCTAAATGACTCGTGATATGATTTCTGCAAGTGCAAGCATGACAATTTGTTTTTCCACTTTCTGCTCTGACAGAGAAAACCAATTGAGTTACTGGTTCTCCCATGGACTGTGTATAAAAATGGACGAGATCTTCCAGTTGTAAAACAAACTCCTGTTGTGATGTCTTAAGATTTCATTAAACGACAGCAGCTGTGGTGTCCACTCACAAGTGCCCTAATTTACATACATCATTTTCTATGGAAGAAGACCTGACATTAATGACTGAGACCATTAAAATCAAGTGAGAAGTATGAGCATTTTCCCATATAGTTTAAATGGAAGTCTACTTCACTTTTCAAACCACAGGACTCTGTCCTTGGTTACAGTCTATGTGTGCACGCTCGTCTCAAATATCTACGTGTGTGGCTATTGTTACAATTATTTGTCATCTAATCAGTTTGTTATGCACTGATATGCAGCTCTACTAATATAAAACCTCAAGCCAGTTAAAATTAGAAAAGGAGTTATTTCAGTAAGTTTTGTTTTTCTGCTAATCAACCCCCAAAGGGTATGAAATTAAGACATTTCTCTTAAGACCAACCCTTCAGTGTTATATTACGCATGTCTCATGTACTCATTCACTGATGCAGAGCTAGAGCAGGTAGAGGCACCCGAAAGAGTTAAAAAAAATCATTGACAGATACCATTACAAAAATGTAACTGCTGACTGCTGACCTTTGAGTTTCAGAGTCTTTCAGCAGCCGTTCTGCCCTCTCATCTATGGATGCTCCTTCTCAAAGGACACCAATTTGTCTGGAGATTTTCCCTTCTGATTAAATGTTGGGCCGCCCGGCTGAGATACACTGACTTTTTAATTACTCACATAAAATCCTTTCTGTCAGCATTTTAGATGAGGGTAATAAACTACTGACAGGTCACATCTGGAAATCTGGCTGAACAAGGGGCAGCAACATATGTTTCCTTTCATGTGTAAAATAACTGTCCACAAAATAAATGACGTTTTGTACAATAAAGCAGCAAAAGATTATATCTGTTATCTGTATATCTGTGCTATAAACCAGCGAGGAACTACTACATTGCAAATCAAGTAAAGGTTTATCAGATCAAATCTATGTTATAACAAGACTAGTGGTCAAGTTATCTAATCCAGTCTAATTCAATCATTGTCAGAACTGACAGAAATGTGATAAAAAAAGTGACTGAAACCTCAAAACACAGTGAGTCTCACCATCAAACAGCTGACACACACACACAGGTTAACAAAGGAGAAATCAACAGCCACCACAGACTAAATAATTCCTGTGTTGACTTTAAATAAATCTCTGTGTGCCTGCTGCTGCTGACACGACCTTTACCCCCCGAGTTTCTGTCACCTTGTCATCATGTGTTAACTGGTTTATGACAGGAAATGATGAGCACTTTGTCCTAAATCAAACAGGAAGATAATAAGCAACAAAAGCAGGAAGAAAATTCAGCTCACATTTATTAAAACCACACAAAGCGTCCACGGCGCAGTGCACTAAATCCACAAACCCATCTATGAACTGTCCTGTATCTGCAGGCGCACACACTTTATTACATCCATGTTGGTCCAGTAAGGACTGTGGCTGTGTGAGCGTTGCTGATATGATTTAACTTTAGGAAGGTGCTGTGATATATATAGCAATTATCATATGTTTCAAGGCAGCTGCAGGAATGAAGACAAACACATTTGTCAACAGTGGTTGGAATAATGGTTTGACCAATAGAACATGGCTAACACTTGCATTTATATACTATACTACACACACTTCAGCAAGAAAATACACGCATGGATGTTTAATAGAACATCCATCCATCTGTTTACTACCTCAGAAATTACGCTGCAGTGCAATGACCATGGGAATAAAAGCATTATTATTTCCATTCCCCTCACATTCCCTCCTGTAATACGACATATTTCTTACCATCACGTTCTACCTGGAGGAGATTACCAGCCCCCACCAGCAGCTCAACCTTTTCTATCTTCTCATACATTAAGTATCTCTCATCTACTCCATCTTTTGTTTCATCTCTTCCCACCAGTAAAACTGCAACTGGAACAACCAAATTCACTCCCAAAGAAACACTGTATCAAACATATTTGACCGAATCTCACACTAAAACTGCCAAATGCAAATAGTGTATTATTATATTTATTAGTTCGAGTTAAATTCAACAATTATTTAAGATGACACATTTAGTGACGCTATTGTATGAAAATAGATCTAGAGTCGACATATTCATATGTGACAGTATGTGAGAACGATACTGTGGAGCTTAGATGTGTCTTTGTTTATTTAATACACATACGGATGTGTTTCTCTGTTCTGTGGATTTGAATGTGTATTAATGTGCCATCGCTGTCGCCAGGCGTTTTTCTTTACGGAGCTGCTGAAACCCTGTTCTCTCCCCACTGTGGGATAAATAAAGCTATCCTATCCTATCCTTAATTGTGAAACATCACTGGAGTGTGACTGATACAGTTGGGCAATGCTCAAAATATCTTACATATTTTCATTCTGCTCTACTTAACCAGCTCATGATGAACTAAAATTCAGAGCCAGGTCAACACTGTGTTTAAACTGCAACAAGGTCATGTGGAGGACTAAGACTTTAAAGCTCAGGCACATGGCTTCAGTTAAGAGATGACAGACAGATGTGACTGGCTACTGTAAAAATAAATCCTGTAACTTAAACTGACTTTAATGAGAAGGTGGCGATAGAGCTTCATTTATACTGCTGTTATCTCTGCGTACAGACGACTGCAGTCACCCAGAAGTGAAACAGATCGAGTGGCTTATCCTTTGTAAACTAAAATGGCTGAATTTACATCACAAAAGTCAAACGATATTTAATGTCTTCTGAATTCCAGCAAGCATTTTTAGCCTGAAAATGTTTCTGCCCACAAATAAGCTTTGTTGTTTGGAAGTTTCAACACTTCATATTTAACCATGACAAAGGGATGACACTATTCTTCCATGATCCACAGTGAGCCTGGACAATAACAGCAGTGATGTAATGTTACTCATCCAGACCGAGTGTCATTACAGCTGCAGCTCTCTCCGCACTGTGAGCGAGGAGCTATAGCATTAAGTGCTGAAGCGACATCTCAACAGCCCGCTCCAGGAAGAATGCAATAAATTATTGACCTGAGGAGTCTAAGAGGCCATCACTTATTCATCTGGCTCCACTGTAATCACATCATCACCAGCGCATCTGGGCAGGCGTGCACACTGAGGACAGCATTTCAAAAACAGAATACATTAGGTGATGTAAATCAGATTTAATGAAGGCTAATACATACATTTTTGTCACCACAAAATTAGGTGGGAATATTTGATTTTTTTTTTGTAACCAGGACCGCTTCAGGAACACAGCATACTCCGGACGGGAGCATTCTGTGTACTAACACACCAAATAACATTTTCAAGCTTCTAAACATCAGTGTGTTGTCAGCGTGTCACTGTCAGGTGAAGCATAAAGCACTGCAGTGTCTTCAGCCACACAGAGCTGCTACCATGGCTGTTTTTGCTCAGACAAACTATGTTAAAGATATCCTGCTTACTTGCACTCACTTTGAGTTTAAAACACCAAAAACTCACTGATACTTTCTTTTTAAAAATAAATATATGCTGGTCACAGAAGTGTGATGTGGAAAGTTGGACTTTATGAAAATAATTTCTCCAGACAATACTTGAGATTAGGCTACAAAATGGTTACTTGTATCCCTTGTTTTAAAAACTCCACACATTAAAATCACATGAACACAAAAATCAAACACAATCTACTCACAACATCCTACAAGGCGTGTTATACAACACATAAGTAAACAGGACACATCACATCCATGCCCGAGGCAGTTTACCGAGCTATTTCCAGTGGAGTGTTAGGACAGAGTAGACAAAGGAGTCTACTCTCAAACATTACCGTTGGCAGTGCACATTGTGGTTTCTAATGAGTTTAAAGTGCTGTACACAGTCAGGTTGATTCTTGGGTTTAGAAGTAAGTAAGGAGAGTGAGTGTGATGATGGGATGCTGGAACTTGGAGTTTACAGCTTTCTGGAAACGCTGAACCCAAATTACACAGGGTTAGGAGATGTCCGTGGTATTCCAGTCATGCACCTCCTCTCATAAACTACCTGTTCAGTCTGAAGAGCTTGATGGATGGCCACATGACCATGTGGGCGTGTAAATGTGATCGCTGCAGTGCAGCTCATCAATTATCATTCAGCACTAAGGTTAAAAAGTGTCATCGCCATATTTATTGCCTCTTGAAGGTGGTGTTCAGGCAGCTTTTTCGCTAATAGAGGCCAGATTGTCTCAGGGTGTTAAATGGGGTGATATCCCACCATCCCTCTCCTCACTGTTGCTGAGCTGCACAGCTTCTTATCAGTCAGCTCCCTGCTCCATGGAAACAGGTGAAGAGCAGAACAGATGCATGGTCAAGACAGGAACATCTCAGTGATGCAGGCGGACGGGTTTATGCTAAGCTAAGATAGGAGTATGAGTGAAACAGATGGTACATATAAAGAAAGAGAATACAATAAGGATTTAGTATGCACAATGCACCATGCCCTACAGCACTGGCTTGGTTATTTGCCGTCTCACAGGAGCACATTTATTACTGTGTGGCTTTGATATTCTGGCACCTAGAAAGCTGTGGAGATTTGACATTTGACAAGCCAAACGTGACAGGGAAGGCCACTTATGGGGCAATAAAGTTGAAGGGAACAACAGTGCGGAAGGTTCAGATGGGGGTGGTGGGGGAGGGGAGTTGAGGGGGGGGGGGGGTTCGGGAAGTTGGTGGTTTTTGTATTAGAAGCACAACCTTGTGTGTTTTACAGCGTAATAAATGTCAGGGGGCGAGAGAAACGTGAGGCTCCCTGGGTGAGAAACGCAGCAGATGTCTGTTTTATATCTACATGTCAGATGGAATCTCAGGCAAGAAGCGTTCACGTAAACCACAGAGTAAAAAGAATTCCTGGTGTTTCAGTAAAGCCGCACTAACAGAGCATAAACTCTTATGCCATAATCAATAATCATGACTTTCATTGCCCCTTTGGTCACAGCTTTTTTGGCAGAGAGCAGATATGGACACCTGGGGATTGTGGCATGAGTTTCCATCAAGAAATCCAATCAGAGATCAGAGATCTCCTGAGGTTTATTTCACAGTTCAAGGGGAAACATTTAGTTCTTAATCTTTTTTTATACTTCAAGGGATTTTGTTGCTACTTCAGTGTCACTTTTATGGCCTGTTGAATATTTGAGACTTCATAAAAACGAGGCAATTATGAGCAACCAGAGGATGAGAAACACCTACTGACAGACAACAAGTATATCAAATTTCCTCTCTGCAGCTACCATAGAAACGTTATATATTTTTAAATTAATTTTAAACATTAAAGAGTGCTAAAAATCTGTTTTCTGTTTGGACTATTTAAAAAAAACAACAACAAAAAAACAAAAAAAACAAACAGAGGAATATATGCCATCATGTTTTGCTAAAGTCTAACGTAGGTTAACAAAAATGGTCAAAAACATAATATTGAGAATATAACCATAGAAGTAAACACTGGAATAGTTCAGTTCCTACAGTGAATGTGGCAATGCTGACCTCCAGTGCTGGCCATAGTAAATCAATACTAGTACTGATACTGCTCACAAGATATAGTTACACAGCATTATTTACAGCAGCACAACAAAACATTAGAATTTACTATAAATTGTGTGGTGACTGTGTAGCTAAAAAGTATATGGTACATCACGGCCATGCATTCATGCATGTTGTTGCAATGTATGATTAATATGAAGCTGTGTGAGGAATCTAAAGTATGACAAAATAACAACAATCAAGACTCAGTTTAAACAACCTTTGAAAGCCAACTCTCGTTTGACTTTTAAAAGGTGGATGTAAAAGTGATGCAGAGGCTAACCTGCACTAACAGCTCCGGTCAGCTGCACTGCAGCATCATAAATTACCCAGCACAACTGGCAAAACTACAGCAACAGCATCACACAAAAAAACAAAAACAGCCACACCACACTCTTCTGACCCTTGAATTAAAACCACCTCCACCAGCCACTGAAGACTGATACAGTCGTATTATCCCTGCACCTGAACACACAAACCCCAGCCACGCAGTGTGCAGCACAGAGGGTGTGTATTCATGTGGACCTGAGCAGATTGACTGGCAACATTATGCTTTCACCCATGCAGAGATAAGATGTCTATACTTGGCTTTTCTTCTGGAAAATGGGAGCGTGAGTCACATGAGGATACTTTATAGCACAATGTTACTAAATTGACGGTAAATGCTGGTCGTGAAAACGATATGTTTGAGGCTGCAGATACGCATGAAACCCAACCAGGTTGCATCAGGCCGTCCACATGAAATGTAGCCAGGTTTTACTTCATGGTCTTGCCATAACAAAATGTGACAACCACGTTTCCTGGACATATGTAAGTGAAGCTGTCTGCCTGTCATTTGGGAATCCATCTATATATTTAGGATTTGTTTTCCACATAGAGAGTGTGAACCATTTCAGTTTAACCTGGCAGTCATTTTTTTCATATTTATACTCTGCGTTTCCATTTCCTGTTTCTCCACACTTTTCTTTCTAATTCTAATCACTTTAATTTTTCTCTCCCCAAATTCATTTCATGAATCAAAAAGAATAACACTAAAACCCTAGAGAGCAGGAGAGAGAGAGAGAGGGAGGAGACAGATGGCAGAAAGATGACAGTGCCTGACGGCACTGTCTCATAAATGGGCTTTTTAAAATGTAAAATCACGGAAGGTTTTCTGATGTTTGGTTCCAGGAAAGCTTCAAAAAGCAAGTGCATTACTTAGGAGATAATATTAACCACATCATTTCAACTAAATTTAGAGAAGGAGTGCTTTTGTGTGAGTATGAAAAGACTCATGACAAGTGTGTTGCTCATATCCGCAGACCTATCTCCATGAATGACGGTCAAACTACCCAAAATAATGCAATGACACACAAGTGTATCTTCCTAAAATAGTTTGAGAAAACAAGAACTTATAAAAGCAACACAAAATTGTGATTTTTCTCTATGAATTGCCACAGCAATTCCCAAGGTCTCAGTTGCAGCCATTTTGTATATCTGCTTTTGTTTACACGCAGAGTATCAGAGAAAATAAGAGGTGACTGAACTCAAAACAGCTCAATGCTGCCTTTAAACCAGGGGTTCTCAAAGTTTTGATACCTGAGGGCCAATTTAGGAACCCAACATTGGACTGAGGGCTGCCAAAGGAAAAAAAAATTGGGATTCTAGAGTTTAAACTTATTGGTCTGTCTCCAGTAATGTCCAATAAACATTTGACAAGCTTGGCAGCTCCTGGATTAAAACTATCAACTGTAATTCATTGTGGGTCTCCAGTAATGTTTCTGCGAGCCGCCATTGGCTCGCGGGCTGCACTTTGAGAACCAATGCTTTAAACTATAAAATGTAGATAACAAATGGAGGTAGCGTTCTGAAAAGTTAAGCCAAGGATGTAGGGAGGGATCTAGCAGTTAGCCACAAGAGGGCGACTCCACTGGTTTTAAAAAAAGAACTCCATTAGAATGGAAGTCTTTGGGAAAATAAGCCTACTTTTCATATGATTTATAAGATCAGTAAACATATACCTGGGAATGTAATGGTCTCAATCACTAGTTTCAAACTTGTCTCCGTTAGAGCGTGGTGTTTTGAATTTTGGAAATGATGTTCCAAATCAGAGGAAAATAGATTATTAAGCACAGCACATATAATGGACAACAAATAGTGCCCAATAGGTGCCTGTTTGCAGGTCACATCTGTGAACGTGTAGTTTAAAAACTGACATGGCTCCGGTCAAACTACAAATGCTGCATGCTTTACACTTGCTATGGTAAAGGTATCTTCAAACATACTACAGGTGGAACACTGGACAACACTTCCATAACCTCCTCCAGAACATGTAAAACTTGATTGTTTAAGGGCTTGTTTAAGGGTTTGTGTTGACATATTTAAAGTATTATCTGTGAATGGGTTACATGACATCTCCAAAGGTGGATATTCTGTTTTGGGGATTTTGCTGTGATCAAACTGTCTCTTCTTGTTTACCTTCTTTGAACTTAGCCAGGCAAACTGGCTCGTGTCTGTTAGATTAGCTTACTCAGCTAAACAGACATGGTGATAGTATCAAACTTCTAATTCTACTCAAAATAAAGAATACTTTCATCTCTCTTAATTGTGTCCTCTAATGATTCATTTGCTCTTTCACTTGTAATTAATGGAGTAATACCTGAGCCAACAGAATTTTCTATATCAAAGCTAGCTACGTATGTACTAGAGTTTGTATGAAAACTAGTCAGTGCAAATGCACTGGCTACCAGGCTCAAAAATCCTCTAATGTCTCATAATCCTCTATCAAACTCTCGGCTCATCTCGAGTCAGAGGAGACATGGTTCCTCCAGAATTGGCTTTATTATAAACAGCATATTTGTTATCCTCATTCAGGATATCTTAGAGTTGTTAATGCGACATCAGCTCTGTTGAATCCACGAGGATTATTTTGTCTGTCATGCAGCAAAATCTTGAGATCTTTGATTCACATTTACTGTCCAGACAACTTTACAAAAGATGGAGCACGTCTGGTTCTTTGGTCAAGGAATGTGATCTCAGCCTTTCTGACACCTCAGTGTTTCTGAGATAAAACATTACATTTACCCCTGAATGATACGGTATCTGCACACCGTGAAACAGCAGCTGGTATTCTGTAACATGAAACAATACTGAAGGCGGATGTTGTGTCAACATTTCAGAGTGCTGTCATGTAGCATTAGCAAGGCTATTAAAAAAAAAAAAAAAAAAAAAAAAATGATTACAATTTCCCATGTCAGAGAAAAGAGATGAGTTATAAAAGATGAATAACTCATTTCATTTTAGATCACAGTGAGAGACTTGACGTGGCTGGAATATGAAGCTCATGAAGTTAATACTTCGTTGGAAAGTGGATGGTTTGAAAGCCTTTCAATCCATAAAAAACAGGGGCTTTCTTGAGGCTGAAAGTTGCTACACACATAAAAACTGTACCTGCACCAAAGCACGCAGTGCGCAGCACCAGCATCGATCACACAGGCTTTAGCTCCATTTCAAAACAGCACAACACTCGTATAACGGTGCCCCTGTGAAATGAACAATGGCCAGGGTGTTTCTGAGAAACAATCAGCGGCTGGCGATGGTGTTGTGAGTCACCCATTTATCCACATAGAGCAGTGCCTTCACAGTGCGTGCGCTACAGGCCTGACACCCCCTCCCACCCCCAACATTACCAGCATCACCTCCCTCCCTCTCTCTCTCTGCAGTCCAAACAGTGCAAGCCGCATAATGTGAGCTGAGATAGCGGTCATGGCAAGCAGAGCGTCCCTGGAGGGTTGACTGTGTTCTCTCTATAGGCCCCACTGTAGGCTTTAATCTGCCACTGCCATGAATTCACAGCTGGCTGTGTATTTATAGGGCCTTGCTCTGCAGATAAGAACTCAAGGCCTCTTTGTTTACTTGTTTATTAAATATAGAGTGTTAAAGATCACCGCAGACCCACTAAAAGGAACTCATTTTATAGCACAAATTGCAAAAATATATCAGTTACAATCGAACCTCAGCGTGACTCCACGAAGCCATAAGCTGCAACATAATTCCAAATGCGCCACAAATCAAAACAACTTCAAATCAGTGTCTGTTCTGCTGCATCTCTGACTCTCAGTCCAACCAACAATCATGTCTGTTCTGCTTCATGAGGCTCAGGTATTCACAGCAGTCTGCAGGCTGGTGTGTGCCAAAGCAGCACATGGATGTCAATGCAACACACATTAATCCATACATTGACGACTGTTTGTCACTAGATCAATCAGGGAGATGTTTGCAGATATCGACCATGTTCTCCTGGGGAAAGTTTGGCATATGACTTGGAATTTGAACATTACCACAACACATGACACACACCAACACAGAACAGTCTTAACTGCAAATATATGTGCATTAGAAGCGGGTAATGTCACGTTTGATCCATCACTGGTTTCTTCTACGTAGTTAAAATCCCACATCCATAATGTGTTTGCTGCTCTGCTGCCGTCGTGCGCCATTTACAGACAGCGCACGAGGGGCTCATTGACAGTTTTGTGCGTCGCTACGGAGACGGTGGATGGATGACTGGACGGAGCTGGTGAGGGGGAGGAAAGGAGGGGAGGGGAGGTGTCATAGTGCGGGTTTCACCGCGGTCCTCCCCCCATCTCCCACCCACACACCCCACTGTTACACGGCTGGGATATTCTTCTCGCCTCTGTCGCGTAAATGTGGCTCAGATTTGACTGCTCGTGATGCAAAGACGCCGCGTTGAGAGAGAAAGAGACAGAGAAATAATGAAATAAAAGGAGGAGGCGCATTTATGGAGCTGGATCATGCTTCAAGCCCCCTCCCTCCTGTTTATATCAGCTACTCTCCTCCTCCCACACCGAAATCACCATGGCGCAGTTTACTATTATTATTTCACTCAGAACTCATCCACCTATTTTCTCATCTGTGATCGTGCTGCTGTTGTTGTTCCATTCGCTTCGCTGTCTGACAGGTGTGCGGCAGACTGTTAAAGTGATTTCACCGCGTCGCTACGACATCAGCGCTCTGCACTTGGTGCAGCTTTCTCGGTCAGACACGACACCTGTTTTAAAGACGAGCTTTATTCACATGGAAGTGAGAAATCAGACCCTAATAAAAGCCCTATGTTCACATCGTTTGTTTGGGGACAGATCGTTTCATCCTGTCAACGTGCGCTGTCTCTCTCTCTCTCACTCGCTCTCAGTGGCGCTGTCCACGGTGCTGAAACGCTGAAAACGCCCACATTGAATATACGCATTAAAGCTGCACCGCATTCATCCTCACTGTGATCCACTGCGCGTTTGAGATTTATCACCCGGGTCGTCACTGCTTTCTTCCCTTCCTTCCTCTGCCTCCTTTACCATTCGCCTCACACAAATCAGCGCCTCAAAGCATCCGCTCGATACATTACTAAACGAGATGAAGCTCAGATGTGTACATCGCATAAAAAAAACCCAATTCAGAGTGAGGAAACAGAACGTCCACCCATCACGTTTCTCCAACATCACACACCCGCTGCCACAAGTGCTAAAATAAAAACCTGTAGTGAGGAAATGCAAGTGGTAAGGATGGAGGAGAAGTCTTCCTCGTGTCTTACCTGAGCCTGTTGTCGGTGGCCCGGTCAGTACGTGAGGAAATGTCTGTATACCAACAGCTAACCGATACCAGCCTCTCTCTCTGTATATGACTGAGATGCTGCAAAGGCACTGCGCGTCGGCTGATTCCTCCTCGTTTCTTCTCAGTCAGGGGGTGGGGGTGGCAGTGCAGCTCTCGTCAAAGATGGCGGACACTTTTGACGTCAGCAGCAGCTTTTAATAGATAGTAGTCAGGAGAGAGAGAGGGAGAGAGAGAGAGAGAGAGAGAGAGAGAGAGAGAGAGAGAGAGAGAGAGAGAGAGAGAGCAAGAGAGAGAGATGGACTTCAGAAAGTGTTTGTTACAATGGGCAGCTGCATGGAGAACAACACCTGAATATTTCAGAAACACTGCTGCAGTACTGTGTGTTTTCATGTCACACCAAAGGCACGCTTCACGGACTATCATAGTTTCTTAATATAATCTCAGATTGAAGCAACTGCTACTTGCCATGCAACACCAGATAAGTTTCATAATTACCAGTTCAATACAAAACTGAGTACATGAGAGTTGCAAAAGTGACCAACTATCAGTGTTAAAGCTATGGGACACAACTAGGGCCATATTCACTTTATTAAAAGACCCCAGTGTTCAACATTTAGGAGCACATAATATGTGTGGATATTGAATATACTCACCAAAATTATGTTTGTATAAATCAGGGGTCTCAAACTGAAATGACCTGGGGGCCAATGAGCATCAAGTCTGGTCAGGAGGGGGTCGGTCAAGTGAAAAAGTACAACTGTTCAGTATGTGTTTAAATATATTAAACAATATTCCATGATGGTATTGGAATAACACTATTTGTTATGATATTTCAGAAAATTCCAAAATAAAACTGTTTGTTTTGATAGAGAACAATATATTGCTCACAATAAAATGGATTTATGATGCAAAATTAATATATTAATATAGAAAGTTGAAGGTCAATCAGTTTGAGACCTCTGGTATCAGTGTATAATCATTTTCTATCTCACATCATAGAATGAGATGAAAACAGGACAATACATGCACTTTAGGGAAGGACCTTGATTTACAGATGCTGACATTTCCTCTACCATATTTCTGAATGTCCACACCAGCCAGAACATGCTTTTCTGAAGCTTACTAGCAAGTGAAGAAGAAGGACTCAGCCTACTGTACATAAACCTGATGCATAAACCTATGGAAGGGTAAAATGGCAGAGTGGAGGAGCAGTTAGATCATTTCTGATATATGTGACTGCCACTGTTGTACATTTGAAAAAGAGAGATGTGAGCAGGAGACCTCTGCTTGTTGCAGTCTGACCATTAGATGTTCCCAATTCTTACACACTGGACCTTCAGTGCCATCGGATGTGTTGTAGACATGTTTAACTAGTTTGAATAATCATATTTCACTGGTTGGTTTTATATTGACTGGGGTGACCAATGATGGATCATAAATCAGGCCAATGTGGAGCCATAGTCTCTCAGCATGAGCTCCCAGCTACAGTGTGGTAATGAAATTTGGATAATTTGATTAATTATTTATTAATATGGACTCAACTAAAACATGCTATATCTTTACATCCTAAGATCGTGGACTGTATATAATTGGCAGCACCAGTCCTATAACCACTATATGCACATTCCTCCAATAATAGTTCAATACAGAAAAGGTTCATTGCCCAAAGATAAGAAGGAACAACCCACTCATTTTTTCCCAGACTTTTGACAAATCCAGCTACTTCAATAGCAAAACATTTTCTTGCCGTCTAATAATTACCATTAATTGTATCATATGCACACAGCATATTTTTGTGCTGATAACAATGAGGGTCCAAGACAAAGATGCAAATACAGAATAAAGAAAATATTGACTGGCCTGTTATGAAGTACAGATTCTCCCATGGACAGACACGTCACCACCTGGGTTTTACACAACAAGGATGGTGAGATACAGTCATGGTCATTATTCACAAGTTATGTGTAAAGACAAAACATACAATGATGTAGTCAAACGTTGACAGAGTTCCTACATGGCAAATAAGATGAGAGTGATGATGTTTCGTCAGCAAGCCCACACTGGACGGTCTGTGGACTCGGCAGGATGGGAATGTCCCCCCTTTCTTCTCCTCCAGCAGCTGCCTCTGCTTGGCACTGTAACAAATGTGTCTTCAATTGCTCAGAAGCGAACCTGTCTCCTAAATTAGTGATAATGATAACTCTGCATGAAAAATCCATTTGGCGAGGAAAGCCAGGGGAGAAGCGGAGGGAGGGAGCGAGTGTGCACACACTCGATGAATGTCTGTGAGAAAAGAATGGACATGTGTGTGAGCATGAGAGGAGACTGAATCTACAAATCATTCATTCACTCACTCACCTCGAAAACAATATTACAGAGAAACAACAAAGCAAATTAGGAATAGATGGAAATGGAACGTTGTGGCCCTGTTTGATGGGAGGAAACAGAAACCATGCAGGATCACATTACTTCAGAGAGGGTTTTGACTCCAAGGTCCACAATACTATGGACTCCAGAATCAACAATAGGTGGACATGCATAACACAAAGCATATCATTTAATTCTAATATTTATTCTTTGATAGAGTAAATGACCCTTAAGAACAAGCAGAAGTGGATATTTGATTGAAGTACAAGTAAAAGTACTGGTCTGAAAATGTACTCAAGTTAAAGTAAATTAGTACCTTGTTTAAAATTTAGTAGTAAATGTACTACTAGTAAAAGTTACTTAGCTACTTTATTATTGTTATTATTTTTAACAAGGTTGGGGTTATTTCTTGTGTCTTCCAAAAACGACAAGGGGACACAAATCTCATTCACTGCCAAGGTTTCCGGTGAGTCATTTATTTTACTCAGTAACAGAGTTTAAACAGTTTAAAATGTAGCCAAGTGTAGTACTTCCAAAAAAACATACTAAAGTAAAAGTAAAATTAAAAGTACACAAAAAAACCTACTCAATTACAGTAACGCTAGCAAATGTAATTAATTACATTTCACCTCTGAGTACATGACTGCTCTGAACATGGGCCACATTTTAACCAGGGTAATGACAGATAATTAAGAGCAAATGTTTGCCCAAATGAGATTAGCTGAAATAAACATTAGAGTCTAATGATAAAGCTATCTAGTCGGCCAGTTGCACGGGAAAGGGAGTAGATTGCATAAATTCCTGCAGATCCAGGTCAGAAGTTCTAACAGCCTGAAGAGGACGACACATTAGATTCCACTCCTGTCAGCCACAAACAGAAATGTGAGTGAAGTGGGTGAAGTGTTTAGTTAACTTTAGCAGCCTACACAGTCACCAGAACTGAATCCTGTGTAACACCTTAGGGATGGGGTCGTAAAGGAGACTGACAGCAACATAAATCTGTGGAAATGATGTGATGCAATCATGTCAACGTGGAGCAGAATCTCAATTTCGGGACCGCCATGTCTACCAGAGAGAGTGTCTTTGCGCCATGGTGGGACACTAAATCTCAGACTTGAAAGCAAAACTAATGAATAATTTTGCAGTTAAAGGGTTTTGAAGTCAAGCTGACAAACCTCAGCTTTTAAATAATGCAAGACAGTCCAGTGATACACAATACATTCTACAAGGAATAACAATTAAAAAGACCCACATTTATGTTGTAAGTCTCAAAATCTATAGATCTGTGTGTATAAGATACAACAAATAAACACACTGCACACCGTGTAAGATGCTAATAGGACACACACATTAGCCATTGGTCCTCCCCCCTCTGTGTTAATGGTATGCTCCATGTGTCCCCTCCTGTACTGCAATGATATAACTACAGTCTCTGCACATCATTTATTAAACAGGACTAAATTAAAATAGCCTAATAAAATGTGTTAACTATACAATAGCTATTGTTGGGCAGCAGACAACATTCTGTCACCTTTAAAATTACTATTGTAAACTGGTTAGCAAACAGATATTTATATATGATGACACATGATGCTTATATGAAGCAAACTCATTCAATCATTTGCAGTCACATCTCTGATAGCTTCTTTTTGCTCTATTTTCATCTCCACCTTCTCCTAGGGTTTCTTGATTTGTTACTACTGTTTACCAGAATACACTGCATCATGTGCTTGTAGTAAAAAACTGCCCAAATAACACGCTCTAGTTTTACTATCAATAATATCCTGCAGTTGTTCATTCATTGTTGAAAGATTCATGCTTTATTGTATACAATCTACAGCAATAAATACTTGAAGATGCTTTCAGTGCATATTCATTCCCTTCATAAAAAAAATGCCTCACCTCGTCTTACTCCCAGAATACCAGATTTGTGAAAGAAAATGACTCAGACTATATTAAGGTTAATCCCATTTACAATTTGAACTAATTAAAAGTGAAATTATAATATATAAATTAATATAAATATAGTTCTGTCTGACAAGGTCATGAAGTCATGTGACCCAGGCAATGTCAGCCAGTTGCCGGAAACATCCCCCCAGCACTTGTGCTGCTATTCATTCGCACTGCATCTACTGCAGAGGAGAGTCAGGTTAGAAAACGTGAATCTCCTCACTGCAGGTTCTTACTTCTTTGTCTTCTGTTTTAGGGATTGAGTCTGTTCTAGTCATTCAGCATTTGGGGAGAATAATGCTTCCATCAGATGGGAAGATTTTTTCAAAAGTGAGCTGAGCAGTGTCACTGAGAGAATAATATCTTTACCCACTCGGACTTCTTTTACTTTTACTTCTATTTTCATACATTCAACCTTCCTGAATTTTAGCAGTGAGCAGAGATTAAAGAGACTGGCTAAGTTTCTAGAACAGCCCTTTGAAGTCAGAGTGGTATTTGTAGCGAAAGTGTGTGTGTGTGTGTGTGTGTGTGTGTGTGTGTGTGTGTGTGTGTGTGTGTGCGTGCCTGCCTGTGTGAAGTGTCTAGGGAGGCCATGGGATGGAGAGCCTGGCTTCAGCAATGCTTCATCTGACGGTCAAAGAGCAAAACACAGCAAGTGGAGAAGAAGATTAGCTGCAGCATTATCGGCCCTGTAACAGACAAGCTCACACATCCTGAAGCCTCTTCCCTCCACTTAATTAAAGTTAACAGGGAGAAGGTGGAAGGCTGGAGGAAGCGAGGGAGGAGAAGAGGACAAAGGTTGTTTTGTGAAGGAATGACAAAGCGGAAAAGAAGAGTTGGAGCCAAAAGTCGTGAAAGATCCAGAAAGGACAAAAATCCACACAGACTGAGGAAGGACATTAACAATTAAGTGAGGCAGTGAACACTCTCCATATCATGGGATGCACAGAGAGTTGTATAAATACAGTGTTTATATGTGTGTGTGTGTGTGTGTGTGTGTGTGTGTGTGTGTGTGTGTGTGTGTGTGTGTGTGTGTGTGTGTGTGTGTGTGTGTGTGTGTGTGTGTGTGTATGGAGAGAAAGAGGGTAGGATGAGAGATGAAAACAGTCAGCCAGGCTGTGAGCTTCAGTGTGGGGGAGGGTGCTGCAGCAGCAGCGGCAGCCTTGCTGTGACTCAGCACTAAAATCTGCCTCTCTCTCTCTCGCTCTCTCTCCTTCCTTTCCCTCAAATATCAGTCCTTAGTCATTGTACCAAGCATACTATTAAAGCTTTTGTTCACACGTCTGTGCAGAGCCGGTCACGATAGCGATTTGACTGTTGTGGTGAAAGTGTTCTGTCTGATTAACCTGATCGAAGTGTCAGAGCAGATTCAAAATCTACAAAGCAGCAGGCGGAGCATTTATGAAGAGATCTGCTGTAAATATTTATGTGGTGAAAAACATGTATAACCTCACTGAGCATGTCTATTTAAAGCTTTAACTATACAATCCAGATGGAAACGAATACTTACGAAAAATCCTAAATTTAGTTTTTTTTTTTTTTACCAGCCTGTTATTACTAATGACAATGCTTACATTTTAAAATGCAACCCACTGCAAAATATATATATATAAAAAAGTTGCATGCACTGTGTGTACAAACAAAAGTACATACATTTACATTATATGAATAACTTTGTACATGTACCACCTAAAAATATACAAAGCTTTCTCCACTGTACTTCCTGTATTATAGGAATGACTAGGACATTTTTCTTAAAGGAGCAGTGTGAAGAATTAAATGGCATTTAAGGGTGATGTTGACTCACATTCCCCATCCAAGTGTATATTACATACAATAGTATGGTAATATAGTATGTATTGGATACTATAAAGCCTGTATTTGATACATGCATATCGGGCTACTGTACAAACTGTACAAAAAAGGGTTGAGCTGATACAATAGTGAGTATCAGTACATATAATATACTGGTGTGATAACCCTAAATATCCTGTAAATACTTAACTAAAAACACATTTTAACTGAGTCAGGTTAAGCATGAGTCAGCAGAATTGGAGCATTATGTTTTTGAAATGGCTTGTTATGGTTCTGTGATAAATGAATCAACAGAAATGTGAAGTTAACTGTTTATTAGTTCAGACTGATAAATAAATAACAATACGACTGGTATTGGTCGTATTAGTCAAAGTTGTGATATTGGTATTGGGTACAAAAAAGCAGCATCGAGCCAACTGTGTAATAAAAGACTAATTGATACACACTCCTACATTATAGGTCAGAAAAATGTACCCATGCAAATTCATTAAGAAGGATTAAAAAGTCTCTCACATGTTTAATTATTGAGTGTTAGAGTTGTTGAAATGTTATTACTGATGCAATTAATTTTTATTGAAGTAATGTTTTTACAAGTGTTTTTTGTTGTTATGATTGATGCACTGATACAAGGATTCCTATCAGTGCACATGTAACTGCTGCTGTTTTCATGCAAAATTTAGCCACAAACGTCACAAAAGCATAATTCAAAACTTTTTGTCAGGATTAGTATTTGAATGTATATGTATATCAATGATATACAGAAGGTGTTTTAGATAATTGAAGGCCTGTCCACACCAAAAACTATAACAACTATGTAATAATTCACTCTACATACTGTTTGGTAGTTTATCGTACTGCATTAAAATGCTCTATATATTTAAAGTCTTATACACTGACGCTGTATTTGTCAAGCAGCACAATAAAAAGTGTTTGCTATAGGAACATCAAGTATACATTAACTTAAAAAAAATATGAAAAGCTACATGAATATATGTACTTTAGGCCAATGATTATTTGTGTGTTATGTATTTAAACTTTAGTATTAAACATATTTTGTGATGAACATGGCTGACTCAATTTCTGTAGCCTCACCTTCAAATTCTGTTGCATTTCACGTCAGAGTCACCTGCAGGCCCATTGTTGTGTTTTTGTCTTTACAGAGTCACCGAGCTGTGAGCAAGTGCACATCAACAAAGATGTGCATGAAGAGAATCAGTTTCAGTCTCATCCAGCTCACTGAGGAGAAAGACATTCAATCTGAGAATTGAAGCACAGATAGATTGGGAGTGAGTAGCGACATTGATAAGTGTGGGACTGAAGGTCCTGAATCTAATGGTGAGGATGGTTGTCAGAGGGAGGATCGATCCACATCGACATGCAGCTCTACACCTAATTGGCCTGTTTCATCTCGTCTTTTCTATCCTTCATTCTTTTTTCTGTTGTTTTTGTTGACATTCTCCTTACTCATGCTCCTCACTGTGTTTTCATCTCCATTTTGGTTAAATTTGCACCACCTCTCCTATCAACTATGTGTGGCACCAGAAACAGATTTCTGGTGGGATGTGGTATTTGTGAATCAACAGCAAACAGCTAAAGCCTGAGCTGTAGGGTTTGTGTTGAAACAGATAAGCGCATGAGAGCAGAGAACAGAGGAGGCTGGAGCAGCCGGACACAGCAGAAAAAAACAAAAGCATCACATGCTGCAACACGTGCTTATGTAAGTTATCCACTATCTTCATCTTAGACAATAAGGCACACATAAACATATGGTGTCACACAAAGTAACACAATGTAAGACAAGTTGACAAAATGTTATTGTTACAAAACAGTAGAGGAAAAGGAACCAAACAGAACAGAATCTGAGAGGGTGCACTGGCCCATAATCTAACGTCCCTCCTGGCTATAGCTCACAGGACATTAGCACACTACTGCTGACTGAACTCACTCCAATTGCGCGTCCTCTTTAGTCTGCCATATGTGCTGCAAACTAACTGTGTATGTGTGTGGTAATGTAGGAACAGCTGAGATCACACTGCCGCATGACTTAGTTTGAGAGAAATGTAATGAGCTGCAGTATTAAAAAAAATACATTTTTCATAATTGTGGAGAGACTGGATGCATTCAATTGATTTCAGCAATACATACATCCTTTGAATGCAATGCTGCTTGGCATCCACTTTCTGTCCTACCTTGTTACCAAGTTGCTCTCTCCATTTCCACATTTCCTTTTGTATTTTCATTAAACACCATTTTGACAAATATGCCACCATGTAGACATTTCTAGTTTAGTCACTATCACCCCCATTTACAGTGGTATGCAACAGTTTGGGCACCCCTGTAAATTTTGATGATTTTCCTTTATAAACCATTAGTTGTTTGAATAAGACATTTCAGTTAAATATATCATATAGGAGACTAGCACATTTTGAGAAGTGAAATAAAGTGTATATGATTTACAGTAAGTGAGCAAGAATTATTTAAGCAAAATTAGGCATTTGTATACATTTAGGCACCACAAAAGAAATATTTGTGCATCCTCCTTTTGCAGAAATAACAGCCTCTAAACGCTTCCTATAGCTTCCAATTAGAGTCTGGATTCTGGAGGAAGGTATTTTGGACCATTCTTCTTTACAAAACATCTCCAGTTCAGTCAGGTTTGATGGTTTCCGAGCATGGACAGTCCGCTTTAAATCACCACAAATGTTCAATAATATTCAGGTCTGGGGACTGAGATGGTCATTCCAGAACGTTGTATTTGTTCCTCTGCATGAATGCCTTAGTAGATTTTGGGCAGTGTTTAGGGTCATTGTCTTGTTGAAAGATCCAGTCCCGGCACAACTTCACCTTTGTCACTGATTCCTGGACATTGTTCTCCAGAATCTGCTGATATTGAGTGGAATCCATGCGACCCCAACTTTAACAAGATTCCCAGTCCCTGCAATGGCCACACAGCCCCACAGCATGATGGAACCAACACCAAATTTTACTGTAGGTAGCAAGTGTTTTTCTTGGAATGCCGTGTTCTTTTTTCGCCATGCATAAGGGCCCATGTTTTGCCCAAATAATTCTATTTTAGTTTCATCAGTCCACAGCATCTTATTCCAAAATGAAGCTGGCCTGTCCAAATGTGCTTTATCATACCTCAAGTGACTCAGGTGTGGGCAGGTGCAGAGAAAAGGCTTTTTCTGCATTACTCTTCCATACAACATCTCCTTGTGTAAAGTGTGCTGAATAGTTGAACGATGCACAGTGACACCATCTGCAGCAAGATGATGTTGTAGGTCTTTGGAGCTGGTCTGTGGATTGACTGTGACTGTTCTCACCATCCTTGACCTCTGCTTATCTGAGATTCTTCTTGGTCTGCCACTTCGGGCCTTAACTAGAACTGTGCCTGTGGTCTTCCAATTCCTCACATTGTTCCTCACAGTTGAAACTGAGAGCTTAAATCTCTGAGATAGCTTTCTGTATCCTTCCCCTAAACCACGATGTTGAACAATCATTGTTTTCAGGTCATTTGAGAGTTGTTTTGAGGCTCCCATGTTGCCGCTCTTCAGAGAAGATGCAAAGAGGAGAAACTCTTACAATTGACCTCCTTAAATACTCTTTCTCATGATTGGATTCACCTGTGTTTGGAGGTCAAGGGTCATTGAGGTTAGCAAACTAATTTTGAGTTCCAATAATTTGTGCTAAAGGTATTGAAATAAAAAAAATGACAAGGGTGCCTAAATGTATACACATGCCTAATTTTGTTTAAATTATTTTGTTTAAATAATAAACAACCAATGATTTATAAAGGAAGGGTATTCAAACTTTTGCTTATCACTGTATAATACAGAGCACAGCATTTGACTGAACATACAATATATGTTCAGTCAAATGCTGTTATTATTCAACAAACAAAATACCAGAAAGAACAGGATTATTGTTAAAGTATGCAAATAAAGCATGTGTAGAGCTCCTGACTATAAGACACTAAAGGTATGCTTCTCCCTACTCCTTTTCAAATATGTCATTTATTTTATTTTCCTGTGTTTTAGTATTTTGCTTCTTTAATTTCATTTCTATATTAGGTTGCACAAAGAATTTGTTTAGTAGTAATCGTAAAGCCTTGAACTATTTGGAATAAACAGTGCAAACAAACAAAGACGCTTCCTGGAGGCAGAGGACATTGTTCTTTTAAAATTCTTATCTCTTCATATGCTCTGAACTGTTTTGTTACACATGTATGTATTGCCTTGTCTGTTCTATGAGCTAAACATTCTAATCTAATCTAAAACTACAAGAATACACAGGCAGAGAAACCCACACCGATTCCATTTGTTTAATGTTGTCTGTGCTCTACCACTCGGTAAGTATAGATGGTAATCTAAACCCAGTCGACATTGATGCAGGCATTTATCAAAGCACTGTGGTCCTTAAATGCAGCATCTCGGAGAGCAAGCAACACAAATTAATGTAATACTCTAACACTCCCCTCTTTTCTGAAACTAGCAATCTTTTAGTCTTTTACACCGAATGTCCAGGTGTAAGTTTGGTTTGAACTCACCGAAGCAGCATATGAAGGCCTTCTAGCATGACTGTCCTGATCCACCTAAATACAGACAGTCTTTTTCCACCCTGTTGATGAGACAGCAAAGCACAGACAACACAGTAAAATGACAGATCAGTTTTTTAAGTGTAGTTCTATGAGGGAGTGAGTGAGCATGGTACCTTATTGTCCTGACAGAGATGTTTTTCTTCAGCTCAACAAGGCTGGACTCATTTGCATTCAACACCAGATGTAAACATCATCATAAACAAGAGCACTCAGAGAGCACAGACCTCTGCCAAGGCTTAAACACTTTGTCACCTGTGTTTTACATGCCTGACATTTTTACATTTTGATCCACTGGATCTAGAATACTTCCTGGATCTGTATAGAACTTACCTGCTCATAGTTATTACTATCTTACATATGCATGACAAAATACATCCTGATCTGTTAAGATATCACTGACATTTACACATGTGAACTTGTTAGGTTCATAGAGGGACTGAATCATATTATATTTAAATTGCTGCTTCATTTGTAATCTGGTTCAGGTCCACATTAAACTTTTTTTTTTCTTTTTTTTAAGATGTGCCCCTAAGAGTTACAGTAGTAGTTAATTTTTGGAAAATTCTATAATTTTTTGAGACGTCATCAGAGGGAGAAACATACTTGGGGGATCACCTACCCATCACAACGAAATATGATTGATCAGTAAAAAACTGTAAACAGGAAGTTGCTCACAGAAGGATGAACAGATAAATCCACCCCAATGAAAACATAACCTCCTTGGGGGAGGTAAAAATTGTGGGCACTGCCTGCATACTCACTACAGCAGAAATTAGCTTCAAACACTGAAAACTGCCAGAAGTCTGTGTTGCTTTGGTTACTGCACTCCCCAACACCAAAGTCTGCAGAGAAAATCAAACATGTTAATTCACAGCACACAGGAGTAGTTGTTCCACTACTGCCTACATCACTAAGTTTAAATGTGGAATTCTGTGACTTCAGTGTTATAAATTATTGTTAAGATTCTTCTAAGTGACACACACTTGCACGCAGTTAATCATTTTCATCAGAATGGTGAGACAAATGGCAAACATATTCTTAAGCTATAACAGATTTAAGTGGGCATAGATTTTGTATTTTGTCTTTTATTAAGTGGCTAAAATCTGTGCTTCCATCATTTATCACTGGCTTTCATGGTTACACACACTACGCACTACCACACAGTTAGTGCTGACTCTGCGTCAGTAGCTAACTGTAAAAATATTTGACCTATCACTTTAATTACAACCATTTTCTTATTAAGCATTATACTGAGGCCTAATGATAAGTCATTTGGTGGCTGGAAGTGGCTGTAGACCGAAACCATTAAGAAGAACCCCAACCCTAACCCTTTCACCTCATTCTCTCTGGTTCCATCCTCTTAACCTCTTTTCTTCTCAGCATGCAAACCCCCCCTCTTTGCTCATCTCCCTCCTCTTCATCGTGTATTACATCCCTCAGGGATGGATCAACACTGTTTCCCCTAGCTCTCCATCCACTTTAATCTTGCTCTACTGCTCATCCCTCTCCTCCTCTTCCCCTTTTGACAACCCTCTTTGATCCTTTTAACCCTGTAGGTCCAGTGCATCAGTCGTTTCTCTGTATGTGTGTGTGTGCAGGGTCATCGAGGTCAGGGTTCCGGTTGACCAGTCATATATTCAAAATGTTCAAATATTACAAATGGAACATGGGGTTTTCTGGCTTCATTTATCTCAGCATGGCTCTGTGTGTGTGAGTGTGTGTGATTTGTTCCTCTAAGAATCACTTACAAAGCTCTTTGTTTGTTTTTGTGTACATTTCATGTGTGTGTCAGTGTGAATTGGGCTACTCACACAGTGATGCGCATGCAAATGTTTCACCTCAGCAGATCCAAAGCTAGATTAGCTCCCAGTGTCTTGCACCTGCCTGTTGCTATGGAAACTGGGTATCCTCTCTGCGTCACCTGTGCCCATGTTTGGTCTGGTTTCCTGCTCCCTTCTATCAGCTTCCCTCTTGCTCTCTTTTGCCCTAATTTACTGTCTATGTCACACACACACAAAGGGCACAAACATTAACTCCACTGTTAAACAAATGGATCACAACTACACACAAAACAGACACATCATGCTCTTGAGAAAAGTATATTGAAAATACATGGATCATATTGGAACAGGTAACTATCATCAGAATTAAATTTCAATGCATATTTAAATTTCAATTAACATAAACAATATGTCATTCAAGAACCGGCAACTAGAAACAGTGAGGCTCACAGCAAAAGAATGGTGATTATTTATTGATAGCAAAGCTTGAAAATAGTGACCCTCATGTGACCTTCCTAATCTTAAAATCTATCAAAGATAATGTTTCTAATGCGAGACTGCAAGTGTGCATCAATTCTACAATTATTAGGTATACAACTACAAAGAAAACACACTGTTCCATATTTTTAGCTGAAACTAACTTATAATAAAGGACCATGGTCATGCAGCAAAACAACAACTGTTAGCTCTATATTGCAAATGGAAAACATGCAGCACTATCCTGTTTAAATTTCTTTATGAAAATGTTTCTCACTGTATCTTTACAACAAGCTGAAGAGCAAATTCCAAGAATGTAGAGTCACAATTTTGATCTGAGGTCCAAAAGGTCTTGTCTCACTATAGTCACCAGTACAAGAAAAAAAACAAAAACACAAAGTTGAGGAAACCGAGCGATGGTTGCCATGCTCACCCACCATCTGGACTAGAACTACACTGGGGCTCCCCAGGGATGTGTCCTCAGCCCTGTAATTCTCTCTGTCAACTCCACTGAACCTCTATATACAGCTCCAAAACCACCATGGAATTTGCTGGGATGACATCAACATCATTGGCTGCATCATGAATGATGATGAGATGCTGTCAGGGACGCTCTAACATTGTGGTGCAACATGACAACCTCCTACTCAACATCAGCAAGACAACGGAGATGATTATGGACACCTGTGAACTTCTAGTTTCAAGAACTGACATGGCTCCAAATTGTGCGGCTTAATTTTGAAAATCTATCCCCACTTTAATTAACAATCCATGTTTTAAACCTGATTTGCCATTTTTCACTGCCACACCAACTACAGACTGGATGATTTTCCAAGGAGTTAATGGCCTCAATCACTAGTTTCAGGTCATGTCAATTGTAATTTATGTTCCCATTTAGAGGGAAATGGAACATAAACCTCGACACATTATGTCTGGACGTCAGTCTGATTAACAGCTGGTCTAACGTGGACCAGGTAACTGCCTGGTAACAGCTAGGTGTCAAAAAAAGTAAATGCTTCACTTTTTTTTTTTTTTTTCAAGCAGAAGACAACGTCCACTTTCTATAAACAGTCTTCAGTCAGTTATTGAAAGAGCTGATGTCATTGTTTATCCTGGAACAGAAGAACAACACGAATGCATGTATTTAATGCCATGTCACAACTCATAAACGCACAATTTGCTTAGATCAGTATTTGTGATGACCCCATTCAAAGTGGATCAGTATAGTATGTATATATAATATATATATTTATATATATATACACATATATGTTAGAGGTATATATATATAAACTATGTATATTATACATAGTTTATATATATATATAAACTGTGTGTTCATTGTCAAACTCTAGAAGTTTCTTGCAATTGAGCTAACTTTGTATTTGGCAGACGCTGATGCAGCTAATAAGGAAAAGAGTAGGCATTTGGCTAGCTGCGTGATGCCCACACACAGCAAGACTTCACTTGGTGTTGCCAGATATGTTTTGGACAGCGGGGCGCCAGGTATCAGAAAGGAGGAAAGTGAGTATGAGGAAAGAAAAGAGGCAGAGAGTCAAGCAAAGACATGACGAATGAGACTTAAGTGAGAATGACAGTAGAAGTGAGAGTGAGAAAGATGGGGTTTATTAATGAGAGTCATGTGGGGGAGGACAAAGAGCCTCCACTGCAGTGAAACAACCCTGATCAGACTGACCCTCCTCCTCCCCTCTCTCCTCTGCACTTCCTTCATCGATTCAGTGGCGCAGCAGCAGCAGCAGCATAACAAAACTCCTACATAAAAAAAAAAAAAAAAAAATCTCAGCTAGAGGCTCTGCAGTGGCTGGCCAGCTTTCGGAAACCCCCTCCTTTTTTCACGCCTTTTCCTCCTCATGCCCCCACCCCAAACTACTGACACAGCATTTCCTGCTTGATATGAACGGCACAGCTGTAGCAGGTCAAAAAACATTGCCACGCTTCTGCTACCACAACTTCTATTGTGTCTGACTTGGTCAAACAAAGGTAGGTCTCTCTTGACCTAAGATAACCCCCATGCAGATTCTCATTTCCAGCGACCTCACTCTCCTTCCTTCACAGGTTGACAGGAAACAAGCCCTCACTTACTAAGACTCTCTCCACTACTCTCCAGCATGTCTTTACCTACAAACATGATCAGATCGGGAACACGTGAAAACGCAGTGTTTTGTTCTGCTGTTAATTGCTGTGTTGCATGTTTCTTGCCTTTTCCATCTGTAGCAAACTAAATGCAGCATCATTACCATGCAGTGAGAGAAAGCAGGAGGAGAAAAAAGTGAGAATGATAAATGTGATGTGCACAATTTTAACGGAAAATAATGCTAATGAGAAACATAATCACAAGTAACTGAAACTCCTCAGATTCCTCATTAGGCTGCATGACGTTTTAAAAGACAAAAGGGTGTTTTCTAAAATATTGCATTCACAAGTAACTTGCTTTTTATGATTAAAAATAATTGCTGATGTGTGACAGAATAAAAATCTCGATTTTTGAGTTATGCTAACATAGGTATTAATCTGTATTAGTCATGGACTAATGCATGAGTGGCAGAGGGATTTCTAAAATGTTTTCTCCCCTCTTGTCACCCTATCCATTTGCATTACATTCATCCGTAATATTTACGGGCTTATCAGAAAGCCCTGCTGACAAGTTCTTATATAACATTCATATTTTATGACTGTTTCCTGGTTGAAGTTTGATTAAAATGTCCCTCTTGCTCAGGAATTGAACCACTGCTGAGCAATCGGTCACAGAGGAGGGCTTAATCAACAGGGAGTGTGAGCGCGAGTGTGTGTATGTGTGTAAGGGAGAAGGAAATAAAGAAAGAGCCCATCTCCTCTTTTTTCTTTTTTTCTGAAAGACTAAAGGAGACAGATTGGGAGGGAGCAGATGATACTGCAGTATAGAACAGAGCCAAGTGCAAAGAAATAACAAAACCGGTAAACTTGTCACATCTATCCAATCTCCCAATCTCTACTAAATAATAATGACATTTGTTGCTAAATGTTTCACTGTGTTCACCAGTTTGTTTACAGTCACTAGATTTCTACTTAAAGGTGCCATATGTAAGAATGTGGCCAAAAACAGTTACTACATTCAAATTCAAAACACCAAGGTCTTTTAGGATTCATTTTCCGACGTTACTGGCCACGCGTTGTTGCTCGGCAGCAGAGACTCTACTGACTGCAATGATTGGTAGATGGCGGTAGGTGGCGCCACATGCCAAAACATGATTTCAAAACATAAACATGATTTGCAGTCTGCAAAATATTTTTTTAATGCAATGTTGGCGAGTTCAGTTTGTTATATGAACATTATTCCTGAGTCTCTGTGACATATTAGGAGGATTTTATGGCTAGTTGCTTTGGATTTATTACATAATGCACCTTTAAATATAAAACATTGTCATGACACCACACATATATTCTTATTTTCTCCTGAAACCCTACAGGTTATCTTTCATTCCATTTGAAATTATTTTCCAACCACTGTGGTTTTGGATAATAGTGGATTTAAACTATCACTGTCAGCAACACTTATATTTTCAGGCCAGAGGAAATTTATTTTTCTACAATTAGGTAGGCAGAGTAAGAAAGAAAACATTGAAATGAAATGGGTCAGTACCTTCAGTCATTTTATGATCCTGAAATGTTTTTTTTTGTCAAGAATGGATTATGTTTGGATTACGTTCAACACATTAACATAACTGTAACAGAATATTTATTGACTCAGTACATGATAAAGAGCAATTGGAGTGCCATTTACTCATCTTTTACAATTCATCTCTAGAAAGTAACTTTTCATGAAGTGCACCGCAACTGTAATATGTCCAGTGAGATAGTCAGTGTGTCCGTTTTAGGCCTCTTTCACAGGAATGGTCTGTTTATCTGAAGCAAAGGCACAATCCTCTGTTTACCACCCAGCATTATTGGTTTCGCTATGAAATTCAAATCAATATCCTCATAATAAAAGTCCCAGGCTCGCAGCAAATTGGAATCCATAGCTTGGAAAGCTAAAGAGATCTATGGCACTGCCAAGGCTGCACTAATGAATGATGAATCACTGCAACACACAGAGATACACACACACACACACACACACACACACACACACAGACGCTTACACACATAGTAAAGTATACATACACATGAAGCAGCTCTTTGGTATCTCACACAGTCAGTCAGGCTGGTGTGAAACATGACTCCCTCATCAATAATGAATGTAAACCAGGATCTGTACAAAGTGGCCATTGTTTCACTAGAAACAGCATCTTCATACCACAGCTAGTGTGTTTACAGTTACTGGACACTATGAGCGGTGAATCCATTTTAGCATGAAATTACAGACAATAAAAAACAACATACATTTGATTTTGAAAACCTTATACCATCTACCTTTTAGGATGTGGACATATCTTGGGTATAATATCCTTAATTAAGTTATTCTTATTAAAAATGCAGAAGGTGACCACTTACCAAATTACAACCTTAGCCTTAGACTGAGGTTACCTGGTACATGTCCAGTCATCTAGGTCTACATTACATCCAGTGTAATGTTCAGCATCTGAAATTAATATTTTAAATCTAATTAAATGTATTGGTTTATTCAAAAAATATTGACAAATTAATTTGACTAATAAAGTTGTACTAAATATCTGTGGGTTTCGGACTGTTTGATGAACAAAACTAACATCTTGATCTTGTCTTGTGACATTTTATCAACAGGAGGATTAATTGAGAGAAAAAATGACAAGCAGATGAATCATTAATGGAAACAGCTCTAATCTGGATTTGCACTCTTACAGTGGCCCTGTGTGAATCCCAGTATATCTACAGTGTCAGCCTGCATACATGTCTGCTTAAAGTATGCAGTTATTATATTATATGCATGTGTGAGCACATCTTTTAATGTGCATGCATATTTAATGCAAGTAATTCAATACCAGATAGTAATAATACCAAACCCTAATGTGGTAAACAGGGATAATGCAATCTGCGTGTGTGCGTGCGTGCATGAGTCCCAGTGGGTTGTTTTGGGAAGTCAAGGGTTGGAGTCCTAAGTGCTGAGTAAGCGGCACAGGTCCAGAGCTGGGAGACTGCAGTGCTGCTGGCAGCAACACAGTGATTTCAGCTCAGACTGATACTAAGCAGAGAGAGGGGAGAGGAGAGGAAGTAAGACACACCTGGACCTCCCCAGCCAAATATAACATGGTCTGCAATGTTTTTAGACACAAAAGCACACACACACACACACACACACAAACATTTAGAAAGCTTTCGTGTTATTCCTAATTTAACCAGAAGCAGTTAGTCTAACCCTTAACTAACCAAAACTTAGCCCCAAACTGAAAAAAACAAACATGTAACGTGACATGTAATGAACTAGCTCCTCAGAAATTAGGTTCTGCCTCATATTATTGGTCTCATTACTGGTCTCCAACAGAAAAGGTCCTAAAGGGGTAACAAATACAAACACATGCTTATCCGTCTGTGTTCCAGGTCCTCAAATAACATCTTGAGTAAAATAAAGAATCCAACATGTAAAAGCAGCTACTTATATCTACAGGGTAAAAGACAGACAGACAGACACAACACACATACTGCATGACCATATAAGCCCGAGCCCACGCCCTGACAGACACACTGCGTCACGGCCAACAATCAGAGCCAGCAGCCTTGTTTACTCCTCTAACCTGTGCGCCCACTGATTGTGCTAGAAAAGCCCTCATCTCCTCCCGCCCACTCCTCTGCTTCCCCGCTCATTCCTCTGTCATGCCCCCTCCCCATCGGTGACTCCTTCTCAACCTCTACTGCCACCTCGTCTACTCACGGCCCCCCCTCTCTCTCTCTCTCTCGCTCTCCCCTGTCTTGTGCCACATTATGAATGGCTCTGCTGGGCTTACATAGATGTTTTTCGCTCCCTGTCTCTGCTTCCCTTCTTGTGTAGCATTACATACAGAGTACATGTTCCCAACTTTGTTCTCAATCCTCTGTCCTCCTGCTCCTCGTCTGCCTCACTGTCATCACTCTCATCCATTTCCTCTTTCTGTTCTCACGTCCTTGTCATCGTTGATATTGAGAGCATTTTTATTTTAATATTTCAGGCCCTGTATTACAGACTTCAAAGATGCTTCCCCCACCCCCTTCTGTCTGTGAATTTCATTATATAACCGAGTCCCCGTGGACCTTGAGGACACTGAGCAATCTAATTTTATCTGGTGATGGCAGTGGCGATGATGGGAGCATGCATCAATGCAGCATTTAACACACAGATATGCTCTCTCAGATGATTCCTGATATGAATCAAATGTTAGAACAGGACCAGAACACAGTCAAGACAAAATAAAAAAGGGGAAGCTAAAATAAATCACTTAAATACAACGTTGTGTTCTCTCATCATCATTACGTGCAATGTTATTTGAAGTTTGCAAAGGAGCAGCAGAGCGACTGTTATATATAAGAACAGTAAACACACATGGCTGCCATTTTAATGCCTATCTGTGCTAGAAAGACAAGAGCTTCAAACAAGTTTGCTGTCCTCCCTGCTTTATAAACAACCAAACCCCTGCATTGCTCAGTTAGCCAAACAGCACCATGCCCTGGCTTCAATGTGGAACTGCATTTAGCTGCAGAGCAAAGGAGGTGTAAAGCAACTGAAGGCTATTGGAGACACATGGACGTGGAACAGTACAGTGTTATAGTCTGATGGTTTGATATTTGTATATTTCACACACTTAAAGGAAAGACAGAGAGAGGGAGATGTATGTTTTTACACAAGTGAGAGAAAAAGAGTGAAGGAATATAGAAATAGACATACTGAGAGAAAGAAATTCACAATTGGGCCACCAAACCAGCATCTTTCAGTCTTTATGTCATGTTCAAGTCTCACTGCAGCTCCAGACACCGCAGAGTCTATAAGTCCAACTGCAGAGTCAAACAACTACAAGTCTATCTGCAGTAGACACTTACACTACTGTTTAATAATTAAAGTACTCTTTTACCCGTGTACTCCAAGTTTAACTTCAGCCCTACCTTGAATCTCCTAGTCTTTGAATATTTCATACAATATTCATCTAATTGGGCCTGTTAACTGCTCAGATTATTTGATCAATTGCACTGAGAAAAGTATAAATGTGATTAATGTCCAAGTCTTCAGTTTCTCTACAGTGAGGCTTAATTTCAGATAGACAAATTGCTCTGGATTTAAAGTACCAGTATTAGAATATTCAGTTACAAAGTATACACATTCAGAAGCAGCGTAGCAGAATTTTGACATAGTGGATTTTTGCTGTGCTTGACACAAAACCGGTGGTTTTACTAACTGATTATCAAGTTGAGCATCTTTTACTAAAATAAGGATCTGTATGATTAAGGGAAAAGTCCATTAACTGTGGCAGGTGATCAACTCATAAAATATGAGTTTAATTTCAAAGTTTCTGAGTGTCTCTCTCCTACTTCTTGTCTAGTCTGTGGTTTTTGCATCCACTGCTGTCCTCTGGATGTTCCGGCTGAAAGGCATCATGAAGTCGTCAAAGTCCATCTCGAGAGACAAGAGCTCCTTCCGTCTCTCTATCTTTGACATCAGCTGGCTGGTGGTGGGTGGCTTCCCCCAGACCTGAGACAGACGGAAACAGAGAGACAAGTCAAAGAAAGAGACTGCAAAACAAGAGAGCTGTGCAGTAACCCATTGGTGATGCTGGAATAACTGAGCATCCACTGCTTTAGTATTTCTGAAGCGTAAACATGTTTATTTTCTGGAGTTCATCTTTTGTATCAATGAGAGCCAAAGATATTGTTTGTGTGCTTCAAGTTATTTGCTTACACCAATCCTCATTTGTACTCTCTGCTTCAGCAAAACGCCAAAATCTACAGACAGAAGTGATAGCTACACAGAGAGATGCTACAATACACTGATGGTGGCAAGTCCTACCATTTTTGGCACAAAGGTGGTCTCCATGATGTCGGTTTTCCCTGTTGTGATCTTGGTGTTCTGCAGGATAGTGCTGTTTGAATTCTTCTGTGAAGTCTTCCCTGCTGTTGCAGTTGATGACTCTGCTTGCACAGTTGTTACTGTTGCTGAAATGACCTGTGGGGTACACTCAAATTTGCCTTATTTTATACAAGTACTAAATGCAGTTGTTACAAATGCAAAGCTTAATGTGAGATTTAGTTCAAGCTAAGAGAGGGGGAGGACAGAATCAGGCATATACATTTTAGGCGTCAGTATAATACTGTATGTGTCACTGTGATGATTATTTTATCTGATTATTGGGTTTTTTCACGTATTCATACAGAGGGCATTAAACCTCTGAACCTCTAAAGTGTCAAAAGCACCATTGTTCAGTTCATGAAGCTTGGAAGATTCTGATGAAAATGACGACCTGTATCAACTGTAGACTCTTCAACAGCAAAACCTTGTTAAGACTCTAAAGTCATGTCACAGTAGTGCCTATTCTATCTATAACCCAACTCAAACACATATGTGAAGGCTGCAAAGGAACCTAAAATGGCCTAAAGAGGTCATACATATCCTGATGTTTACATTACGTAATGTAACCAGCTGCTGCTGCCACTGTTGCTGTGACTCTCTCTTGTATCAAGTGAAGTTCTTGTGTCTCTAGAACGGAATATTGTCTCGGCCCATTTTCTTTGCATCAATGCCATTGTGCCCTTGCTTAAGCCTCACCTTGCTTTATAGTCTTTCAGCTTTAATCAGTCATGAATAACAGAGCAGCTCATCAACAGCAATCAAGGTTGAAATTCTGGTGTTGACAAAACACTCCATTAAAAAAGTCCAACTCACATTTTGCAACACAATGTTAAAGTCAGGTGTGTGTGTGTGGTCAGCATCAGTTATTATTATTATTATTATTATTGTTATTGGCGATTACCTGTGGTTCAAACCGATTCAACATTCAATGAAAAACATGCACTTTGACTTGAGGGTGCATTCATTATTTATGCAGACTGACTGGCTCATGAGTCACAGAGAATGGAAGTTTAATGGGCTTATCACCTTCTGACAATAGTGAGCAAACTCCTGCAGTTCTGTGGAGAAATACTGTCATTTATTGTGACAGTTTAGAATTAGCAGAAAACAGGGGCACCTTCTATAAATGCTTAGAGGGCAGACAGCTCCACATTATGCCCGTGTGCTATTTATTCTGCTGGGTAGACTCTTTCTGGCCTCCTAGAACTGCTGCTTGCAACTATATTGAGCTATGAATATCCCTGATGAATTTGCACCGCTGTGCCACCTGCTACATTCAGAGTACTGATGACAAAATCAATACATTTCATCTGATTGTGGCCTGGTTATAGAAAATGCAAATTCAAGCAACAGCATGGTCCAGTTGTAACATAACACGCCTGGTCTAATTTGCTTACAAGTTAGAAGCCTTACAGCCATCAGATCTCTTTACAGGCTTGAGTTTCTTACGTTGAAACAAGAGGCCATAGCACACTCGGTGAGCCACTGATGTGGATTCGATATTCAGCTTTGGTCTCTTTTTGTGTTTGAGATTTGATTAAACAAGTGTGTGACTGAAGATGCGTTTACTCAACTGATTCCACATAATGCATCTTAAGCATTGTTAGAAGAGAAGAAAAATTATTATCATTCAGTTTAATATCATTTACATGTATTGGGTATTCTTGAGGAGGACTTTTATCCTGTGCCAGTAAATTCTCATTAAATATCAATACAAAAGTTGATATGCTAAGACAAAAATCGCTATTTTAATTAATAAATCAAGGCTAATGTAAACATTCCTTGCCAGAGGGTGTTGCCATTTCATATTTCCTCATGGTGGCACTGCTCTTATGAAGGAGGGAAACTTGGGCGAGAGATACCTGGCTGAAGAAGAGGGAGTTTACAGCGGGACAATGGTGGAGAAAGCCATGTTAAGAGATGCTCCATCCATGTTTAATACATAGACTTTATGCACTTTGTTTAATATGTTTAGAATAAATAGAGAAATCCTGCACTTTCCACAGACATTTTGTTTTCTTCAGTTAGACAGATACCGTGAAGTATCAATATATGTCTCAATATTGTCTTTCAATATATCAATCATCACAGAATCATTGTATTGTGATGTTAATGGTACTGTGGAGTGTATTGTATCATGAGGTACACTGTGATTCTCATCCTAGTAAACAGCACTGTTTGCTACAACTGGTGGTGTACTTACCCTGTTATGAGTTGAAAATAATTTTGGAGACATGATTTAAAGCTTGAAATCCTACATTGTGTCTCTTTAAACACTCAACGTTCATGATCCACAAGATTTTAAAGTGTGCTGTTGGTAGTCGTTACCTTCTCTTTGGGGAGTTTAGGCTGTCGAGCTTTGCTCCCGTTTCCTCTTGATGGCTCCTTTGGTTTAGGCAGAGAATCCATCTTGTGTTTGACCAAGTCAATTGTTCTAGAGTCCGCAAAAGCTCGAGCGATGTCAAGGCAGTTTTGTTCTAAAGAGACATTAAACTCAAAGTCAGTTAAATAGCAAAAAAAAGTCACACTTGGTAACTAAGAGCAGTTTGCAACAGTGACTGCAGTTTTTGTTGTAAAACACATTATAATTCACTGATAGTTTTATGACCATATTAATCTGTTACCGACTTACACATTAAAAAAAATGATTTCAATTGTATTTTTTAAGCATGTATTTAAGATGTGCACAGTCAAACCTTTCTTGTTCTCTGCAATAACACTGGCGCCAGCCTTGATGAGAAAGTCCACACAGGCGGGTCTGGAGCTCTGGATGGCCCTCATGAGGGGAGTGCCACCACTGAGGGCTTGGGCGTCTACGGCAGCGCCGGCCTCCACCAGAAGTTGGATTAATTCAAGTTGGCCAGCGTGAGCTGCGTGGTGCAGGGGCGTCCAGGAGAACTGGTCACAGGCATTTATATCTGCCCTGTCAAGTACAGTCCACAGCACAGTATGATTTTCCATACTAGATATCCAAGAAACCTGCATCAAAAATTGCTAAAACATTCAGTGCTGACCAATGGTAGATTCATATGAAACAATTTAGATATTCTGAAATAACTTGCACTACAGTGCAAGTTATGATATTACCCTTGGGATTTTCCCCTGCAATATCCTATCAATGCATTTATAATCACATATACATTTAAGCTGTTTTTAAAGTGGGATCCATTATTCTCAATTAGGATTCCCATTCATATAAAATGACTGCTAATGCCCATCACATTTCTGATACCACAGCTTCACATGAAAATTGGAAAAAGGTTGATCTGTCTTACAGTCAAGAACATTTGGCGTGTATACAATATTCATGTTGACTTAAACCCAAAACAGGACACAGGTCATTTTCAGCATGTAAACAGACAGACTGCTGTACTTCTGACAGAGTAGCTGCCCAAAGCTTTCATCAACATGTTTACTGAAACCAAACTTGCCATCACCACCAGCAACAGAGTAAAACTCAGTATTATGTGTCAAATTAATTTCGTACATTCACAAATGCAACTAAAAACCAAGTCTACTTTGCTAAAACCATTAAATCTGAAAGGAAAGAATTGATTATTTTCTCACCCCCGGCTAAGCAGATACTGAGCCACCTCGTAGTTGCCGTTGGAACAGGCCGCCATCAGCGGAGTTTTATAAAACTCATCTTGAACATCCACAGGAACCCCCTGACTGAAAGCAAGGTCTAACGACTCCAGATCTTCACTTTTAACACAATAGTTGATATTCACGAAGATCTTCTCTGGCTTCTCTATGTACCATCCCGAGTCGTTCATTATGGGATGTTCTGGTGGGTGGTCACGGTCAAAGCGGCGGCTGTCTGAGCAGTTGTAGTATGTCTCAATCATGAACTCTGGTGGACCGCCATCCTTCCGCCGGGGCATGAGTTCTGGTGTGAGGGTGCAAATAGGAATTGGAAGGACAAATTTATCTTTCTTTTTCTTCTTCTTTCCTCCTCCTTTTCCTCCTTTTGACCCTTTTTTCTTTTTTGGCAGGTAAGAGGAGAGGAGGAATGTTTTTTTTATGTATTTAACACCTTTGATGAAATCATTAATGTTGACACAGCTCTCTTTCCTCTTGTCATGTGCTGACATTACCATTTGGAGTTGGTCCACATCAGCTGGAGCGTTTAGTTTCTGCAAAACTGAAATGAATATGTCTTTGGTAACTGTATCTGATTTGTTCCCAAAGGCTTGTCGTAACTCATTCTCATACTCGTGGGACCAGTCGTGGAGGGTCAAAGCCCATAGACCTGACATGAGGCTGACACCACTGGATTTGTTGCCTTTCCCCTGTTGCCGCTCAGCCTTCCTCAGCTCCTTGGCGGCTGCTTTGTGACCAGCGTCTTTGGCAATCAGACGTGGCAACAAACCTTCATGGTTCTTTAGCTTGGGGTTGCAACCTGAACACAGAGCAAAGGTCGATAAAATATATGAACACAAGGTTGAATTAATTAATTTGAGATTGTGCTTGCAGATGTATAGTCTGGCATTTCATTTTATTAAATTACATTTCCTGGCTTTACAGCTATCATAATTCGACAAAGTATCAAGACACAGTGACCAGTATTAGATTGGTGTTAATCCAGTGAAGACAGTTCATTATGAGTGGCAGCCTGAGAGATTTTCTATATTTATGTCACAAAACTCTAAAAGCTGATACTGATTGTATTGACATCAGGATGCCCGTTATAGTTCAGTTCTCTCTCTCTCTCTTAGCACCTCTTTGTGCCAGGAACTTGCAGCAGTTTGCGTTGCCCATGGCAGCAGCGTAGTGTAGGGGAGTGCAGCCGTCAAGGTTAATCATGCCCATGTCTGCTGAGAAAGCAGACAGCACCTGAATCACCTGCAATGCATAAAACACAGCAGAGAAACAAAACAGGGCATTTGTTTAGCAAAAGCTTATTCGTATTCAAAAATGTCTTGCTGTTACAATAATGAGTAAGGTTAGGTATCCCAGAAGTAACTGCACCTCAAAAAAGCCCCCCATTGCAGCATAGTGCACTGCTGTTAGACGGTTATGGTCCAGAGCATTAGGGTTTCCCCCTTTCTTGAGAATTGCTCTCACAAGCTTCAGGGAGCCAGCTTTGGCTGCTTCCATCAATGCTGTGATGCCAGTATCCTGAGGAGAGGAGGAGAGGAATCAGTACCAAGGCAAACAAACCACATATGGCCACAGAACACATCACAGTATGCTGTGAGCTGATGGGATATCAGTTTCCCCACACTCAGTTGTTACAGTTCAAAGAATTCCTAATGGTTATCCATACCATCTAATTAACAACCTGGTTTGTTGCACTGGGGTCTGCTCCACTATCCAGCATGACGAGACACATGGAGGTGCACTGCTGAGCGTTCTCGCACATCTGCTGGAAGACATGAGTCCCCTGCGCCGACACGTTGTTAACGTCTGCCTGGCATTTCAGCGCCACCTGCAGACAGCGGTTATGGCGCTTGGTGGGGTAGATACAGTAGAAGAGAACACCTAAAATGAGAGTTAATGAAACAGGAGAGATTGTAACTTTATGAAATGCACATCAACAAATACAAGATAAAATAACCGTTCCAATTTTAGCAGTGCAGGTCATACCCCTCTATCTTTTCAATTCCCTTGTTTCCTTTCGGTTGCAGCAGTTATTTTAGATAAAGGCAAAATGCCACAAATAATAAGCTACATTACATAAAGTGACATTATTAGGGCTACTACACTGATAATCAATTAAATTCATCACCACTCCACTTTCCCTGCCATTTCCTCCTTCTAATCTGGTTGTGCATAAGGTTTTAGTTTTACAATTTTACAAAAATTATTCTTCACAACAAGATGAAAATATGTTATTTCCCTGTGGTCATCCGCCTTCTTAAGCAAACATAGGAGGAGAATATGCAGTTTGACAAACAATATCCAAAAGGTCGGCATACCGTGTCACCTGAAGGCCAGCACACTATTGCATTAAAGTGGAGAGTGTGATTAGTCAACAAGTACCTGCAATGCCAGTGAAGTCACATGACACTAATCTCATGAGTGATGTCCAGTCTTGAAACTGAACGCCGACCATGCTCAGTCACTCCGAGCCTGACGTTTTAAAACACTTTGGTACTAATTCATCAGCAAGTCCGAATGTGTTTGTGCCAAGGAATCTGCAACTGGCCAAGAAGGATAGGCATCAATGGAGCCTTGGCTTGTTGATTTTGTTAGTGTATCTTTGAGTTTGTGGTTTGCTTGTTGGTTTTGTTTGTGTATTTTTGGTGGGTTTGAATAATCACTGAACCGATTCCTTGCCAACACTACAAACACACACACACTGGTGCCCTTCAAACCTGCCAAGTTTGAAGCCCATCAGGTAAACCATTCAACAGATATGTGATCAACAGACTCACAGACAGACAGATGAATTCTTGCATTTATAGATAGACGCAGCTGTTTTGTTAAGAGGGGTGCTCTGTTTGTCAGGAACACTCTGCTCCTGCTCACACACTTCACAAGTGATGTTAACAAATAACTGTTAGTGGTATAGAGGGCCTTCTTAGTTAAAACAAGAGAGGAACAGGAACATTTTCTTTCAGTTTCTCCACCCACAGTAATCCAAATGTCCAGAGAGATGTGACTGGGCTGTGAGTGTTGAGACTTGGCCAAACAAGTCCTTTGAGAGAGCACGAGGTATCAAGTTACTCAGCATGTTTCACACAAGAGGATCTCCCTTCGTGCTTGATCTGTAATTACGTGTACCCACCAGCCTTGACACACACAATTGTTTCCACACATACTCAGCATAAAGTGCATCATATAAAAACATGCATTGATACACACACAGAGGATTTTTATGATAGTCTTTTCTTATTGTCATTCTCACTAGAAGAATGCCATTTGCAGTTATTGGAGTCTCTTCAGTCTCTGGACTCCACACTGTAACTGAATTACAATTGTTTAAAAACCTCCAGTAGATGAACTTTAGAGTCTCTGATAGGAGTCGTCTATGTTGGATACTGTCTCCTCATCAATATCTAAACAGAAGCACCATGCATTTTCATGAGTTGTAAGATAAGGACAGGCATTCAAGTTCAACCTGCTGCTCTAAATTGAGATGGAAAACACCTCTATTTGAGAAATTGACAAACTCTTAACCTAACAAAACATTTGCTATCTCATGTTTCATTTCAGATAACCTACTGACAAAATGCACTTGAAGTGCATTAAATAAGAATTGTATGTCCACTAATACCTCATATTATAGGCTCCATATGCAAACATCTGCTTGGTTAGTGAATGTTAATACCACAGGCGATGTGTGTAACCTTTCATGTTGTGTTTTTGTGCATATAATACAGTATATGTGGCTCCCTCAGGTGAATTGGCTCCAGCTGCTGGAGGTGTGACCTGAACTCTTTCCAGCTTCCTGTTTAAATATTTCAAGCTCATAATAAATGATTCAATTTTGCCAAAAACATTTGCATTGATGTGACTTCCATTCCCCACAAGGGTCATAACAGTAAATCAATGCATTATTCCAACTTATAGCAGGGACTGTATATTTACCTGTCTTTATCTCACCTACGCTTTGTACTGTCGTGGGTGTGCTCACATCTTCATTCAACACAATCTGCTGTTTTCTGTATTTACCACCTAGTAAATATAATCTTACTTCCTTTTTAGTTAGTTCTTATATTCTTTCCCACATCAATTACGTATTCCCATTAGACTGTTGTACTGCTGCTGTTGTATGCTACATAAATTACCAGACGTCCTCCTACTCACCTTTGCCCTCAGCATCCTGGAGCCTCAGGTCCGCTCGGCTTTGCGCTAGCGCTGCCACGATGTCATCATTGCCCAGCTCAGCAGCTAACATGACTGGTGTGCGGCCCTTCTTGTCCTGGATGTTGGGGTCTGCTCCCTGAGACAGAAGGAAGCTGACCAGCTCTGCGACAAGTCAGAGGCACAGGCATGACTTTTTATTTTGCAGTACGTTTCATGAAATTGATTCTCTTGTAGAAAGTAGTTTTTGTTTGTTGAAAGACTGCAAAAACATGTCAAAACATCATGATATGAAAGATATTTTCTTTCATAAAAATGAAAGTCAAGTGGTAAAAATTATCAGTCATTTTGTAATTGCAATATTTGTCAAAATAATCACAGAATGATCATGTTGCTCTAATTGAGTTACAGTAATTAAATACTTACAATTTTCACATTTTCATTAAATTTGTAAACTGTAACACAACTTTCTGGACATTATTTGAACTTGTAAGAACTGAGGTTCCTGAATTGTCCTTATTGCAATGATCACATTATGGAGACAGAATTATTGGATGAAGCAACTGCTTCACCCTCAGATTCAACTGATTTATCAGACTGATATGGAGCGGTTTGCCACAGTGGAGTATAAAACCATATAAGCACAAATGTGTCAACATTGTATGAAGTGACAGAACCAGAAAGAGGTCATTTACCCTGGTTGTTGGCTGAAACCGCCACATGAAGCACCCCTGTGCCATCTTGCGGCTCAGTGAGGTTGATGACATTTTCCACCCCGAGCTTCACCATCTTCTCAATCTGTGCCGTGTCTCCATCATGAACACACTGCAACAGGCGGTAGATCTGAAGGACCTGCAGACGGCCTTCTGCTACTCTGACACTCATTGTTGGGACAGAGGGAGGCTAGTGGAAAATAAGACAAAGGGAACTATAACTCTGACAATCATGCAGGCACACATACCGTACTGTATATCCTCCTGATGGGGCGAAAGCACACCTTCTAAATGTAAATGTCAATTAATCACAGATATAAAAATCTGTGGAGCCATTACTGTGAGCATATTTCCCATCTGAAGCTCATATAAGTCATCTTCACTCAGCTATAGCTTACTTATGGGCTATTTTCATTGCAGACATTTTGATAAAGCACAGTAGGAAAATCACAGGTGATGAAGTAACGATGGCTAGGTTCCATTTAGCTTCCTCAGTTTGGAGGGGGGGGGGGGGGGGGACATGATGGTTGACTGTCTCACTGCCCTGAGCTGAACTGAACAGAGCCGTAATTAGTGTGATCACTAACACCTGTGCTTTTCCTGCTAAACAAAAGCTAATACTTTAATGATACAAGTGACAAACAAACAATTTGACCCACCCTGAATAAGTGTGGAAATAAAACACAGATAAAGCTTCCTTTATGTTATGATGACGTAAACGAAAAATGTTAGCAAGCCAGCAGTTGTTTCCTGGTTTACCACGCGAATCCTACCACACGTAAAAACTTTCAAAACAATATTGTTGTCGACATACCAGGCAAGTCCGGACAGGAGGCACATGGGCGATAATTCCAACTTTTTGTACAGGCTCGTTACTTTTTTGTATCTCAAAGCACAACCTTTCACTGTGAATGAGCCGGAGTGGCAAGACTAACTCGGCTCCATGGCAACCGAACGCCTGAAAATCCCGGGGAGGAAGTGTTAGCTGTTCGACCATGAGTGTGTGAGCCGTGCTGCCTTCACGTGCTGCTGATGAGCTCGTAATACCGAGATTAACAACTAACGGGAAACTAATTAACTAACTAAACAACTAACGGGAAACCAATTAACTAACTAACTCACCAACTAACTAACAGATAGATAAATAAATAAATTTATTACTTTTCATTTATTTTTGTTTTTAACTTTTAAAAAAAAAAAAATATTATTCTGCTTAATGCATAATAATGTAAGTGGAATGCACAGTACTACAACTACAACTACTAATAAATAATAATAATAATAATAATACTAATAACATAGAAATATCGGACCATCAACTCAAGCCACATTTTGTTGAGAGAACATGACATTTCATCTGTATTCAGGTGTCAAAGAAAATAAAAATCATTGTTGCAGTACTGACCTGTGGTTTTTAATATTTCCTGTCTTCATTCTTCCTATGATTTCCTTTTGTTCATATACACAATGCAACCATTGAAATAGTGATCCACTACATATTTCTTAAGTTGAGAAGATTGAAGAAAAGTTTGTAGTTCATCCATAAACATCACGGGAACACTTTTACACTGTGCACTCTCAAGGTGGATGCAGGCATCAGAGGTCAAGAGCCATCATGTGACAATGTCCTGCATGACAGAGGGAAAGAGAGACAGGGGAGAAAAGGATGGGGACCAATGATTGTGATGTCCTTTACTGTGTCAGAAGGATAGAGAGAATTAATGTGGCAAAGGAACAGCCTGGAGACGGACATCCTTGGCTTATTCATCCCAAGTTTCTCCAGTGCGTTCCAGTTGAGGAGGACCCCATTGATCTGTGCCTAATGTGTCCACTGTGGCTAATTTGAAAATACAAGGGGGTGAAAGCACACAGACACACACTCCATCAATCTATCCTAAATCTGTCGGATTTTATGGCACCACTACATGGTTTAATAACCAGTCACTAAATCACACATTCAAAAACTGATCAAACAAGCTGCAAATGAAATGCTGCAAAAGTTATATGAGGACATAGTGAGGTAACAGGGTCTTAAAAGCAGAACTAATCTTTTACCCGAACCACATTTTTTCCAAATAGCATGAGCTGATTCTTTTGAGAAGAAGTACAAACCAAAATGTAAACGTTGTCCTCAGTTCCACTCTCAATCAAATGCGAAGGATTAAAGTTATGCCTTCTTATCACGGTATGAGGGAAGACAGACCCCTGACTGAGGCAGTATGGCAACATTACAAGTTGTTTGTTTTTAACAACACTGCTAAGTTACAAACTTAGTCCCCAACTAACTAATAAGTGACCCATAGTAGAGTCAGAAGGAAATGGTGACCATAAACCTTATAAAGAGAATAACTTCCAATTAAATCACCAGACATCTTTTAGACGACACAACAAATATAGAATATCTTTTTAATTAATTAAAAAATAAATAAATAAGTAAGCTACTTAGTTGCAGTTGATGTAATGTTGCATTACTGCCATCTTCTGGATTTAACTATCCATTACTTCTTCTAATAATGTTATTCTGTTCACCGACACTATCCACTCCCCTTTATTAAGTGTTTGAAAGAAACTTTAATGGGTAAATTCCAGCCCATAAATTCTCATGAGTGATCAATATTACCCATTCATCAATAGTCTCTGGCAGCTTCCTGGCCTCTTTCAAGCATGCAGTGAGTAATCTCTCCTCTCCGTCAGAATAACAACCTTGACGCATAAGCAATTCTAGGTCACTGTCCACTCTCACTTTCTTAGGAGACTAAAAAAAAAAGAGAAACAAAAACAAACAAATAGACAATTTCTTGAGCAATAATAAAATTTTTGATAATTATCAATCAGGTTTTAGGCCAAATCAAAGCACTGAAACAGCCAAGAAGAAGCATGACTTGTGCATGGTTTGTGTTTGGAAGAATAATGTGTCATTTTGGTTCATTTTGATTGACTGATTTTAGCATGGTAGCACACGCTTTTTGAGCAGAGGGGACACGTACTTCCTATGCTGTGGTGCATCAAGTAGAATTACAAGTCCTTTACTCTTGACTGCCCCTGCATGGATCAACTTATATGGACTTTGGACAGTTGATGGAGCTTAAAAAGAACACAATAACATTTCTTGCTAAATTGGCGATTGAAGTTTCTTTCTTTCTCCATGCAGTCTCCATGCATGTATCATCAGCGGAGCCTTCGGCTTGAATAAAGGTAGTGACAACACTGAACACAAGGGGTCACTGCAGCGCAGCATATGAGGGCTTCACTTGAAGTCTTCACCTAAAAATAACTTTGTGAATTGTGAGAAAGAGATAAGGAGAGGTTCAAGTCAGAGCTCGAAGCAAAATTAACCCAGCTGTGTGTATTTGTGAAAACAAAAAAAAAAGTGCCAGATTACACAAGAGAAGTCCAACAGGCTGCACAATGAGTAAAGTCTGGCATGTATCTGCTCATCTCACAAAGGAAATAAAAGAATCCTGATAACAGTGAGACTGTTGACATCAGCTGTGTAAAAACAGGGTAGCTGTATTTGAGGCACACGTGGTAAAATCATACAAAACATGTACAGTACCTGGCAAAGTGAAGTGGTAATTCATAAAAATCTTATAAGGGCAAAACAGATGAAAGATATTTACACTCCTTTATGGTTATACGTTATAAGTCCTGGAGGCACAAAAATACATTTCCACTCTTGAACACTGATGAATAAAAGCGTCAACTAATGAGCAAACCCTGATAAGCTGATATTGATGTGTTGCTTTCACCATAATATAATGCCATGTGTATAGAAAATGTGCAATCTTCCTTTTAAAAAAAATCCACTCAAGAATATCTACAGACTTTTAGTATACCTTGCACATACTTTCCTCTGGGGACTTTTCAATTAAACGCAGGATGAAAGGTAGGGATTTGCAGCATTGAGACAATGGTATGTGTAGCTTCTTCATTTGTTATTGTTAGCGTTATATAAATACTTCAATGTAATGTGGACTCTAAACTGTAACTGTTTGATCTTCCAGAGAATTTAGATGGGCCTTATTAGGTCAGAGAAAAAAAAAATCCCCACACTTTCCCCCGGCCATTCACTCGTCCTATAATCTCTCCTAAAATGGTCTTATTGTTTTGCTGACGTCCGATTTATGAAATCCTGTGGTTTCTGAACTGTCTGTGACTTCATTTCAGATTTCCCCTCTGAAGAATAGTGGCTTGGACGCTGCCCCGCTCCACCTACATCACTATGAATGTCTTCCAAGATAATTGGTTTTCAGCATAATGTTTCTGGGAATTTGCTTGCGGTCAAAGTGAAACTGTGAGCGAAGGAAAGAAAAGAAACTACAAAACAAACTGGGGGCAGAAATGTGTCATAACTGTGTTGATACTTGATGTGTGGGTGGGAAACAAAACACACGTATTTATCTTTTATCAACCGACTAAGTAGCCTTTCATTAAAGGTGCCAAATGTAAGACTGTGGCCAAAAACAGTTACTACATTAAAATTCAAAATACAGAAGTTTCTTTTTCATACGTAACTGGCAACCCGTGGTTGCTCGGCAGCTGAGACTCTACTGACTGCAATGATTGGTCGACGGCGGTAGGTGGCGCCACATGCCAAAACATGATTTCAAAACATAAACATGATTTGCAGACTGCAAAATATTTTTTCAATGCAAATATTTTGTCTGTACTGTTGTTGTTGGTGAGTTCAGTTTGTTATATGAACATTATTCCTGAGTCTCTGTGACATGTTAGGAGGATTTTACGGCCAGTTGCTTTAGATTTTTTATATAATGCACCTTTAACACCTGTAAGACCTGAAGGCTACTATTGTGTAATCAGTAAAGAATTCAAGTTTATAGCACACATATATAGAATGACATGAAAACCCTGCAGTGGCAAAATAGTTTTCCTTAAAGCTGTGAAACATGAATCACTGTGGCTGAACATTAGTTTCATTTCATTCTCTCTTAACAAAATAAGGTAACATATACAGTATATTCTCTTTTCTCTTGCTGAATAAATCCAGTCCACTTATTTCAGTCTTCTTGACGACTCAGTCAATGTCTCTGTCTCTTTAAGAGTTCAGTCGCATGCTGACAGATTCACCCGGACTGCCTAGTCATAAATAAACCACGTCTGATCAGACGGTCTGGTACAGCAGCATCCCGCTGAAGATGGTCAGAGGTTCAGAGGAGTAGGCCAACTTTCCAGTGACAAGGTCGATACAGACGGTGTCCCCAGCCTCCATGGGCAGGATGATGTTGAAGACAGCTACGGCTCCAGGAATGTGTTTGGCCTCTGCCATGGGTTTCTCCAGGCCTTCTGGCTGATACCCAGCTGAGTCCACGCGGGCCACGCCGGTGTTGGACTTGGACAGAACAGCCTCGATCTTCACGTTCTTGTGGCCTGTAAGAATACCACTGAAGAAGTACTTGCCACTCACGGGAGCAGTGAAGTAACCTGGAGAAATTGATATAGGTAACAAGGAAACAATTACATTTCATTCAATTGCATCCAAATTTATAGTTTAGTTGAAAAAACATACAAATGTTGCATGTAAATAATAACAAAAAAATCTGTTGATTCAAACCCTCATCAAAATGAGTTCACTCAGTGTTGATTAAGACTGTAAGATCAGCTCCATATGAATCTCACTGTTTCTCAGTAAAGCAGAGGTTAGCTCCCTCTTGTCCTTTCTCTCCTCATTTCTGTCCTCCACCTCTCCTCTGTGCCCCATTTTTCCTTTCACCCCAACCGGTCTAGGCAGATGCTGCACATCGAGTCTTGTTCTTTCAGAGATTTCTTCTTCTGTTAAAAGGGAGGTTTTTTTTCTTCTCTCCACTGATGCCTCATGTTTGCTCAATGTGTGAATTGCTGGGTTTCTCTGCTCTCCATGCTGTTGTCTATGTACAGTCTATGTTATGATTTGGCGCTAAATTGAATTTAATTATGTCAAAGACAGATGGCGGTAATAATAAAAGCAAAACGAGATGGCTGCAAAGAGGCAATTTTCGGACTGCTCAAAATCCCAGTTGTTCAACATTTGATGGGATAAATGCTCCTTGTCCCCGCCCACTCCTGCATTACCACTGTATAAACACAAACACCAGGCTTGAAAGTATTGCTTCACAAAGCCTGTTTTCAGATTTAAGGATTAAGAAGTAATGTTACATTGATTCTGTCCACAAAGACCAAACAGACGCAGAATAATAACACCAACAACAAAACTCCCCAGAAGTTACATAGTGCAGCTTTAAAATGTCATTAACTTTACATGCTGGCACTCTCATGGGTGGAACAGGGTAGCTCCAAACAAATAGCTTTGAAAAGCTAGAGTAAAATTGACCAATCAGAGCTTTAAAGGCATGAAGACTTATGTGCTATTTCTGTTTCTTTTGAGCTCATCTAAAGAAATGCATAGCTGTGAGCAAGAAAAATGAAACTGCTTTCATTTCAAATAAATTCTCACAGAAATATGTTGTTTATATAATGTTGGCGATATGAATCTGCAGTTGTAATATTTTTTAGTCTGGGCTGCAATAGCAGCACCAGTGTTCAGTCACTGACTGCTCAGACTGATTGACTAAGTTTTGGAATTTTCCCATCGGTCATGGCTCCTCCAACATGGTTTGGCACAAACAGTTATTACTACATAATCAGGGGGGTGTTTACAGGCACTGTTGACAACTTGGAACATTGTCAGACTCATTTAGCATTTTTTTTCTGTGTTTTTTTTTGTCAAATAAGTTCCAAATCTAGCAACCATAACTATTTAGAGGACTGACCTGACCTTTGAGGTTGGGCTTTTCCTTTACGCACACTTCTGTCTGAGTCTCATTCAACTGAAAGGGCGTGCACACAGAGATTGCATCATGTCTGTTGGACTGGACTTTTGTTATATTTTGTGGCATCTTGGGTTCATTCATTCATTCATTCATTCATTCATTGTCTTCCACTTTATCCTCTACATGAGGGTCAGGGGTTGTTGGAGTCAATCCCAGCTGACATAGGGTGGAAGTTGGGGTACACCCTGGACAGATCTGCAGTCCATCACAGGGTCAACACAGACATGAAAAAACCATTTGTTCTTACATTCACACATATGGGCAATTTAGAGCGTCCAATTAACCTCTGCATGTTTTAAGACTGTGGGAGGAAACTGGAGTTCCCAGTGGAAACCCATACAAGCAGGCCCTCGTTCAGACTGGGTTTTGAAAACTCTTGCAAGGCAACGGTGGCAGCTACTTCTCTGCCATTGAGGGTTGAAGTTACAACCAACTGAATACCTGTTGCCTCACAGAAACTATGGTGGCCTTCACATCAGCCTGAAACACAGACAACCAACCAAAACCAGTGCGACCAACAAATTGAACCAAGTGACACATATATCTTCATTAGATAGTGGGTAGTCCAATTTTCTTGCTCATTTCATGCTGAGCCCCCTCCTTTGCTTTCTCTCTCGCTCTTTCTATGTCAACGTCTGGACGATAAAAGAATCTCAGTGTGTGGGAACCTTGCGTAACGTCAATGTTATGCTCAAGTTCAACTATATCAACTCAAGCAAGTAAAGCAAATCCAAATGTATTTCACATCTTCCCAAAATGTACTTCAGTATTCACTTGATTTGTGTTGCCCAGAAAGACTGAGGCAAAAGTCACATCTAAGTCATGTCTTTGCATTGATATTAAATGTAATCTCATCACGAAAAAAAAACACCAACTGAATGATAAAACTGACCTGTTTTTGGATTGTAGACATTATTTTCATTGACAAAGACCTCGTTAAACACAATGGTTCCCGCGCGTCTCATCGGACGAGTCAGTGAAGCCGAGAAAGAAAGGCGTGGCACGTGGGCATCAGAGCCTGCAGCACCTGATCATGGAGGAAGAAACAGAGTAGGAGTTAGAGTAATATAAAGATCAAAGCATGATGAGTGATTTCATCTGCTGTCTAGTAAAAAAAAACAACACATACCCTGTTCACCTCTGAGACCTGAGAAGATGAAAGAGAAAACGAGAGTTAATCATCCAATATTATTATTGTTGTTAATGTTTTATTCTTATCATATAGTATCTACATAAGCAGAAGAGCAGTTAAAACCGCTCGTAAATCAGTGATTTTTATGAAATTCCACAAAGCATAAACAAAGTTTGTTGTTTTTTACCTGGTGGTCCCACTGGTCCCTGCTTGCCTTCTCTGCCTAGGGGGCCGATCCTCCCTTGAGGTCCAACAAGACCCTGTACTCCACGCTCGCCTGTCTCTCCACGTGGTCCTGGCAGACCACGTGGACCTACGGAGAGTAAAATGTGATGAGAAAGAAAGACAGAGGATACTTTTTTTAAACATAAATAGAGTCTCTTCAGAGAATTCCAAAAACATGTACATTAAGATAAGAAAGCAGAGACATTTAACCTGGTATGACTCAGGATGTGCTCTTCACCCTTGTGTTTACTAAAACTACTCTTTCAGAGAGATTGCAGATGTTACGGGCTTTTAAGTAAATGTTTGAGGATGAGGAAGACAGGCTGGACCTTCTTTGGTCTATTTGTCTTCCCTCGTCCTCATCTTTCAACTGAGTTATTATCTCTTGTCAAATCTCATGCCCTTTGTCCGAGTTCTCCAACTTACCCATGAAGTCCTGTTCTATGAAACTGTGGAACTCCTTGGCCAAGTCGAGCACTGAGGAATTCAGCCTGTGTATCTTGTTGTGGACGTTCTCCAGATGTACGTGCTGGATGTCGTGGATAACATCGCCTTGAGATGTCACCGTGACGTTGAGTCCATTAATGCTACTCCAAAGCTCTGTCACGTGTGCGTCCAGTCCGTCCTTGATCCCGTCCAGGCCGTCTGAAAAAGAGTCGGTGTGTACACACACTCCCTCCAGCGTTGTGATTCTTCGATCAAGGCCTTCACTGGTGCGACGGCACTCCGTCACCTCCTTAACATAGTTGCTCCTGATTATTTGGATTTCGTTACCCAAGCTGTCCAGTCGAATCTTTGAGTCATCAACGTGCTCCATCAGCTCCGTCTGCAAATTGTTCACCTTGACAAGAAACAAGATATGCGTGTTATTAATGTGTGTCTTTTGGATGAGCTTCCTTTGACAAAGTTCTACTATAAATATACTTTTTTCCATCTTTGCTACCATTTATTTTTCTGCAGTATCTTGTACACATATACAGTATATGTTGGCGTATTATCTAAACCATGTCTGTCAACAAGACTCAAATATTTTTGTAACTACAATAACATTATGTGGAAAGCAATATTGCCAACATATTGGCTGAGACATTTTTGGGAGAAATGTTCGATTGACATAATATTGTTCTTGCAGAACATCAGTGAAACAACACTATTGTTATTGTTAAGGTGGCTTGATCTTTTTTTTGCAGTTTATTATGATCTGTGGTTTCCAACATGAGGTCAAGAGAAAAATGTAAAAGGGTCACAAGTGTTTACAAGATAAGAATCAAGGGGGGCTTAAGTATAGAGTTTTGATTATTTTTCTGACTTTTCTTTTTTAGCCATGAGGCATGACTCAAGTACACTGCATGGTAGGATATTGGGCTCATAATGGCTGTTTTAGTAAAACTAGGATGGCGATGATCTACTTGAGAGTGTGATAATTTAATTCAAAGCACTTCTGTGTTTACAGCAGTAAAGCAGGTTCAGATACTGTAAAATCCTGGATACTTTAACCTCTTCAGGCATGAATAAATATTTACCTCATCGTATCTTACATTCTTATATCATTGATTCATATTCAGTTTAGACTGTGTCCAGTTAACCTCTGCAAGTTTGGACCGTGGGTGTCACTATGAGTGGCAGTAAATTTATGCTCACCATTTCACTATCTTACCTCAGAAATGATGTCATCCTTGCTGTTGGTCAGATCGGTCAGTGTGTTCCCATGTGTGTGCACAGTCCTTCCCAGGCCCTTCAGCGTGTTATTAATGGAGTTGAATGTGACCATGACCCCAGCAAGTTCTCCTTGGATGGACTTCAGATCCCCTCCTAATCTCCCATTGTGGACAGTATGACCATCCAGGCGTTTATTCAGGTCATTCATGTTGGTTGTACACTGTCCTGTACACTCCTCCACTTCCTCTCTGAGTCGTCCCACCTCCTCCTGAAGGTTAGAGCACACCTGAGAGCACACAGATTCTCCAGAGTCCACTTTTCTTCTCAGGTCCGTCAGCTCTGACTGGCACATGCTGAGGCCAGTGACGGTGGTGTTGGTCAGTGAGAGCAAATCATTTCTTACTGTGCTGCAAACGGAGCAATCCTCAAAACTGCGGCCCAGTTCATCAACTTCTGAGACAATCCGATCAAAGCGCTCACCGTTTAGTCCGGTCACAGCAATGATCTTTTTCACGTCATCCGTTAAGGTGATCACTTTGTCACTTAAGGAGTCTCCTGACACAGACAAATCATTTAACTTGGTGTCAAACTTCTGGATGTCCTCTTGATTGGCAACAACTCTCCACTCTAGTGTTTTCACAGTCTCATCAGTCTTTTGGCCTTTTCCATTAGGCCCGCAGGTGTCATTGCACATGTTTGTGGTTGACGTTAACCTTCTGTCTAAAAACGTTGTAATGTTCTCCAGCTGACCCAATCGTCGACTGTGATCTCTCACTGTGTCTCCAAGGACGGCCACGTCCAGCTCTATTTTGCCTATCTTAAAGGTGTGGTCATCCATCTGAGTGAGGACCATGTTACGTAGCTGGGTGAAGTCTCTCTGGACACTGTCCTTCATGTTGTTCCCACTGTTAGTGCACCTCTGCTCTACCTTCCTCACAGTGTTGTTCACCCTCTTCTCTAATTCTCTAAGTCTGCCATTCAACCTGTCCTCCGTCACTTTTCCCTTTCCTCCACCTGTCCCAGCGAGCTCCTTGTCCAGGCGCCCTTTAATGGTTTCACATTTGTTGGCAGTGGAGGTGACTCTGACCTGGACATCAGACAGCCTCTTTTCAAACTCTGAGACTGTTTTACAGCAGGCCTGGGAGCGTTCAGTCTCACTGCGGGAAATTTCCAGGCTCTGCCTTAAGTGTTGATCCATAGAACTGAGCAGTTTCTCCAGGGCCCGGATCCTCTCCCGGTCCTCTTGCTGCTGGCGCCTCAGGTCCTCCACACCAGCCTGAAAGAAACAGGGACTGTGAGTGTTTTTCCCCCAGATATGTAGCTTGTAGTGATGTGCAGATCGGAGATTTTTATGACATACACCCACCCGATGTCTTATGAAAGCTGAAACCAAAGGTGTAAGAAGAGGTTATTCATACTCAATTTTTTTCTTTACCTTAAACAAAAAAAACCTGATTAAAAACTGCAATTTTGTCGACTGCATTTTCAAAGCTTTGCTTTGCGTGCACTCTGTGTTCAAATGTTGAACTTTAAAACACCAGCAAAGCCAATCAAATCACTTCTAAACATTTAAAGGTGCATTATGTAATAAATCTAAAGCAACTGGCCATAAAATCCTCCTAACATGTCACAGAGACTCAGGAATAATGTTCATAAAACAAACTGAACTCACCAACAACAACAGTACAGCCAAAATATTCGCATTAAAAAAAATCTTTTGCAAACTGCAAATCATGTTTATGTTTTGAAATCCACCGTCTACAAATAATTGCAGTCAGTAGAGTCTCAGCTGCCGAGCAACGACGGGTTGCCAGTGACATCTGAGTTACAACGGCGGAGAAAACATAACCTAAAGGACCTCTGTATTTTGAATTTGAGTGAAGTAACCGTTTTTGGCCACAGTCTTACATATGGCACCTTTAATGCTCAAACACAACACTGACGGTTCTCTTGTCTTGTTAAGAAGCACCCGACAACAGCAAACGCCACATCACCACCATTTTAGCAACATTAGTAACTCTTGCTATGAATTCAACCATGACAGATCTGCAAACTTCTTAAAGTTGCATATAGCACGTTTCTGAAAAACTGACATAGTTTTGCAGTTTGCCATTGTCACCAAGGCCAACTCCCCTGGTTGCAAAAAGACTACTTCTCTAGTTTCTACTTCTCATTTATAATGTCAACAACTTTACAATGAAAAGTTAATAGTCTCAATCACCAGTTTTTGGTCTTCTTCAGAAGAACATGATGTCATTTTTTAGATCATGTCCTCATTTTGACAAAAAAAAAAAAAAAAATACAGCACATATGAGTAAACACCAGTATGATTGACATCTAGGGTCATCCAATAGGAGTCTGATTGCAGGTGAAGTCTTGCAAAAAGTTAAATGACTCCAAACTTGCATATTCCAATCTTCACAATGGGATTTCATATTCTCATGAGAGATGTCACCATTGCTATTTTGTCTGGCACCAGGAGTTAAACATGCCCACTGTAATCTTTATCTTCTTAGGATCTACTGGTTTATAAAGTCATCCCTGAGACGGAAGAGCTGTAAAGTGCACATCTGTGACTTAACCACTGGCTGAGTCTTGATTGAGATTAGGTGATGCCGGTACCAGTAAATGTGGCCTTGAGCTGCTTCAAGCAGACATGATGAGTGAGCTATAGCTGATGATGAGCTCCATATGTTGTTTCACTTCCAACACTGGAGCCTTCAAGCACAAATGCTGCTGACTCAAGTGGCATAACTTAAAACTGCAGTGTGCACATTTTTATTCAAACAAAATTATTCACACAATTCTGATTAAACCTCCACAAGACTCTCTGTTTCACTCAGTTTGGAGGCGTTTAGTTCATGTCGTCATTTGACGACATTCCCACACAGGAAGTGATTGGTTTAATGTAGTAAAATTAGATAAACCGCAGAAAAAAACGCAGTGCAGCAGTTATTGTAAACAGGTGGAAAACAGATTTCCCCCGTATTTTTTTTTTTTAGTTTTATTGTTAGTTTGTGCAGAGGTTTAAGCAGGAGCGCTAAAACCACTAGGGACATGTGCCTGCCATTATTTTTAATGGCTTCAGGCAGCAGAAATCACTGATTAGATCACTACTAGAAAACAAACAGTTTTTTAAGTTTTTGTTGTACTTGTAACATGATATTTTCATTAGAAACATGTTTTTTTTGTTTGCCTCATTGTTAATAACATTTTATGTATCGAGGTTCACCTGGCAGGCAGAACAGGACAGAGACACTCTTCTCTCGAGCTCTGTCAGTATCTCCTCCTTCAGCGAGTTCAGTTGGTTCCCCCCAGCTCCTCCTCCTCCTCCTCCTCTGCCAGCTCCATCCAGTTCATTGCCCCCACCGTTCACCAGGTGGTTGTTGATGGTGAGCAGAGTCTGATCATGGACCTACGAACAACCAAATGTTTCCATGGGTATGAAGTTTTCATCATTCAAAATGTAGTGAGTGAGCAGGTAAAGAGACAGATAAGCCCACCTGCGTCCTGTTGTACAGGTGGTCCAGCTTCGTCTGGATGTTGTTGATGGTTTCTTTCATGTGTGGCTGAGCTGAATCAGCAGGGACGATTGATCCACTCAGACCAGACCTACATAGAGGAAGAGCATTTCCTTAATGATGTGGCTAAGGTGTGAAAGAGGCATGTGTTAAATAAATAACATCAGAGAAATGTTGTAAACATAATGTATTGTGTATACATGAATGCGGTGGGTGGAAAGACTCACGAGTACATTCAGTCTAAATGAATCTCATTCTGCTATGACAAGCACAATAACAGACAGAGTGATTTATGTCTTCCTAAACTAATTACCCATCTCAATGTATGTGTTAATAAACAAGTTAATCCTCTCACTATTAACTGACCTGCAGTAATAAACATTAATAAACCAGACACACACTGCCTGTCCTTCAGCCGTCTGGGTGATACTGTATCAGTGGTACGAGTTTGTATTTTGAGCTTTTTCCAGTGTTTTTCAGGACTTTGCACAGCATGAATTGAAACACTGCATGAGACATATTGAAAACCACATTCACGTACAGCCTCTGGTTCATGCCGTGCATGGTGGTCTGCATGTTGTGGAGGTCTTTGCTCAGACCACGGATCGTCTCCTCCAGCTGTTTAATCTTCTCGGAGTCACCTTGGAACAAGGGAAATGGAAAGGGTTAGTGAGGAAGAGGATCAATTTGTAACATGCTCAAGTCACAAAGCATGGGACCGCTAACCTGTATAACCAGAGTTCTTTATTGTCCAGAAAACCCGATTAAGAAGAGCAATATGGTCTCACATGAACACAACTGCCAATCATTGACTGGCTCCTTGTTTTCATAGGGTCGGTCTGAGTTGGAAAAGGGTGATGAAGGTGAAAAAGGTCACATATTTCTGAAACCCAAACAGTCTGCCTGATTTAAACATATTAGGTTTCTGAGTGTTAAAGGTGCCATATGTAAGAATGTGGCCAAAAACGGTTACTACATTCAAATTCAATATATTTTATATGATAGTTCTGAACTATAACTTTGATTGTTGCCTATTATCTGTAATATCTTTTATTATGATAGAGACAAAAATATGATTGAATCAAGGGCATAATTGGATTTACAAGATTTCCAGCTGTGTTTTAGATAGCATCATGTTACATTTATTATTAGAAGTCATCATTTTACTTGGCTTATAAGACTTCCTGACAGGTCCCAGTAACTTCATCTTGTAGACGAGCCCACACTTTCCCAATGTTTAAAACACAGTTTTACCAAATGAATAAAGCTTACAGTATCTGGATCCTTCAAGTAATTAAGATCCAATATGCAATATTCGGCCTCACAAAATACCTTGAAACAAGAATGAAGTTTGAAACTGTGTTTAAGTAGCTGGCCCAGCAGCAGCATCTGAGAACCTGTTGGATATGCAAGATGCTGTTCATAAATATATCCTGCTTTCAAAAGTGGATGTTTACCGTGTTAATGGGATTAGCCCTTTTGAACACTCAGACACATTCAAGACCACAAAGTTTTCTGAGAGCTTGAAATTTTCACTTTAATGCGACAGTTAACACAGATAATGAGAGTGACAGCCAGACGGCAGAAAGTTGTTTCCAGCTGAAGCTGAGCTGAAAAGCTTGTTCTTTGTCTTCAAACTAATAGAGAGATTACACAAGACTAATACTACCTTTGTATTTCTGCAAATAGAGCGCTCTTCAAACTATGACTGGGCTCCAAAATGACTCAGAGACAGAGAAGGGGCCCTTTCTCCTTCTAGACTCATAAGTAACTTGATGCATACATTATGTTTCATGTCTGTTTTCAATGGTGACTGGCCTAATAGGCATGATAGCTTACTGGCAATAGCTGTCACAAGCACTTTTTGTTTTGGTCTGATGTGTACTCAGTAGCTTTGCCTATAGTGGAGCTTGAGTATTGCATATTAGACTTTTAAAGCAGAACTAATTTAACAGCTTTGGAGTCATTGTGATGGTGTAAACATCTTGTTGCAGGGAGATTGGGGGCTGTCTCCACTGTCTCCACTCTCCCTACCATCTGTTAGCGGAAACCTTCAGAATCAGAGGACCTTGTGAGATCTCGGTTCTTGTAAAAAACATGCATTGCTTCATGGAACTACAAACACACACACCTTAGCCAGGTACTGAGTGAGGGGCCACACATGAGTAAATATTGGACTGCCTTTTTTTTCCCCCTAACAGCAGGAATTGAAAAACATGTACTCTAAAACTGTAAATATGTACTCTAAAACTGTAGAGAGAGCTCCATATAGAAAAAAACAGACTTACAAAGTTCTACATTAATGCACGCAGTTTAAATTTGACAGCATCTTCATTTCCCCTACCTTCTCCTCTCTGCCCGCCACCTGTGTTGAAGCCCGTTTGTGTGACACGAGGTCGCCCTCCATTGACCTGAGTGTTCGTGGTGGTGGTTACCTGTGGCCCATCATGGCAGTCTTGCCCGGAGTAACCATGGCAACACTTCCACTCCATTTCTGTCACCATCTTGTAAGCTACCTTATACCTCGGCCTCCTGTATGTCCGGTAGCTGTGGATGAAAGTTATGACATTAAATTTAGACATTTGATTTTTGCCAGAGGTGTGGCTTCATGCATGTAGGGCAACAATTAATTGAAATGTTATGTGAGTGTTTTTATTTTTTTTATTTTAAAGCATTATGAAACATTATGGTGCTACAGATGTGTACATGCTGCCACATCACATTCAATAGACCTAAGAGAACAGGCTTTGGATGTACAATAATCATAATAATATATTATTTAAATCTCACTGTAGTTGCAGTATATGTAAAATATGACTTGTAGCTGTGTCCCTCATGGGCACTGTCAAGCAATACTATCAGACCCGACTGAGTGAGGGATTAGGTGCATACATCTTTCAAAGGTACTCTATGAGATTTAACAATGTACACTATGAATGGATCATTACCAGATGTTGTACAACCACCTCTGTGCTGATAGCAGAGTCAAGGACTACGATGTGTTTCTACAGTGTCACAGAGCTGCTAGCAAATCATTTAGACTGTATGTTAAAACTTCTGCCTCATTTGAGAATTGAGCAAAGTCGACTTGTGCCAGGGTGCTATACAATGAGATTTAAAATGTGTGGTGGGATCCTGACAACCAAGTCAAGGACCATGTGTCCATGAACCCTTTACTGAGTATAATGACTGCACTGTCTTTATATTAATGTGCGAGTCATTAGATGAGTGGAAATAGCAACAAATCATGCACTCATGATGGATGAGGTTAAGAGAGCTTTGTAAACTTTAACTGTTATTTCTGTCCCAGTCTCCAAATTAATCTACTGGACAGACTTAAATCTTCTTGCTCACAGACGAGTCCTCAGAAAAGAGATATGAATGTTTTAGTTGGAACGCTGTTCTATGGTTGTATTATTACTGTGCTATTCAACTCTGCCACAGAAGGGACCCTGTTTTCCAGTAACAACGCAATAAACAGACTAATATCGGCTGAAAGTCGCCATAAAGATTAACAGCAGCGTCAGAGGCATGTTAAAAAGCCCCGACTGTGAGACTTCAGCAGGTTGCTCGCACTTTTTTGCCAACCCACAAATGTCACTGTAGGTATTTCAGAGCCGTTACTGTGCCACTGAAAAGATTTCATGGTCGAGCTCTCCGCACTGAGAGCGTGAGAAAAAGGAATCCAACCTACTCTCAGAGGAAAAACAAAAACAGGGCTTGGAGAGATGGAGGGAGGCGGAGCTCTGTAGAGCTCGTGAAAAAAAGTCAAAGAAAAGGGCAGAGTCATACAAAAAGTACGAAGAAGTAATTGTTTTTACAGGGAGGGATACTAGACTGTGGTGTCTGGAATCTCGGCTTCATTCTTAGCATAGCCCAGGTTTTAGGCCGTGGTCCTGGGCAGACATGGGGATCAGGCAGACAGGTCAGGGTCAAACTCTTCAACTTCAAAGGAGGAAAAACACTTGACTTGATGTTGTCTTGCAACCAAACACATGGAAAAATAACTCGCACGATCACAAATACAGTAAATTTGCTCCAGTATTCATAGTATTTATATCCTGATGTCTACACCAGGAAAACCTGTCCTTCAAACTTATGATAAGTGTGCTTGTTTGAGAACTTTAGTTAATTACAGAGATTGACAGGTCAAATAATAAGCTTTGATTATTAGGGATTAACTGATCTGATATCCAATATCAGATAACATGACTTATCTTGTTATAATGTGACCTGATTTCTCATTAAAACGAGCTTAGTTTTTACCTTAAAGTCAGTTTTACTGCTTGATTGTCGTGGGGTGTTTACATAAGGGAGGGATGGAGCCCAAAGACTGGCAGATTTTGGTGGACTTACATGAAACATTCAGATTGGTCACAAGATGATGAAGCATTATGAATAAACAATTAAGAACAATGTCTGTTAGAGTCTCTGCCAAGTTTTCCTCTTAATCCCGCCTAATAAATGCAATATGTGTGTGAATATCAGAGGGCTTCAGGCAGATGAGGAGTGGGAAAGGTTCATGTGTCTGAGCTCTGATCTGATGTGAACAGCTCAGTACAGAGACACGCAACCACAAAACTTGAGTATTTAATAACCTGCAATAAAACTCAATAATTTATTACACTATTTTTCTACCAATGCTGCTTCAACAGCATCAGTTTTTTTTAAATTGGTATGACAGACTGTAATGGACACAAAAAGTCATACTGAGCCATCCATATTAATTCCAGCATGTCATCTTTGACTTTACACAAGCCCAGTTCAAAACACACTTTCCTGACCAAGCTGCTGAGAGAAATATGGACAGAAAATGAAAAGCTGACTGAATCCACTGTCCACAGAAGGAGAGCCATGATGATTCATGGTTTGTACAGAGAGTACAGAAAAAGAAAAAAAAAGTATTTAGTGGAACTGATGACAGGAAGTTGGAGAAGTGGGTCTGAATACATTCACAAATGAAATTCCAGTGGCAAATAGGGAAACAGAGGAAATTTGAGATCCCATACTTCAGAAGAGAATAAAAGATACTCACGCAACTCTAGGACACTGTCCCCAGGTGCAGCGCTGGTAATCCGGTTTTATGTACGTCTCCACCCCGTCCTCCATCACACAGCTAACTGTACGAGTCACCACATAAGCACACCAGTTCCTGAGAAATCACACACACAGGGAAAAGGAAATGACAAATGAATAACTGTGCTATGACTCGAATTTTCACGATAATTTTAGAGTCAAGCGTCATCACAAACACAGCAGTCATCTTACACAGAAAACACCACTAGTAAATGTGCATCTGTTTCTTGTTACCGAGGGAAATAAAGATAAGATGTGGAAAATAATAATCACAGATCGGGACATTTGTTGAATGTGAGGCTCCAGTGAGTTTTGAGATCAATATCTCAAAAAGCCAGGCTCAGAATTTTTCTGTATAACATTCAGCAGAGATCGTCCGCTTGCTGCAGATGTATGGAATTAGATTTGTGTCAATATTTTCAAACAACACTTGAACAACAACACACACTCAAGTGTTCTTTGCTCTGTGGTTTTTTGGTTTGTGGGCAGGTCTTAGGGATGATTGACGACTGAGTTTTGAGTGACAGCTCAATGGATCGGAAGTCGTCACAGGCTCGGAGTTGCAGATTTATGAGATTAAAAGTACATTTCCATTTTACTAAATATACCAACTCACAGCCGCGATTTCTCCCACTGTTTATGTGTTTAAAACATGTGAACCGTATCTATATAAGTACAGTCTGTGTGTGTCACCTGCTGCTGGCTGTTAATTAAAGGTGCAATATGTAAGAATGTGGCCAAAAACAGTTACTACATTCAAATGCAGGTCTTTTAGGTTTTGTTTTCTGACGTAACTGGCAACCCGTGGTTGCTCGGCAGCTGAGACTCTACTGACTGCAATGATTGGTAGACGGCAGTAGGTGGCGCCACATGCCAAAACATGATTTCAAAACATAAACATGATTTGCAGTCTGCAAAAGATTTTTTTTAATTCAAATATTTGGGCTGTACTGTTGTTGTTGGTGAGTTCAGTTTGTTATATGAACATTATTCCTGAGTCTCTGTGACATATTAGGAGGATTTTATGACCAGTTGCTTTAGATTTATTACATAATGCACCTTTAAATAAAACCCTCGTTTTTTTCCTCGAAAAGTCCAGTTCATTTGGGGAGGTCTGAATGCACAACCAATCTCTGATGCGCATCAAAGTTCGCCTCAAAACGTAGGTCTTAGTTTGCTTCAAGTGAACCAAATTCAGAAAGTGGACTACAACGCAGGGCATTGTGGGTAAACACAACCAAAACATACATGCATGTAGAAGGATAGCCGAGAGAAATGGCTGAGCCCATTGTTGCAACATATAATGTGCAGTATGTCCGCATAAAACTAAATAAAAAAAACAACATTGAAAGGATTTGATGCAGCTCCATGTTTTGGTTGGTTTCACTAAAGTGCAGTGTGTGAAAGCAAAGACAGACTGGTTGATTTTGAAACCCCCAACTGAACCGAGTCTCCAATCATGCCTAGTCTAGTGGAATAATAATAATAATAATAATAATAGGTGTGAAAAGTTAAACTCAAAAGGTGTTTAATTTGTCAATTGTGGAGTACTGTGAAAACGTGGTCCAACATGGCCGCTTCCGTAGAGCTCATTCTGGGGCAATGAAAACAACAATGCATATATTCAGGTGAATGTACACTCTTAAAAGATCAGTTTGATTATTTCATGTTACATATCTGCCTGTACGATTGGAAATAATGTCTCCTAAATTCCACACACTTGCCCTTTAATTTATTCACTTTCAAAGTGATAAATTTAGCAAGTATAACAGTTTGTCAGTGCTTTTGTTTTATATAGTTTTATGACTTCATGAGTCTTTTACAACTTGTTTGGTGGATATTTATCCCTTAGTTTTCACAAAAGCCTTTTCACAAGAGGTCTTTCAAACACTGCTGTTTGGAGGTCTATCAACAGAGGTTTTATGATGTCTGTATCCTTGGATAACGAAACCTTCAGCTTGTGTCTCTTTAACAAGTCCATTGTGGATTCTGAGGCGCGTCTTATATTGTTATGCTTTGTAGCAACGTTACGAGCTGTTTCCTCATAAACTTTTCTTAGTCTTCCAGGCCTCAACTTGACTTCCACTCTTCCTGTTGACTGCCATCTTTTAAATAGATAACACCCTGAGGAGACACCTGAGTGAGAGCACTATCTTTTTATAGCATGTCCTGCTTTGCATATTTTCAGTACAACATGCAGTTACACCAAACTTTTATTTTAAAATGTTCTTTTTCCATTATGCATAAATCCATAAATTATCAGCAGGGCTTATCTTTTGGAGGTCTCTGTTGGAGAACATCCTGAACAGTTCATCACGACAACAATCAGTCACACAAATGCATACTGAAAGCTCTTATATTCCTTTATGTAAAAAAAAATTGCGTCCAGTCCATTATTATTTACAATATTGACATCAGGTTCTATTGAACCAGACCTGAAACTAGCAGTTGAGACCATTAACGACTCACAAAAACTTAAAGGTGCCATATGTAAGAATGTGGCCAAAAACGGTTACTACATTCAAATTCAAAATACAGAAGTCTTTTAGGTTTCTTTTTTCCGACGTAACTGGCAACCTGTGGTTGCTCGACAGCTGAGACTCTACTTACTGCAATGATTGGTAGACAGCGCTAGGTGGTGCCACATGCCAACACATGATTTCAAAACATAAACATGATTTGCAGTCTGCAAAATATTTTTTTTAATGCAAATATTTTGGCTGTACTGTTGTTGTTGGTGAGTTCAGTTTGTTATATGAACATTATTCCTGCGAAGGAGTGAGAAGAGAAGGAGGATTTCATCTGGTTTTAAACAGGGAGATGTGAAATGATGGATGTCACAATGTACATAACATAAACTGCACATAAACACACACACACACACACACTCTCATATACACCCCCATTCTGCATGCTACTCACCCTGACCTCCCTTGACCCACAGATATCTCTCTGGATAAAAACTGCAGATAGATTTAAGACACGGACGTCCGTCAGTCTCTGTCTATCATCATGTTCACATTACCCAGAATCCTCATCCACTCCCTTTTCCCTGGTGGTTATTAAAGCCAATTAGTGTCACTCTCAGACTCATCTCAACAGACGTAAGGGCTTATGGAAAAAAGTTGAAGCATACAAGGAGTTCCTTCATGCTCAAAAAGTCAATCAGCAGTTTTAATTTCTCTGACTTCATATGTCTGTCAGTCAGTCTCTCTTTCTTCTGTTCTCCTTCTAATCTTTTTTATTCTCTTGCTCCGTCTCCCTCTAACTCACTTTGCTTTCTTCCCTTGCTTAAGTGGATCTGTTGCATTCTTCCCACACTTCTCCAACCTTTTGTCGCAGATTGTTTTGTTTCATCCCTCTCCATTCCACATCATCTGTTTATCTCCCTCCGTTTCCTTTCCATCCCTGTCCCTCGCTGACTACACTTCTGCCCATCCCCCCCCCCCCCCCCCAACGCTGTGATCCTCCCCTTCATTCCAGAGCGAGAAGAGTTTATCACAGCATCATCCTCCCTATTCCCTCATGACCTGCTGCTCCTGTTGCTCCTGTAGATGAGAAAATAAAAATGACTAATTAGCTGTCAGATACTAATGTAAAGGTTTTTTCTCAAGTAGCCTGGTCAGATGAATCCGGCTTTTTGCTGAGGCTGCAGATTGTGCAGGGTCAGAATGTTGAGTCAACAGCATGAAACCATGGACCCAACCTGCCTTGTGTCAACAGTCCAAGCTGGTGGTGGTGAAATGAGTGTGGAGGATGTTTTCTTGCCACAGTTTGGGACTAAACCAAGTCAACCAGAGAATGAATGCCACAGTCTGACTTTTGCTGACCACGTTCATTCCTTTATGGCCACAATTGATCAACTTCTGCTGGCTCTTTGCAGCAAGATCACAAAGCAAAAGTCATCAACAACTGCTTTCATGAACTTAACAATGGGTTTAGTGAACTTGAAGTGAACTCTCGCTGAACTTCTCCTGAACCGCGTGACCTTTATTCATGTGGTCAAACGGGAGATTGATCATCACGGACCACAATCTCAGAGGAATGTTTTCAATATTTACAGTTTTGTGGTACTGATTCCACAATGGACTGAGGGAGTTTGAGAGAAAAGGGAGGAACAGAACGATCCTGTATACTTTCAAGATGCTTGGTGAGTGTATACGGTATATAAGATATATCTTGTAAATATTAACATTAAGATACATAGCAGCATGGAGTTTCTATGTCACTCAGGTCAATATGATATGTATGTTGCTGAAGGATTTTGCATTTTTGTTGTACCATCCAACACAAACATTGAAGGTAAGTGCAATCAATAGTGAGCAATGATCAAATGTGTAATACATGTGTTTACACTTATCTAAAGAGTAGAATATGGTGACATTTTAATATTTATACATATGTGCTGTTAAACTGACATTATACAATACATTATAATAATACATTCTATTATGTTTTGCACTAAGGGTCTCAATTTAAATAGTAAAAAAAGATCTTTATCATATCGGGACTTGGGAAGCAGTGTGGAATCTTGGGAATTATTGTCGTTTTTTGTTTCCCTTTGCATTTGCTCTTTACGATGAGAACTATGGTGGCACATGGCATTAAGAAACTGTGATCCATTACAGAAAATTAAACACAAAACTCAATTCACTGGAGAACTCGTAGTACCAAATATGTCCTTCCTCACTATGATGTTTCATACAGTATGTGGTTTTATTTTGCACCAGCAAAGCATGAATAGATATACAGTACACAACTCAGCAAAACATATTATATTAATATTGGCTTTTGTTCATAGTTTAATGCAGAAATGTTACATATTATGTGTTTAAAAAGTTAAAATTTTCACCACTGTTATCAATCTTGTGAGGATACTGACAATGCTTTAGTCTCAAGGGCCAATGTTGTACAATGGCTTCCTTTATTCTCTGTAGATTCCCAACTTCATGAAAAGACAAACAAACATAAGAGCATGGATTTGAGACACTTAACTACTGTATATTCACACTATATTCTGTGGCTTTGAACTGAAAGCAAGAATCTAAAGTGGGCTGTAGCTCCCAGTGGGTATTTCCACTGATTTCCGGTTCTTCGCAGTGATCCACCTCCTCCAGCAATGCGTTCAATTGAGTTAGGTCGTGCAGTGCAATTTTGCAGACGAGTACATTCAATGTGTCCATCAGAGCCTGGAGCACTGTTGATTCAGAGCAAAACTCTGCCAAGATACGTCTGAAATCGGCCGATGTTGGTGCTTCCAAACACGGCTGCTTCTCCCCTTATGTATTCCCGGAGTCTTGCGGTTCATCCCAGTGATCCTTATTACATTACACCATGTTAGAGTTTTCTGGCTTATCTTGTTCTGCGGTTTGTTATACTTTGTATGTACGACTCAGAGTTGAGCAGAAACACGATATTTAGCATCTCCGTCAGGGGGTTGAACCAGTGCAGCTGGGAAAGGTTAGCATCTGAAACCAGACAGCAGTTATAAATAAAAACAGCTCTGTCTCTTGCTGCTGGAGATCCACACAGTGTTGTTTTTTGTCACTTGTGATTCAGTGAACCAGCTCTGCCGATCTGTTATCCCAACATACTCACGCTCAGGGCCACGGGCGGCAGATAAAGCATAAATTTTGGCAACATTCACGCCTTCTCTGCTCTGATGGAGAGCAGGCGCTGTGTCTCGTAAATTTACTTCACAGACTCACGACAGAGCAAACCGACATGTGGTGCTCACACACACACACATACTGTATGACTCCCTACCATCTCTGCAGCTTTGGTGCTCTATGTAACGCCCTCCCTCCCAGTTCATTTTCCATCATTCCATCACTGGCTTTTTACTCCAATGAAATACACAACAGGAGCCTTTATATTGGAGGGAGCATGACTAAGCATTAGTGTACAACGGAAAAGTCTGTGAAAGCAGTGTGTGTTTGTGAGCCTTCACAAAACAGTAGTAGTGTTCCAATATGAATGTTATCTTTTGCATGGGAAACTTCTTCATAACAAAGGCTCTGCGACTAATTCACTGGCCTATTCTCTCTCTCTCTAACCAGCGTGAAGTTAAGCATTCCAAACAGTAATCCAATAAGGTCCCATTAATCCAAATGGCTGTGGAGAAATCCCTCAGATGAAAGTCCACTAACTAAACTTGGCATATTTTCCGAAAGTGTTAGATGCAATTACAAGTACAAACACTCAAATACAGAGAGAGAGAGGGGGGGGGGGGGGGGGTTGTATTTACTTGAGTCTCACAAAAACAGACAAGGACACTCACACAGTTCATGGGACAAGCAGACACACACGTAGACATCATTTCCACTTCCTGACACGACACACCTTCATTCCAGTCAACGTGTTGTGTGACGAACCAAGGGAGGCACAGGCGATGTATGTGTGCCACTTTTTAAGCCTGGTGTTACAACCACCATATACTTTTGAATGAAATGCACTACTAAAATGAAATACATTTTCGACCCCAGAGAGGCTAGAACTCACATTCCAGTGTTAATAAAACATACATAACAAAGTGATGGTGCCGGTGTGCACTTTTAAATACCTGTTTAAAGAGTCGATACAGCCACACAGCACAATGCAACGTCTAGTTACCACCAAGAGTCTGTGCTTCATTGGATGGCCCATCTCTTTTTGTCTTTTGTGTGCTGTTTGTGTGCTATTGCTTTATGTTTTAAAGTATTCTGTTGATGTTTGTAAATATATAAAAATTCTAATTTATGAGATCATTGATGGTAAAACAGAGCCCCCCCATGTCCCTCTTTGCCCAAGGCTCCCAGAGACCCTGGAGACAGCTCTGCCTGGGCATACATGCCATGGTAGAGCTCCTTAACAATCCAGCATCAAGTTAAAATTGAGAGCATGATTAGAGCAACAATGAAAGTGATCCTTCGTATCATCTATGACAGTTCTGTAATCAAACTGGCAAACAGGATGTTAAATGACCCATCAACAGATAATCTGTTAATTCAAACAGACGTTCTAAAACATCTTAAGCTCTCTTTTATTCCACAATCTTTCTCTAAACTCAACCACAACTCATGTTATTTACTATCACTTTACTATTGTACATTTAGTACTGTGATATTATTATCTGGTCTGCTGACTTTTAAGCTGGTGCATCATCTTTTTATGACTTATTTTATGTTTTATGTTGTTATTAATAGTCTGATTACATCCTTGTTGGCCGTCTTCCTTCTATGTCATGTTGTGCATTGCTCTGCGGCCACTGAAGAACTTTTGCCCAAGACAAATTTCAATGTAGGAACAATAAAGTATATTTAATTTGGTTGATTTGATGTTTGGTTTACTTCCCTTTAAAACACAGCGACACAGAGAACAGTCCAGTTCCTCCACACAATAATGAATAGGTCACCATGGGCTCACGCTGCACAGCAACATTATTGAAGCCTTACACTCAAATTCTTGTGGAAACAGTTTCAAAGACACTAAATATTTCAAGCTAATTTTGTGGTAGCGTTTGCCCAACTCAGGATTATCTCATGCTTGCCTTCTGGGTGTGCACTGCTCAGCAGTGGAAAAGTTAACCAGACTTTACTGGCTGGCAAACCATTTTGGTTAGTATCCATCCTTATAGCCTGCAATCATGAAACAACAAAACATGGTGTTAAGATTTATATTGGAAAGATTTTCTTTAACCTTGTTACTCTTTTACAAGTGGAAAGACTTAAAGGACGAGGTCTACTGGTTGATCTGGCACAACTCCCTCAATGCAATGAATTGCAGCTGAAACCAAGATAATGACTCTATAAATTCATCCAGACTATTTATATTACATGGAAATATCTGATTGTGAAATATTCATTTTCAATGCAGCTGCCAAAAAAAAACTGGGGCTGGAAGGCCCCTGTTAGAAATAGCTTAAAGTAAGAGCCAGAGCAAGCAACTGAAATAAAAGGAGAAAGCGAAAGCAATAGAAAATAGAAATTGATTGGATTGATATAGATGGGAGGAAAATACAATGATGTGGTAAACATTTTTTTTTTACTTTTTGACATGTTTTAGCAGGAAAATCACAGGTGTTACTGATCACAACAATGGTTTGTTCACTTCATGTAAAGTCAGGACAGTATGCAAGTGAACCAGCATGCACCCTGAGAAAGTTGAATTGAACTCAGCAATCACTAGTTTGAGTTTAACACCTGCTGTGCATGTCAGTATGTCCTTATGTCAGCTAGTTTCTCACATATTGGCGGCTGTGAAGGTTCTCAGTCATCCAGGTCACTCTATCTTATAGTTTAGCTGTAGGCAAGAATAATTCCTATAGTAAAGATGATAACATTTCACCAATGGGCTCATTTTTCAGTTGTGATGATACTGGTGCTAAAAGTTTATTTGCTTTTATAATACGTCGAGGGATCAATTAAATAGTTGAGTTAATTATGGAGGAGGATCACTAATCCAAAATCATGATATCCATTTTAACACACCTTCCACTTCGACAAAATATATGATGATGCCTAGAAGTGCATCAGCATTCAGTGTGCGAAATATCCATTAATAATCGGAGGGGGGGTCCCATCTCCCATCTCCCATTTGTTGTGCAATACCGTTTCACCACCCCAGGAACCACCCTGCAGTATTGACCATCTTCCCTGTCAGATGTGGGCTTGTGTGGGCTTTTTAAATACAGGGTACTTAATATTGTATTTCGCACAGTCACATAATATTCTTTCATGCACAATTTTGTGACAGCCCTAAAGCTTTCCTCTAATGAGAGGACAAGGTCCGTGTGATGATAAGTGCAAATGTTTCGGTCCACTCACATTGCGTAACATACGACAGCGACCACAACATTTGGTTTGCGGTATGTAACATGTCGATTGACACTTTTGTCTGTCCAAAATCATCATATGTCATGAGACAAAAATGACCATGTTGTGTTTGTTTCCACTTGGCAAATGTAACCACAACAATTGTACACCTGTTGTTCTCCCCCAACTCCTGAGAGAGACAACTGACACTGTGTTCACCATGTCATTGTGAAATGGGTCTGCTGAGCAGGAAGGTATTTTATTTTTAAGTTATTTCTTTCTCTCAAAGACAGAACTGCAGACTGTCTAATTTGTTTATTAGTTGTAGTAACTTTCAGAAAATTAAAGTTACAGTTTTGCTCAAAAGTGACAGCTAATTGTGGTTTTAAATGTCTTTATGGACAGAAAAAAATGGTTATTTACACAGCCAAATGAGATTGCTATATTTATTGATAGTTTTTAAGTGCAACTTCCTTCACACATTCACCAACAAGAACACATACATCCATCCATCATCTACCGTCGTGGGTGGTCCTGTGCCTCTCCCAGCTGACATTGGGCGATAGGCGGGGTACACCCTGGACAGTTCGCCAGTCCATCGCAGGGCCACATATAGAGACAAACAACCATTCACTCACACTCTCACACCTACGGTCAATTTAGAGTGACCAATTCACCTAATCCCCAAATCTGCATGTTTTTGGACTGTGGGAGGAAGCCGGAGAACCCGGAGAAAACCCATGCACACACAGTAATTACATGCAAACTCCATGCAGAAAGGGCCTTGTTCCAACTGGGGCTCAAACGTGGGTCTTATTGCTGCAAAGGCAAGAGCGCTAACCACTACACCAACCGTGTGGTGACAGACAATTTATCGCAGACAGACACACTCAAACATCTTCAGTACTTCTTTGCAGCAGTGAAATGTCCATTGTACATTACCTGCTTTATTTATGAAGCCGTAACACAGCAGGAGTGTGGAACTCTTGCACCTGTCTCAGCATTTCTTTATAACCCCATAAATTTCATTACTCTTAAAAAGCAGCAGCACGCCTCATAGCCGAGTAGAAAGTGGCAGCCTGACATCTCAACCCCGCACATACCAGCTTCAATATATTCAAAAGCATTTTTGCATGAGCCCTGGGGAGCAGAATTGTGCGCAAAACTAGAGTATTCAATGACAAAAGTGAAATAGATGGCTAAGTGGGAGGAAGAAGGAAGCTGAGGTATAAGACTCAAACAAAGAAATCACTCTGCGACGTCTATTGTTAGCGGATCTTTCATTTGGCTTCAAGGGAAGGCTTTGACAGCAACCTGAATGAGTGGATGAAAAGGGGCGTGTCCTCATGTTTGAACTGTGACCCAGAGGTCAAGCACCCCCTCCGACGTCCTTGTAAAGGTATCCCCCAGTACTCGCACCGAAAAGCACACAGACTGTCACACACGACAATATACACACTTGAGCGCTCTCACTCAGGCTTGATTGATCGCATAGCGACAGACAAACACACATAACGCACACACAAGACTCACACATTCTTCCAGACCTTCTGTTCGCTCTCTTTAAATGCAGTTTTACTCGCAGCACACACACACACACATGCACACACATGCACACACCCCATTTTCTCTTTGGACCTGCACCAACATCAAGGGACAGAGTGACTGTGTAAACTTCTCTGTCTCTGATTGTTTAGCCTGGCGGTCACAAAGATATACAGAGAATGTTCACCATACTACTATTTGCTTTATGTTATTGCTGACATATGTGGACCTGTGCACACAGGAGTTTCTTTGAGGTACCCTTACATTTTAGCCATTTATGGAGGCAGGTGCATTTAAACACAAGCTTCTTCAATGCCTTGAAATTAAAGTTTCCCAAAATTTTGACTAGAAAGTAAAACTAAAGCCTCTGGCACACTAAAATTGGCAAGAATAGACAACATTTTTGAACTCAAGTAAACTCAGTTGATCCTCCTAAGCCCCAGATCTGCTTTTTTAATCCTTTCTTGAATTATGACGTCATGAACAGAGGTGTTTGCTCTATGACAGCAAGGGAAGCTCTGCCTCCTCTGACATCAGACAATAAAGAGTCAAATTTGTACTATTGTGTTTACATTTCATTACCAAAAATTTGCCAGAACTTGATTAACTATATGACTAGATCATTCAGAATCAGATTGTCTGACTTGTATATGATTTTCTTCTTGTATAATCCCGCAGCAGCACGGTGCATTCAAACCAGTAGAAGCTCAGCTTCAATTGATCTCCATGAGACGGAACAGCTTTGGAGCAGTGGTCGGGCTCGGATGCTGGGCTGTCTCAAAGACGGAACCACTTTTTGATTGACAGTCTTGTAGAATTATACACAACCCAACAGAGAGTTGGCAGGTGTAGCCTCAAAACAAATGGCAGCCCATTTTGTGTTATTTGCTTGCCGTTATGGCCCATTTCCATTAGTACATTATACACTGCAACACGATTATGGCATTACCTTGTTTCAGATTTATTGTTGGATGTGTATAAAAGCTGCGAGATGTCGCTTCTCTATCGCCATCACATTAAGCCTGCTTGTCGTGTGCCAGGGGAAAAACCCATCCTTGCCAGACATGTCTCAGAGTGAAATCGAATCGCCGGCAGACTCGACTGGGTTCACCCAGGCTGTTTATATACACAGTATATGCAATTATAACTAATAATTATCTTGTTGGATTTCCTACTTTGAGAAATTAAATTGTGTACAATTTCAGTTGGAATACCACGTTACCATGTTAACATGTCTGGTTTAGTCAAAGTAAGAATAATTCGTTTATCCTAAGGTTATGTAAGCACACTGAGTATTGCAGTGGCTACAATTATGTAACTTTAACCCCTCTTGCAAACTAAATGGTGAGTAAACGATTTTAAAACACAAATAAAGAAAACCTTGAGTGATGTCTTAAGCGATGTGCTGAACGTGAAGCCAGAATTTGCATTGCTGCCAAAAATAAAGAAGACAATGAAGAAATGACCTGGGTCTCGTGTTCCCACCAATGCCAAATGGAGCCAAAGCTGATAAAAACCCACATGGACTAAAGAGTCATTTAACGAGAGTCCTACATGAGCTACGATGCATGACAGCATGAAAAAGTCTCGTCAAGTTGTGTTCCATTCGTTCTTTAACTTGACAGCAGATTTATAGTTTCACTTCATGAGCGGTTAAATGGGATGAGTCTCACCGTTGTGTAACTTCACTCTGTATAAACACGGTAAAGAAGAGCCTCTCAGAAAGCTATACATTCCAGGAACCATGGTCATTAGGTTACAAAGGCTGTGACTGGAAAAGGAATCCCTTTCCCACATTTCCATTAACATATGTAAGGAGATTTGTTTACTGGGCCAATTAGCACAAAGCAGAAAATCACATCGATGATGTTACTTTGGACACCATCCAATTAAGGTTGGGACAAGAAGAGGGCAGCCCTGTTACAGCCTATGGTGCAGTTTGGTATGGTATCACAACAACGACCAGGATTCTCTGGGAAATTTCAAATATTCAAATTAACTATCTAGATGTACAGAATCTGGACCGGACTGGACTGGAAAATACTGTAAACATCCGAGATGGACTCACCAGTACCACAAGATACTGTAAAACAATTTAAGCCATGAGTTCATAATCAGCTGCGTTTTTTACTTTAACTTGCTATTGATCACATTGATCCCAACAAAGTGTCGCTGTGTTATTCTTAGAACAACAGCAAACCAAGTTACAATAAAAAGCCTCTGTGTTATACCATATTTGTTTATGCCACTGATGTGATTAGTTTGGGTTGGAGTGAATGCAATCTGAGACTGATGCAATCCAAGGAACCAGACCCTGTTCCACTTGAAAGAGGAGGTCTCGGACCACTTGCGAGAGAACTCTGGAGCAGTTCATCAGCAGTTCAGATTCACACCGTTGACTGGAAGTGCAGTATTTATGGCTACAGCCCGAGTGTCCTCATCCACTTACCCCAGTGAGGAGAGTGGAGAACTGGGAGGACAGCCACTGATTGATGGAACTGAGAACAGCGCCTCCATCCTCCATATTTGGCAGGTCTCAACTCTTTCTCCTCCACAGGTAAAACCAGCACATTTAGCTGAGCATCATCACCTCAAAGCACAACTACAAAGCCACCGACTGGACGGCAGGAGTCGATCAACACCTGTGGCTCAGGACCCACGTACCCAAAGCAGAGACACAGCAATTTCTTGGCACTTTGCAGTGACAATAATGCTACCTCTGCTAAATGTGCTAGTTTACTTAAAGAGGAGGTTGGGGCCTCTCAGACCTGGAGGATGAACCCTGTTTAATGGGATGAGTCTTCTGACTCTGGTCCAACTATCAGTGGTTCTCCTCACAGTGCATGCAGCTCTGAAGGCTGTACAAGTCTGTATTAATCTATAATGTGTTTGACATTTGCCTTTGTGAGCATTGGCTGAAAAACGAATAAATTAATCAAATTTCCATCAGGTGAGCACCAGCAAAGTGGACTATTAGGTACGAATGCACCCTTGAAACCTTTAATTACCAATGCGGGTAATGTTATTATCAGGCTCCCATCTGTTTGGTGCGGCAGCATTTTTTCCTGCAGACAAAACGTCCTCTAAAGTAACTTTAGATTCAGGGCAAGGCTGAAGAAAGTGTCGCTTGCTGCCACTTCATTTTACTTTGGTTCTATTCTTAGAACTGTGACACATAAACACTTTGAATCTTGAATCTTGAATGAAGTGACCATTTTGTAGTGGATATACAGCATAGACCTACACATCACACTGACTACTACACCACTACTAAATTGAAGTAGAGCTGCAACTAACAATTATTTTGGTAATCGATTAATCGGTCGATTATTTTCTCAATTAATCGATGAATAGTTTAGTTCAGAAATGTTTATCAATGTTTATCAAATCTGGAAATGATGATGTTCTCGAACGTCTTGTTTTGTGCACAAACCAAAACGATTCAGCTTTAATGATTTCTTTGTTGTGTGGAGCAAAGAAACAAAGAAAATATTCACATTTAAGGAGCTGAAACAATCAGAAAGCTTGTTTTAAGCATGAAAAAATCTTCAAACTGATTATCGATTATCAAAATAGTTGACGATCAATTTAGTAATCGATTAATAATCGATTCATCGATGAATCGTTTCAGCCCTAAATTGAAGTGCATTGCTCTTCTTTAATGGCCAAAGTAATGTTTCAGTCACAGACAGAGACAGCATTGATGATGAAGCTCTGCATCAGCCTCCAGTTGTGAGGATCATGATCACCACAGAACAATCGTTCACTTCCATCAACACCAATGTATCAACACACCGCTCCATCCCTCCTCTTCCCTGTGGGTCTGTCTGAAGCAGATAGGACGATGGGTAGCTCTGACATTTTGGCTCAAGATGTGTCCGTGAGATCTAGATCCTCCTGAGCCCCCCGATAAGACCCCTGCTGGATGTCTTCAGTTCATTCGGCTGCCTTTACTACTTATGGAATACTTCACACATCTGTCAAAACAGATCACTTGAGTTCAAACAGATGTCAGGGGGGGCAAACCGCACTGCCACGGGCCAGCGCATTCTTTTCCCTGAAGCGTCACTTTGAGTGTGTGCTCGTGTGCGTGCGGTTTGTATGTTTGAGTCCGTGTTTGTGTAAATCAGAGGCTGACCATGCTCCATTGCTTAGAATTTTCATGTATGAGTGGTGTTTTTAAGGACCTAGGCCCTCTAATTTTCTCCTGGCAGTCTGTTGTTGTCTCCCTGTATCACAGCTTTCAGTCTTTTCTCACTCTTTCATCCTCTCTTTGTCACACCCACTCAAGTTCTCCGTCTTCTGTCCAGATCATCCAGACGCTTCGCAGGCATCATCAACATCATCGCAGCAGTTTACTGCTGCGATGATGTGGAGAGAAACTTGATCGGAACTCTTATTGCAGGAGCTCAACTCAGCAGAAGCCTGGCCTGCCTTGCTCACACACACACACACACTAAGTGCAAACATATGTAGGCACGCAGGCAGGCACATGCCACATAAGAGAGCCCTGTTATTCATTCACAAATTCACTTGTGACCTCCTTTATTCACACACACACACACACTTACATAATCAGTCCTTGACATTGCCCAAAAAACTTAACTCATTAATTTAATGACATGCGCACACACACACACACCCACACACACAATCTATGCACAGAGGTGAGGGGTCGTCAACACACACGACCCCTCAGGCAGAAGTTTAATTACACGCTAATAACACGTGTTGGCTCTGACTGACGTCTTAACAGCTTTATAAGCAGGGAGTCCAACAGCGATTTATGAGAGATCATTAATCAACACATCTGAATCATTTCCTGACTGTCCCATCACACAGTGAACAACAGCAGATCTGAATGACTCAAGTGTTCATGGAAAAGCCCTCACTTTTTAAACAGTATCAGTCAAAGTCTAGAACCCCTGGTACAGTCACCTCGATCTGACTGCAGTTTTCTTTTTCAGCAGGATGATAAATTCCCCCTCCAATGAGGCCGACACTCGGGGCGCCGCGTGAGACTCTGGGCCCCCTGAAAACGTTACGCATGGGGTCCAGGAAACAGTAAATATCTATAAATCCCGTGTAAATCCCTGCCCAGCTCAGGGGCCCCCCTGAACCATCACAACCCATCGCTCACTGTGTCCCTGCTGAGTGCAGAGACCCGCCCACAAATTAGACATTTCCTCTGAAAATGGGAATTTACACCATGACCATGTGTTCATCTGCAGGAATTTATTTTGACACAGCCACAGTCTCCAAAACTGATTTACGTCCCATCACAAAAAAATTTTTGTCGGTGCCTTAGTTGTCATTCTTTGATTTATCGGAAATCTAAGTAAATTAGTCAAATTGATTGATTTTTAATGAATTAATTCTGTATTAGAACTTCAGTGTATTGCTTTACAAAAAGGGTTTATAAAGGTTATTTTGTCTTATAAACTAGCAGTCATTTTAAATAGGAAACTATATGCTGGATATTTTACTATATCATGGGTATAAATGGACTTATAGCACAATCACTGAAAGACTTTTTAAAATATTTTTTTTTTTATTGTGTATATTAATTGTTTTTTAATCATGTGTATCTCTATATCTGATGGGGAGGCAAAACAAAAACACTTTTGTGGCTGGACAATAATAGTATTTGATAAAGATATTCTTTAAAAATAGATTTGAAAAAGGGTAGTATGGAAGTATAACACATTTTCCAGAATGCAAAGGAAAGTCAGCAGTCAACTATTACTTAATCAATTACCAATTAATCAATTAAAAGATTAAGGCGACCAATCAGAAGGCCACACATGGACACAATCGACTGCTTTGTATTTGTTTTTCCCCTTGTTTCCCTCCTTTTAGGCTGTTAAACTGCAGGACAAAAACAACCAACAGGTCAGTGACTTCTCCACGCGCGTGCGTGTGCGTGCGTACCTGTGTCTGCTCGCGGCTCTCTGTCCGGTCTGAACACTGGACTCCGAATATCCAAGACCCGAGCAGACCCGGGCCAACATGACGGCGAGCAGGTAAAACGTGGTCCCCTTCGTCATCACCATCATCACCATCATCATCGTGACCTCCTCCACAGAAACAAACGCGTCCTTTAGTCCCACACAGACAGAGTCAGTCAGTGCTGCTCCCACTAACAGCTGCGTCCCGCTGCCTCAGCCTCACTGACGCGCTGTCGGTGAATGAAGATGCAAAGTCATGACTTCAGCTCAGTCAAGTGCATGTTCTCCTGCAGGGAGCTGACGCTGAGGAGGCTGCGGACTCTGACTGAGAGACTGAGAGACTGAGGGAGTGAGTGAGTGAGGAGCGGAGCAACACGAGGAAACTTTCCTGTCAGAGCTCCAGCAGCAGCCGAGCCAGCTCAGGCTCTCTCTCTCTCTCTCTCTCTCTCTCTCTCTCTCTCTCTCTCTCTCTCTCTCACTCACTCAGTCAGTAGTAGTTCCCCCTCTCTCTACCCTCACCATTTTTCTGTTTCTCCTTAAGCCTCAGATCAGCTCAACCATATTCTGTTCAGTTCTTCACTGACACTGCAACACAGTAGTAACCTCTCTAAAGCAATTTATAGTAAATAAAGTAATATAGTGCAGACTCAAAGAGGAAGAAACCACTATGTGGCACTCAACCAAATAAATAAGGATGCTTAAAGCAGACCTAGACCGGAAGTTCCAATCAACGCTGTTTTTTATTGCGTATCTGCGTCATTACCTTGTTTATGAAGCCCTGAAGGTTCTAAACAAACAGTTCAGCCACTGCTGAGAACACTGTGTTTTATTGTAATCTCGGGCTCAGCGAGATCTCTGAAAAACCCTGGTCCAGTTACGTAAACAGCGGTTCTCCGGAACAGCAGATCGTCCTGCTCCGGGAACTAGTCCGGACACATCGGGTTGCGTACATTGAACCGCAGAAGAAGAATAACATATGTTGTGGAGGTGTTTCACGAGCAACAGTGTCTTCTGACTCTGGGTCTGACTCCGGGTCAAAGTCATAAAAGGGACTGTGGCGGGGAGTCGTGAAGAAGCTATTTTTAAACATTATTAAAACTACATTATTATACATACATATACATACATATATATACACATATACATATATGTGTGTTTGTATTTATATATCACTTTTCTTGTCTTGATGACCACTCAAAGCTGCTTTACACTACAATTTTACCATTCACTCACAATTTCATACAGCGCATCCATGTGCAATGCATTAATTTGACCACACATCCAGGGGGTTAAAGGCCACATTATACTTCTCCGACTGCGTATGCGTTATCCGACTGCGTCACCACCAACACGCCTCGAGCCCTTATACTTCTGCGTCGTGGACGGACAAGCGCTGCAATTTCCCGCCCAATCAGTAGGGGTCGCTGCGCAAGGTTGTTGTGCTTCTGGCTACAGTGAGCAATGGCGTCGAGAGAGAAAGAGAGAGAGAAAGACTGTTGTTGTTGAAACAGTTGCCGTTTTTCACCTTTCTGTGTGACGGAACGCAGTTTTAAGATCATTTGAGGCGAGAAATTGGCCATTTAGAGTCTAAACATGTGGTTTGTGTATTAAGATATGATGTATTTATAGTTTGGCAGCGGCGTTATCGGCGTGGAACAGCCCCACGTCTGTGGACGCTCGGTGCACACTGTGAGCCGGCACAGAGCAGCTTCGCTCGGCCTGTCCTGAGGACCAATCGCAGCTCTTGCCGTCTCCGTTGTCGCTTGACGGAGTGACAGACACTTAAAAAATATTTCGTGCAGTCGGAGACGACGCAGAGGCTCTTCGACAGGCTCTACGTCGACGCAGAGTCTCTGCGTAACCTACGCAGAGCACTTTACGCAGAAGTATAAATTGGGCTTAAGTGTCTTGCCCAATGACACATCAGCATTTAGACTAGTGGAGTCGAACTCTGAACCCTTCAGTTGAAAGACGGCTCGCTCTACCACTGAGATATCGTCTCCTCCACACTTTAATCTCACTTTAAAACCAACGTTCCAGTGTAGCACACACCAACAAACCTTCATGCCAATACTAAGCAGCGTTATTTATGCATGAATAGTTATAGAAAGTTATTCTATACTGACAAACAAGTTGTTACCATTTGACTTAAAGACAGAGTCACAGCGCATTTTATTTCTGTGGACTATGACATGAACTCCAGGAAATGTCCGCTAAGTGCCTGAGGACATTTCTAGGTCAGAAAAAAATGTCTTAAGTCTATCAGCTCCACAGGACTCTCTATTTCTCCGTCTAATGATATTTCAATCACCTGTCACTCTGTCACATTCCCTTGCGGCACATTGAACGTAAGATTCCGTTTATGTCAAGACAGACGGAGACAACATTGCACGAGTAAAGAAGTAAAAAACTGCTGCAGAGAGGTTGGAGTATGACAGACAACACAGTCTGTTTTTAGGGGCCCCCTCTCATGCTTTATTTACCCACCTTGTTGCAACACTACTGTGAATGATGTTGAAAAATGATCCAAGAAAATCAAACATAAGCTCCAGAAAACGTCAACAGGCGCAACTTTTGTGCATCTACTGTAGAAGATGCTTTTTCTTATCTTTGCCTTGTCAACATTAAGTCTTCCTGCTTAAATAATGACTATGTCCGTGTCTACAGGGACAACTGGTTTGTGTTTTCTTCGCCTCCATCTTAATACTTCAAACATAAATTAGCCAGTCTGCCCCGTTTCCCTTTAGATTACCAGATTTCAATCGGACGTCATCTAACAGCCCAATTCAAAGAAAAGACACACACACACACACGGTCTGTTCTCAGCCTTTGATTGATGATGTATATCTGGAGCCAAGATGGAGTTTTGACTCTACGCCATCATTTACATTGCTCTTCATTTACCTCCTTTTCCACTTTCCTGTCGTTATCTATGACTAAGTTTAGCGTACGTGCCAAAAAGTTAAAAATAGACCAATGCAATCTCAGCAGTTCTGTCAGACACTAAACTGGAACACATGTCGGTTTACATTCCAGTTCATTGTCAGTGCGTGAGGTACAGATAAAAAACAAACAAACAAAAAAAAAACTCATCTCCAATGAAACAAGAGTCATATTTTTGGAGATCTGTTGTTTACTTTTATCGTTAGACTTTTTCTCAATTAAAGTTTGCACATCTCTTCCAGCTCTCTGCCACACACTGAGGAATGCCCAGCTCTGCAATCCTCCCACCAGCCCGCTAATGAGATCGGCTCTCCCATGCAGCTGCTCTGTCACAGACACAGCGACTCCCCGCTGAGAGCGTAGCCAGGCATGCTAAGGAGAACGAGACGATAATGGAAACACACAGCCACCACATGTACTCGTATGATGTAAAACAGGCTCATGGAAACGTGGTGTCTAATTCTTCATTGGCATGAATTAAGTCAATTTTGTTATGTTAACTGCACGTACGGTGCCAGTAAATTGTGGTACAATTGTTTTTACTTTCATGTTAGTCTTGGTTGTTATGCCTGTGAGCATGTGACTCATCACCATTATATTATAAATGTAGCTGACACAAGTCATAGTATCTGGTTTTACTAATGTTCTCGTAAAACAGATTCCCAGAACACAGACCTCTGAACTTGGGTCCATGCAAAACAATGCATGGAAATGCGTGACAAAGCGAGAGAGCGGGAACATGAATAAAGACATCAGGGAGTGGTGACCTGCGTTTAGTGATGGGAGACTCGCTCCACTCATTTATTGTAGCTGCGACCTGCGTTTTGCATTCTAAATTAAATGTGGTTGGTGTGAGATGCGGGCCAGGCAGCGAGCACCAGCGATAAGACAGAGGCTGCACGAAAACATGTGAAGGGTGACGCAAACCAGATACAGCGTAAAAGCAATCGGACTATGAGTAAGTTGAAGGAAACGGTGGGGGCTTTGAGGGAGAGCAGCGTTCATCATACTGGAGTGTACAAATGATCACCCACATCCATTCTTTGTTTAACTATAAATCTGAGGAAAGCAGTTCATCTGGAGATGCACACATGGATTCAGTCGCACCCTTTCACATTTTGGCCAAATTCCTTTCCTAAATGACTTCCTTCTCCGACGCCAAAGCTCGCCCAGATTCAACTCCAACATTTCCACAATCATCATCATGTGTAAATAAGGACCCATTGAAACGGAAGAGGGTTGTGAACTCGACGGTTATCAACAGCTGATCTGCTGCTCATGTCAGATGAACTGAAGCTGGCACAACTTTTGCTTCACCACAACATGACATACTTTCATCTCTTGGAGGAGTTCCTCAAGCAATTTACGTTAATTTACCAACAGAACATAATCATTCCTGTAGCAGCAAATTTGTGTGATGAAATCATACGTTGAAGCCGGTCCTTTAACCACAGCACAGGGGAATTGTGTGGAAGTTGTCGTCTTATTAGCCAGGAGGTTCATTTTGCTCAGTTGGAAAAAAGCCCACCCGCCCTCCATTAAACATTGGATCAAAAAATGCAATTCTTAAAATTAGAGAGGATAAAATTTGTATTTATGGGACAGAAAAGTGGTTTTGACAGTTTCTGGCAAGCTTTTATCACCTATTTAGTATTTAACAGTTACAGTAACATTACTAAACAGTTGTCATTGTTTACTGCTGGTTACCCCCCTTTTTCTTATTATACATTTATTACATTTTCTCATACTTTGATTTTTTATTTTGTGTTTTGCTGGGCACTGTTTTCAATAGAAACTGTCCACAGTGTACTCCGCCTATCGCTATGTCAGCTGAGATTGGCACAGCGCCCCCTGCCACCCGCGTGTAAAGAATAAAGTGGTAGAAAATGGATGGATGGAAGTTTTCAATAGAGAAAAAAAAAGTGAAAAGATTTATTTTAATACTTGCTGTGGGAAACTTAAGTTAATAAAAAAAGAAGTTAAACTCAATAAGTCAAATGTTCCCAAACCTTTTAGCCCCTGACCCCCATAATAACAGGGCCAAAGACTCAGGACCCCGATAATTCTTATGGATATTACACATCATAACACTTCCTGTGGTGCTGTAAATTGACCAGCTGCAACTAATGAATAATTCCACAACTAATAATTCTATTTTTCCTCAGAACCCCCCCCCCCCCCCCCTTTGTGCCTCCCATCACCCCCAGCATTGGGAACCACTGCTTTAAATCATCATAATTCCACACCATTTCATGCGCTAACAAAATTACACTGTGTGTGCAGCTGCATTTCTCACAGTCGTCTAGCAGAACAGACAGCATACACCTGTATACACAGCCCGAAACATATTTATGTGTTTTCTTGCGCTGCATGGACATAATTACAGTACAGATTACAGAGTTTTACAGCAATCCGTCTAAAATTAGTTATAGCATTTTAAATAAAGGTTAATCCTTGTAGTGGGACTAAAGGAAAGTCAGACAGTGACCTCATGGTGAAATCTAGATATAGTACATCCTCTGGGCATTAATGCATACACCAGATTTCTTAACTTTCTTCAATTATTTTTTTAAACCCTCGTGCATAACCTTTACAGAAAAACAAATATTAGATAAAAAACCATTGCGAAATGAGTCCACACAATGCAAATTAAGCCCATCACCTCCACAAGACTCTGTGTTTCTCAGTACAGCAGTGTTTAGCGTTTGTGTTGCCTGGCCACATTCCTGTGCCTCACACAGGAAGTTAATGAGGGATGGAAGCAACAGGAACAATGAGCTGGTTAAGTGAGATGGTTGCAAACAGGTAAGAGTATGAGTGAAAACACAAAAAAACGCTGCATGAGAAATTTCTATTACTCAAAAAAATATCTAGTTGTAGCATTTTGATGGCATCGATGCTTCTTGGCCCCCCCTCCCCGCACATGTGCTGCCAGTGTATGCACACGAATGCACCCTCAGCAAGTTACGGCACTGCATGACGGAGCCTGGATTCAGAAGAAGGATGCAGCATATTAATAATGTTATATGGTTTCTGACAAAAACAGAGGCAGTGATGACATCAACAACAAAAATTCCCCAAAAGTTACATACTGCAACTTTAGGCCAACTTTAAGTCAACAAAGGTCATCCACAAAAGTCAGCTTCATGGTGCATCCTCAGGGCATCATATATAACAAATACACCAAATGTAGTATATCCACCTGGTTTTACTCTCAACTCATATTTTCATGGCAATTATAACTGACATATATATACACATTTTATGTTGTTTTCATACGTCTCTGTTACACTGTGTCACACAAGATCCACAGTACTCTTGTCTCCATAGCATGATCAAGTCAGACACTGCAGTGTGTCCAGAGGAAGCTCCAGGCCATTTGACAGTGTGACAGGCTATTTCTTTCCGTTCATGTGCTGTTAACTTTTATTTTCTCCTGCAGATGCTGCAGAGTGAAACTTGCTGATAGGCCTTTTTCTGCTTTTCCCTTGCTCACGGTTCGTTTAATTTCTCTGGAATCTCTGGCGCTTCTCTTGGTTTATGTGGTCGCACTATGAGGCTATCTTTGAAAAATGTGACTGGATTGTGTTTCTCTCCTTTTCCTGTGGCTTTGGATTAATTGTGTTTCCTCAAGGAGCCAGTTTGCACGGGGGATGTGCTTGGATCGACCCTCGAAACAGTGTGGCGTTCGCTGGCGAGGGCCACTGGACTCTTGACCAAAGCCCTTTGGAAGATTAACATTCCTGCGGGTGAACCACTGTATCTCTGCCATTATAAATAGGCTGGATTAGGTCATACACAACCAAACAAACAAGGCGCTCTGTTGTAGCACCATAATATGTGTTGTTAAGTGTGCCATTGCTCTAAACAGCTAGTATACAAGTCTGAAGTCTGATTTTGAAAAACTTAGTATTCTGTGCTTCTCCATTGTTCCTATTGTAGCCAATTTCTTTTCTATCGACTCCCACTCCTTCCTCTGTGGCTTTATCTACACTTTGTGTGTGAGTAGGGTGCATGTTTCTAGTGCTTTGTGGCTGCCATGTTGACATTCTTCAGGACATGGCCTGCATTTCACATTTGGGTAGGTCATGGGCTTTTGTTTGCTTTGACTATTATGGGAGACCCCCAGTTGTTATTTCGCACTTTGGAGGAACCTTTAAAATGCCTCTGCTGCTGCTTGTGTTGTGCTCTTGTGTTCTGCCGGAGTAAAAAAAGGCCTGCGCCTCGGGGGAGGTGTCCTTTGAGTGTATTTCTGTCAGGCTTCCGTCAGGCTCTGGACACACTGACTGAGTTTCTGCTTCTTTTGAAGCTTTTAGTGTCGAGACCCCATGAACTTCCAAGAGAGAATACATGTGTGTGTGTGCAGCAAACACACACAAGTCCTATGCAAACTCAAGTTTCCGACTGCAGAAGAAACATATCTCCGCCTCCTCCCCTCTAAAGCTCACTTCTTGTCAGACAATGAAACGGTAAAAGTAAGCTTTAAAAAGTGTGGCAGTTTTGACTTAAAAGCTGCAGTCAAAGGTAAACATCCCTTACTATCGTTTCATAGTAAATTATTAGCAATGGTATGTTCACATTCCTAAAAAGGTGATGTAAATACATTGAATCCTCAAGAACATACCTTCACATACAGTAACTCATGTTACGGGAACCTTGAACTCTGATTCACATCTATGTTATGTTCTGAGACAAGGAGGATAACGGCTCCATGAATTTATAGATTTATAATCCACCACTTCGGCAGCGTTCTTGAGCCATTCTCAAGGTATTATAGATGTATTAGTTTGATGAATACCGTGTCTTACTTCTTTAATCCTACTAAATTCAGCTGCTGGGGTCAGACATTTTCTGGTGGCATTTAGCAATAAAATAAAAGGTGACTTTCCCTGTGAAGTCAGATTACAGCAGTTTACTGTTGGTTTTACGTAGCTGACCCATAACCTGCCTCTGGCGGCACAAGCGAAGGAAACTTAATGTGCTCAGCAAACAAACACTTAACATTTACATATGCAGACATACATCTCTCTGAAGTGGTGCAGACATTAAGAAGTTGTAAGATAATTTAGATGTACATTATGAATCCCCCGTAGGAAAATTCAGTCACCCAGCGGCTCACAAAATAGACAAGACACCAAAGACATAAAAAGGCAGCGCAATCAACAAGCCAGGAAATAACAAACAGAAAAAGAAAAAACATAAAAGAGTGATGTTACACACTGAGGTCATAAACTTTGATGGCTGAGAGGAAAAACGATCGCCTAAGCCTCTCCATCATGCAGCACAGTGATACTGCATGAGCCGTCCACTGCAGCTGCTTTTCTGACCTGCTAGGAGTTGTGAAGAGAGGGTGTATATGAAATTCAACGTAAGCAAGTAAGAGATGCAAGGTTTACTTTATTATAATTCTACTGAGATAACACCAAAAATAAAATGGTGTTTCTCACTAACTGTGCAAATGGCAACAATGATAAAGTGCTGTTAAAGCTTCTCATTTCGTCCAAGGTGAAAGTTGATATTAATGTCACGGTTAAGGTGGAATTCAAACTTATTTTAAATTAATTTCCTGGCTCTTGGTTCAGGTTTCCTCCTTCCTTACTTCAACCCTGACCTTGTAGTCAAACCAGCTGGAAGCTGGAAAATAAAAATCTTTTGGCTTAAACTTTATTATGACAGTCATTATGATGTTAAAATTGATTGTAGAATGCATCAACATTTATAACGGTCCCCTATGAATCTAGCTGTTATTCTTGGGCCAATACAGGGATGCTATTTTTACTACTCGAATTACAGCACAAAGAACTGCTTTATTCTGTGACCAAAACAATGAAAGGAATTATGTCTGTTGGTATGGACCATGTTTTTAAAGCAGAGCTGCTTATTATGACACAAAACAACCAGAGCTCTGAGGAGTACATGTGCCCAGGCACGGTTTGATCGAGCCGTAGTCCAACTAAGACAGGCAACCGGACATCTTGCAGAGACCGAGTATTGTATAGGTGCGGAAGAGAAAATGTATTGGCCGTGTACGTCTGACTCCGCCTCTGTAGGTGGCGCTGTATCTCTATAAGCTAGTCCGTATTGAAACTGTTTCCTGTTGACCGTTACCTCACAGAAAAACAAACAGTGGACGGTGAGATTGATGCTGTGGTTCTGTATGTTTCATACCTGCTGTACATGTTAATCGTGACACAAATTAGATGAAGCATGGTTCTGGTGGTCGCTGTTTTGTCTGAAGAACGATGCCGCCACCGTATGATTTCCTGCAACACCGCTGCAGTTTACAGTATACGTCGTCTCCTTGGACTTCCAGGTCAAAGACAGGGAAGGACTTTTTGGTCCATGCACAGAACACCAAGTCCAACTCCAGCCCGACGAAGGCCCGCTTTACATTACGCTTTTCGCGACAGCGGGACTGGCTACAGGGAACCCCGTGTTAAGAGAATTCCCGCTGTCTTCGATTTTTTCTGTGGGCCTTAGTGTATACATGCAGGAGTAACGACTATGAATTACATTATCCAGGTATGCAAGTCTGATTAAGGCTGGCTTTCCATGACAGCACTCCTGGGTGAAACGGACAAAATATTTTATCAGATGTGCCTTTCGTTTAGACGACGTTCTTGGGGCTTAAAAATGAACCCACCCTCCAGAGTGGAAATCTTAAAAATGCTCCACAGTCAAGTTCCCATCTAAAGGGTTGAAAACACAAAAGTGTGCTCTGAGCTGCTCCTGCCGTACGTGTTGACGTCAGCTCCATGTAGTACAGCCAAACAACAACAAACAAGTCGGATTATATCCATCAGTCGGACATTCAAGTTGCCTTAGCTGCTCTGATACCTATCCAGGAGTCATTTCAGCAATTAAGCCGAGTTAATGTTTTGGTTTTCCACGTCGTGCTACTTCGCGCTGCTAGAGAGTAGAAGGAAGTTTTAACGCATGTGCGCGCTCCTGGTGTTGTTGTATGGCAGTGCTTCACAGTGCCACATAGCCACCTGGCATGCATACTACATCAAATTTCACACACTTTTGCGTCACTGTGTGCATGCAGATTTCCACCCAAAGACACTCGTCTAAACGTGAAATAAAAAGTGGGAACGCAACGTCACGATTTGTGTTCAGATCGCTGTCGTGTAAAGCTAGCATCAAACTAGCTCGATTTTAGTCGTTTACATGACATTAAGAAAACAGAATTATTGTTAAATTATATGTTGACTCTAATTAACAATATTGAATTTATTCTAATTGTTTTGTTATCGGTTTGATTTTCTACGCACTCTGGTCAAAATTCCTCAGCTCCACTCCAATCACCTACCCTGGTTTATACAGTAGAACAGTATTACTGATTTCGTTTCAAGTACCAAGGAACACGTACCACAGTTTGAGAACCATGGGTTTAGATGACCTTATTGATGAAATAAATGAAACTGAGCACTATCCAGGTTTTCCAAGTAGAGATTGCAGCAGGCATTCATGCCAAACAGAGGATGAATGTTCAAAGTAGCATTGCACCAGAAATGGTGCATTGCTGTTGCAGAGGAAGAGGAAATGATCACTTGGGTCTTATGTCCACACTGATGCCAATCAAAGCCAAATAGTCATGTGTCTTTTGACCCATGATTTGATCCTGAATGCTGAATAAATGTTTTCCAACTGGTCAAAAACCCTCTTTAAAACCTGTTTATTGACCAGTGGGAACCTATTCAACTGATTTCCATAAAATTTGGTCAAATTTGTCTGCTTATTTGTGGTGGCTGATGCAGATTATGGTGGGTTTATAGGAGCTTTGACACTGAAGTCAGTGAAAGCAGTGAAATCAATATAGTTTTTGGCATCAAGGTGAGAATCGTGAGGTGAAGCTCAGCAGTTTGGCAAAGCTTACGGGGCAACATCACATCATGTGCTCACATTTTGCTTCGCCGTCTTATTATCATTTAAAGAACGAGAGCAGCTTTGAAACAGATTGTACATTACTTTTTATAACCTACAAAACCAACATTTAAAGAAGAGAGCTATTATTACTTTGCACTTTACAACTTTAAAGGTTTGTTGAAGCCCGCCAACACTAACGCAGGCATGCTTCCGTTTATTTTCTTGAGATAATGTCTCATCACTATTACATGTGGAAATAAATATCCAGCCCAGGGTCTTGGCCCTTTCCATTTATTTGGCTCTGTTGAGCTGTAGCTGGGTGGGGCGGAGGGGGAAACAATTTCTAAGTCATTATAGTCATTACCCCAGCCCTTATCATTACGGATGTTTGTCTAAGACGTCCTGCATCGGTACTGTTCTTGTGAGGATCATCCTTCATGGTTAAGAAGATTAATTAGACAGCCATCTGTGATACTTTCCACACTAAATGATGAGTTCATTCATCATATATAATAAGTAACTCCCTTCAGTTTGCATCACAAATCATACAAATTGATAATTTTTTTAAGACAGAAAATGATTAAAGCAGACCTAGACCGGAAGTTCCAATTAACGCTGTTTTTTAGTGTGTATCTGCGTCATTACCTTGTTTAAGAAGCCCTGAAGGTTCAAAACAAACAGTTCAGCCACTGCTGAGAACGCTATGTTTTATTGTAATCTCGGGCTCAGCGAGATCTCTGAAAAAACCCGGTCCGGTTAAGTAAACAACGGTTCTCCGGAACAGCAGATCGCCCTGCTCCGGGCACTAGTCCGGGCACATCCGGTTGCGTACATTGAACTGCAGAAGAAGAATAACGTCCGTTGTGGAGGTGTTTCACGAGCGACAGTGTCTTCTGACTCTGGGTCTGACTCCGGGTCAAAGTCATAAAAGGGACTGTAGCGGGGAGTCGTGAAGAAGCTATTTTTAAACACTGTTAAAACAATGTTTTGATAATGAGGAGCAGTGCATCCACCGTTCCAGAGTGGGGAGCTGTGCTTCTGAGAGCGGGTGTGCTGAATATGTCACTTCTGGGTACTGGCCAATCACAAGACTCTGTCTTCTGGGTGTGAGAGTTGAGTCTGAAATATCGCGGCTGGGAAACACCGTCAGAAAAGAGGATTTCTATCGGCTCGTTTACAGCAACTAGGAGGTTTTTGACCATAAAAACAAGTTAATGTATGTAAGTAGACCTCCATAACTAACATATATGTGCAACAGGACCACTATGTGAGCTTTAAGGACATGCCGTGCAAGTAGAAAGTAGATCCAGGGTGTGCGCTTACAATCGTACCACACGCCTCAATGAAAGTAGCAGTATAGCGTATTTTTGGGTTGAGTGCTGATGTGTTGTGTTCCTTTTCTTTTACGACACGTCGTAAGCTACCGATAATAGCTGCCAGCGATGGCTAGCTGTGTGAATGATGCCATGCCTTTTGCTCCGAATCTCCTGTCGTCATACAACACAAAACCCCACCTCCTGTGTGGGCTTTGTTTGAAGAGGCTGAGCTCATAAACAAACCACGAGGGAGTTTCAGCAGGATGTTTATGGGGATGTGAGGTAGAATGAATTGGAAACCACAGGCTTTTAAGCACCGGGCCCTTACCACACATCATATAGACACTGTATACACACACACATATGCATGCACAAACACATACAGTGTATGTATATACAAAAGACATAAACTCAATCTTCTTCGTGTTTTGTCCAACAAAACTAAACCAGTAAAACCACTTTTAAATTGCATTGAGAAACCTTAACAATATTAGTTTAAATCCAGTGTGTTCTGTGACTGTGAAAGTCATTTTCACACTCTTATCTGGAGGAGATTCCAGATGGAGATGGTTTTGCATGAGAGACAGACACAGACTAAGAGGAAGAGAAGAGTGAGGGTCAATCAGTCCACGATCCATCTGCAAGTTTTTAAACCTGAACTTAAACCACGAGTTCAACACCGTAACACACACATGGTTAAGATAAGCTGTTTAAAACAATAGATATGCACAGGTTGCACTCGCTACTAAATGTTTACCATCTGTCTGCGGCAGTATATATGGCAGTGGCTGCTTTGTTGTTGTGTGGCTCAGTCTCATGGGAAAATAAGACCAAAACCTAACTCTTGTTAAAAAACAGGTTTTATTAGGCTAAATGTGCTTATTTTGTGCATTTTCCGTGCAACAGTCCCTTATTTGAACCTTCAGTCTGAGGCAGGTATACTCCTGGGAAAACATTGGTCTAAACTCAGAAATAACAGCTCGGTCTTGGCTGAATAACAGCCTGTGCTGACATTTATGCTGTGAACTTATCACCAAAGACTAAGCTCTTATACAGTATGTGATGTGCCTGTTGTGCAGATAAAGGATTCGATATTTAAGGTCAAATGTTTGGGTGGAGGACCTGTCCACAGTGTACCATGCCTTTGCCCCATGTCAGCTGGGATTGGCACCAGCGCACCCCAACCCCGCAACTCTCATGTGGAGGATAAAGTGGTAGAAGATGACCGAGTAAGTGTTTGAATGCTTCAAACTTGCCTGACACAACATGAGGGTGGAACACACTTGGAGCTTGTTCCTCAGCCAGATGATGAGCATCTGCCTCACAGAAGTCTCCCAGAGAAAGGGACAGGGACTTTATGGTCCTCCTGCAGTGTTGAGGTCAGAGCAGGTCAGGATTGAGTGTGTTCACTGAAAATACACAGAATATTCAATAAACATACATGTGACATGTTGGAATTATATTTCTTTCTCTAACACTCCTCTATTTTGTTTATTTATTCATTTATCAGTCTCTCTCTTATCCTATATGTTCGCCACTGACCAGAACAAGTTTACAAATGTAAACTTCACCCTGCTATAAACCTGATTCTGATATTTAAATGTACACCCATACACCTGGAGTATATGTAATTCATACAACGACATGTTCACTGTTGCTTAAAAAGGTAAACGAATTAGGGAAATATTCAAATGGGGAACACTGTTTCCAACGGCAAAACCAGAGATAATCCTAGACATAGAAAATTAAATATACAAGGGCGTGCAGTATGCAGGATTTGCTGTGTCAAAACCACAGAGAATGTGAATAATATTCCAGCATAATCTAATTTAGAAATGTCAAAATGTAGTGCCTAAGTGATCCCAAAACTCTGGCCGAGCAGTAAAACTCCCTATAAGGGAATGTTCAGCCTTGACATTTCAGGGTGTTCAGGGGTCAAAGTTGTGCTTCACTGCTCTGGGACCAAACTGGACCACTCACAACTGATTCCCTCGTGTACCAGAGAGTACACGAGAGGGTGCAGCAGACGAAGCAGCAGTGAGAGCTGTAAAGAATCACCTGGTGGAGGCTACAACTACAAAAAAACCCTATAGGTTTTATTTATATAGACGCACAAGCGAGACGCAGCAGATTTGCAACACATTCAGTGAGAACCAGGCCTAAGAGTTAAAAAAGCAAAGGATCTGAGTGGAGAAAGCCTTCCTTTATGTGAGTGTGTGTATGAAGTATGTGTGTGTGTGTGTGAGAGAGAATGCAAAGGGGAGAGAAAAATATGTTAAAATGTGTTGGTTCTTTCCATGTATGCATGTTTGTGTTTGCAGGAGTAGACCATCCTATAAACCTTGAGCAGCAGGTTGTGCTGCAGAGGCAGCAGTGGAACAGTGAAACCTCATCCAAAGCAAACACCACACTGCCTCTGTTTCACTTTGGATTCCCGCTCCTTGGAATTTTTGTTTTCTAAAAGGCGCTCTTTGTCCGCCCCCCCAGCTGACGTGTGCTGTCTTGGGGAGGCACGTGGGACTTCACCTCCCCTGCTTTAAAAAAGTGAAAAAAGTGGCCCAGGTGGGTTGTTTAGCTGAAACAGATGCAGTCACCTGAATGTGTGCACTGACGATGAGTAGCCAAGTTGGTGCTGCCAATAAGACCAGTCTGTTCCCCACCCTCCTCCTCCTCCTCCTACCTTCCTTCCTGCAAATGTTCCCTCAAAGTAAGAGGCCCAAGGCTTTGGCTGTAGAAAAGCACATTTCTGCTGCTGCAAACCTCACTTATTTTTTTATTTAAAGCCAAAAATTTCCCAGCTCCTCCCTGTGCTTTGATGCGAGAGTGAGCACAACGAGACTCATTTCACTTTTAAAAATCATCAGTCTTGCATTCTGTTTTAAAAGTAAGGTTTGAATCTTTGGCAGCAGTCGACAAATGTTTTTTCCAATCCTTATAACTCCAACTAAACGGTAACAGTAGAGGTGATCATAGCCCACACATGCCAGCATTACAAAGCTCTGCATTCATACACTGCTCCACCATCCTCGACGCCCACAGCTCTGACAGCGTACAGACGGCAGCAGCCAACAGGATGGGCAGGAGCTGATGTTTCATGGGAAGGAAAAACACGAATAGTACTGAATGAATAGTGCCTTCAATGTAGTGTTTTAGCATTGAACTCTAAAGGGCCACTGTTTGAGGACAACACACCAGTGTTTCAAGCCCGGCCAATTTTAATACTTAAGAAAAGCAAAGGTGTAACCGCTACTCCTGTACATTCCCTGGATGAAGAGAGTTGTATGGAGAACAGTGAGAATACGACGTCTGTGAATACGTCTGTGCATGGGTTTGCAGTTCAGACAGTTGTTTTTATAATTAGAATTGGGGGTTTTAGTGTCCATTGCCAAAGCTCTCTTCACTTTCATTGCCTGGGCCAGACTGTATGCATATGCACTGTGTGATTTTGCTGATCTGCTAGTCCTGCAAATATTTGCCTGTTGACATAGATAATTAAATTCAGGGAACAGGAATGCTTTTAATTTGAAAGGAGTACAGAAGGCGAAAATAAGCAAGAGCTCGATTGTCAAGAAGAGAAGAGCAGCACAGCTTACTCACGTTCTAATCTGTTAGACACATGGACACCTAACTGAAAAGCAAGATGTTGTGGGATGCACACTCGCTTCTCACACAGGTTCAATCTAGGCCTCTGAAAGTATAATATTCAATAAAACCTTTTACACTGATGGTTGTTAGGTCAATCTTGAGAGATACTTACCAACTTAACGTGTTCACGAATTTATAGATACCTTAGAAGGTTGATTATTTTACTACTTTATGCTAGCTCATCTAAATGACTGCTCCCTGTGTTTCTACTTATATTAGACTAAAGCCTGTTTCACACGTGTGGTCGTGCTCACAATCTCTACTCACAGCATCAGTGACTATATCTATCATAAACACAGCACATCTTCTTCTTTCAAAGTAAAAGCCTATAGAGTTTTAGTTCCCTGATTTTAACAAAGATTTATTGTGAAATACTGTATATGCAGCACTGACAGATGTGCAGTTTTATACTGAAGAGTCCTGGTATTTAGTCAAATACAAAGGACGATTTAGAGCATTTAAAAGTATGTTTAACGATTTCCAAATGCAATTTCTATGTAAAAACATGCATGTGTGTATAAATATACACATTTATTTATCAAACATTGGAAATCATGCTGCTTGCCCCAATATACTGGATGCACTAAATGCATTAGAATAGCCAGAAAATCATAGTTTTCTGCAAGATCTTCTGTTCTAGAATCTCTCAAAGTGAGCTACGGTGAGTTTAGTTCATACTGGTCATTGTCAACAACTCAATGACCTTCAAAGACAATCACTTTCTTGTATTTTTCTTTACAGAATGATTGCATGAGATATTCTTCCCAGTTAGGATAGAATAAAATACCCTACCTAGGGTAGGTAAAATTATCCTAGCAAATGATGTTTCTTCTGGCTCGGTATAGACTTGTGTCCTCAGCCCAAGTCCGGCCCACATGAAGCATGATTGCCATTACACACAGTTCGACCCTAACTGGGCCCCAAAGTCCTGGGACCACACAGTCAGGTCTGATCAGTATGTGGTGGGCCTGTCTGCCTAAGCAGAACATGTCCTGATAAAAAGGCCAAAACATCTATTGATGCAAAGACATGCGATCTTCCTTCTACAGGAGGTCATTAACATTTGGTGATCATGATTGGCCACCTACATGTGATATCGCAAAGAGAATCTTCATTTACTACATTTAACATCTTGTCCTATGGTTTTCTTTTAACAATTAGATCAACTGTAGAGCACACAGAGAGAAAATCTCTCTGGCTGTGAGCCAATCCTCAATGATTACAGCCAGGGTGTGGACTATGTGGGCCAGACTTGGGCTGAGTCCTCTTTGTCACTTTGAAGCTATCAGACTCTCCGTCTTTCTGTTCTCTGAAAGGTCATCAATACTTTTAAGCCCAAAGTGTCCGTCACTCCGTCAAGGGACAATGGAGACGATTGGTCCTCAGGACAGGCCGAGCGAAACTGCTCTGTGCCGGCTCACAGTGCGCACCGAGCGTCCACAGAGGCGGAGCTGATCACTGCCGACTACGTCACTGCCAAACTATAAATACGTCATATCTTAATACACAAACCACATGTTTAGACTATGTGGCCAATTTCTCGCCTCAAATTATCTTAAAACTGCGTTCTGTGACATAGAAAAGTGAGAAACGGCCACTGTTTCAACAACAACAACAGTCTTTCTCTCTCAGACGCCATTGCTCACTGTAGCCAAAAGCACAACAACCTTGCTCAGCGACCCCTGCTGATCGGGCGGGAAATTGCAGCGTGTATCCGTCCACGACGCAGAAGTATGAAGGCTCGAGGGGTCTCCGTGGTTAAGCAGTCAGAGAAGTACAATGTGGCCTTTAGTCAATGATATAAATCTGCATAAAAAAATTGACCAAGACTGAAAGAAGATGATATTTTACTTGATCCCTGCAAATGAATCCACAAACTTGATTTTGTCAGATTTCACACGCTTGTGTGACCAGCCTCTGAAAAATACCAGACTTTTCCTTTAATGAATGTGCCAGCAACTTAGTCCAGTGCAGAGAACTCTGTGTGTGTACGCTTTGTGGAAACGCCAGGCACCTTGACCTCAGCTACAAGCCAGCGATAGACGGGCTTCGTTGATCTGAGAGCAAGATTTCCTTTTATCTCTGAGAACTGGCAGACAGAGTAGTTAGACTATCAAGGACTCTCCTAATGGCATTCCATAACATCACCACTTCTGAATCAAACACCGGATACAGTTCAAATAAATTTGTCTGGTGGGGTTCACGTGAAAGAGTAAAAATGACTCTTCAAAACACTGTAAATTTGACTTTAAACAAACCATTAGTGCAATAAGAGTATTTGACCTCTGTGCCTCAGTTTGTCCATCGCTGTCAGGCTTCACCAGATTGTGGGAAATAAACACACTGAATCATCACCTCCTTCCACAGGCTGAATGTTATGACAAAACATTCTTTAGACATTACCTTATTTCTTCTCTTTAATTTCACACTGTACTTTGGAAATCTCCCTCTTTCTTCACAGGTAGCAGTGAAAACTTTGATACAGTGAAATCTTTTATATACTGTAAGCCATTATCATTAACTATCATAACTGTTACAACTCCAGTTCCATTAGTGGAGCTGCTCGACTGTGTTTCTAGGATTTTCTCTCAATTTCAATTTGGTGGAACAGCCTCTCTGTTATTCTGCTCCCTGGTCATGGAAAAACCTTCACAACACATTAAAGGTTAATGGCTCCGTCTCCCTGTGTAAACTCTGAGTAAACTCTGCATTGTGGCCACTTCACCAGCAGCTTGCTCCAATCTCACCATCTGACTCCATCACTCCTGTATTATCCACAGTATAGAGCAGGGGTGTCAAACTCATTTTCACTGAGGGCCACATCAGCATAATGGTTACCCTCTAAGTGGCCAGATGTAACTGTCATACAGAATAAATGTAACCAAATATAATGTAAAATAAAGGTTCATAACATATTGCTAAATCGCAATGGATTATGGGAAATGTAGTTTATGGTCAAAGCACACCTTAAAGCAGCATAGACCTATTTTAACACAGATTTTTAAGACCAATTGATCACTAGCAGGCCACATAAAATGATGTGGTGGGCCACATCTGGCCCCCGGGCCCAAACACATTGACACATGCAGTATAGAGGGTGGAAGAAAGTATGCACCAGCTAGTCCCTTTAATATTTGGCCTCCAGGTTTTCTTTATGGAATAGGCATGTTCAATGCACAGTATGCAATTCTAAGACTATATCTCATCTAGGACCACATAAGTGACACAAATCTGATTTTGAATATAAACTGACAGTTGGACTTCTGGGTCTAAACAGCTCAGAAAATGGAAAATAAATCAGATATGTAAGATATTTTACAGGCAGATCCCTGGAGACCCTAAAGGCAGTTGCATGAATATGCAGTTTTCAAAACACTCAGTGCAGCCTGTCTGGCACCATGATCATCACATGCCACGTTCGAAGTCACTTAAATCACCTTTTATTCCCCATTCTGATGCTTGGTATAAACTCCAGCAGATGTATTTTATCACGTATACATGATTAAATGGCCGATTAGATATTTGTGATATAATTATAGTCCATGAGTGAAGGTACTTTGGGAAACATCCTGGTTTAACTGACTTTAGAACCAAAGATGAATAAAGCAGCTCAAATTTAAAACATTGTATTGACGCTGTCTGAGCGTCTCTTGGTGGCCTAGTGTAACTTAAATGTGTTTTTGCAGAAACAGAGGCACTATTATGATTTCAGAGGCCCAGTAGCCAGCAACCGAGCACCTGGGGTGCTGAAGTAATCCTGCTAACTTGTTGACTTGACCCAGGTCTGCTATCAATTGCTCCGGACCTACATTGAGGAGGTTTACAGAGGAATTGAATCTGCTCAGGAGCATTATTAACTTCTGCCACCACTGTTGATATTAAAAATAAGAGTGTGTCATAAAAAAAAGTGGTGCCGTTGACAGTGTGCAGCTCTCCTTCTCACTGATTAAAGTTTGAAGTAGTGACAGTGGGATCACTGGGTTCTCCAGGTCTATTCAAATACAAGTGATGGAAACAATCACGTTAATGTGACGGTGAGGCAGATAATTATATTTATGAAGACTGTGATATCCAGCTGAACGCTTTTAGGTAAAGTTGTTAAGTTTTGGTCAAACTAATGAATACCAGTGAGTGAATGAATGGCTAACCTGAAGGGTAATGACAGAAATGGGACTGGGAGGGATAACATTTAGACAGTTTAACATACCAGAAAAACAAGAGATAAAATGACTACAGAAATAGAAGGTCAGAGTATAAACAAGGAGGAGATCCAAAATACCTGCTGAGCACAAGACGCAGAGGCCACGGTCCACAGACACTGAATACACTCGGGAGGCAGGAAAATTGAACACAGGTGGAAATCATCAGGGTGGGGCAGACGATTACGACAGAGGGAAACCAGACAATGACAGGAAGTAACTCAAGGGATGACACACAAGCAGGAGGTTATAAAGTAAAACAGGAAACTGACGAGACAAAAGGAAGTCAACAGCAGAAAAAAGGAAACTAAGTGCAGAGCAACTGAAAACCTTAAGACCATTAAAGGTGCATTATGTAATAAATCTAAAGCAACTGGCCATAAATTCCTCCTAATATGTCACAGAGACTCAGGAATAATGTTCATATAACAAACTGAACTCACCAACAACAACAGTACAGACAAAATATTCGCATTAAAAAAATATTTTGCAGACTGAAAATCTTGTTTATGTTTTGAAATCATGTTTTGGGATGTGGCGCCACCTACCGCCGTCGACCAATGATTGTAGTCAGTGGAGTCTCAGCTGCCGAGCAACCACGGGTTGTCAGTTACAGTACGGCTAAGCTACAATGGCGGAGAAAATGAAACCTAAAAGACCTCGGTATTTTGAATTTGAATGTAGTAACCGTTTCGGGCCACATTCTTACATATGGTGCCTTTAAAACATGAAAGAAAGTCAAATCAACAAAAAACTAATTCAGGACATGACAAGTAGAGTTAATTTTTTAACATTATGAGTTGATGTTTAACATTCAGAACTAAATGGTGGTCGTGTTAGTGGAGACTTTAAGTTCATGCTCTCTGTTGGGCTCATGTGGGTCTGGTGAATTTCATGCCGGACTTTTAGTCGTCTTAATGTTATTCAGCTGTATTTACAGATGTGGGCTAATGCAAATAAAAAGCACTTACTCTCTGCAGAACTACTCCCAGTAATTGGTGTTAGACAGAACTACTCTGGGGTCGTGGAGCATGTAGCCTACAGTATGTGGCAAAGACTTTTGAAATATATATATTTTTTCAACTTTTCAAATAATTATTGTTACATTATGTACTCGAGTTAAATATCAGACCTGGGGTCATACTTACTGCATACTGTGTCCTGCATGCAACCGCAGTGTCACTCACACCAAAATGAGTTTCCATGTCAGTCTAGCGTTGCACACACACATGCAGAGTCAATCACACATTCCATTAAAGTATAGTAGTTATTTCTCACCAGGAGTTTGCAGCATTCGTAAGTGCTTGTATTCTTTTAAATGATGGGTTTCACATGTTTTGGTACTTGTAGATCTCCTCACATAATCTCAAGCAAGCATTCATGGTTTCCTTCCTTATTTTTTGTTGTGTGGAAGGGAATTTGGCTTGTATCTGGTGGGTTGCCAGTTCAAATTCCTGCCAGGTGAAGGGCTGGTATACCCCTGGTATACTCAATCCCTAAAGCATTTTTTTTTGCACGCTATAAAAGTGGAGAAGCTGAAGCTGTGAGCTTTTGAGCGCTGAGCTTTTTTTTTTTTTTTTCAAATGAACTCACCAACTGGACTGGAAGGTGTTGTGATCAGTCCGTATAGTGAGCACTTACAGTATGCACAGTCATAACATGTGGAAGTGTTTGCATTCGTTGACGTTATATACGTCACACAGACCAGAGCAGACCTCATAAACGCAGACGTTGAAAGTGTGACCCACTTAACGTGAAGCTTAACAATCAAAACATAGACCTTCTCTGATTGTCAATATGAGTGATATCACCAATAGATTGATCCTAAATATCCAAATACAGATTGGGGAAGCTCCAAACAGCAAAATGTCTTTGCTGCTCTTCACAGATTCTGTTCCCTCCTCCTTATTCTTGGCAGCTTGCTGTTATGTTTGTATCTGCGTCCACAGGAGAGTCATTAACTGTCAGTAACTCATAAGCACTTCTGCTGATGTGCTGCTTTATTTATTTGAAGAGCACACCTTTGCAGAAAGTGCAAGAGCACAGGGGACACCTCAAGTCTTTTTCTTCCCTCCGTGGGTCACTTTATGTTATGTCTACATTTTGTCTTTATAACGAGTCTGTGATGTTACAGCTGTGGCCAATTCCACCTCTGTGCAGTGTCTGCTGTTCTCCAGTCTGACTGTGTCATAACCCTGAAGAGGCTCACTTACAAACTGACTGTAATGTTTAGCACCTGGTTCATGGCGCGGCTGTCACACTGTATGTCACTGTGTTATTGTCAGGGAGGGACACTCACAGGAGAAGAGCCATGTGGACTCCAACTCACTGGGAGCACAGCCAGAAAGACACAGGAGGGGGTCAGATGAGGAGGTGTCAGTTTATTGGTTACAGAGAGAGATAAGATCACTGAGAATAGTATAGGAACCTGTTAGGTCTCAGTGTTGAAACCTCTGCTAAATTCACTTCACTGGAAATAAAATTAATACATAAATGTTTTTCTGTGTATTATAACCTCATACAGTATATATTGATTTATTGCAAAACACGTTTTACAAATAATGATCTGTTCTCGTCGCAAGCTGGAAATGCATGTAGTTCTTAAAGTCTTAAAGAGTGTGTAATTTTAAATATAACACACACAGCTCCACAAAACTTTACGATCTCATGTCGCCCATGATTTCCCCACAGTGAGCGCAACTTTTATGGCTCAAAAAACCCAGTCGTTCAGCAGTTTGGTAGGATAAATGCTGATAAGATAAGATGTCTTTATTCTCATTGCGTGTATTCAGGTGCACTGCCTAAAAATACAGGTCTCTAAAACTAAATTACTGAAAAGGAAGTGGCACACCTTCATTCATCAAAACCCCCACACAACCTCACACATTGGCCCCACCCACCCCTGTGTTGCTGCTGTATACACACAAGCGCTCCCTCAGTCAGGGCTGATAGTAATGCTCAACAGAGCCTGTTCTCACATGAAGGAAGATGCATTAAAATAATGTTTCTTCGTTTCCTGTTCATGAAGACTGAACAGAGGCATCAACAAAAATCGTAATACTGCAGCTGGAAAAAAGCAAAATACAAAAACTGAGAGCCAGCAAAAATATTGTAAATGCAATCATGATGGAGTGCATATTTGCAAACCATGATGAAGAGGAAAAACAGTGCAGTTCAGAGTCCTGGAAGACTTTCAAAGTTTCAAAGTGAACTGTGACTTGTGAAGTCATGTACAGGACATCCTGAACTCATATTCAAATACACTTACCAAAACAGAGGCTCAGTAATAATACCATGAATTGGCACAGTAATGAACCCTGTAATATCCCAGAGCATATAAGTTACTGATATCAATCCCCAAAGTGTCTAAAATAAGGATTTGTTTGCATAGAGAGTTTTTTTCTGGAAGCTAAGTTGAAATATAGGAGCGCTTAAGCCCGCCGAAAAATGACTTTTAAAGGTGAAGTAAGTAGTTTATAGTGACATCTAGAGGAGAGGCTGAAATTTACAACAAAGAACTGCTCCTCTGCTCACCCCAACCCTTCACAAACTTGAGTCCAATTTTCAGCCTTTGGGAAATTTAATCTGAGTCTGACAACTACGGACACCACAGCCAATCAGAGACCAGGATGGAGTAATGATGAATGAACTGAAACACGATTTAAAAAAGTAGTAGTATGATTTAAAAAAAAAAAATGCAGAGAGCATTGTTTCAGCAAACATCCAGCAATCAATCCATCATTCACCAGTGTCACTTCTCATGTTTCTGTGACACAATATATTACAAAGCAACATAAAAGTGTGCAGTGTGTTCCTCCTGACACCAGTCACTCATGTAGTGTGAAATCACAGTGACTGCAGAAGTCACAGGACAGCATGTACAGCACTCTCATTTTGGAAGTATGGAGTGAACCTGACTTTATTCCCTTTGGTAAATGTTGATGTAATGCATACGTTTGCCTTATTTCCCACATGTTTTCTCTGCTGGCTCCTTTCGGTCTCACAGACACAATAGTTCCCAGTGTCACATAATGCAAGTTAAAATGCATCTTTATGGAGTGACAGAGAAGCAGCACCTCCAGCACAGTTTTAAAATGTGACTGCAGCATCAGTAGCTGTGGCTGAGCAGAGGAGTCCTGCTGGTCAGGAGTTACGAGCTGGAGGCCTGTGAGCTGCAGAGGTCAGCAGCAACAGTGAGGGCCTGTCAAGTAGGTTTAGGCCTAAGAACAAATGGAAGGAGACAGAAGTTCATTTTCTGCACGCGTGCACACATGCATAGCTTATTCAGACCTGACAGACACTGTAGCGCACACTTTAATGCACATGTCAAACATACACATAGAGATGCCAACACATTTCACACTCTATTCACCACAGTAAAAAAAAGACAGAGCTTGAAGGTTACTCCCTGTAGTGCAGTATAATCAGCCCACACTTCCTCTGAGCTGCCACGGTGACAGTTTGAAAAACAGTCTCATTCCTGTTGCTTTGGCAGCAGTCACTTTATAGTTAGAGTCACCGTGAGGTGCAAACCCTCAATCCCACCCATAAGTCACTTTTTCAGGGTCTAAGAATAGAAAGCAGTGTCTTTAGCTGCCATTTTACATGGGGACCAAGCTTCATCCATAACCAGCTTCCATACATAATATTTACATGATCAATGTGTACAATGTAATGGCATCTATGGGTGAAGTTGCAGAACAGCAACCAACTGAATTTTCCAGTGTTATAGTCTCACTTCAAATAAATAACACTAAAGTTCTTAATTTCAATATCTGTTGATAATGCAGCTAAATTGTACATACTGGACCTTTAAAGTGCATAGTATTGGTGTGTTTCCATTAACGCAACTCGCCTCGGCACAGAATCAAAGCGAACAATGCCAAACTGTAGACCAAGGCTATTCAACTTAAGGCCCGGGGGCCAGATCAGGCCCTTCAAGCAATTTTGACCGGCCCACGGACCCATAAATAATGAATGTATTATTAAAAAGCCAATAAAAATGTAGCTTCGCCTATTTCTGGCACTTTGCGATACTTTGTGACACTTTGCGTCCCTTTCTGGCAAATACTAGTACAGCTGTAATTGTAGGCAGTCTATGTATGTACCAGAATATTTTGCACTATGAGCCAACTGTAGCAGTACCTGTGTCTTGTTGGTACTGTAAACTTTTATATTTTACACTAAGAGCCGACTGTAGTAGTTGGACCTGAATATTATTGGTACTGTTGCTTATATTTATGTAAAAATAGCCTTTTGTGGCCATTGCACCTTAATGTTGTTTATATTGTTACCTCTAATTTTGTAAGAGTCATTTGTGACTGTTATACCCAAATGTTGGTAGTACTGTAACTGTAACCTTTTTGCAGTATACGAAAATTGTATTGTACCTGAATGTTGGTGGTTTTGTTACTTACCTTTTCAGCACAAAACTAGCAGCCATTTCAATAAATGAACGCTAAATAATTGAAAACATTTTTTATCTATTTGTATCCGTTCACTGCACATGCAACATGAAATAGTAGTACAGAGGTTGACCGGCCCACTGGCTGGACAGCCTTCTGAAAAGCTGGTCCTCCAGAAATTTTAGTTGAATAGGCCTGATGTAGAACATTTAAAAAGACTTAACAATCCTGAAAACGTGGGTTAATCTCCAACATTTAGCAGGGAAACGTCTAAAATCTCATCCTTTATCAGAGGAGTCTGGTGTATTTATCGACAGCACTGCTGAAAGCCTGCGGTCAGAGTCAGACAGAGTCAGAGTCTGTGCTCCGGTCATGGAAAATGTACAGAACAAATGTTTTTAATTACCTGATTCTAATGATTCAGTACAACGAAAGCAACTGCTTTACAAGTCACTAGTCACTAGTTTGTGTGAGTCGTGTATAAAACAAAGTTACAGCTAGTCAAGGCGGTACTACAGTATATAGTCTCACTCCTGTCTCTCTCTATTGTCAAATGAACACTGCAAAATGGCCTGAACTTCTTTGTTTTGAGCTTCACCATGTCAATAAATACGGAGGAAATGCTGTATACCAGGGCCGTTTCTAGCTGTTTGGGGGCCCTATGCGAGGCCCCTATTTTTTTCAAACTCGAGGTAGAGATTCCTAACTTTTTCTGATTACCCGACAAACACTTAGATGCTTTGCAAATATATGCATAATGAATGCATCCAATACATGCAAATAAAGACAGGTACTTCTAATTCTCAAAAATATAATAGAATATAAGTCAGTTTGGGAGCCCCCTGGTGGCTGTGGGGCCCTATGCTGCATAGTCCGCATATAGCAAGAAACAGCTCTGCTGTATACTGTAGCAGGGTGTGACCACCAAGCATCTAGATTGGCCAATAGGAGGCCAGTCAAGTAAAAAAGTCCAAAACAATTTTGAAAAAAAGCAATTACTCTGGAAAATCGGGTCGGCATGAAATTGATTGGAGGGCCACGTGTGACTGAGCCCTCTGCTGTATAAGGTCTATATAAAGACACCAGGCGTCGGAATGAGCTCAGACTTGATGACATGTAAATTGCAGAAGTGAACAGTAAGAGAACTGATGCAAAAACACATGTTGGAAATCACATAAAATGGAATCCATCTGTAAGTCATATAGCTTCCGCATTTTATACTGTAAACGCACTTCAGGGAATTTCCTGCCCCACATGTATCAGCTTCTTTATAATTTGGTACATGTGTTTCATATTCAGAATATGGTCCAAATAGTCTAGTATTTTATGATTATCCCTGATGGTGGACAAGCACTGTGATCTGAGTCAATGTTTCAGCACACAGGATGAACTGATCAAGGCTCAACTAAATACAAATCTAAATTTCCCCTGAATTGTGTTGAATTTAGGCTAAAAAGTCTCAAAGTAACAAACAGTTGCCAAGATACAGGACTTTTCAGACGTGTATTACAGATAATGTCTGGGTACAGACAATTGTCTGGACAGTCGCCCCTTCACTCACTGTAGATTATCAGTAGTTTCTACTGCTGTTTTTTCACATGAGCTCACTCAGACATTATCTGGAGATTACACTAGATTAGAGCTGGCAGAAAAATCTCTGAATGTCCAGAGTGACTTTGGTCAGACACTTGGAGTCACACATGCACACATACAGCCCCTGCCTCTCAGCATTCTTCAGTCCTGACATCCTGACCTGAGTGTCTGGAAGCAGCTTTTGTGAGCCAGATTAATTATAATTTCATAGTTTTACAGGAGATGCTATTTTTGGGTCACAAACCAAAACATTTAAAGATATTAAAGTGTTTGACCCTTTGAGGTTCATGGAGAGCTTTAGCATCTGGACCCAGAATAATAGAAATCCACCCGACTGTTGTCAAGATATTTCACATGAAACAAAAAAAGATTAACACTACTGGAGACGAATGCTTATGAACAGCTTAGGGATAATTCAAATGTTTATTCTTCGGAGACTTCAAATCATCTGGGCTGTAGCGGTGTTTAGTTTGGACAAGAACCATATTCCACATGTCAGTGGTGTTACACACGTTTGCACAATATTAATAGTGAGGACACTCCTAGACATAATGCATTCCCTGGCCCTTTATCCTAACCTTAAAGGTGTAATAAATCTAAATCAACTGGCCATAAAATCCTCCTAATATGTCACAGAGACTCAATGTTCATATAACAAACTGAACTCACCAACAACAACAGCACAGACAAAATATTTGCATTAAAAAAAATATTTTGCAGACTGCAAATCATGTTTGTGTTTTGAAATCATGTTTTGGCATGTGGCGCCACCTACTGCCGTCTACCAATCATTGCAGTCAGTAGAGTCTCAGCTACCGAGCAACCACGGGTTGTCAGTCACGTCAGAAAACGAAACCTAAAAGACCTCTGTATTTAGAATTTGAATGTAGTAACCGTTTTTGACCACATTCTTACATATGGCAGCTTTAACCATCATAAATAAATGCTTAAACCAAACCCTTACCCTAACACTAACACTAAAATCAAGACAGAACGTGTGGACCATCCAAAATCTCCTCAATTTCCCAAAATGTCCTCACTCCAATTGTATAAGTTTGGGGGTTTGTTTGTGCTCACAAAGATACCCATACAAGAACACACACACCCTGTCCTCACTGATTGCCTGGTCTTCGCTGAGACTTTTAAGTGTCTGCTGAAAGGAAGCAGCAAGTGAAAATGCACTCATCGACCTTTAAAAACAAAAAGCTGTGAGGCAGTCGTGATAACACTCAAGGAATTCAAGGAAGAGGTAGTGGTGCTTGTTTTTTTTTTCTATTTTTCCTTGGACGGTAATTCAAACCAGACCTGTGGCAAACGGTATTTTCTAATAACTTTCACTGTTTTGCTCGTGCTCCATGGGGAACCAGATGGGGAGGCTTATCACAAATATTCAGATTATTTCAGGTTTGTTGTCAATAATGTTCGTTTAAAACCCTTTCTGGAACCTGCTGTATGTTTGAATTGTAGTTCGGCTTTTGAAAATAAACACTATCCACACTGATCTGATTAAAAATGTTCAAATTTGAAATAATTACATGAACTTTTCTGACCTTAAAGTGCCATATATCTTTGGTGAAACTCTAGACATATAGTGAGGGGATTATTTAAAAGGAAGACTAGTAAACAGGCTCCCTGCACGTGTGTGTGTCTCAGAGGGGGTGGACATTAGTTCAGGGTATCCATCCATCCATCCCTCATCCATTTTTTTCATTTGCATCTGTCCCGCCTCAGCTCCTAAACAGCCCCTGCTACTCTGAGGAGCACTGTCACAGTCTTTCATGCATGTCAGAGCTGCATACTTTATGTTCCCCTCTGCCCCCTGCAGGTTCCACTGCCGTGATTTAGAGCAGGAGTACAAAGACGACCAGGAACAGAGAGAAAAGAAGGTCCCAGAAGTGGAAGAAGGCCTCCATCCTTCCTGCTTTTAAATGATGCCGCTGAGGAAACACCAGCCGGGACCAGTAAACGTAAGATCTGAGATGTGAAGAGACACACACCAGGGGTTTGTTCTGAGAAAGCCAGAGTTGGGTCATACTTTTTTGAAAGGATGATTTACCACTCATGTTGAATATTGTTCACTTTATTGTGCTTTGGAAATCATCAATACATTTTTGGAGATCGATTATTTGTTTCCACCCAAACGAAGTGTGAGTGTTTATCAAAATACCAATAAAAAAAAGTGTGAATCTCATTGTGTCCAAGGGCTAATTCCAATTCCTATCTTAACCCTCAAGCTCAACCCTTAATCTTAACTGGCCCTCAAAACCAGGTGTTGAGGGTTATTTTGTCACTTAGAAATGGGACACCCCTTAAATGCAGATACGTCTTCAGACTGTGGGGGGCAGAATAACGCGAAAGCTGCGTCCAGTCTGTCAACTCCAAAAAAGAAGAAGAAGAACGCATCTGTTGGTCAGTCAAGTTATTAGCTTGTCAGTTAGTTATAAGATGATACTCATACAAATACCACAACCACAGACATATTCAGCTGACAGTTACCACACACCACGGCTTATTGAAATGTACGATAGCAAACGATCGCGTGTGTCTGCACCGGCCGACTATTGACAAAAGATTGTGAAATAAAAATAAATGTTACACAACAATGACGTCAGTAGTCCATAATATGGGCCTAAACTAAGATAATACAATGGTTTTCATAATTTTTATATCTCTATTAACAAAGAAAATACTTAATCGTAGTGTACTTGTTTCGCTACTTTCGGCACTATCTTTGTTATGTGAAAACACGCAATGCATTCTGGGTAGCCCTTGCTCCCAAGGGTGGTGTCGGAAAATCTCAATATTGAGGGCGATACAGCCCTTAAACTTGCCCCTCAACTTAATTTTTTTTGAGAATCGGGACAGCACTTGCACTAGCGGGAACGCACATTTTTGAGATTGCAAAATGTGCAAGGAATTGGAATTCACAGTCTTGTGATGTCAAATTGTCATCAACCTTTTCATTCTCATATAGTGTTAAATTAAAAATGTATACTGTTGTGCTATCACTATAAAGATTGTATAATAATTGCACATCCAACCGATAAAGAAATAAGCTTAAAGCGGATGGATATATGTAAGGTATAGGTACATGCGAGCAGTTTAAGGCAGTCCCAATTATAAACATAGGTTTTCTGTTTCCATAACACAGACACGAGGAGCTGCACTTACAGTATACGTGGCGTACTCTGCACTTACACTCATATAATCATCCCGCTGTCTGTAATGTGCCATGAAACTTTTCTACTAATATTTACATCTCAGCAACTGAGGCTGAAAGCATGTGTCTGCTGTGAGCAGCTCCACAGAATGAGCACTTGATGACAGTTAGTGAAAATAATGAGCTGTTAAAACATTATGTACATTAAATATCCACCGACATCTTATATATGTTAGAGAGAGGGAGAGTGCAATAGCAAAGCTTAGCTGAAGTTGTCCGTTTTTCATCCCTGTTAAAAGCATCTCTACTTTTAGCCATCAAAGCATAGCTCGACTGCAGACCCTTGTTTTTCTTCTCCTTGTCGAGATTTTTTGAGAGGGGTCGTGAGGCTTTTTAGATTTGGCTATAATTGGTAATCTTCAGCCTTTCTGACTCATAGCTGTTGCCTTGTGTGTTTGATCCCAGTGTTGAAGTTCAGAAACAGACTAAGATACCATGGATGGATTTAAATAGTGATTATAGTTTCACTATCAGTGAAAATGTATATAAAATCATGGAATATGTGACTGTCTGACTGTCACGTGACAGGCTTAAAACCTGACAGGTGATTTAATAATGACACCAATGTGTGCAGTATCAATGTTGGCGGTGTTTGTATAAAAATACAAGAGATATTGTTAGAAATACTTCCTCCCCCTTAAAAAAACTAGACTGGGTACTGCACTGGTTCATCACCATTATCAGTAAAGCCAGTATTTTCAATTCAACATGTTATCACAATCTCTGAGAACATAAATAATGTAATTTTATGACTTCATATAATACATTTCTTACATAATAATACATGTAAGTATGTATTTCTGTAATAACCGTTCTTTTTATGGGACTGAGAACCAAAGTGCATGGGAAATTAGAAGGAGGAATAATTCATCAACTTATCTGGTTCTGGTTTCAGGGAGCAGATGCAGGAGCAGAGCCTGAGGCAGGAGCAGCGGAACTATAAGTTAGACAAGGCTGTGGAGAGGGAAGCAGGCCAGCGTGAGTCCAGATACCCGGGAGGAGCATCAGTGACCCAGAGTGAGTTCTGTACAGGACATGAACGGAAGCAGGAGTGAAGTCGATCCAGGGTGTGCTCGATGTGAAACAGGACAGGGCAGAGGTCAGGCCAGGAAAGGCTGCAGGCAGAGCGAAATAAGAATTTGATTAGTGAACATAAGACATTGAATGTCAGCTAATCATACACCCAATGTACACAGTTATCATAACGTGTGCAGTAGGCAGAATACTTGGTGATACTGATCAATAATGCCATAATCACTTTTTATCATCATGTAAATAAGTGATCAGAGACAGAACACTTCATGAGGTATGACTGAGGTTCAGGTAGACACAAACAGTCAGGTCACAAGAACTTTCCAAGAAGACAAGAAGTAGAGAAGTTGACTGAAGGACTGTTTTTCCACCAGGTGCAAAATGATCTGTCAGAGTCATGATAGATGTCACTTAAATACTGAGGTGTGTTAATGCAGGGTCATAATTTGTGCGTCTACAGAGAGTCACTGAACATTTCTGCATCCACATTAGTACATTACAAAGATGTGTTTATGTTTACACGCATACTTCAACTCCATTCCAGTTAGAATATTTCTTTATGAGGATTTTGCCCCTATTTGTATGCTAATACAAATAGGGGCAATTCAAAAGTGAGCCATCAACCTGAGTCATCTTGATTGTGTCTTGATAAAGGTCATTTGTGTGGCAGAATGGAGAGGTAGATGTTACTCAGTCAGCAGCACATACACACACACAGAAGAGCAGAAGAAGAAGCAGGTCAGGTAAGAAAGCTGGACATGAAACTATAAAGTGAAATAATAATAATTATAGTTCACACTTCTAACACAAAACCAACTCTGTAGAGGAGGGAAGAAGTGGTAATAACTGTCATTAGCAATAATGTGATTCCTGTATGAGAATCCTATATAAACTAATCTTCAACTTTACATAAATTTCATACTGAAACTTGAGAGAGCACTCAGAGAGCACAAAACTTTGCCAAGGGCTCGCTCCGTTTCCATGTGTGGATCCGCCCAAATCTAATCATTTCCTCCTTGGAGGAAATCTACATCCACAGAAAAATCCATCCATATTCACTTTTTGAGTTATGCTGCTCAGACAGACGAGGCAAAAACATAATCGACGGACGTACCCAACCGATGAGGCTATAAATCACTTTTTTTTGCTCATGTCTCACACAAAATGGTATCCTGACAACCGCACAGAGCATGTGTCCTGTTCCAGCATGCATTAGCAACAGCCATATGTTTTCCAGAGAGGCGACCTCCTCTTTCCTTAGTTTTCCAAAGCCGAACACTTGTTTGTAACACAAACATGTGATTTTTGCGGGAGCTCCTTCCATGAAGGAATGCTTCAGGAATGCAGCGGATCATCACATCTCCGAGCGTCCCTTTAAAGTGGTGATAAATGGAAAGCAGTCCTCCAAGGTGTAAGGTGATCAAAGGCGTGGCAAAGGTCTGGTCTTGGTTTATTAGAGAGTGGTGGTCAGACGATGGGCCTCGGGATCAATGGGGAGAATTCACTTTTCCACAAGCACACATCTGTGTTTCAGGACAATCAATCGTCTAAACTAACGCAAATTTTGTCTATCTGGATTTTCCTAATTTAAATCCTATGTACTACAGTGATATTTAATTATATAATCTTTAGCTGCTTCATTTCTTTATTTATCTTTAAGGAGTCAAAAAAAAGAGGTGGTGAGACTTACATGGACTCCAACATCTGATGTTTTTGTTCCCTGACATTATATGTTGACATGTTCCATTTAGCTACCAGCTACAGGAGCACGGCTAACTCAAATCACATGGCTCCACTGGAATGAAACACTGCACATTGACTCTGGCTGACAAAATAAGCTATGGAATGTTACAGAATTTGATTAATTGATGGAAAAAATGATTATATGGAAAAACAAAACACAGGCCTGTGACTGGCATGTTGGAGGAGTTTTTAAAGTTGTGCAGGAAATTAAGAGGGAGCCCAAATGCTGGGGGTGCTTTTACTGGACTGTAGATCCATGTTCCCGGGACATTTCACTGTTTTTTTTCTGTGTCTCAGAACCTCACTCATGTTTCAGAAATATGGGGGTAATTGACCTAGAGTTTGCTGCCAGCTCACTTTACTAGTGTCGCTGTTATGCTTCAGTTCCCTCCATCAGTCATGATGTCAAACACATTGATCCCCATCTCCACAGACACAAAAACAAACTGTATGTGGAGCTTATTGGCTTAATCAGCAACGTGTGAGCTCATTTGACAATGGCTTGAATGTCACAATGTCAATGACACTTTGGCACTTTGGTTCAACTGAGGTTGTTTTTTAGCAGCGTAGCTATTATAACCTTGTTCCAAACACATGGAGCTTCAGATATCACAGCTATGGTCAGTAGAGCCAACTTTGTGCTAGAAAACTCAAGTACAAACACAAAGTTTGTTATACTATATACTCTACTATTCTTCTTAGGACACTGCATTGACCTTCATTCATTTGGACAGCCTAAACAAAGTGTTATCCCTCATTTTAACCATTAAGCCCAAACATAACTTTCCCCTATAACCACAATTCAAATTAGACCTAAACTCAGACATGAGGTTCTGCCTCATTACGACCAGGTTTTGGTGTCAATGAGGAGTTCTGGTCCTGACAGGGTCAGTGTTTATGTCAAAAACACACACTCCTGGTTGTTGAGAAGGTACACAACAAGTAAACATCTCCAACAACAAACAAACTGCTGATGTAGTCGACAATGATAAAAAGCACTTAGTGGCAAATTATACAGCTTTTCTAATATAGTAGACAAATAGTGACGTAAAGTTTTATGGAGTTAATTTCCTGGTTATCTTATCATCATAAACCCTATATTCATTGTTTTTAGTGTTTTGCTCATTAGATGATAAAAACGTTTGTTTGTGCTAAAAAAAAAAGAACAGCTGGAGATGTGCAATGAGAGCATTAGACTGAACAGTTCATCTGCAGGCCATGAAACCAGTGACACTTAAATGCTCCCTAGAGATGAGGGGACATGTTAAGCTTCATACTTCATAATAATATTTTGACATTACACATTCTAACGATCTAATGTGTAAAAAGGATTCATCAGAGCAGAGTGCAAACACACATAATCACCTAATTATTCAGCGACGGCGCCCCCTGCAAATTATCCATCTTCCTTTTCTTCCCATTGTTCATGTGCAGAAACTGGTCTCAGAGTTCACAGCTGAGGTTGAACACAGTTCTTCCCTCACAGCCATTAGTCAGGAGGTCAACAGTAGTCATAAATGGAGGGTACATTCTGGCAAATGAGCCATGACAGTAGTTTCTACCCAAAAACACATGCTCAGTCTGAAAAAGGAAAGACCTTGTGCTTCCCCTGGAGATTAAACCCATTTGCTGGCGTAAGGGTCAAAGGTCGTCCCCAGTGGGACCTGCACTCTTTGTTTATTCAGTGGGTCACCACCTGGATCTGTTTCTAATTGTGGGTGCTGGCTTAAAATATGCCTTTGTTACAGTAAAAGACTGAAGTCATTTATTAAACAGGTGGGAGGGAGTCAGTCAGGGCAGTGTGTGTGTGTGTGTGTGTGTGTGTGTGTGTGTGTGTGTGTGTGTGTGTGTGTGTGTGTGTGTGTGTGTGTGTGTGTGTGTGTGTGTATCTTTGAAATATAACCAAATGTCAGCTCGACAGTTCAAACCATTGTCAAATGAGTTCACACAATGTTAAGCTCCACACGACTCTCTCTGGGTTTCTCAGCAGTGTTTAGATGGTGTGTTGCTGTGCTGCACGCAGGAAGTGATTTGTTTCAGGTCAAGACAGAGGAAGACAAAAGCAACACTGCACTAGTAAAGCGAGACGGCTGCAAACAAGGTTGGAGTTTGACTGGAAACATAAAGAATAATTCACGGAAAGTTTCAGAAGTGAATTCCAAAAAAATACACTTGTGAGACGGATAAATGCCTGTTCTCATCCCTGCGCTGCTGCTGCTGCTCTATACACACTAGTGCTTGAACAACATAAAAGAAAATGACCAAAACCACTGCAGCTTTAAATCACCTTAGTTTCTCTTTCGGTCTCTCCCTCTCTAACTATTCTGTCGTTCTCTCAGTCTTTGTCTTTTGGGTCTTTCTCTCCTGCTGTTCACAGGTCACTTGTCGTGGTCACTTGGCTTTTGGTGGAAAAAGCAAAGAAAAAACATAAAAGTGTCTCAGTGGGGTGGTGGACGTCCTTTATCCTTTCACAATCTGCCCACTGTGCATCTTTAAAAATATACCACACCCCTCAAATCCCTCATTATACAAACACACACACACACACACAGTTGAGGGTTAATCTCTTACTAAATGAACTACTTACTACTAAATGAACAGTCTCACTTTTCACCTGCAGTTATAGAAAAACATTCAAACTAAAACTGAAGAAACCTCAAATGACAGATGAATTAGCCAGATTATCAGATTAAATGACTTTTCTGTGGTCACTAACATAGTTTTAGATTGTGCCACAACAGAATAAGCCTTTTATGTTTACATCAAGAGCCGTGGAGGCTGCTGTTTTGAAGCATCGTGTTTTTACAGTAGCCCATAATGGTCAAACTTAAACATCTTTTGAGTTTGGATTCTAATTTGAAGCCTTCATAGGTTCTCCAACACCCTTGGAAGGGAATGTTGATGTGAGGGATATTAAGCTAAATTTTTCTCAGTTTTGCACACTGTACCTTTAACATTGTAATGAGGGTGACTTCTGGTTTAAGCCCTGTTTACGCTGGGAAAAAAATTCTGCTCAGGCCTCTCCTCTCCAGAGTTTGTCAGATTGTATTAGTTCATGTGTTCTCGATTGGACAGAAATATTTCATAAAATTAAGATCGTAAGGACAGATTTTTCCCAAAAATACGGAAAAACTAAATATAGCTCACTAATGGGGAAGGGAATTGAGCTTGAAACTGAATGGTAATTGGTTAAAATCCAGGGATAGGTCAAGGGTCAGGGTCCACCCAATCCCCCGCTGGTCCTGTGCCTGCCTTGTGGGTGTTCACTACTGGTGTGTGTGTGTGCAAAAATAAGTTAGGGAAAAACTATCGGAAAAACTGACAGTGCTGCAAATATGAAGCAATTTAACTTAGGAATAGACTTGGGCTAGACTTTTCATCGAGAAGCTTTTCAACATACGTCTGTGTGAAATTAGAGCAAGTGGAGGTGTTGCACAGAGGAAAAACCTATCACCAACCGGACATCTGGGTTTGAGCCGCTCCAGCTGTGATGTCTCTGGTACAGACACCAGTGCAATGAGTTGCCTGTGAAGCCTGTAAAGGATTTCATGTCCTCGTCTCGACACTTGCAGCTCACACTGGTTTATATACAATCCACAGATGAAAAGAGGTCTGGCTTTTACTGAGTGTTTATGGCTGTGGAAAATATTTTAGACAAAAACTGAATTTCATGTGGCGTACTTATTCAATACATCACACAACTGATGCATAAACAGAGAAATAGAATTTGTCGGGCTCCGTTTCTTCAGAAGATGATGATTTAATATTTGATTTATTTGTGAATATATATAAGAGAGCATGAGTCCGTATGGTGTCCATATGATGAGTGAGTGAAGTGCAGGAGAAAGTAGGTCATGTGTTTCTGACACTACATTCACCTCAGTTCTAAAGTGAAAACAGTTTCCCTCCAACTTTCTCTGTGGATACAACTTTTGGGCCAGTTGGAGATTTAACGATTTAATTTAACAACCTGTGTTTGCACTGCATCTTTTTTAAAGGTGCATTATGTAATAAATCTAAAGCAACTGGCCATAAAATCCTCCTAATATGTCACAGAGACTCAGGAATAATGTTCATATAACAAACTGAACTCACCAACAACAACAGTACAGACAAAATATTTGCATTAAAAAAAATATTTTGCAGACTGCAAATCATGTTTATGTTTTGAAATCATGTTTTGGCATGTGGCGCCACCTACCGCCGTCTACAGATCATTGCACTCAGTAGAGTCTCAGCTGCCGAGCAACCTTGGGTTGCCAGTTACATCAGAAAACGAAACCAAAAAGACCTCGGTATTTTGAATTTGAATGTAGTAACCGTTTTTGGCCACATTCTAACAATGGCACCTTTAACTTTCAGATAAATCAAGCCTAATATTGAAGATAATGTGGAGCAGTATTCATGTTCCATATAAACAACTGGAAGACTGCACTTTTAAAACATAATCATTACAGCTGCAGCTACATTTACACATAATTCCAAAATATTCACTTCCATATTCTATATTTGTCAAGGAATTAAAAAGAACACTATATTTATTATAGTCATTATAATCATAATGGTTCTCTCATGGGAAATAATATTGTTTTACAACACATTCCTGCATGACTCCAGCTGGTTATTGCTGAGTCACATGAAGTCTTTGAAAATGACTGTGTCACTGCGGGTAATAATGACTGCATCAGGAGAGAGTATTTGTGCAGTGGATGCTAAAACTGCTGATGGGACGTTCAGATCATAATAAGCCACTGCTGAATTCATGAGGAGAGAAAAAAAATAAAAAAGAGTCATCTATTTTCTAGGCAGCAGGTGGTGACAAAGCACCAAACCTATAAAATGACTTCACTATACTAAAAGAAGCACAGGTGGAGGCAGTTGAAGTGGTGTGGTTGAAGTGAATCTATTGAGGTGCTGTGTCTTTGCTCCCGTTTGTCCCTCCCTGTCTCCACTAATGTGGACACACCTGCATTAACCGTCCTGCAGAAGAGGGACAGACAGTTACACCTTCATTTTCTGAACACCATGAAATAGATGCCGTCTCTGCCCGTTCCGCATGTGACACCACATTAACATTAGTCAAGGTTTGGTGAGAGTGGACGATTACATATCATGAAAAAAAATAAACGTTGCCTCCTTCATGATAACAGCCGCCGCATAGAGATGCCACGAGGCCCCGGGTGAGAGTGACAGGCGAGTGTTTGTCATGTTCACAGGAAACGATTAAGTCAACAATGTCTTTGAGGAATGGTCTCGTTCTCACTGACCTGTACATCACATCCATCACACAGGAGAGTCATAACCATTACACTGTCATCGCTGGAAAGCTCTCGTCTTACACGTCTGACCCCCTGCTGCACTGGGACACGGCTCTTTTGTATACACGTGCACGCACATACACGCCCGTCTTTAGCATCTGCAAAACATTGAGAGATAATAAAAAAATCCAATAAAACCATCAAAGCAAATGCACATGTAATACAGAAAAGATGCTGTACCTCTGACCTCAACACTCTCTCCTGCACCCGGGAGATTTTTTGGGGGGGAGTGGCTGATGGTACACGAGTGAAAAGCAAAGCCAGAGATAGTGCAGATATCTGATATGTTTAATCTGAGCAGCACGGAATGCCAGGTTAAAAGTGAACGGTTCCTCGGGTCACTGATCTCAACATGAAAGGCTTTGTGTAATCAAACTCTCACTATTTTATTCCAAATAACATGACTGAGATTGGCCAGAAGATGGCACCACTGATAAACCACATGTGGCTCCTCTGTCATCAATGAATTATGAAGGTTTCCCTTTGTGTTAAAACCGTTGTATGTAACTTTTTAATCTAAAAAAAACTAGATTCAAACCACTGACAAATCGGCTCCAAATTACTTGTATATCGGTGTTCAGATCTCTATGATCCATTTAATGTCAAGAAACAGTAACAGCAATCAGGTTGGAGTATGACTGAAAACATAAATAAGTGCCCAGCAAACGTTACAGAATTGCATTATTCTGCTCAAAAACCTCCTACTTTACTAGTTTGATGGGACGAGCACTTCTTGCTTCCACTAGTCCCTGCTCTGCTGCTGTATACACACAAACACTCCCTCAGTTAGGTCTGATAGACTTGCTAGACAGAGTCTGTTTTCAGATGAAGGACACAAATAATGTTACATCATTTCTGTCCCAAAAGGTTAAATAGAGGCAGAATAATAACAACAAATGACACCAGAAGTTACATACTGCAGCTTTAAGTTTGGCAGCAATAGAGCAAGCCTGTGATGCAAATATAACAAAGGTAAAAACTCACTTTTATGAATGACACAGGAATGCAAAATCCAGGGGGAAAATCTGAATCCAAAAGAAATCAAACAAAACACATATGAACATATGAACATATGAACATATGTACATATGAACACATGAACATATGAACACATGAACACATGAGTGAGTCCCACAGGTGGAAGTCAATTGACACAGGTGAATCACATCAGGGCGAAGCAGGCAACTGCAAAGGAAGTTAAACATGGACAGGAAGTAAAACAAGGCACACAGTTAAACTACAAAATAAAACAGCATCTGGAAGGCCAAACTGAATAATAGCAAAAACATTTAACATGTTAACCAAACAAGACAAGACAAAAAAATAAGAGGTAAAAACACACTATTTTATTCGAAAATCATATTTCATGTCTGAAAAAAGAGTAAATCCTATACCCCCAATTTCACACGTTCAAAAATGTAAATGAAGCTGTGCACACTAACTCCCAATTCCAATTTGCATATCTAAAAATATATCACAGCCTTTACACATATACACTAAAATAACCATTCCCATCATGTTAATCTCTATATCGATATACGTGTTTACAATTGTTTAAGTCATTAATGTTTGTACATTCTTACAGTTCCCTGTTTCCTCCACCAGTCTCACTTCACAGCTGAAAATACAAAAGATACACTTTGTTTTGAAGTTTAACTCTTTTTCCACTCTCAAATAAATACATACTGTACTGAGGCAGAGTATTACTTATTATTTATTACTTATTTATGTATATTTCATATTATTGCATATATGGTTTGGGACTTTAATTCAAGGTGGACATAAACCGTATGTCCACACTGTAGAGAGTATCTACAGTGTGTCCAGACATAATGGAACATTTCCTGTGCAGGTATTAGGTCTAAATGAGATATTCAGTAAACTCTGCAGTGAATGAGACGCTGCAGGGGATTTCAGCTGCTACAGCTGCCTCTACCAACTATTTCATTAGAAAAAGTCAATTCCAATAGGCTTTCTCTATACGTGTCGTTCACTTCTTTCTACCTACTTGTCTGTCAGTTCCTTGTTCCCATGGTAACAGACTGTACCAGACAGGCAGTCCTCCGAGACGTGCAACACGCAGTAACTGATGTATGTGCAGTACATGCGGCCAACACCATCTCACGTCGTTTCTGTCATGCCAAAATGAGTTAATAATTAAACATATTCATAAATCTTTCAGATGATTATCCATCTGTGTTAAAGTTATCATGAAGAGTGTGGTTTCTGTGAATGCAGCATTCATTTAAACAGGCTTATTTCAAAGTTGTTGTTACCACTTATCCCAGTTTCAGCTGAGCTACACACAGTTTCAGAATGTATTAATCCCTGTGGGGAAATTCATCCTTTAGCATTTTACCTCTTCTCAAGAAGCGTCCTACAGTGAGCATCACTGAGCAGAGCCCGGGTACCATCTTCAGACTGAATGTCCATGCTTTATTGTGATGGTGGGAGGAAACTAGAGCACCATGACACAACCCACACAAACTCAGCAGAGAAAAGAACAGAGCAGGGTACAAATCCATGACCTTCTTGCTGTGAGGCAACAGTGCTACCCACTATACCACGATGCTCATCTTGCAAACTCTTCTGTAGTTCATGGAGAAAAGGAGCACACATCAAATAAAAATCTGGTGTGGCACTGCTGTGTTTCGCCTTAAAGGTGTAGTTAGGGTTTCTTGACGTTGACGTATGAGGCACTTCAAATCGCATTAAATAAATTCGATGTATAGAGGCCACACGGTTGTTGGTGTAGTGGTTAGCAATCTTGCCTTTGCAGCAAGAAGATCTGGGTTTGCGACCCAGTTGGAACAAAAGCTTTTCTGCATGGGGTTTGCGTGTTCTCCCTGTGTGTGTGTGGGTTTTCTCCAGGTTCTCAATCAGCAAACAACACGCTTAGATCTCTGGTAAAGCAACCACTTAAATAAATCAATAAATAAATATTTTAAAGAAAGGAAAATGGAAGAAAGCGCAGCAAGAGCCACAGTGGTGGGATACTTATATAATGTGAGTGTTGCCTACAGAAAACAGCATCAGCACGCTGCCTGTTTGAAGAGAGAGACTGTAAATCCAATCCAAATCCTGGATGTAAAAAAATCCTGTTTTGCATCAAAATATTTTGAGCTAAAATCATTTAACTATGAATAAGGACAATGGAGAAAATGTGCTGTGGATCCAATTTAAATGTTACAGTAATACAAATATAATCATTTTATTGATGTACAATGCAGTCAGACACAGTCCTTTAAAAGTGTAAACCAGCATAGCATTGCTTCAGCACTCATGTAAATACTTAAGTAAAAGTAGTAACCTGTGCTAAAGAAAAGGGCTGTGTGACAACATACTAAAGCTTTTAGTGAGACTGTAATCAAAATGTTTAATTTCGGAAAAACACATGTCGTTCTCTGTCCCCATTCACAGATTAATAATGTGTAAAATTGGATCTGGTTCTCCTTCAGCAGTCAGGATAAACACACTCAGGTCTGATAGTTTTGCTGGACAGAGACTGTTTTCAGATAAAGGACAGAGCATACATATAATATACTGTATGTATGCTGTGTCCTTATATATAAGGCCATCATATATAATGTTACATTATTTCTGTTCACAAAGACCAAATAGAGGTTGACTAAAAGTTATGTACTGCTGCTTTAAATAAATAACACAATTTTTAAGCAACTCATACTCAATTCATAGCGGATGCATATGGATTACTAAACAGGTCATAACTTTATCCAGGAAGTGACTTCAATGAGGAAATGACCAAATGGGAAGTGACATCATCACATGATTAAAAAAAATACCTTCATTTACAGTTAATGTCTAACTTTTTTACTTGGCATTTGAACATCCAAAATACCAACAAATACTTTTGTTGAAACAAAACCCAAACTATCCCTTTAACACCACAGCCCTGCCTGTCACAGATCAATAACAGTAAAAGCCCTTCAGCCTCTATTAGATCACTCTGTGGAGTATTTTACCTATAATTAAATTGTGCTACTGCAGTGGTCACGAGCTCAGGCACACGTGCACACGCTCACTTCATATATTCACAAAACTTCTTCATGCGCACACACACACACACAAACACACACACACACTGTAGATGAGTAAGCCCAGTAGTTAGATGGTGATGATCTCATCCTGAGACATTGGAGAGATGATGTCAGACTCTTGATCAGGAGTCTCGTGCTGCTGCTGCTGCTGCTGCTGCTGCTGCCGCTGAGTCCCTGTGGCTGTTTGTGTTTTCACAGGAGGCCACGAGGGCTCGCAGTGTGTCTGTGAGTCTGTGAGTGCTTAAAGAGAAAGATGGAGTCTGGTTTAAAGGTTAAAAGGTATTATAATAGGCACAGTCTGACCGGGGCATCAGATAAACTGCATCTGTTTTCCTTAAATGTATTTTTGAAAATGTAAATATAGTGGCTGTGCAGAGATGTATCAGCTCTCTTCTTCTATATTCTTCTAAAAAGCATCCTCCATCCTTGGATCTTTGTTTTTTTTCTCTCCCTGTTTTCTTAATATGCTCAAATGTTTCATGTTGGTGTTCCCTCATTATGTTTCCTCTGCTCTGGTCCTCCTTCTTATCATTGTTCGACCAGATTCACTGAAATAAAAGTGTTTGATCGTATTTCTGCCTCCCTTCTCTTTATCATCACCTCCTCCTCCTCCTCCTCCTCTTATTATTTCTGTTCCCCCTTTTTTTCCTCAAACACTGGTGATCTCATTTCCAGGATGTGTGCGATGTCTAGAGTCACACGTGGGTTTTACCGTAAAGGAGAGGAGAAGAGAGGCAGCAACAACAGGACACACCCTAGTGTGACCTCATGCATATCTCTCTCTCTCTCTCTCTCTCTCTCTCTCCCTCCTCCCGCTCGTTCATGTCCTGTGCCAGTGGACGACGCGGTGACACTGTGTTAGTGGTGTGAGCTGAATACAGGATCAAAGGGCGGTGACATCACATGTGTCGATCTCCTTCTCCAGTTTTTGACTTTTTTGTTGCTGTCTTTATCCTCATTTCATATTCCCTCCCTCTGATAAATGACATCAAGTTCATGAGTGACGTTTGGGTGATCTCTATAATTTAGCAGTCAAAGCGAGATAAAAATGAAAATACACTACTCCTTTAAGGACATCAGTGACTGGAATTAATCTGAAAGGTTTCCCCTCATAAAGCAGAGACATAAATGAATCATTCTTATGTATCTTAAATTATAATATTCTGTACAGGATGCATGTATTTTATGCATTGATATCTTAAAATGTCCGACTTTTATTCTCCTACTCAGGTCAGTTTATGTTGTACATTGTCCCTGATTTTAATCAATAAGAAATGTCATAAACTAAACTACACTAAACATTTGTATTTGTCTAATGAAAATGAAAATGAGTGACCAGTTTTGAACAGCAGTGCATCACAAATTCCTGTTTGAACAACACAGTGGTGCAGCATTCTACAGGAGCTGAGTGTGAGGTCACTTGTGTGTCTAAAGCTACTGGCTCGTTATTCACACAGGAATCAGGTGGATTTAGTTTGATTTCACCACAGCTGAACAATTTCAAAAACCAATGCTGGAAGTTTGTCTGACTGAATTGCTTTGATTTGCATCTAAAATATTCAGCACTGAATGTGTCGAGGGCACCTTTGCTGTACTGTGCGACGTAATGCGTCATTGAGTAATAAGTAATGTAAACTGACACAGTTTCTCACTCAGTAAAAAAAAAAAAAAAAAAAAATTATTGCAAAACGGCAGCTCTGCTTTGAGATTAGAGTTCCACAGATGTAAATAAACTACCTGCGAGAAACGACACACATGAAACATGAAACTAACAGAGCAGCTGCACTGAGACTAAAGCATAAAGGTGAATTATGACACACAGTCACCCTGAGAATCATGGTTTTAAAAAAAACAAATGAAAACAACTATTCATCATTCATTTTTATTTTATTTTTTATTTATGGTGGGGCGTAGACTTTCAAATATATTAATTTATCTATTTCCAAATCAAAGATAAGTATGCAGTATATGTGAAACACAGGCACAATATCAATAAATGCACAGGTGGGACTCATTGGTATTTGTTCAGTCCAAATTCAAAACTCAGAGATGTTTGAAGTACAATGACAGGAAATAAAAGGCTATTGGAGAAACAGGACGTATTTGCCTTGTTAATGTACAAAGTCTAAATTATTCATAATTGAAAGATTAATCACAATGATATAAACTCAGTCAGCTGTGGATTATAGATTAAAAAAAACATTTACACTGGTGGTAAATGTTTGACAAATGCAGACTGGGACTAAATATGTTTGAGGAACAAATGCAAATACTTTTTATATTTTAATTTTTTTTTAATGATTATTGTAATGGCTTTAGAGTTGAAGGCACTCGGTGCAGTTTGTAGCAGTAATAAAGTGTTGCTTGATGATGAACTGCATGTGCTTCACATTGGAAAAGGTTCCTGCATTTTTTTTTACTGTTTGAATCTAAATTATTTAGCTTCCTGTGAGCTTCTGAGCTGAGCCCCCCTGCTGAGATGCAAACACACGCACACACAATTCCCCACAATTCTACCTCATGCATACTGTACACACATAATCACACCCTCCTGCAGCATTTAATGAAACAGTGATTCTCTCCCACCCAACCTGCAGTCCAGCACAAAGAGCCGACAACCCTCCCCCCATCCCCACTCTCCCCTCTCATTGGCTGCGAGCCCCCTGTGCTGGCATTGTCTCCGACCAATAAGACGTCTCCATGGTGATGTCATGGAGGCAGCGTTGATGCTGTTGCTGATGCTGTTGCCCGGCGTCTGTATCAGTGCAGCCAGACAGGGGGTAACCATAGCCACCGGTCCACCATCACCACCATCACTGTCAGTACCAGCAGCAGCAGCAGCAGCAGCAGCAGAGAAGACAGGGACAGAGGGGGGTAAGTCCAAACTGCACTCAAAGACCTGGTGTCACTTAGGTTAAGTGTTATTGCATAACTGCATGCTCCCTGCTTGTGTGTGTGCCTTTGCTCGAGTGTCAGTGGGGTGTGATGGGGCGAGGATGAGGACAGTGATGATGCAGTGTTTCCTGCCGACAGCCGGCAGAAGAAGGTGGGACAGGGAGAGCAGGAGAGGACTCTATGTACCCACACACAAACACTGCTGTCATTTATTATTGATCCACCGCATGTTCACGTAAGGCTTTGTGTCGGCACGATCTGATCGACTGCACGTTATTAAGAGATAGTGGAAGAGGGGAATCAGGGAGTTTGTACGTGTTTGTGTGGACAAAAGGCGTGTGTGCATGTGAAACAGGGAGGATGAGGAAGAAATGTCATTAATAGAGTGGCATTTGAATTTGCACGTGTATAGTTGATAAAGTTCAGGTATAAAAGAAAGTCAAATGCAGTGAACGCGTAGAAACTTTTTATCAGAGTATATTCTATCACCACTTAGATCGGAAATCAGAAATGTTTAGATTATCCAACATGTTTCTGGATGTATGTAAATGTAAAGTTAATATTCGCAATGTTTTTCATGCAAGATAGAGAGTAAAACACTGCACCTGTCAAGGAAAAACTTTGGGTGCATTGACAGAATCATATCTCTGCACCTAAAATAATGCAAACAAGATATTCTCTTTTAGGAAATGTAATATCTGCTTTGAGCCGAATGGCTGCTGACTCTGATCAAAGTAAAACTAAATAAGACGCAGCGTTTAATTTGTAACTTTTCTGATCATGTAGATCAGAGACAGTAATGAAAGTACGTATAAACCAAAGATTGTGCCTGAAAGTTTTCACTCTTTCACCTCTTCTGCTGTTTTATCTTCAGCCTCCATGCACATGCTTTGTCTATGTGGTCCCCATAAGGCTGATATTTGGGCTGACAATGGGGTTTGTCTATATGTTCCATGGTGGCCCCACCCATGTTTGCCTACTTCAAGCCTGTGCCCACTGAATACACTTTGGGACCTGGGTACTTAAGGGGTACAGGTTTGAAGTGGGCAAATGATGCAGGTCTCAAATGGTTTCAGTAGCATGGAAAACCCATGTGGGCATACAGGGGTGGGGCCACCATGGAAACCACAGACAAAACAAGCTTGGGCCCATATTGTCAGCCCCAGTATAAACCTTATGGGACACAGTTTTAATTTTGTGGATAAAATGTGAATCACCTCATTGTGTGCAGAAAGCGGAGTTCCTGTCGTGAGCATGAATGAACAATGAGGGGCAGAAAATGAGAATGTTTGGTCATACGTTAGTATAGAAGAAGGAGTGATTTCCTATTTCTTGCCCGTAACTCGTAAAAATTCTTGAGGTCTCATTTGGTTGCCTGGCAACAGCCCCGGCAGTTGTGTGTGTTTTTTTACAGGTTCAAATATCAGCACCGACATATCAAGTCATAACTTACATTTTGGTTTTTACGACAGATCATAAACATGTGGAAATAAGGTTTGAATGAAAGACCTTCAGGTGGTGTTTTCTTGGCTGATGCTAAGCTAACAAGCTGCTGGATGCTTCAACTTACTACTGACCTGATGGGAATCAATCTTCTCAACAAATAACCTGTGGTGAACAACGTTTTTACGATTGTGAATGGGCAATGTCTTAAGTTTTACCTGCTGTTTTAGAGAAACATTAGCTTCTACAGACCTGAGGGACAAATGATCTCCACAAATTCCATTCATTCCACTGATATCATGAAATAGTTTGATGACATAAGCATCTGCAGACGTGAACTGAATGTTGCCTGTGAGTAATGAGGCCTTTACAGGCTTTTCATCAGTGACAAACAAGAAATGAGGCACTGAGCACTCGCACTCTGGCAGGATGCAGCGCATCGATCTGCAACCTGGGTGGTTTCAGCAGAGGAGAGTCAGCTGTGTGTGTGTGTGTGTGTGTGTGTGTGTGTGTGTGTGTGTGTGTGTGTGTGTGTGTGTGTGTGTGTGTGTGTGTGCGTGCGTGCGCGCGCGTGCGTGCGTGCGTGCGTGCGTGCGTGCATGTGTGTGTGTCAGCGTTTGTTCTACACATGGATGGATGGATGGATTGATAGAAGAGTTGACTTCTCACTTTTTATTTTATTTTATTTTTATTTTATTATTAATAGCAATAAATCACTATTAGCATCATTTACCATGTATTTCACCATCAGTAAACATTTTTCTGAAAAGATTGTCTCAATTGCCATAGTTTTATGTCTTTTTCAATTGAACCTGATGTCAATTTAGTAAATTAAGTTCCAATTTAGAGGGAAATGGACAACATATTGTCATATATATCAAGGCTACAAAGCAGACATCTGTTTTACAACTGAAAGACATTTTTATATACAGTCTCCAGTTGACATGCATTTATAAATCCCTTTATTTTAGTTGTTTTTGCAGCATAGGAAGTTGTTGCTGGGGCTGCAGTGATCTTCCCACTGAAGGTTGTAGAAATACAACAGCCAACAGGAACCTACTCTCTCTCTGTGTCTCTTAACTGTCCTGTGATTTGTCAAATCCTCCCACATCAGGACAGATGTAAAGTAAAGGCTGTAGAAAGACACTAACTGAGGTGCAGAGGTGTTGTCTCTCTCTCTCAGATCATTTGATTTACATTATGCTGGAATATTATCACACAATAACATGCAAAATCACCTCTAGTCTCGTCTACTGTCTCTCAGACGACTTGATTTACATAATGAAAGGAGAGATGAATGGGGAGGTGACTGAGAGCAGGTAGACACCATCCCAGCTGCCTGATTAACTTATGTCCTCATCAGGAAACTCTCTGTCGCACACTGTGGTGAAGATTAGTTTTATAAAGTTTAACTCTCCGTCTGTTGTTCTTCTTGAACACAGGGAGTCTGACTCTGGTGCATAATGAGACTGCATATGTTACAGAATCCTAGAATTAAAGCAAACTTAATAAGGCTGAGCACTGGGCTGTGAAAAGGTCAGCATTTGCAGGGTGATCCATTTTGCTGCAGCAGGTATTCATGTGTAAGACACAGTAACTTAGTATCATATGTAGATTTGTTTCATGAACTCCTGTCTTACACAAAAGTGCAAAGAAGAACCATATAAGGTTCTTCGGCTTGTCCTCATAGGAGAACCCTTTTTGGCTCCAGGTAGAACCTTTTTATAAAGGTTCCATCTGGAACCCTTTTGGAGGGTTCCACCAAGTACCCTTTTAAAACCCTTTATTCAGGAAATTGTTTTTAAAGGGTTCTCTGGATCAAAATGGTTCTTACTGGAACCATTAGTGTTACCAAGAACCCTTGAAAAACAAATGGTTCCAGGTAGAATCTCAGCCCTTTTAGAAGAACACTTTTAGAACACCTTATTTCTAAGAGTGTGGCCAGTCCATCACAGGGCCACAAGTGTGGCAAATTAAAAGGGAAAAATCACTGTGGTTTGATTTATTTATTCATGACAAAGCTTAATAGCTTTTCCACTTTGTTTTGTTTTAAGCTTTCAACAAGAAACAGGGGCGTCACAACAGGATTGAAAAAGCTATTAATCGTCTTGGCCCCCCATGCCGTGACAGGGCTCCTGGGATCTGTTTTTATGAAAACCCGTTTAAAGTTTTAAATCTTAAATTCTGAGAGCATCCCCACTCAATCCCCCTGTGGCCATGTTTGGTGTTACAGCCCAGGAACAACACCGACATTCCAATATCTCTGAAAATATTTTTATCACGCGCAGCTTTTCTTTTTAGATCGACATCTTGAACTCATTTATTGGAATCGTGTATTTCTGTCTCCTCATAGCAGATGTCTCAAAAATGATGGAGATGCAGTTGATTAAAGCCATGATGTCCTACACACACACACACACACACACATTCTTGTACTTGCTGCATATTGAGGACCGGGTAGTGCTGACAAAATGAGGACCAGCATTTCCACTATGTAAATCAACAAAATTACAAATATCTTACAAATATCTTCACTGGACTCATGAGGTTTGAGAGTGACAATACACTGTAAATACACTGATAAATACATGGTAAAAAAACTGTGGGGAAAAAAACTGTAAAAACACAGTAAATACACTTTAAAATACACAGTAAATACACTTCATGAATGACATCTATAAAGAACTACTGACTGCAGTACAATAAAAGGTTTGCAGGTGGAGCCCCAGAGCAAAAAGTGTGTAAAACACCAGGGCTGGAAAATGGGTTTTTGAGGACCTCTGTTAAAAACAGAGTATAGCATGTTCACAACCTGAGGAAGTGATTTCAATGAAAACAAAGTGAGGACCGGCCAAAATGTCCCCACTTTGTAAAAATGACCTCACTTTGTTGGTTAAAAACCCTCACTGGTCCTCTGGATGCTGCAAGTACAAGAACACACACACACACACACACATTCATTCACATACAATTCAAAACATTCCAGTCCAAAATGCCAAAGATCCCAGAATTTGGCAGACATAAAAAAACAAACCCTGAGAGTTTCCATCATTATTATGTTGTGATCGTTATTGTGATTAACAGGATGTGTTTTTGTGTGTCACAGTCATCTTTGCAACATATTGCAGCTCTGTTTTAAATATTTGGGGAGCAATTTTCAGCAGGTGGTGAGACACCGATGCCCTGGTTTGTTTTGTTTTTTGTTTTTTTTGTTTAGTTTTTTTACATCTTCTCGTCGTCTCTTGCATCTTCTCAGAGATTTACAGCTGCTCCTCCCACTTGTGTCACAGCTGTGATTCATTGCAGCACAGATGGCCGAGGCAGAAACACCAGAACAAAATAGGTTTAAAGTCGCATTCCACTGAAAAACGTTTCCCTTCGTGTTGTTTGGATTTCTGGGCATCGCTGTGTGGAATGTTTGACACGACATCCGCATAGCCATATATATATATACATATATATGCATAATGTGGAAACTAAACAGCACTAAAGTGCTCATACAATGATGAAAGTGAGTCCCCAAGCAGCTATTGTATGCACATTTTTAATTTGCACATTGAGAAATATGAATGTTCATAGCTACAGTGGCTAATATTAATGAATATGCAAATGAATGGTGATGTTGAGCTAAAATGCTTGATCGTAAAAAAGGAAGGAAGCGTCTTGGGAGATACCCACACGTTATTCAACTCTGTTTGTTTGAGTCCCCACAAACATAACTGATCATCTATTAAATTATTAAAGCATCTATTAAAGAAAAATGCAGCAAATGCAGTGACAGATTGAAAAGTTTCCTCATTGTGTTCCACACAATTAGCACGAGCAAGTAATGTTAATGACATAGTCTAACATCATCTTATGCAGATTTATGGAAATCCTGTGAAAATTCATGCCATTTGTATTTGACACAGATTCCCTCAGTATTTCCCTGCAAAGTGAAACTACTGTATTCTTTAAAAGACTGTCCCTCTATTGTAGCCCAGATTTGCAGTTGTAGGTAAAGCGCCGGCCTCTCATTGGCTGAAATAGACCTTAATGGGAGGAGCTTACACAAGTGTGCTGCAGTTTTCTGTCTCACTAATTCTCTCTCTCTCTCTGTGTTGCCTCTCCTGTCAAAGCTGTTTCATTCAATCGTTCCCCTCTGTCTGTGTGTGTGTCTCTGACAGAGTGAGAAGGACAGTGATCATCCCTGGAGACAAACAGACGCAGTGAGAAGATGACTCTGGCAGGTAAATGCAGCCACAGCACAAACTCCTGCTCTGCACTGCACTGCACACCTCCCCCTCTCCTTTACTCTGCACAGTCCACTGATAATAACGGTCCTGTAGAGATAATAATAATACTAAAAAAAAAACAGAACAAATGTATGATCTGGATCATAGATCACATCATTATCAGTATTACTATTTAGGATTGTGATGAAAATGACTGGTCACTATGACATTGAGGAGAATGACATCACCACTCCTGAAAATGCTTGTTCATCACTTGGTTTGAGTCAACACAATGTGTGTGTGTGTGTGTGTGTGTGTGTGTGTTTGTGTGTGTGTGTGTGTGTGTGTGTGTGTGTGTGTGTGTGTGTGTGTGTGTGTGTGTGTGTGTGTGTGTGTGTGTGTGTGTGTGTGTGTCCTCAGCCTACAAAGAGAAGGTCAAAGAGCTCCCCCTGGTGTCTCTGTTCTGCGCCTGCCTGAACCCACGGACCATAGATAAGCCAACATATAAGGCAGAAGGTAAAATCTACATAAAATGTTGTTCCGTGTTTATTGTTATTTTACTATTATTTAAAAGTGGTAATAGTCTATTTTTTGTTCTCAAAAACTTAATAAATGTATCTATCTAAACACGATAGAGTCACCAAAAGTATTTTTTTCATCCAAAACGTTATTTATTTAGTTCGTTAATGCCCCGTTTCTTCTATTAAATATTTTGTTATATATACAATTATTCATTCATAGAAAACACAGAATCTAATTGTGCTGCTGTGAAGACCTAAAATGACTATAGATATAGACCATGACTGTTCAAATTGATTATATTATTTGTTCTCTTTAAACAGTTATATTTCATCAGATGGAGGAAAAAAGAAAATCAGCTTAATGTCCGAGCCAAAAACATCTGCATCAATAATCCATCATCAGTTTCTAAAAATCAGCATCATTATCGGCCATAGATAAAAGCCCATATCAGTCGACCCCTACTGTCCTAGTATATTTGACATTTCTCTCAACCACAGATTCACATGTATTATTTCTAAACAAATGAATCACATGTAAACACGGCCTGATCCCGACACCACAGATGCAGTGGACCTGGGCTGGTGCGTCATGAAAGAAGTGGAGGTGATTGAACTGAATAAGCGAGCATCAGGCCAGGCCTTCGAAGTCATTCTCAAGCCCCCTTCCTTTGACGGTGTGCCAGAGCTCAACGCCGGCATGCCGCAGCGCCGTGACCCGTCCCTGGAGGAAATCCAAAAGAAACTGGAAGCCGCCGAGGAGAGGCGAAAGGTGAGGGAGAGAAGTGGAAGGCGTGGGAGTGGATTTTTCCAAAAATGTGTGCATCATGACACAAACCCAAATGCTCTGACCCTAAATTGTAACACGAGCTATTTGCAGCTTGTTGAGGAATTGTCAATTGTCTGCCAACGCTCTTTGTATGCAGCATGATTTATCAGCTGAGGAGGAAAAGAGTGCGAATAGATGAAAGGAAAGAAGGAGGGAGCATTAGTGGATGGAAATGAAGGGAGGAAACACAAGCAGAGGGAGGATGGAGGGATGAAAAGAGGGACATGAAAGTACCAGGAAAATCATGCGACGACACGCACACAATGGCTCGTATTCATCAAGCAAAGAGGAAGGTGGAGAGAGGAGGAGGAGTGGAGAGGGCAAAGGTGAGGAGAGATCACATGAAGCTGAGCCAGAGTTTAGAGCATGAACCAAACTAAAGATCTGTTCTTCTGATATCGGCTCTAACGACCCATCATCAGGTCACCACTGTCTCAATCTTTGCAACACATTCTCTGAGGCATGACAGGTGCCTGTGTTATAGGCTGTATATAAAAACAGACACTGTCCTCCAGTGTGAATCAAGTTTAAATGAAAGTCTATGAAACACGAGCCTGTTCCTCTAACTGTCTTCTCACTATATCGTAATGTAAAATGTTAACGCACTTGTCGAATGACAAATCTCGAGGCATGAAAAGGGAAATTTGTTGGTTCTGCAACTGGAAGACTTTTTTAGATACAGTCAGTCTGTACACCAGGAGCAATAATGGAAACATATTTAGGACCAAGACTAAAGACCTTTGCTCTTATGAAATTGCGAATAACTCAGAGGTGAATTTTGACGCAACCTCACAATTAACTTTTAGTGCGACACAATTAAGGAGTATATAACAATAACTACATTATAAGGAGCATAAAAAACTTATGTTTCAGATAGAAACAGTCAGTGTCTCGTGTCTCATTGAACTTGACAAACAAGAAATACTTCAGTGCACTTAAAGCTCACATAGAGTGGTCCTGTTGCACATATATGTTAGTTATGGAGGTCTACTTACATACATTAACTTCTTTTTATGGTCAAAAACCTCCTAGTTGCTGTAAACGAGCCGATAGAAATCCCTCTTTTCTGACGCTGAACTATCTGACGCTGAAACCGACTAGGAGGTTTTTGACCAAAGAAACAAGTTAATGTAACGTTAATTGGAACTTCCGGTCTATTTCCGCTTTAACACTAAGATCGACCTTGGTTCGATAGCTTTGGTAATATTCTGTCACTAAAGTGAAAGCTGTATCGCTGTATGAGTAGAGATTTGCAAACCCTGCTATATCATCTATCTGACACTAAATATAATGATAATTTACAAAATAAACACGCTATATGCTAGTGGGCTATATTAAAGTTAGACATGAAAATAATGATTGTGGCCATTAATATTTACTGACATCATAAATCTAACAAGAGTCGCCCCCTGATGGCTATTCAAGATAATACACGTTTCAGGCACTTCCACGCTGGCTTCCACACTTACAAACTGCATCATTTTCTACACAATCTATGGTTTTACAAAACAGACAGCTGCATTAGTTGCAATCTGAGTGCATCATCTAGTGGCCTTTTGTAGGTATTGCATATACTGTATATATAATATATATTCAACATGAGTCTTGTTTATTGTGTTTGAGTTTTAGTGGCTATATTTTGTAGTTTGTTAGGTTAGTTAAAGTCGGTGAGATTCGTCATCTGTCGCTGATGTTCCTATAGATCCAGGAGGCTGAGCTGCTGAAGCATCTGGCAGAGAAGAGGGAGCACGAGCGCGAAGTGATCCAGAAGGCCTTCGAGGAAAACAACAACTTCATCAAGAACGCAAAGGAGAAGCTGGAGCAGAAGATGGAGGCTAATAAAGAGAACAGGGAGGCTCTGCTGGCTGCCATGCTGGAGAGGCTGCAGGAGAAGGTACGGTCTCGAAATGGAATTCTCTCATGTCATGACTATAATGGACAAATAGAAGTAAAAATACAAAGAATTTAATTTATGTTTGTGTGTATATACTGTATATTATATATATATCATGTATATATTATATACACAGTGAATTTACAGTAAGTATGTGAAGTATTGCAGTGATGTAAATGATAAATACTAATGTATTTGTATTTAAAAAATGTGTGCTTGCTGTGGTTGAACTCATGTAAACGCTTTCTTTACTGCTGCTTTATAAACTAAAACTGTGACATTTATTTGTTGAGCCCTAAGTATTTTAACACTGTGCTCAAATCTTTCTGTAATCATGAATATTCCACGAGGTGGGAAAGTGTTTTTAGTGTTGTTCCCTTGTTCTGCTGACACCTCAGATTAAAATGCAAACATATTCATAAATGCTAATGACTCTAACGCTGCTGTGTGTCTCTGTGTCTGTGTGTTCGTCTGCCAGGACAAACACGCTGAAGAAGTGAGGAAGAACAAGGAGATGAAGGAGGAAGCTTGCCGGTAGATGAGAGGAACACGGCTGTGAAGCGACAGAGAGCTGGGACTAATGGGGTAAAAAAAAATTGAAAACAGTGCAGGAAAGAAAGAAAAAAGAACTCAAAAACAACTCCAAGAAAGAGAAAAATGTTCATATTTGATGTATGCTGTAATGATTCTTAAAAAGCTGTACAAAGTTTAGCCAACGTTTGATGTTGACATTCACAAAGAATTCTTGCGCCTTTTTTTTTTTCTAAAGAAAAGTGGGTGGGGGAGGGGGGGGGGGGCATCTAAACAAACATTTCACTCATTTGACAGAGGGTCTGTTGTGCTTGTTTGGTTGGGAATGAAAGCTGCATCAAAACAACATTAAAATGCAGCTTCATCGTTGTGTTAAGTGGTGACGTTTTATATCAAAAAAAGCAATTTTGGCACCAACACTGAAGACGAAGTCATGTTTACTTTTAAAGCAACTAAAGCAACTGCTTTTCAAATCAACATAGGGTTAAAAAAAAGAAAAAAAGAACCAAAAATAGATAGACAAGACAAAGTCCCAATAACAATGAACTTCTTTACAATTAGACTGCTCATAGAAGAAGGGAGTAGTAATCTAACTTGTTCAGTGATGTGTTAGAGTAGTGCTGGACACACATGTAGTTAAAAAGTCGTATCATCTGCCAAATACTAGAGAGGAGTAACAGAAGTCACAATCATGCACACTTAGAAATAAAAATACAAATAGATTTCCCTTGTTTCCACAGTTCAGATACTAATTCTTTGCTGCAGCATTTCTGGACTTGTTCAGTCATTCTGAGGACAAGTGTGTGTGCGCGTGTGTGTGCTAAACTCAGTGAACCTCATTAAAAAAAACAAAAAAACAGCTCATAAATATCCATAAACATCAGGCTTTTCTCTCCCATTCTGCCATTTCTGGACTTTGTGAAACGTCAGCGTAAATGTAGATCAGTGACGTGCATTTGAGTCTCTTAGATTTAGAGCACTGATTGCACTCTTATTTCATTAAGCACAACTCCAAAGCACATTTGCATAGAAAGGATAGAAATGAGGACACGGGAAAACAACACTATCACAGAGAGGAGGAGTGAAGGATTTGGACAGGTTTGTTTTCCTGGCTGAGTATGCAGTAGTATCAGTTGGCTTCGGCATGTGTCACTGTGCTCTGACAGTTGCTTTAAGATGTTCAAGGGAATTTGAAACATAAAAGAGTTGAACAACAAAATTAAATTTTTTGCTTGAGTTGTTGAGTCATACTGACTTGATTGAAGTGTCTCAAGTGTTTGCGCTGTAACGGGGGAGTCGTGACTTTAGGGGTTTGTACTTACTGTAACTGTGTGTCGCTGTATATCCACGAGGCTGGATTGATTGTATCTATCTGGCATGGTCAGTAAAAAACAGCTTGACTGAAGCCACACTTTGCTCTTGTTCTTGTTTTTTCTCACAATTTCTGCATGCATTTTTACACACACACAGATTTTTTACATATCATAGAACAAAATGCATTCTTGCATTGCCTTGCCTCTTACACTAACACTAACCATCACAACTAAGGATCTAACCTTAACATTTAACCAAGTCTTAAGCCTGAAAAGGCCCTTTAAAATTGTCCCCACAAAGTCAAAATGTCCTCACAAAGATACAAATACATCTACACACAGTCTACACTTACTCTAACCTTAACCAATACTACTACAGGCCAAACTCGAACCCTAACTTCAACCTTAACCTCATTCTAAGACAAGTCCCCATGATGTGAATGTGCAAACAGATTTCGGTCCTCACAACATGATTAATACCTAGAAAACACACACACACATAGAGCATCATTGATTGAGCATCAATTTCCACTGGAAATTAAAAGAGGAAACGTGACTCGTTACAGTTGATAAACACATTTTATTGTTTTTTCAACAAAATAAAACAACTGCAAAGCATTGACAAAGTAATGAAAATATAAAAACATACACTCACAAAAAAAGTACAAAATTGTTCCTGCTGAATTAAAGCTGTATTAAGTGATTTTTCACCAGTAGGAGGCAGAAATGCAGCTGTGTCTGTGTGCTATGAATGCTAACATGCTAACTTAACTGATACAATATCACAATGTTGACTATCTACAGATACTGATATTCGCCTGATACAGTTCAAGTCACTTTTAAACAAAAACACTAAGTTGTGTCACATTTGTGTTGATGCATTTACCTCTTGTGTGGCCCTCGTTCATACTGAGTCATAACTTTAGGACTTGATTTAAGTAAGACATTGGTGAAAAAGCCCATTTCAGCATCAGGAGCGTCCTGTGTGTTACTGTGATAAGACGCTGGGCCTCACACAGGTGCAGCCCACTGTGATCACCTCAGTCCCCAGTCTGAAGTCATACTTTCTCTTTGCTTTGCTCCCCTTCCTCTTGTTTAGCTTCTTCCGTGGGACTCTGCATTGGGACGATGAAATGATGCACAGCTGATTAATGCATTGAAAACCACTCTGGTTCCAGTTTTTATTCAGCAGCGGAAGGTTAATATGAGAGCGATGTTGTCTGTGAACAAAAATGTATGCGGTTTTGATAATAAGCTTTTGGTTTCGTTAGTTCAAGCAACAAAAAAAAAACGATTTGCAGCTTTGATCAGTGATAAATACCAAATGAGTCAAAATGTGTCAATATGAAATTGATGCAACCGATTAATACAGAAGCCAAGCTCAGCCTCATTTTGTTTTAATCTTGCACACAAGAATGAAAGTAGCACTAAAAACCAACTCACTTGTGAAGGACCAGGGCCTGATATTGGATGGGTTTAGCCTCCAGGACAGAATCCTCTCCCTCTCCCTGCAGGCTCAGACAGCCAGACGTCAAGCACTGGGCATGAGAAATCCTCTGTGGCAACCTGGATGCCACACAGGAGTCTCTGCAGAGACATGGAGCGTGGGAAAAGGGGAGAAAATATTGAGATTCAACACTTTAAAAATGTCAACAATAAAAAAACCATGAAGTTTCCTCAGTTTTGCAGCGTGAGGTCTCACCTGTACGTCCACGGTGTCAGAGACGTGCTGGCGATGGTTGAGTGAGAGGTCTGAAGATGCACTGAGGGATCCAGCACCAGTCGCACAGTCTTGCCTCTCCGTCTGCTTCCCTTTCCCAACTTCACTGAGACAACCTTTCCATTTCTGTCGGCGTGCAGCAATGCAACCAGGCCCAGCAGCAACACAGCTCTCAGCAGCTAAACACAAGAGAGCAAGTATGATGATGACAAAGAAAGATAAAGGTGATCTATTTATTTAATAAAATAACCAAATGCCTTTATCTGTAAACTTTTGGACACTTAGGTAGCCCAGAATGACAGAAAATAAACCGAAGTATGAAGTGAAGCAGTGCAACTCACCAGCAGCATGGTTGTGTTGTTTCACTGTTCCTGCCCAGCTTTAACTGTGATGTGCTCCTCTTGCTGCCTTATAATGTCAGCGTAAGAAGACATCAGGACAGGATGTGTGGTGCATTTCCGCTATGACTGTCACCAACTTAAAGATGCACAGGTTGACTTTTGAACAAGAGCAGTAAAAGATTTTGTGTCTGGTATTGATTCTTTTGTCCAATAAAAAAAAAAATCTCCATCGTATTTTTACCGTCCTGGACTTTAAAGCGATTCTAAAATTTCAACATACATTTCAACAACCTATAATATGGTTCATTTAAAGGTGCAGTGCATAATATTTGACGCTGTTGACCTTGTTATGGTCTTTGTAAACAGATAAACTGTGTGTATGCTGTGTCAAGCAAAACTATCAGACCTGACTGAGGGAGAGTTTGTGTGTATGTACTCCGGCAGTGCTGGGGTGGTGGGGACAAGTAGCTACAACTGAATGACTGGGTTTTTTGAGCAGTAGAATTAACTTCTGAAACCTTCTTCGTTTTACTCTGTCTGGCTTGACATTAAACAAATAACTTCCTGTGTGCACCGCTGCGATATCACCAGGTAAAATGGAGCCAGGATTAAAGGGTCATTTATTGATTTTCACACTACATCTTTAAGGCATAGATGAACCAAATGTGATGCTCTGTGTTTGCAAATACAGTGGAAGACATTTGTGATCTTTATGTACAGCTGAGATAACTTTTAAATAGCTACTGACTCCATTATCACAACAAAATATGATTATGAAGCATCTATTTTACCATTTGTGCAATAAGAAAAACATTAAACCTTTAAATGTTAGCTTCTTAATCACCTTTTTCTCTGCTATATTTATCTGCTATGATCATCATGAAACCCAGAGATATTGCAACAAGGCAATCAATGGACTATGTGCACAGGGCATCACTTACAACTTCTGCTACTGTACAAGCCAGCTCCTTAAGAGGAAACATGTTCTTTGTAAGGTAATCTTAGTGATTAAAACTTCCAATATCGATCCAAAATTTTTACATTATGTTCTTAGTTTAGCTTAGATTTTAGTTGTTAGCTCTGAGGGATTCAACATGGCCTGATCTGCCTAAAATGAAATTAAATTGCAGCATCGTGAGGCGACAGCAGCAGTGCACTGGTGCTTCCCTCTGTGTGTGATCTGTCTCTGAAGAGTTTTGGGTCTTGGTAACTTGTGCAGGAACTGACTGGAGAACATCTTTGGCAAACAGCTTACTCAGTGTGCGAAATACCCAGAAATAACGGGGTTTCACAACCCCAGGAGCCACCCTGCAGTATTGGCTCGAGCCAATACTACACTTGTTGCTGCCAAGGGCCCCCAAAATCACACCCCTGATGAAACCCAGACAAAAAAGAACATCTAAAATCAAACAGTTCCAACATTTCACTTTGATAGATTTAAAGACACTTGCTTGCACATTGTTTTACTTGAACCCCCGACTCAGAGGTCACAGTGCATTGAAAAAGTCGTAATTCCCCTGTGAGATGATGAAGGCAACACCTTTACTGCTGCATCCTGTCAAACAATGATCCTTCACCTATAGCCCTTTTGATGTGGCTGTGAAAACACTGCACTTTGTCTTACTTTTATAGCAAAAATAAGTGATTTTCAGAAAGTGGAACATCAACTGGATTTTTTTTTTTTTTTTGGCCAGCCCAGATAAGAACAAGCAGCAAGTCATCGGTCTGACATCTAATTTTAAAAGAGGCATATATTGGGGTGATAACAAACATCATTTCACACCATTATCCCGTTAACGAGCCAACAAAACAGATCACATAAAACACATTAGGTTGTGCACAGTCACACAGCCAACCCACTCTTAACAATGTAGGTCAAGGAAATGCTGACGAAGGTTCTGGTAATGAATCAACATAACTACAAATACGTGTGATAACATCTCGTCTCCTCATGCATCATATGCGTAAGGGGCTTAAAAAGTGGAGCACAGCTGTACTGGATGAAGCCTAAAGTGAAACTTATATCTCTGCAAAAAAAAAAACCAGTTATCTCATGTATTTCTCACACACACAGACACACAATCACGTGTGTGCAAATGTGTTCATGAGGAATGGTGCACTGTTATGAACCATGCGTTTTAGGAAATCGTGCATGAATGGAATCAACTCACCATTTAAAAAGTATCGGAAAATGTTATTAAAATGTTTTAAATCATAAATTATTAGTGACATATTAACATTAATAGTACACGTTTTGTTTTTAAAAGGCTTTTAAAAGATCTCTGTCACTGTATTTAAATTATTCCATGAGATCATACACTTTATATGATTAAATTATGTATTTCTCAAACTTTGGCAATCTTCTTTTAAAAAAGGTGGTGCCAAGTCCCACTGACACAAGAGGAAGCCCACACAACAACACACCAGTATGTGCAAACTCTGTCTTTCTCACTCTCTCTTAATAGCTCATCCTGTCTTTCCGTCTATTCCCAGTGAATCGCTCCAACAACAACACACCTCAGCTCCAAATCAGCTTTACAGTCTGTTACATAACCCTCATCAGCTTTATTTCCCAGTAGTTCACTATCATTTATTGATTCATTCTCTCATTACGTGCATGACTGAGGATTTTTCCTTTCAACTCATCCATAACCACACACAAGGTTAACAAAAAATCTGCATATTGCAAAAACTAAATTCAAATAAAAGAAGAAGTATGAGTATCTTATATGTTTTATTGTTATATCTGATCAGATTATCTCCTCAGTGACTGAAACCGTTCATCATTTTATGATCTGCACAAACTATTTCAGTCTTTGTGAGTATTTCTTTGTGGAGGTGTTCTGCAGCTCATGATCGATAATTAAACAGTGACTCATCAAAACAGATGGCGACACTGGTCGACTGTGGAGAGATAATCACGGTCCTCCAAGGCTTGCTGCAATTTGATGATTTTTTTCCCCCCATAACTATGAATATAAAGCAAAACTGCATTTCATACATATGCAAACGTCTGATTCTACAGGCACACTGTCCAGGGTGTGACCCCCGCCTATCGCACCCATGTCAGCTGAGATTGGCACAGCACCCCCCCACAACCCTCTTGTGGAGGATAAAGCGGTATAAAATGGATGGATGGATGCTTCTACTGGTTAATGTCAAGTATTAAGTGTGATCTAAATATACCACATGAGGGTTATTATTGCGCTGGCAGTACGGGTCCAATGCTGGTTTGTCTGTGGTTTCCATGGTGGCCCCACATGTGTTCGGGAGGCCCATGTTACTGAAAGCATAGGACCTGTATAATTAGCCCACTTCAAGCCTGTGCCCACTGTCCTGAAAATGGTTCCAAGTGGGTGTGGGCACAGATAAACCAGTTTGGGACCCATATTATCAGCCTGGATATAATCCTTATGGGGTGTCCACGTGGACATGCTGGCTTGGCCTTTACACTTGAACAATAGCACTCTCTTAAACCTATTTAATGTTACTGTAAAACCTGTGTTTGTCCTGTGGGCAAATGTCTGCTGTGAAAAAGTTACTCTGGTTCATTCAAGACATGTTTGAGCATCACATACTCATGCTGTACTCAAGTTAAACTCATTAACAGCTTGTAAATATATAAGACAAACTTTCAGTCACATCATATCAACCAAATGACAATGATCACAGGATTTGACAGACATAAAAACAACAAAGCAGGTGGTGACCTGAGACTTGAATGAAAATGTATATATTTTCTGTTCAGAAATTGCCTAAAATGATGACTATGGGCTGTGGCATTAGGAAATGCATGTGTGACAGAGTTAAATGTGTCTGTCCTTGTGTTAGAAAATCACAACACAGATTCAATGCACACTCGGAACCCTTAGACCATGCATGTCCAAAGTCTAGCTCGTGTGCCAAACACGGCCCTCGGTCAGATTTTGCACAGCCGCAGCTTTGGTTTTATAATGGATTATTTATAGCCAGGGATGGACTGGGACAGAAAATGGGCACTGGTCACGTTTCATCCCCTTTAGCTCAAGTTGGTAATGAGTTGTGCTTTGAAACCTTGAGTGTGGGGTTTGCAACCAAGCCGTAACATAGAGGCAGAATTTTGTTTCATTTGTTCATTCCTGTGTGGCCTAGATATGGTTAAATTTCCATTTAAAAATTATAACTGTGACAATAACATTAAATAATTATAAAACAGCACATTTGTAACTTTTAAAATCTGGCCCTTGTTAAAGTTAGGACAGCCCTGCCTTACACTGAATGAGAATTACCTCATTCTTCAGCATGACTGAACCTATGATAACAGTGCAAAAAAAACAAAGAACCCCAGATATTAAGTATGCACGTATAATGGAATAAATATGAAACAGAAATATTTAAATGTGAGCTTACTTTCGAACATTTTAACAGCAGAGACTATTATAATGCATTTTACCCTTTTGAGGTTGAGATTTATTTTTTTCTTAAAATAGCTACCATGACACTGAAGTGAGGTGAACTAAACTGCGAGGAAGGTGCGAGCTGTCGTCTTCGACACAGTTGATATGAGTCAGACGTGGGTGTTAAGAGACCGAGGCTGGATGACACAGGAGGTTTGGTGTATGACTGGACCGATTGTGGGTCTTATCTCCGGTCTGATCGGAGCCACAGTCGCGTTACGTCATGAAGCCAGAAGTCAGACACAGGAGTGTACATCTGTACCATGTGGGTGCAAAGATGCAGCTGATCCACCAGTGTTCTACTTGGTGTCTAACCATGGAACTGTGGCGTGAGTTTCCCACACACGGCAGCGTCTGGATTTATTGCGGTTTTAAAATAAAATGTTTCCCGTAAACGCACTGGTTACTGATGCAGGAAGGTTTAAATCACCTGATTCTTACGGGAACGCAAACATTCCCGGCAGCATCAGTTCCCAGATAAATCACCGTCGCATTAAAAAAAAGACGAGGTTCGGCTCACAGAACAGCAGTGATTTGTTTCCTCTGTGTGTAGCATACGACTGGTTTTGTGGATCGGTGCATTCGTTTACAACCTTGTAAAACCATGGGGAATAAATTTAAATATTAAATAAGCTATAAATGACATGACAGATGGTTAAGAATGAGCAGTGAAACCAGCTCAGTGTTCAGACAGATGTACTTTTCTGCAACACATTTCAATTAAAAAGACAAGCCAGCTTCAAAGAATACTGTATTTATTTATTTTTTAATTAACACATAGTTAATTAATTTCAAAACTCACCTTTAACTATATACAAACCCAGATAACAGCAATGTTGGTTAAATTACTTAATAATGTCATTATTATGACCTGAACAGCAACAAGTGCAGAGGAATAAGGCTGGGTAGATTATTAATCTGGGTCTTACGCAGACACAAATCATCATCATGAACAGTGCTCGTGTCAACATATTTGGAAAATGACACATGAACAAAACAATGACAGATGAAACTAATGTACATTTTGGTAGAAACCACTGTTTCTTTAAAAGTCTGTATTTGTTTCTGAAACAGTCTCAGCCACCTCCACCTCCCTCAGATGAGGAAGATGATGTCATCGGCCACCATGACCTGGTTGTCGTCCTGCATGCGAGTCAGAGCGGCGCGAACCTCGGTCTCCGTGAAGCCGACCTTACTCTCTTTGTTGATGTCGTCCATCAGCGTCTTCATCTTCACCGACTGAGCGTGAGCAGACTGGAACACGGCGAACAGCGACGACTTGAAGTCTTTCAGTCTGCAGAGGGGATTAATGTTAGGGTTGCAGCTTATAAAACGATGCAATGGCCTCAAAAGGATAAAAGACAAAGTCATTTTAAGCACAGTTGTCAACAAATTATGACAAATGATTTAAGTTGACTCATTATTTTGTTTTAAAGTCATCAGATGGCGCAATTTCAGCAGGAATCAGTGACGTACCTCTCTGCAGAGAGCTCAGAGTCATCAGCCTGTGATGATGCATCCATGGGCTCCTCCTCTTGTGGTTGCTTGCCTGGTTTGTGCATTCCTGCTTGAACTAAAGAGTGTAATACATCAATGCGAGGGCAATGTTTTATACAGAAAGTGGCAAAAAAAAACACAATGACAAATGACAAAAACAGTTATTTACAGTGTGTAAAGCTCTTAAAAACTTAAAATATTTCTCAGAAACGGTTAATAAAAATGACTTTAAAACAATTAAATGCTAATATTAAGTTGGTTAAACACTCAACCCTTTAACTTCTCACTCAAAAGTAGCAAAACAACATAATACGAACATAAAAATAAAATCTAAATACACAAGCACAAAAGTATTGTGCTTATCAAACCTGCACATAATGTTAAGTCAGAATTAAAGTAACCAACTCAAATAGAGTAAAAAGGTACAATATTTACCTCTGAAAAGTAAAGTAAGACTTAAATCAGCAGTAAATGTGCTTGTATGTGGTTGAACTTTTACATATAAAGCATGTCACATGATCATATGCAAATCAATTATTTAGTAGGTTTTACTTTAAAAACAAAAAAGGGCAGAAAAGGGAAAAAAAAGTGCCCCTTGATAGAAAGTAATTCTTACTCTCAGGAACTTCCTGCTCTTCACTGAAATCATATGGGCTGTGGGGCTCACTGCCCTGAGAGCCACGGTGCCCCCTGCAGGACACAGACGATACAATAGAAGGTAAACAGCAGTGAACAGCAGGGAAAGTCAGAAGAGCTGACGCACTGCCACAATGTAGAATTAAGCTGAGTGAAGCTCGACAGTTCACCTCTTTCTCTGGGGTCTCTGTGACTGTGACTGTGGACGCTGAGTGGACGTCTCTTCGTCCTCCTCCTCTGAACCGGAGTCCCGCGCCGGTCGCGAGCGCTTCTTCTCCTTCTCCAGAACCTGGACACAGACGTACAACATAGACCAACGGAGTTAAGTTAAACACGTTACTGCAGAAACCTTCAGTCTCCTACTGCTCTGCAGGTGCACACCTTTTTAAAGTAGGCAAACTGGACCAGCTCCACGGCCACCTCCGAGTCCTCCAGCTCCACCGCTTTGCTCATGCGGGACTTGGCGTGAGCTGTGGACAGACGGATCATCGTCTCCAGTGTTCGGGCCGTCACTGGTGAGGTCTGAGGAGGAGAGAGGCAGAGGTCAGGACTGAGTCATACTGTTCATCGAGCACATCAGGCAACACTAATTATCAGGAGGTGTAAGCTTACATTTTTATGACTTCAATGAAAGTGAAGGACCTGTGACAGTGTGTGTGTGTGTGTGTGTGTGTGTGTGTGTGTGTGTGTGTGTGTGTGTGTGTGTGTGTGTGTGTGTGTGTGTGTGTGTGTGTGTGTGTGTGTGTGTGTGTGTGTGTGTGTGTGTGTGTGTGTGTGTGGGTCTCTGCAGGTTTCAACAAGTCAAATTTAAGACTTTTTAAAGACAATAATGAATACAATATAAGACCCATTTAAAATCCATACTGGCAAAAAAGTACAAAAGACATGAAGGAAAAACGGAGCCACAAAAATCGTTGAACTTGCAATTCCGCTTAGCTGTGGGTTTTCATTAAGTTTTCTCCGCTGCTATGCTAAGCTGTAACACACAGCGGCACACGCACAGCATACTAGCTAGTGGTACGCCTTAGGGTCCCCCAGGAAGAGCTGGAGGAAGTGTCCTGCGAGAGGGAGGTCTGGGCGTCCCTTCTCAGACTGCTGCCCCCGCGACCCGGCCCCGGATAAGCGGAAGAAGATGGATGGATGGATGGATGGATGGATGGATGGATGGATATAAGACTTTTTAAGACCCCGCGGATACCCTGGTGTGTGTGTGTGCGTGTGTTCCTACTCACCCTGGCGATATCAGCAGCCAGCTGCTCCTGACCCCTAAGTCTGGCGTATTCCTCTGCGATGTGATTGGCCGCCTCCTCTGTCAGCACAGGTGTCACAGACTTGGCGATGTGGATGTACTTCCTCATGAACTCCTTACTCACAATCTTATCCCTGAAACCAAACAAAAGGTCATTTAAACCTTTCAACTTAATGCCTTTTCTTTCTCTCTCATGTCAAATCAGAGGAGCGTGTGCGTACTTCTTCCTCTTGCTTCCATGCAGCAGGTTGTTGTGCTTCTCATAGATCTGCAGCTCCTCATCCTCCTCTACTACTGCGTCTGGATCCTCTGTAGCCAGGACGTCTACGCTGCCGCCCAGAGCCATGGCTACAACAGCAAAACAACAATTATTTAGATATCTGAATATTAAAAGCTACGCAGAACGGTGCTTTACAAAACCCCTGGTTCACAGTACCTGCTCCCTCCTGCTCACGCGGGTCACGGTAGCGATGCATCCTCAGCACGTGGTCCGAGATCTCGCGGTCCTGCTCTGGATCCATCTGATCCAACACGATGAAGAGCAGGTCGAAACGTGACAGCAGGGAGTCTTGAAGGCCGATGTTTTCCATGGGTGTTTTGTACTGGTCATACTGCAAATACGACATTTATCTTTTAAAAGATGAAAGTAAAATAGAAAACTCCCACACGTTTGCTGATCACGTGTGTGGTTACTCACTCTGCCGTAGACTGGGTTAGCAGCTGCCAGCACAGAACAGCGGGCGTTGAGGCGGGCGTGGATTCCTGCCTTGGCGATGGTCACGCGGCCCTGCTCCATCACCTCATGGATGGCCGTGCGGTCCATGTCGGACATCTTGTCGAACTCGTCGATGCACACCACGCCCCGGTCAGCCAGCACCATGGCGCCCGCCTCCAGACGACGCTCACCTGAAAAGAAGACGTGTGTTTACCCGCTGTAATCTTTGAAGAATATGAACAGTTGAGTGATAGTCGGAAACAAAAGGGAAAAACTGATTTTTAGCAACTAATCAAAAGGCTCACCTAATAAAAGCTATGCAATAATATTCTGCACTATTCAAAAAACATATTTGATGTTTTATCTAGTCATGATGCAGCCTTTTTGGACTGGGACAGATGTTTGTACCCTGTCACTCTCCCACACCAGTCCATGGAGACAACAAGCATTTTATGCATGTTAGGTCGATTTCTACCTCATTTGATGAGTTTGCCTCACTTTGGTAAATCTGACAGAATGATTTCAAACACAGAAATCACAAGACGAGACATGTTAACTTAGTGATGGAGGCAGCAGTGGACCAACAACTGTGTGACTTGATGTGCAGGGGATTTATGTTTTACAAAACTACAACAGTCTTAAGCCATATGTTCTTTGCCGTTCTGCTGGCAGTCGTGTTTCCAGTACAAATGTGTGCATGTACTGTACTTTTAAGCTGCATTAAGAGCCAGAAAAGTAAAGAGGATTTTCATATGCATCATAAGTGTATGTGTATTTATTTGCGTGTGTCATACCAGTCTCCTGGTCAGTAGTGACCGCAGCGGTCAGACCCACTCCAGAGGAGCCTCGTCCAGTGGTGGGGATGGCTCTGGGTGCTGTGTGAAGCACATAACGCAGCAACTGGGACTTGGCCACTGATGGATCACCTGCAGAACAAAATAACACGAGGTGATTACCCTCATATAAATCACAAGTTGCCTGGCTGACTGACGAAATAAGCAGGAAACGCTCGGGTACCAATGAGCAGGACGTTGATGTCTCCTCTGATGCGGGAGCCGTTTTCCAGCACCTTCTCCACACCACCGAGCAGCATGCAGAGGATGGCCTTCTTGATGTACTCGTGTCCGTGAATGCTGGGAGCCAGGGAGTGAGCCAGCCGATCAAACACATCCTGGGTGCAAACAGGAAAGCTTTTTATTTTCTTGTGTACTTAAAGGATTGACTTTTGCAAACATGCAGTCTATTACAAAAGCCTTACAATGGAGCGAGACTGGCTGAAGTTCCTGATTTTGGCCACGTCTCCAGTAGAGAAGTTGGGGGCCACCTCTTTGCTCATTTGCTTGACGTGACAGGCGATCATGATGGTCCTGAGGAGGAAAGAGGCACACGATTCAGAACAGAGCAGGAGGATGAATTCAGCGTCTCAGTCAGTTTAACATACAAGCTCATGTCTCACCGGAACGTGCCGGACGTGAAGCCTCCCTTCTTTCCAGGTAAACAGCGGTATGTCCCAATAACCTGCACTCTGTCTCCCGGTTTGACCACGTCCACGAGGTCGTTGTCCAGGATGATGTCCACAGAGCGAGGAAGCTGGCCGGCCGGTGCCTTCTCTGGCATCTCCTGCACTGTGATGGTCTGGTGGTCCTTGTAGATGGACAGACCAAACTCTGTCTCCAGAGGGTTGTTCTCCTCATCCTGTCAGGAGGAGAGAGGATGAAAGTGAGTACGGCTCTTGTAACTTAACACAGGACAGGTTCTTAAATGGAAAAATCAGTACCTTGGTGGGGTAGACGGCACTGGAAGGGAAAGCATCCAGAGAGGTCATGTCTGTGTACTTCCTCTCCATCGTCTTCTTGGTGGCCGGGCAGTAGTGGACGCTGCGCACCACTTTGGGGCGCACCAGAGAACCTGAAGAACGATAAAAAGGAGGAAATTAGTACAAGAATGTCAGTATGCATGCAGCGCCGACGATATCACTTTCTACAGTCACAATATAACATGGGTTTAATAGCTATATATCGTTTAGAGCAGGGGTTCTCAAAGTTTTGATACCTGAGGGCCAATTTAGGAACCCAACATTGGACTAAGGGCCGCCAAATTTGTAATAATTCTAATGACCAGATTGTAGTTGTACAGTTTACACATATTGGTCTGTATCCAGTAATGTCCAATAAACATTTAACAAGCTTAGTAGCTCCTGGATTAAAACTATCAACTGTAATTCATTGGGGGCCGCCAGAAATGTTTTTGTGGGCCGCCATTGGCCCCCAGGCCGCACTTTGAGAACCAATGGTTTAGAGGGATGGGCATGAACATTTTATCACTTGCTTGATCACCATTTTCAATTGTATTAAAAAGATGCAACATTTTTTCTTTTTTTTTATTACAAGGAGGCAGCAGCAGCAAGCCTTTAGTTGGTGGCCTTCATGTGACTTTGCAAAAGTGATGACATTTCAGAGGTTACTTGAACGCATCTTGAATCAGCTCAATACACTGAAGTATGCACAAAAATGATGAAATTTCACAGGGTCCTTGAATGCATCTCATTAGCTACTCCTCGTAGCTGAACCCTGCACACATTACACTTGTTCTAATTTACTCATTTAGAATATTTAAAGGTCCATTATGTAATAAATCTAAAGCAACTGGCCATAAAATCCTCCTAATGTCACAGAGACTCAGGAATAATGTTCATACAACAAACTGAACTCAACAACAACAACAGTACAGCCAAAATATTTGCCTTAAAACAAAAATTTTTGCAGACTGCAAATCATGTTTTTGTTTGAAATCATGTTTTGGCATGTGGCGCCACCTACCGCCATCTACCAATCATTGCAGTCAGTAGAGTCTCAGCTACCGAGCAACCACGGGTTGCCAGTTACGTCAGAAAACAAAACCTAAAAGACCTCAGTATTTTGAATTTGAATGTTGTAACCGTTTTTGGCCACATTCTTACATATGGCACCTTTAAGTATTCAAACAGCATTGTTGCATACATTGAACAAACACTTTGAGATATACCACATATACATTATTAATATTTTACATAGAACAAACGTTTTTTCTATTCATTAAGACTCAGCTAATTGTAATGGTTCACACAACAGCAAAAATGGGTCTTTAATATACAGATATAGCATAACAATCATAATCAACCGATTTCAAAATGGTGATCGTGAATCCTTCAGCTATCAACTTTTTCCAAAACACGACAAAGGAGAAGATAATGGTGTATAAAAATAAGTATTTTCATGTTCTTCCTGGGGGAATCACCACATGAAAAAAGAAAAGTGGACTTACACTTGGTGATGATGCCCTCCACACACACCATGCTGCCCAGCAGACGGGAGGTCAGAGTTCGAGGGGTGACGTGTTTGGAGCCGAAGCTGCCCTCCAGGGCGATGAAGAACTCCTCGTACTGCTTGGCGTAGGTGGCGTCCACCGAGGCCACCACGTCCTTCAGTGCACGCTGGAACACGAGCAGCTCCTCAAAGGCATTGCTCATCAGTCTGAGAGAGAGAGATGAAGGACATTCAAGGTCATGGACTTGATTATGGATTTTACCACTGGGTGTTTGTGTTGCCACAAAGAAGATAATCAACACAGTAAAACATTTGCAGTAAATCTCCACCATAGAAATGTGTGATAATAGCATCGATGAGCCTTGATATGCAGTAATGATAATATTAATGATGGCTTTGTTCAGTTCATTTGATTATTTACAGTAATCTGCTCTTAAATAAGGTTTACATTATGGTAAACTCAACCACAGAACACATTGGTCTAGGATTTTTACACAAGTTTAGATTTTTATGGCATAAATTTAGAACTCAAATCATGTCATTTTTGCAGTGTGGCTGCTACTGTGGACACATGAGAAGAACATGGGTCACTTCAATGTGTAACAGAGTCATTTATGAAAAGAATTCTCCTCATATTCAGACATGCACAATAAAGACATTTACATACACATACACACAACACTTTCTTTCCAAGAGGACACGTAGCTCTGGGTCACAGAGCTTTCTATTTCTTCCCAAAGTTGAAAGATTTGTTTCAAATAACATGAATAAAATGATGTGATTAGGGCTTTAACTAAGCGATTAATCAACGGAATTTTCTCAGTTGATCAATTTAAGAAACCCATCTCTTGGAATTGCCTGGTTTATCTGACCAAAAAAATGATGTTCAGTGTTACAGAAATGACAGGAAAAGTTGTCAAAAAGAAACTTAGATATTGTACAAAATTGGTCTCTTGGAACAATTGTTATTACAACTTGGGCCACAGCGGTTTTGTCATCTTTAAAAGTGGGTCACCACCATACACAAACACACACATCACTTCTGCTGCAGTACATTTAAATGCTTAAGGAAGACTTTGTTCTGATTTTACTGAATTTATTCAACACTTCGTTTGTTTTATTTCTGTTATTTTCTGAAATATAATAAGATACAACATCTCACCCTGCAGCCACTACACAACACAAGTGACAGAATTAAAAGGTAACATAACACAGTGTCACGTTAATGTGACTATGTGTGACAACACATTTGTGCCTCAATTTGAATCAAAGAGAAACTCTAAAATGGTCCTATGCACGCGCTCGCACACACACAGTATTATGAGCAGCATCCTCACTTTGCAGCTCGTGCCTCGTTGCGTCTCCTCAGGTCGTTGATGTTGACGGTTAGTCGAGCTTTATTCTCACCGATCATGTCCCGCACTTTGCTCTGGTAAATCCCCTGGTCTTGCTGCATGTTGGGCAGGAAAAGTTCGGTCAGACATTTTAAACCCAAAACTTTTCTGACAACAATCTCAAGAAAATGGACGCTTCAGGTCAGAGTAAAGAAGCAGACTGAATCGATCAATCAGGCTCAAATTCTAGCACCAAATAATAACACGGATCAATCACAAAGTGGTTAAATAATAAAAGTGACTTCTTTTGTTGTGACCGCATGGTTTCTGTAAGTGCAGAGCTGAAGTAGAGACTCACATCATCGTCCAGGAAGTCCAGATAATCCCTCTGAGCCTCCCTCATCTCACGATCATCGACCACGTCAGTTGCCATGTTGTCTGAAAGTCACTTACACTTGAAAAGTCTGAATAAAAATAAAAGAGTACAGTTCAAAGTGCACAGACTCCGGAGTCGCTGTCTTCACCGCCGCAGCCAAACCACACGACTGAAAGGTTTTCGCGCCACTGCGTACCGGCCACGAGTAAAGCGTAACGTGTGATTGGTCAGCTCGACACGTTACATTTGCATAGTCGGCGGGTGAACGTGCAGCTGTCCAATAGAATAGTTGGTGTCGTCACGTGACACCGCCCCCTTTGAGATCTCCCGCGAAAATGGCGCAGGAAGAAAGAACAGAGGAAAATAAGGAGGAAGACATTTTTTTCTTTTTCTTTTTTTTTTTTCAATCTGTGGAGGCTTTGTTTATTTTCTATTTGTCCAGGAGATGGCGACACACACACACAATGACTTTTTTTTATATATATATAAAAACAAAGTATGTTAAAAAAAAGACATTTTGTATATTTTTAACCATCATCCATACAGCCTAAACAAAGTAAATGTATTAGAAAACTGTAATGTAAATACATAAAAACTGCCTAAGAACACGAAAATAAAATCTATAAAATAATAATGAAATGCAATAGTATTTACAATAAATCAAACAAAACACTTTGATAAATGAACACATCTATCTATCTATGAAACATTCATTTTAATGACGTATAAATAATAAAGTATCTCATAATAATGACTTAGTATCTCATAATCACAGCTTAGTATCTCATAATAATGACTTAGTATCTCATAATAATGACTTAGTATCTCATAATCACAGCTTAGTATCTCATAATCACAACTTAGTATCTCATAATAATGACTTAGTATCTCATAATCACAGCTTAGTATCTCATAATCACAACTTAGTATCTCATAATAATGACTTAGTATCTCATAATAATGACTTAGTATCTCATAATAATGACTTAGTATCTCATAATAATGACTTAGTATCTCATAATCACAGCTTAGTATCTCATAATAATGACTTAGTATCTCATAATAATGACTTAGTATCTCATAATCACAGCTTAGTATCTCATAATCACAACTTAGTATCTCATAATAATGACTTAGTATCTCATAATAATGACTTAGCATCTCATAACCATGACTTAGTATCTCATAATAATGACTTAGCATCTCATAATCATGACTTAGTATCTCATAATAATGACTTAGTATATCATAATGACTTAGTATCTCATAATCATGACTTAGTATCTCATAATAATGACTTAGCATCTCATAATCATGACTTAGTATCTCATAATAATGACTTAGTATATCATAATGACTTAGTATCTCATAATCATGACTTAGTATCTCATAATAATGACTTAGCATCTCATAACCATGACGTAGCATCTCATAATAATGACTTAGCATCTCATAAGCGTGACTTAGTATCTCATAATAATGACTTGGTATCTCATAATAATGACTTAGTATCTCATAATAATGACTTAGCATCTCATAACCATGACGTAGCATCTCATAATAATGACTTAGCATCTCATAAGCGTGACTTAGTATCTCATAATAATGACTTGGTATCTCATAATAATGACTTAGCATCTCATAACGTGACGTAGCATCTCATAATAATGACTTAGCATCTCATAAGCGTGACTTAGCATCTCATAATAATGACTTAGTATCTCATAATAATGACTTAGCATCTCATAAGCGTGACTTAGTATCTCATAATAATGACTTAGTATCTCATAATAATGACTTAGTATATCATAATAATGACTTAGCATCTCATAATCATGACTTGGGTATGCATGCATTTTTGAAGTGGTGATAATGGGCTTCCATAGTGCCTGACAATTTGCTGCTGCAGTACAATTAGTTCCCAGATTTTAGTATCAATAAAGTAAATTGTGAATGACACAATTTACTCCTTTAGCAATAAATCATCTCATTCAACAGCATACCATAAACAGTAACACAAACATCATTCTGACTGTACCCATCAGAGGACATAGTATGTGTTGTAAGTCAACAGTGAGAGTATCTGATTTTAACAGCACTCAGGGGCGTTTCTCTTCTGTTAACCCCGCCCACACCTCCAGCTCTCCAGGCTGCGTGTGTGTGTTTATCTTTGTTTTCTCGGTGCAGCCTCAGAAAAAGCTCTCTACCTCAGTATCGCCTGTGTCATGTATTTAATGTAAGCATGCACTTTGTAATGGAGGAGAGTTTGTAGGTTGAAGACACTACAAAGTGTTTTCTTTCTCCCTCAGTGCTGACGAGACCAGCGACTCCAGAGGAGCAACAGGTGTGTTGATAGAAACCAACAGGTGAGATGATGATGATGATGTCACTTAATTTATTCTTCAATCACACAGCTGATTGTCTTTTAGTCTGACAGGCACTGTGTCAATCATCCAGGATGTTTGTATGAGATAAGTATAAGATAAAGACTGTTGTTGTCTGCATGCTTTGTGTGTTACTGTCTTATATATATATGTTATACACAACAAAAGGGCTGATTTTATTTATTGTAGTTTTGTCTTTATACTGTAGCTAATTTGTCAGTTTTCTTTTACATAGACTTTGCACAAAACCACTCAGTAGAAACATTTCCCTCTTTACGGACATAAAAGAAAATTACATGTTAGGTGATATAACCTGCTTTTCCACTAAAAGGAATGTGTGTGTGTGTGTGTGTGTGTGTGTGTGTGTGTGTGTGTGTGTGTGTGTGTGTGTGTGTGTGTGTGTGTGTGTGTGTGTGTGTGTGTGTGTGTGTGTGTGTGTGTGTGTGTGTGTGTATCCTTGAGTTTCTTAGAAATTTTTGGACTCAAAAACATTGTGATGTTGTGATATTCAAACAGGTCCTCTCAAATTTAAAGGGCCCTTTCAGGATTAAAGGGTAGATTGTTATCTCAGTTTTTTTAAGTGTGGGTGCATGACATACTGACTCACAGTCAGCAGTGACTTTGTCATGTGCACTGCCATGGTGTGAGCAGTGCTGCACAAACAGCCAGTTAGGAAAACAGATGTTTAGCGTCTCAACAAAAGGCTCACCTAATAATACACACACCTGCTGAAGTCTGAGATATCTCAGGCATATGTTTGCTGCTATGGAAACTGAAGTTTGCAAACCTCCTGTGCTTCCACACCAAACTCCATAGAGAAAATGTGTTTAGCTCACAGAGACACATGAGCTGTTTGGATACTGCCGCCTTGTTTGGTTTAGTTTTAGTTTATGTCACGTAGATAAATCCGAATAAAGGAAATAACTATGAAGTCGCAAAAAAAGCAGTTGATCCAGCAGAGGATCAACTGCTCCTGCGTGCTGTGCTGTGATGTTAAATCTCTCATTTTCTCTGAGGGCGTTGGTGCCGCGTGCAAGCTTTTTGCAAAGTGGAACAAACATTAGTTTTCAGTTGAAGAAGCATCCGACAGTGAGATAAAAGAAAGAATAAAGGAGTGTTTTTCATTGTGGCTGCCATGTTTTCAGTTAGTGTCTCAGGCTAGTTCTCAACAATGCTGACAACACACAGCAAAGACAAAGCGTCTGCATGCACACTTTTAAGCATCCATTTAAAAGTCCAGCGTTTAAAGCGAACCTAGACCGGAAGTTCCAATTAACACTGTTTTTTAGTGTGTATCTGCGTCATTACCTTGAAGTTTCGAAACAAACAGTTCAGCCACTGCTGAGAACACTGTGTTTTATTGTAATCTCGGGCTCAGCGAGATCTCTGGAAAAACCCGGTCCGGTTACGCAAACACTGGTTCTCTTGAACAGCAGATCGTCCTGCTCCGGGCACTAGTCCGGGCACATCCGGTTGCGTACATTGTACCACAGAAGAAGAATAACGTCCGTTGTGGAGGTGTTTCACGAGCGACAGTGTCTTCTGACTCTGGGTCTGACTCCGGGTCAAAGTCATAAAAGGGACTGCGGCGGGGAGTCGTGATTGAAACTATTTTTAAACATTGTTAAAACAATGTTTTGATAATGAGTAGCAGTGCATCCACTGTGCCAGAGGGGGGAGCTGCGCTTCTGAGAGCAGGTGTACTTCCAGGTACTGGCCAATCACAACACACTCTGTCTTCTGGGTGAGAGAGTTGAGTCTCAAATCTCACGAAACAGCGTCAGAAAAGAGGATTTCTATTGCCTCTTTTACAGCAACTAGGAGGTTTTTGACCATAAAAACAAGATAATGTATGTAAGTAGACCTCCATAACAAACATATATGTGCAACAGGACCACTCTATGGGAGCTTTAAACACTGGACCTTAACATATGGACATAGGAAATGCATTATTACTACATGTGTTATCACAACTGTAGAGAAAAACATGTATGTGTGTGTGTGCGTGTCAGTGAAAATAAAGAGTTCAGTGTGGACCAACATTCTGTGCATGTTTGACATTCTGGACAAATTTAAGAACAACAGAAGAATTGTAGCTGCAGTATGTGCCAAGACTCACAAAAACAGCCCTCGTGTTGATTGTCCTTCTCAGTTTGTCTTAACCTTTCTTTTTTAATCCGACCACAGTGTTTGTGCCTCACATCCAACACCCATCACTATGCCTGGTGAAATTCTGCAACGTTTCAGCACCTCCACCTTGAATATCCAGCGCTTCCCCCGCCTGTCAGACCTCATCCCTTCCTCGCTGCCATCACCCAGCCCCACCGTCTCGGCCTCCCAAGTCCCCAGCTTGTTCCGAGAGCCCTACATCCTGTCGGGCTACCGTCCCGTTCAGCAGGATTGGCGCTGCTACCTCCTCAGCCTCTTCCAGAGACACAACGAATCCTTGAACGTGTGGACTCACTTGCTTGTGGGCCCTGTGCTGCTGCTCCGCTGGTGGGCCAACAAAGACACCCTGGGGTACACCTTGGATGCAGTGTCTCTGCCTCTGACCCTCTTCTTGGTGTCTTCGTTCACCTACCTGTTCTTGAGTGTGACAGCTCACCTCCTGCAGTCTCACTCTGAACGCGCACACTACTTCTTCTTCTTTCTGGACTATGTGGGTGTTGCCTTGTACCAGTATGGCTGCTCACTTGCACATTATTTCTACATATCAGAGGCATCATGGAGGGAGAGCTACATTGGGCTGTTGTTTATACCTGGGACTGCATTCTTAGCGTGGCTCTCATGCACTGGTTGCTGTTACGCTAAATTCAGGTATAGACGACCGTATCCACTGCAGCGTAAAATATGTCAGATAATCCCTACGTCCCTGGCATATGTGCTGGCCATCAGCCCCGTAGTCCACCGTCTGTTTACTGTCTCCTGGACACAAGAGCCCTCTCAGCCCTTCCATGCCCTCCAGATTGCCTTCTTCCTGCTGTCTGCCCTCTTCTTCTCTTGTCCCATCCCTGAACGCTTCTTCGCAGGCCACTGTGACTTTGTGGGCCAGGGTCATCAGATCTTCCACGTGTTTCTGTCCCTCTGCACCGTGTTCCAGCTGGAGGCTTTTTTCCAGGACTACTCCAGACGGAGGGACACGTTGGCGGAGGTGTTCGGAGAAGGGCAGCTGTGGTGGGCATGTGCGCTCTTCCCTACCCTGTTTCTGTGTTGCATCCTGACAGCACTCGTCACAATGACGCACATGAACAAGAAGCTGCAGAGCAAACAAGAGAAAGACAAGTGACAGTAAAAAGAATGAGTGGCTACATTTAAATAAATCAAATAAATATGATAAATAGATGTTTAAATTCAGTGTAGAAATGTTTACCTCAGTGAATGATTTAGTTTTCTTACTTTGGCTCCTCCACGGGATGATGCAGTGAGAAAGTGGTGAAACATACCAGGACTAAGCCTGATGATGTCATAATGTATACATGTTCCTCATGTTCTAAAATACATGAAGATAATGAACATCTGTGTCTTGGCAATTATGCTTTTTCAAATGATCTACAGATTGCAAGATTCCACATAGATCTGTATGATGAGCTCTGCAATTATTTGTTTGCAAAAACAAAACAAATGCAGAATCTGTTTGTGGATCTCCACTAAAATTAAAGGTGCCATATGTAAGAATGTGGCCAAAAACGGTTACTACATTCAAATTCAAAATACAGAGGTCTTTTAGGTTTCGTTTTTTGACGTAACTGGCAACCCGTGGTTGCTTGGCAGCTAAGACTCTACTGACTGCAATGATTGGTAGATGGCGGTAGGTGGTGCCACATGCCAAAACATGATTTGCAGTCTCCAAAATGTTTATTTAATGCAAATATATGGTCTGTACTGTTGTTGTTGGTGAGTTCAGTTTGTTATATGAACATTATTCCTGAGTCTCTGTGACATATTAGGAGGATTTTATGGCCAGTTGCTTTAGATTTATTACATAATGCACCTTTAAATATTTTCTTGGGCCCTGACCTCGGCAGCCAATGGTCGACCAGAATGGAATTGGGGTTGTAACTGGGGGGTACCAAATTCCCATTGGACATTGTTAGTAGGACACTCTAAATTGACCCCATCCACAAGCACTAAGTGAGAGGGTTACATCAGGAAGATGTAAAAAATCTCTGCCAAATCAAATATGCGGATCATCCACTGGGTCAACCCCTAGAGAGGGAAAAGCTGAAAGCAAAACAACATTTTGTAAAAAAAAAAAATGGAACATGGCATACATCCCCTGAAAATGTCTCCATAACTTTTTAAGTTATGCTGCTCCAAAGTATAGACAGTGCAACTTCCTTGGTGGAGAAACTGGGCAGTTTTTTGCAGTAACAGTCTCTGCTGTCAGGAGAAAGCAGCAGCTCTGGATTACAGTGTACAAACAGTGGGATTTACAGTTGGTGAACAATGAGGCCAGTATAACTCTAAAGCAGGGGATCGAGCACATGCTTACGAGTTGGCAGAACAGCCTTCCAGGTGGGTGAAGTTACAGTGAAGGGTGCGTGTGTGTGTGTGTGTGTGTGTGTGTGTGTGTGTGTGTGTGTGTGCGTGCATGCGTGTGTGTCTGTTCTAGTATTACTCATGATGTGGGGACCTACGTCACATTATCTCATAATGGGGACAAAAGGCAAGCCCCCATAATGTAAACGATTATATTTTAAGGGACCCCATTTAGGATGAGGTTAGGGTTAGGCCAGTAGTAATTATGGTTGGATATATGGAGATGGAAATTGGTGACCTTGGTGTACAGCAAGTAGAAGTAAATGCGCAAACCCTTTACATGACTCTTTCTTACCTTGGTGATTGAGGAATTGAAACAGGAATTGAACCTGCCTACAGGTTCCACAGTTAGAGTAAGTCTCCAGGAAATGAATGTCATGTCCTGGGAACCAGACTGTGTGAGTGTGAGTGTGTGTGTGTATGTGATGGAAGACAACACTGCCCTGCAGTGGCCAAATGCAGCAAATGACAACTGCATGACTTCACTTCATAATAATCAACATGTGGTGATTAGATGATTCACTCACTGGTGCCTCAGTAAGTTCTTCATGTTAATATAACGCAACAAATCTTATTATGTATAATTTGGAGGTTTGAATCTCATTTTCCTGTGTGTAAGGAGTCAACATGAAATCTATGAGATGTTTACATCAACACAATCTGGAGGAAACGGGAAAGAGCAAATTGAGCAGATTGAGGTGTTTGTAGAGCATAAATCAAGAGTGTTAAGACACTGGTGTAAAACACCATCTACTTGCTGACCCTGTTTGTCCACACAGAAAAAACTAGGCTGTTGTCAGGGTGTTTCAGTGCTCACGCCGCCTGTTGTCTTTGTTCAGCGATGCTCATTCAGTCACATGCTGGTCACACCTTTGTTTTTGACGTATTTGAATGTGTAATGATTAAATTCCCAGAGGATGACATTCAGGATGGCTCAGTATCACTCAAGGCCTCAAATAAACCACAGCAAGAACAAGCACTTTTAATCCTCTGGAAAATTATGCTTTTTATTGATTTATTCTATGTTAAATTGATTCCTGTGCCTGGCTTGTTTATGCAGACATGTATAGCTGCTATTCTCTGAGACAAACATTATGCACTAATCATGTATGGTTGTAACTCTGTGTTTGTTTGTTCCCCTCTTGACTCACATGAAATTGCTCGAGCACACGTTTTACTCAGGGACTTATCCACTCATGTCTTTCCACTCTCTTTGTTGTTGGGTCATGTGACAGTAACTTTTTAAACTTGTGTGTATTATGCAAAGTATGTTTACCTAAAATTTTCATTTCATTTGTTTTATTCCATTCACACATCCACAATCACTTTCACTTCAAATGTGAATTGAAACTGTACTTTATTATCATTGCTGTGTATTCCAAAACTGTCTTTTTTTCTTTAAAAAGGAAATATGTTGACACATTTATGGCCTCTATATGGACACTTTATCATATATGAACATTATTCCTGAGTCTCTGTGACATATTAGGAGGATTTTATGGCCAGTTGATTTAGATTTATTACATAATGCACCTTTAAAAATGTGTATGGTCACTTGTTTGAAATAATAAATAGTTTTGTTTTTTTTAAGTTAGAAAGCATTTTGGATTCTGAATCAGTCAGACCACCTCATCACTTTTTTTTTAATTTGCCCACAGACAGACACTAAATGTTCCATCCTATTACGAACAAAAGTGTGCTTTCACGATTATGGGAGCAATATCTGAAATCATTTCCGTCCCTGCAGGCTTCCTGTTCCTCTGCTGTGACAGAGCGACGATCATTTTTGCTTTGTGCCGAAGGGCAACAGTCAGAATTCTAAAACAGCAGAGACCTATAGATGCTCTCATTATCTGTTCCGCGGGGCTTCTGAACACAATTATGACACAATGGGGCTGTTTAACAAGCGATGGGCGTGGATGTTATTTGGTGTTGATAACGCTGCCAACAAAGAGATGTGTGTGTATGTGTGTATGTGTGTATGTGTGTATTTGTGTATGTGTGTATGTGTGTATGTGTGTATGTGTGTTCCACCGCAGTTATGGTATTAAATAAATAACTTTGTGTCTATTAGAACGCTTCATGTTCTGGGCCAGGGCCAAGATTCTTCTAAGCCATAAAGACTGGGCCAAAACATACCTCCATCAGGCAGAACCTGTTTTGGTCTAAAAAAGTGAATTTGCCACGGAATGTTACGAGCATCTTAAAACCACTCTTGGACAAAGTTAAACTTTCTTTTCCCCCAGATAAAGGCTCGGAATTCTGCATAAACTCTGCAAAAAGAAAAACATTTGAATAACGTTCAAAAAACCAAATTACCTAAGGAGTTAGATAATCCAATCCAATCTAACTTTATGTAAAAAGCACTTTAAAAACAACAGCTGAAACAAAGTGCTGTACATCAGAGATAAATAAAACAAATTAAATATAAAACATAAGACCTAATAGACCGACGAACAAATAATAAAACAATAGAATACTCTAGAAAGTATAATAACAAACGACACAAATAAACGCCATACAATAAGTCATACAATAAAACTATAAAAAAGATAAAACCAACGTGTACATTTTAAACGACAGTGAAGGGGCCTGTCTAACATGTAGTGGAAGATTGATACTGTATAGTGGTGTCACAGCAGCAAATACAGTAAATGTAATAAATAGTAAACATGCATTTTCACATATGAAAGTACAATATAGAAAGATATCCAGTATAAAGAGTATAAAAATAGATTAGGATATACAGTATTGAGTAACCATATGTACCACAATACAAATGGTGCCAGAATCATCTATAGGGTGGAGTTTTGCTTCAGTGTAACTTCAGTGCTTCATGAGTTAATTTTACCAACAAAGCATCCATGTTAAAAAAAAAAAAGACTTGAGGAGTGATGATGCAGGAGTGGTGTGGAACGTGCACAGTGCCATTTTTCACCACTCACTGGTATGTTACCCTCCTACATACACACAGCACATACTGTAGACATTGTTGTGTGCAGCCATTCATCCTAACCTGAGAACTCAGCTCTGTCAACAAGGCAAATGTTTATCATTTTCATTTATCCAAATGTCCCATGACTCCACCTGTCTCTTACAAAGTGATCCACTGAAATGTCCACACGGCCACGTGCAAAACTCAAAGTGCACCTCTGAAGCACAGCAATTCAAACACTGATCTGATCTGCAGCCAAATCCTCACTCCACACGAGAACAATGACTCTACTCTCCCTTGTGTGAGTTGTTCTAGCAAATCATCAAGGAGAGACTATTTATGACTGACTGAGATTCTTTATGTTATGTTTCCATTCACAAACGTGCCCAACACTCATAAGTTTATCAGTTAAACAAGCAAATTATAGTCGCTGTGAATTACAGCTTATTTTGCAGCTCTGTTTTAAATTAGATAACATTTTAATGTCTATAGAGGAATCGCAGTGTGTATATATATATATATATTGTATTTAACACACTGTATACAGACATATTTATACCTCATAAATAAGGCAGTATATATATATATAGTATATGACAATAAAAGACTATTAAATGTTTCTTACCCCTAAATTAACCCTATTCGTTTTTAATTGATGCCTTCATGTTGTTGCAATATTGCAAATTCCACACTGTGTCACCAGACCTTTTAACTGAATATAATCTATCTATCTATCTATCTATCTATCTATCTATCTATCTATCTATCTATCTATCTATCTATCTATCTATCTATCTATCTATCTATCTATCTATCTATCTATCTATCTATCTATCTATCTATCTATCTATCTATCTATCTATATACATCTTACAGTCAGGGTGCGCAATATGAGATTAAAATTATATCACAATATGCCATCATAATATTGAAATAATAAAATCTGTGACAGTATTTCACAGAATTTCAAAAAAAAAGTGTTTGTCTTGATAGGGAAGGATGTATAATTCACCATAAAAACATATTCATGGTGCAAAATAAATGTAAATGTCATAAACAGACTTGATAGACTTAGACTTACAGTTTTTCTCAGTCGCTTTGGTGCTTTTCTCACATCACTATTAACATTTGCACAGCAGTTCAAAAACAATTAGTATCAAAACAATTAGTGCAAACTGCAAAACCTAGTGTATAACCTGCAAAAGCATGTCACTTTCTCAAAATGGATCGTCCATTCTTCAAAAGCAAGTATTCATGTCAATTGAAACTGCCAGTGTCATCAAAATGAGAAGTCTTGACACCATCGTTTATGAACAAGATCGTCAAATGGCTTTGTCATGTTTTCATTATGACACTTTATTCTCTCAGTTTTGCTCAAGACAGCAACTATACACTACTTGTGCAGCCATTTTAAAACTACACTAAAGTTACACATTGCTGTAGTTAGTGGAGTAAGTGAAATATTATGAGATGTTGGATTACTGTCCAATACTAAACACACCTGTTCTCCCTAAGGAATGTTTGAATGATTGAATTCATAGTGGTTCTTCCAACATTTGGTTGCACCCCCATGACCAGCCTCAGCCATTGTGAGGCCCTGATTGACAACATGGTCCACGACTGTAGCTCTAATTTCATTAGGAATCTGCCTTTGTGTTTGGTTTCTTCTCCCTCTTCCCCTGTTTTGTCCCCTTCCTCTTCCTCCCCACATCCTCACCCCTCTTCCACGATGCTGACCTTCCATGTGTCACAGAATTGTCAAAATGGTTCACACTATGTCCTGCTTGGTTCACATGTTTGCCAAGTGAGGGTTCATGGGATTCATCCCTGAGTGACTGTGAACAAGTGGCTTTGGTCATTGGTTACAACTAATACTTCACACACTTCCTCATGAGGGAAAGCTGAAGTTCATCTGAGAGCAATTGTTCAATTTAGGAGGAAATTTTTCCAGGAAAGAAAGGTAAATATTTTGCTTGACAGAATTTGATAACTAGTTCAACAGTTTTGTATGTAATGACTCAAGCAATGAAATTAATGACTATAAACTATACTATAAAACAGCAGAGAATTGTATGAAAGCAACTGATACATATACATGTCCAAAAGCATTTTCAGTTTGTTCAGAGGAAGGAGAAATTGCTGCTGTGATGTGCACACATGATTAAATGTCGTAGAGGTTGAACTAATAGATCTGAGAAAAGCACCAAAGCGACTGAGAAAAATGGAAAGATTAGGCCGCCCTCATGCACATGTCTGTCTGAACACTTCCTTGTTCCTCTCCTCAATTTGCCTCTGCCCCAGCATCTCTGAAAGGTTACTGTACCATGCAGTTATTCCCTCGGGCATGTCAGGTGCTGCAGCATTCGCTCGGGTGCGGATGTGTTTCAGTCATGAAAAACAAGCACAATGGGATGTTTATGGGCTTGTGTCAGCTCTGTCTTCACAACAGACAGGAGAGCAGTGTGAATGGTCCCTCCCTAAATCACCTTCCTGCTGCGAGAGCCACATAAAGCAGAGGCAGTGGAATGACTGACAGCAGTTAGCAGCAGAGCTACAGCTGAGTCGAACATTAACTACGTAAGTTTTCACATCCTCTTCATCTATTTGTCGCAAGATTGTGTATCATTGTGGCTCAGTGGGGTGTGAATGTGCTGGATTTCATCATGGAAGAAGCTGTATTTCTTCGTTTTGTTTATTTATGAGACATATTTATATGATTTTAGTGTTCACTTGTAGCTTGTGTTGCTGATACAATGTGTTTATCTCGTCTTTCTGTGTCGCAGCTTTTTTGTCATTGTTTACCAGAAAACCAGGACAATGGCTCCACTGGGTATGGTTGACACTTTGGGTTGGTTTTCATCCCCAGAGGTGGGCATCATCTCACTCGTTGCTTTCTTCATCCTCGGCGTTGCTCTCCTGGCCCTTTGTGCCCAGTGTCGCAGGTGAGAGAAACAAGAAAAAACGTGTTCATTTTCAAATATATTTGAGTCATGTTTTCTAAAATACAAGCCTCCATTGACCATTTGCACTCCTGAAAATGTCACTTAAGTCACTTAAATTGAGTTTTATTTGGTGACTATGACCAACTGTATAATAGAAATGTCCCTGTTTGGTGAGAATTTATTTCCTATTCATCACTCTAACCCAGACTTGTTTGACTCGATGGGTGTTTTGTTAAATCAAGGGTGTTGCCTCTTTGAGGAGGAAGTAGTCACATGTGTTGGGCTCGGTTGATTAGGATTTATTAACATGATGATCCCAATGAGAAACGCATAGATACACACACCTATGCAGACATGCTTGTGTTGCAGCTCTCAGATTGGGAGGGTGTCATACTAATCATACCAGCGAGAGAGGAAGAGAGTCTTATCTTCTACACTCTGAGTATGTACATTCCTGGACCAGTTACTCACTCACAGGAATGAAGCCAGAACAGGACTGTAGTGAGAGATAGTCATCATCAACCACTACTATGAACATTTAAAACATTTAAAGGGAAGCGCTGTGTGTGCCGAAGACAAAAAACAGCTGTTGTCTCAAGGAAGACTTTGATGAATAAAACAGGGGAAGAATTTAAAGGTCCAGTGTGTTATATAATATAATAATTTCTGTATGAATTATTGCTTTTCGTTAGTCCAGAATTAGCCTTTTTTTTAATATTTATATCAGAATCACCTCTAAGGAGGTGGTCACATTGGACCACTATGTTTTCACAGTAGCATGTACAAATGTACATCACATTTTCAGCTACTGGAGTAAACGGGATTAGGTGATTTGGAGCAAGAATGTTGATTTACATCCGCAGTCATCCACTCACAAGAAGGGTGTGACCCAGTCATGCTGCTACACCCTCACACTTTTTTTTTTTTTTTACACACATTCTCCTTTTAGTCCCATTTCACGTTACAGGTTTTATTCATTGTCTGGTGTTTTTATATTGGTCTCATAGAGTGGCCATTTTAATTGTGCTGTATAAACAATGAGAATACAGAGAATTATGATTATGTCCATTATATTATATTATGTCCAAAGGCAGTTTTAAACTTAGACATTCTGTATTGTTTATGTGTATATTTATGTATGACGTGTGCACATAATGTTACTGTTGTTGTTGTTGTTTTTTATCTGCCTATGGACAAAATCAGAATTGTCTTTATTGTCAAAATGTCAATTTAAAAGTGGTCACAGACCATGGTTCTGTTTAGCCTGAAGCATTGTTAGAGATGAGTCTTCAAAGTGCGATGTGTGCCACTCCCTTTCTGACTATTCCACTGTTTACCTGCCTTTACTGACAGCACATTTATTTCCACATCCGTGATCCGTCGATGTGGCACTTTTACTGTGTTCATGTGGAATCTGACAGCTGGTGATTAAAATGGCAGCTCTGTCATTTGAGGGCATTTGTGTTTACCATTTTCAAAATCAATCCAGTTCTGTGGAAGGTTACAATCGAATGGCTCTAATAACAATCAAGGCTACTATAGCTTCATTCTTGAAATTCAGCAAGAATTCTGGTTGACAGATTAACATTATTGTGCAAAAGTTGTGAGGACTTTTTCACATTTTAGCCAGCCCTGACAAATTTCAAGGTCTTTTTGAGGGTTTAAAACTTAGTGCTATGTTTGAGTGTCCTGACTCTGTATATGAGAAATAAAGTTATGTTTGTGTGTGTATGTATAAAGAGAAAACATGTGGCAGACAGATAGAGCCATAAATCAAACCCTGCATGTGCGTCGAACTATAAACACCTCTCTCCTCATATACACCCTGAGCATACACAGATAAAGAATACCCTCATAACTCTTTATAACCACTTGTTTTCTTTCTCGTCATCCACAGGAATCCGGGCAATGCATACGATGTGAACGGCTCTACGGTATGAACCCTCTGTTTCCACTTATTTCCTTTGTAGCGCGTCGTGTATGAGTGTCTGAGGATCGGTAACCATCAGGAGCTGTTGTTCTGTAACTGCTGATTAGAGTGAAACCATGAAATTGATAAATACTTTGTTGGGATGTTATTAGAGCATCATGACATCACTATATTTAGATTAAGACCAGCTTGAGTAGCATCATCTTTGATGTACTCTTTAATTTTGTATGATAATTTAAAAAAAATGCTTACTCTGATCTATGGAACACTAATATATCTAATAAGAAAACTATTAGATGATAAGAGGGCAGCATTAACACAACATAGTTTGATGTGTGAAAGCATCAAACTATGACTGCCTGCCATTAAAAGGCCTTTTATAAACTAGAAAGTTATCTCGCACTAAAATCTAAATTATTTTCCAGATTCACACCAAATTTAATTCACTTTTATCATAATGATCGCTGTATTATGTCTTGAAAAATTCACAAAATGTCAAAACAAGCCTCATCTTGTCGTGCTAAAAGAGATGGGGGTGAAACTAAATCCTGTATGTGTGCACTTTAATCAGATCTGCTACAAAAGTAATGTAAAGTAAAGTTCTTCAGTATGGTTTTTAGGTAAAAACAGGAAACATTAAACACTGTAATGCAGCATGTGCTGAGCATCAGTGGCCTCTAGACAGACATTGTAATTAATGCCACAACCTTCTGAGTGGTTAAGCTGATTTAATGTCTAGAAAAACAAAACCCATCAAACATTTTTTGCCAGAGCTTCCACTCACTGAAGTGGAACATGGCTGGGTTGTACATAATCCTCATGATCCCTGAATCTACAGTCATTTTTTTTGAAGTCGTCATAAACGATTACATGAATACTTCATCTCCAACTCGTCTGCATTTCAGCTTCAGTCGTGCAATAAACACCATTTGATTCCACGCTGAGTGAAACTAACAGAATTGGAGGACTAAAAACGCTCTGAAATCTTAACTAACTCAGACATTCTAAAACAATTACAACAAACTGGAGATGATTCATTCAATAAAAACATTTATGCAACTGTGGCCCAGAGCAACGGAGTTAAGGTCACAACCACTTTGCTATGAGAACAATGTCAATGTCTTCCACGTAGAAGCAAAGACACATGGGTGTTGCACATGAAGCAAGTTCCAAAGTGCTTTAAATATTCCTGTCACGCTTCTTTCAGCATCGCATATCTGTAACATAACACATCTTTAGCCGCGAGCAGCAGTGAGCACAGATGTCACAGTAGGTTTCAAGGAAACATAATTATTTACACTATGTTAATATAAGTGTATTTTGAGGCAAAAAGAATTCCTTTTCAATTTAACGGACACGTTTCCAGGCAGAGAAGCCTTTCTTCTTAGAAACATATTCAGTAGTGAGGGTTTGCACGTGTCTCATAGCTTTTCTAAACAAATACGTAGGTGCATGTAAACACCAGGAAGTGCAGTTATTTTTCCAAAATACATGCATTGTCCTTTTCACATGAAATGATTATAATCAAAATGAAAAACAAAAGATGACTGAATTATTTTAGGCTCAGCTGAGGTAAAAAACAACAACAACAACAACAAAACAGGGGAAAATGCAGTTTAGCTTGAGTTGTATGTGTTTAAATGTAAAGATAAAGGGCCAACATCATTACTACTGACTTTATTGTTTGCCATCCTTTTTTGGGTTTACCAAAGTGACAGAAACCTACCAAAAAAAAGCAGCTCATGTGTTCTGGTGAGGTAAAAACACAGATTTTCTCAAAGGGCTTGGATTGACGAGAGTGTGCAGTTCACAGAGAAACACAATGTTCAGTTTCCTGTCAGAAAAGGCTCTTTAATGGCAAGATGTAGTGTCAACATGTTCTTGAAACGGTGTATATTTAGTCATTTCAAAGTCATTCCATTTCTGTCAGGGTAAAATCATAGGTGCTGGATACAATTCAGAGTGAACTCAGTAAATAATTGCATTATTTCTTACATGTAGACAACAAGGCCAGAGGCAAATGCAAACTGAGATGCTGCTTGGGGAGAAATCTAGATATATTTAGCTATATTCAGATATCTAAATAGTGTTCAGATTAAGTTATGTGGTTTTACTTTGGAGTTGAAGATTTTCTTATTTAGTTCACATTTGCACATTAAAAAACCAAGTCATTAAACTGGTTTACTTCTATCAGTATCACCACCCCTTAGTGCTGCACTTTTAATATGAACGTGCAAATCAATACTAGGTTACAAGACTGTTTTGGTGTAAATATAAATAATGCAATTTAAAGTGTTACATAGGTATCAATAATAGTCGAGCACCGGCTGCTCCGAGGTGGTGGAAGGGCCCCCTCCAAATCTAATTCACTTTAGGGCCCCATGTAGACATATGTAAAAATCTGTCTGTGAGCAGCATAAGTCACAAAATAAAGAACACATTCGGCTGGATGTACGTTAGTGCCCGAGGAAGAAATGACTAGTGTGTGCAGACACTGTGGAAAACTGAGCAAATGTCCGTGGTCTGTGAGACCATTATTGCATGGTATAATTTAGAGAGTGACCCTTTTAATTGAGAAATGTGAGCAATCATTTCCTCGCAAACTACTTCCTGAAAGCCACGAGATTAGATCTCAGGAAATAATTACACTGGGCCAAAACAGTCGAGCACTATCATGTTACAATTAAGTTTTTTGTGTTAATCAGTTGCTTATTATTTAAGCTTCAGTGAGATTGTGCTTGGTGGACCTTTGATCCGAGCCAAAATGTCTCCTATTTCCTTGGTCTTTATGCTAAGCTAAGCTAAGCTAAGCTAACCAGTAGCTTCCTATTTTCAGTGTGGAGATGTTCTGTTTTGTTAATCTTCTGTCTTCCACCACAATAGACTGATGGAGCAGGAACCAAGAGTGCCACCACAGTCTCTGGTACGTCCTCTGTACATTAAGCAAAAAAACTAAATTAAATAAAATAAAATAAAATAATTCAACCTGGCAAAATTAACAATTTTCTTACATTTCTGATCTACATTTCCAGGCCCAGGGGTTTCAACATCCTCAACATGGAGAAACCACAAAGACATGCCTGTCAACACATTAGAGAGACCGAAAGCGTACACCAACTAACCTTCCATCCCATAATCACACACACAGGAAACAGAAACTCAGTTTCAAAACTCGGGAAGAAGGACAAATCTACAGTTTTCTACACTTGACAGAGTCTCAGATGGACTTATGGACAGAAAGAGAGAGAGAGGAGCAGCCAGCTGGAGCTGCCACCGCCTCATGTCATCTTCTTTTTTAAACAAAATAATCTCACATTTTTAGATTCAAGAATGTTTGAGTATAGATTCTGTATGTTTCTTTCCATCATTACCCACACAGCAGCTATACATACATAACATATGTACAATCATAAATGTTTCATATTATTACCAGTGTAAAAACTTTATTTCTACCAAATACCAAAACCAAACATTGCAATAATCAGATTCAGAGTTTTGTAATTTACCAGAAATTATCTGTGCTATTTTTAAACCTGACAGATTGAGATTATGACTTGTTGCCTCTGATCTGCACCGAATTATATTGATTTTTAATGATTTTTATTGATTGTAAAGAGCCAAAAAGCAGACGGGACAGTCTGCTCTGTGAAGCCAACCAGGGATTTTCATGCTATCTAGTTATCATGAAGCTGACTGCTGAGTATAATATAGTGGAAGAGAACAGTTTCAAGAGTTTCATCTTCAAAGAAATAAAGTTTTTCATCGTCTGCTGGTGTTACAGGAGGAATGTGTATTGTAAAGAGTTTCTTGACCAGTCCATAAAGTTAAAGTTTCAGTCCATGTCCATGTGTAAATAAAGTTGTCTGGGGGGGGGAATGAAGATTGGATGATGATTGGAAGCTATGGGGCACCCTGACGATAAGTCTAGCATATTCGTTTTTTTCCTATTTTCCTGCCTCGTCTGCCATCTGCTTCGACATGCTCCTGGTCATTGACCAATAGGAGAACAGAGTGCTGTGCTGTGGCGTAACATACAGACATATACATAGTGAAGCTGCTTTTAGGTGGAATTGTAACAAAGAAAAACTTTCCATTGAGCTTTGGTAGCAGTATACTCAGCTTTTTGAAGTCTCCTCAAGGGACTACAAAGTTAAAACAAATACTAGATAAGGCACTGAAGCAACCCAGGGAGTAATGATTGACAACTCCGTGCCCCGCCTCCCTAATGACCTATGAACTTGCTCAGTGTTGTGAACGATGACTGTAGTGTTGCAAGTCGCCAAGACACGGCAAGTATCCGAGCCTCTGACATGGTGACCATCGTCAAAAAGACAAAAATATGGTATCGTCTGATCCCGGAATTTCACCATGTTTTGAATTTAGAAAAAACTATACATGATCATTATACGACAACAAATAAGATGAAATTGATTACAGCAAATTATCAATTACATTTTAATTTGTGTGCTTCGGTGATGCTACAGTGCTGCCAGCTCTTCTGATTTTTATGCTTAACGGTTATAGTTCATGTTTAAGAAGAGTTATCCACATTCTCATTTAAGTCTTGGCAAATAAGCAGAAGAACACATTTCCTAATCATCAAATTGTTAATTTAAGGTTAAAATACTGATTTGAGTTACCCTCGTGTGTGGGTGTGTTCTTGTGGTATACTGAGGACCAGTGAGGGTTTTTAACCAACAAAGTGAGGTCATTTTTACAAAGTGAGGACATTTTGGCCGGTCCTCACTTTCTTTTAATTCAAATCACTTCTGTTGGTTGTAAACATGCTATACTCTGTTTTTAACAGAGGTCCTCAATTTGGTACAAAAACCTGTTTTCCAGCCCTGGTGTTTCACACACTTTTTTGCTCTGGGGCTCCACCTCCAGACATTCTATGGTACTGCACCCAGTAGTTCTTTATAGATGTCATTCATGGAGTAGATATTTGTAAATGTGTTGATTTATAAAGTGGAAATGCTGGTCCTCACTTTGTCAGCACTTATACCCGGTCCTCAGTATGCAACAAGTACAAGAACGTGTGTGTGTGTGTGATTTCTGAATTGTATGAAAATCAACAGTTGATGGTATAAATGGAAATGTGTAGTATATTGGGACAAAACACTCGTTTGGGCTTTTAATCTGGTCTGGATTAGACACTGGAAAACAATGAAGGGTATTTCTTATTATGAACACACTGATTCGATGTGCTAAGAGGGGGATTTTACCTTTGTTGCACTTTGCTTATCATTGAAGGGATCATCTTTCTGTTTGTATTTTCATTCGTATGCATCTATCTGTCCTCTGTGTCTCAGTCCGATGATGAACAGTGTGTCGTCTGTTCATAGATAAGCTCCTCTCAGCTGTAGCTGTAAACATGCATGAGCAGGAAACAAAGACACTTTCAAAGCCTTGCCGGTTGATTGTGATGGGACGGGAGTGGCACCTGAGCAAAGGTCACCTGAAAGCAGGGTGGAGCCGTCATGCTTGTAATACCAGCTGTCATACCATGCATTGCCATTTTATTCTGCAGGACTGTCCAAATAAAACACTCCCATGTGTGACAACAGAATTGTTACTAAAGCCTGCTTCCTCTGCCGCTGCTTTTGAATGCCCCCCCCCCCCCTGACAAAGAGCCATGTAGTCCCGTGCAAGAACTATTCTGTTTTAGTTTAATCTGACTCTCGCTGTTTTCAGGTGGGTGGGGTTCAGCAGATTAACGCCTTGCACGTCAGCACAACCAGACAAGTTTCAGCAACACATGAAATGCAGTCTGATGAGTTGTTTAGTTACTGTCAATCAAACCATAACCACACAGTCTTAGCAGAGTTTAAATATAAATAATACACCAAATATTTCTACTTTAACTTTGATTTTTGCATATTTGAGAAGTACATTTTTTATTTTTATAGAGAGAAATGATTGACAACCAGTTTTAAAGAGCATGAAGTCAAAGTCTACACTTTTTTATTTTTTTTTATCAACCGAGTGATGTTAATCCGTGGGCAATTCTTCTGCTAATTTGGCCCAGACTAAAGAAGTGTATCAAAGCGACTATTGGACAGACTGTCCAGACATAATTGTTCCCCACAGAATGAAGTTCTTGGACTGTGAAGACCCTTTGTTGTTTCTGTTAGTGACTTTTTAGGTTTATTTTTGTGGATGCTTCTTTAATCTTGATGCTTTTGTTTTTAAATGTGATATCAGTGCCATTTTTATCTTTTGTCTTCATTTGCTAAACTTAGAAATGTCTAACTAAGAATTCCCATCTTTGTATTCCACACAAATTGTTAGCATGCCATGATGGTTACCATGGTTCCCAGTTAATACTAGACCTGCTTAACCAGTGGTTCTCACAGTGACACTCTGCCAGGGGGTTTCCTGAAAGGTTTCTAGATTCTGAACTGAATAATCAGAATAAACAACGCTCCAGTATACAACACATCAGAACAAGTTAGATGATAGAGATACTTTTGAATCCTTGAACGACAGTCAAATTAATCTAAGGGAAATAGTGGATCCTTGGCTGATATAATGCCTGAAAATAGTAGTTAAACTCAAAGCTTTGTCCTTCACTTCAAATACATGATATCTCATTCAGGCACTGCCCGTGTAACTTTGGCCCTCTGACAGTTACACTCAGAAAATGATAGTTAAAATCATTATACCTTCAACGATGTCTTGCACTGCACTCTTTATAGAAATATACAAAGGCTTGTGTTATCTTAAACCGTTATCTGCTCATGGTATCATTCACAATCTGTCCAACCGGTTAGTCGACGCAGCAGCAGCTGCTGCAGGAGAGTCTGACAAGGAAACGGAGAGGGGAGGAATCCTGACAGGGTGAGGAATAAGACTGAGGAAGGATTGGATTTCTCACTTTTGTGCGTGTGTGTGTGTAGCTGTCTGAGAGGACAAATTTAGATTCAAAACTTTATTTGTGAGGACATTTTAGCAGATCCTCACAACTTTACATGGCTTTTTGAGGGTTTACACTTGGTTTTAAGGTTAGAATTATGTTTAAGTCAGGGTTAAGTTAAGGGTTAAGACTGGGGGAATGGAATGCACGATGTCCACACGTGTCCTCACTAAGGAAGCTGGACAAGAATGTGTGTGTGTGTGTGTCCCACTTCCTCATGCTCAGACCCTAAAATCCCTGCTGACTAAATGTCTGGGGGAAAGATACAGACAGTAAACACTAATCCTGTCACACAGAAGCACACGTTAAAACAGTATTAGACCTCTGTGAGGGTAATATATCATGTGACGTATAGTATGGGAGGGATTGATATACTACATACATAAGCTTTGATGGTTATTTGCATGAGATTAAAAATAATTAATGGAGCTTGAAGGACACCAATGACATATTAGCTCTAATAAAATCTAAAGACAGTTTCCGCTTCAGGTCCAGAGAGACCAGTTGTATTTCTGCCCTTTCTGTTTAAGCTTTATGCATCAACTGCAAACCACTGAGGACAACACAATTACTACACAAGATCAATGTGACCACGAAATCGCACTATTGTACCAAATCAGAGTGGAGATGGGAGTCGCAAATCACTGCTTCTATGTGCCACCCCCTACTGATTTTAAATGAAAGTCTTTGAAAAATACAAAAAAGATTTGTTGCTGTGCCACGTTTATGATTCTTTTGCCGTTTGCCTTTACTCTAGTTCATGTTCATTTAACCTTGTAACAGAAGTGTAATGTTATTTAGCCTATTTAGCCTTGAGGCTACTATAAGGTTAAAGATCTGGTGTGTAATATTTAAGAGGGTCAAGTGGCAGTCATTAAATATTCTACCCATGAAAATACCTTTAAATAAAAATGTTTGGCTCTTATATACTTGGAATAAGCTTTTTATATGTATATAGGGTTTGTATATAGAGTGCCACCCTGTTTCTACAGTTTCACAATAAGACGTCACTAAAATGTTATGTTCATTGTCTACCATTTTATCCTCCACATGAGGGTCGCGGGGGCCACTGGGGCAAATCCCAGCTGACACAGGGCAAAAGGGTCATCACAGGGCCCACGGTACTAATCCTTAAATCCTGAACCTTTAATTCAATTCATTTTATTTTAAAAAACAAAAAAAATGTTGCCCTTAGTTGCAGGCTTACATCTACAATACAAAGTGTATGGTGCAGCCATTCTCAAAGTGTGGGCCATGAGATGGCAGCAAACAGTTTGGCGTATGACTGAAAACACAAAGAAGATAGAATAACATCAAAGTTACGCAGTGCAGCTTTAACTCTGAAACAGTAGTCTTATGTTATTTTTTCCTGGACTGTTTTTGTCTTCATTAGCAGAAATGAGATATACAAGTCATAAATAAACTTTATAATATACAAGCATGTTTATTTAAATGTATAATCACTTTAAAATAAATAATTATACTTTAGTTTCCACAGTCTTACAATAAGCCTTGGATGTGTATTTTATGCAGGGGCCTTGTATTGGTATCTTGTGCTGCCATGTTTCTACAACAGCTTAAACAGACACATCAGCCAGAGAGTGTGTTTTGCATTTAGAAGCAGAAGCTGATGACGGAAACGCAGCAGAACAACATCCTCTCTGGTATGTGAACAGCACCGTCCACCCCTGATGATGTGTGTCAAACACAGGGGGTGAGCAGAGGAGTGCTTTTATTTGTTGCAGACTCACCAATAGATGTTTGATTCATGATTTTACCAGCATGTACTGCAAGGATCAGTTCAATATTCATTGTGTAATATGTCTGTGAAGGTTCTCAGTCATCCAGGTCATCGTCAAGCAAGTCCAATCGCCTCCAGCTAACTACAGAAGATTATTGTAATCTAGATATTTAAAATGTGAAGGGAACATTAGAGATGCATCGATACTGATACCAGTATCGGGTATCGGGCCCAATGCTGCCCTCATGTACTCATGCACTGTATTTTTAAAACTATGATACTGCTGCACCCGATACCGCTTTACGTATCTTCAACTGAGCTGAGCAGGTGTGCGGCATTAAGTGGAAGTGTCACAATGTCAGCAGTTTGGAAATACTTTAAGATAAGTGACAAAAGTAGAGCAGACTGTAACATGTGCTCTGCTAGACTGTCAGGAGGAGAAAAGTAGCTCCTTCAACACAAGTCATTTGATAAAAGCAACCAAGAACCAACATGATGCACAGCAAAGAATTGGACACAAAATCTGAGAACCGTTCAGTGCTTCCTGCATGACTGGAGCACAGACTCTGTCTGACACATTCTCATTGCTGTAGTAGTTGCAATGGTAGACAGCTACTTACTACAGGTAAAGTTTTGTTGATATCTGCCATTAGAATGAGAAAATATATTTTTGTTGATTTGTGGTGAATTTTTTTAATATTTAATTTCATACTGTTTCACAATAATGGCAGATATCAACAAAACTTCACCTGTAGTAAGTAGCTGTCTACCATTGGCAACTACTACAGCAATCAGAATGGGAAAATATATATTTGTTGATTGAGAAAATGTTTTTCGAAAACGAATATCCAGCAAATATCAGACTCTTCTGTTCAATCCTCCCTCTTCAGGAAACCGAGGTGGCCTTTGCATGACAGGATGTGATACCTCTTCATCTTTTTGGAAGAAAGAATTACACTTTCTAAGTACGGTCATAGTCAGACCATGTGCAGGATTGTGCAGGTTTAACTCGCGACTGTACGAGAGGAAGTTATTACATAGTGAAATAAGTAGCCCACATAACATGACAGTCTGATATTTATCTGTCTGATATCTGATCCAGTGATTTTGACCAGTATCGAACAAATATCGGCTCCATGACATTTAAAGTACAGCCTATGTAATTTGTTGTATTACTAAAATAAAAGTGCATTTTTGTTAGTTTTGTGTATATGTTTTATTCGGGACAACGTACAAAACAAAACATTGATGACGTGATGTTGATGTGACTAAGAGGATCCTGCTGCTGCTGCTGCTGCTGCTGTCAGTAACCTCTCACCTACATCATCCTCTCAGTTGTGCTCGGCGGCGGCGGCGGCGCTGCAGCCCGCTGTTATCTCTGCTCTCTGCGCTGCGCTCTGCCCAGCTGTCACCCCCGGCATTGCTCCGCCGTGCAGACACACGTAGGCGCGTATCCGACCAACCCCCTTCTTCCCCCGGCACACACGGAGAGAGTGAAGAGCCGGTGGGACGGTCAAGCCCGGCAGCTTCAACATTTTAAAACCCGGTCGCTGCACTTCTCTGACGGGACGGACGACGCCGAGTGAGTACACGAAACACGCACCATTCCGTGTTGTTGTTGTTGTTGTTATGTTTGGCGTCTGAGGACAGCAGGGGAAAAAAATGTTGTTTTCCTCCAGTGAGCGGTGGAGGAGGAGGAGGAGAGGGGTGTTTCTCACAGTGTTGCCGGGTGGAGAACTCAGAGCAGCGATGTCGTTAAAACATGATAAACGTGTCACATGAAGGCTAAAACACGTCACAACAACATGCTAATTACATGCTTATTTTATAACACACACATGTTGTGTGTAGCTTGCAGTAAATGCACAGTAAGCGAACGAAACGTATTTTTATTGCCTTATATTAAAAACCGATGCTATTTTCAACCAATGCATTCGATCCATATGTGCATTAATCTCTTACTTTAGTAAATATAATATATATTATCATTATAATGACTTTTAATCGTTGTCTCCTCTGTGTTTATGCACGCTACAGTGACGTCACCCTCGCGTCGTGTGTGATTTGACGTGTTTAATGCGTTTTTGTTTTTTTTTTAAGAATATATATGGTTTATTTTCCACCACTGTGCTCCTCGTCCATCTCCGTCCCTCCCGGCGAAACTCGTGCCCGAACACGTTGTCAGAAGGGAGGTGTGTACTTGAACGGGAGAGCCCGACCAATCAGCGGCGGCGCTTCGCCCACTCGGGGTTCTTGTTTACTACCCACACTCGCCGCTGATTGGCGGAGAGGCGGCTGAAAAGAAGGCTCTATGCTGCGTTCACATGCGAAAGAAAGTGTCGGAGATTACAGCTTTTCGGTTGAAAAGAACATAAGGCGAAGGCTTCGGAGTGGTAAACAACCCTTGAACATGGCAGTGGACTTCCATTTTACCTCAGTGAGGAAGCTCAAGTCCTCTCACAAGAAGCTTAACAAAGATGAACCAACAGAAGCTTTTAATATACAGCGTTTCTTTTTCTCTCATCACATAATTGTTTTAGAGCACAGCTGTATTTGTGTAGCATTGACAGTTCATAATGTAAAGGGCTATTTTGCTTAATTTACAGTTATATATAAAAATAAAAGAATTTTTTTTTCAGTTGTTGAGCCACCCATCAATCACAAAATTGTAAATATTTCCTTCAAAATTATTTTCCCCCCCAAAACTAAACTTTAAAATAAAGATACTCCATTCACAACAATGTTAAACTTTAAAGCAGCAAGTCACCAGAACTGAAAATATGAAGCACTATCGAGTATTTTTACTGAACAGATAAATAGATGCCGTCATTTTAAGATCAATATCCTTATTTCATGTTTTTTCAAATTACATAATTCTATATCATGTGTGTGGCGTGTATAAAGTAGCTCATCTGACCTGCAAGACTCTTCCAGAAACTCACTTCCGGTCCGACAGCTGACAGTTACTATGAAAAATCGAGAAATTGAAAAGATAATGAGTGGTTGGATGTTTTTCGATCATTTCATCAGGATTATTCCCACATCTCATGAAGGCAGCAGTGCCCCCATTTTACCTCTGTGTGCGTCAGGCCACAGTGAAGGCACCAAGACGTCAGATTATGTCTGCTGAACACGTTATCAGTGTCAGCAGAGTGGACAAGAGTTGTACAGCAAGATTTGGGTTCAGCCTCAGTCTAAATCCACTCCAGTGTGTGTGCGAGCGTGCATGTGTGCGTGTGTGTGTGTGTGTGTGTGTGTGTGTGTGTATTCAAATTCCTGTATTAATTTCCAAACATCTCGTGGTGGTGTTGCTGTGTGTGCACTGATGTGCCTTGAACTGAGTGTTTACCTGTTTTCAAATATATGTATTCATCACATGAAGCAGCAGGGAAATATCCAGAAAGGATACTGAGTTTGTTGTGAAAACAGCTCAGTAAGTAACTGGGTTAACTTCTTTTTTCAACTTGATGACATCATGAAGTTTAACTTGAACTTTTAAAGTTTTGACAGAAAGCTTGAATTGTGGGACGCATGAAGTTTGCTTTAATTGGTTGTTTAGGTTGTCGGCAGGATCAGATGAAACATATTCAAGATTAATCAATAAATATTTATGATGCATTGTGGGATTCTCATCAGCTACTTTGAGCTTTAGTGTTTTTTAAAATCTTATTTTGAGTTCTCCAAGTTTATCAAACTTAAATACTAATTCACTGAGGTTCCCCTTTAAAGGTCCATTGCATAAAATGTTTTCTGAACATGAAATGTTCAAAAGTGTTCAATCACCTGGTTGTACAAAGTGTTGTTTTTCATGACCTCAGGATCTGTGGAGTCGACCATTTTGGACCCTAATGTTTTTACAGTAGTCCACAATGACTAAACATCTATTGAGTTTTGATGCATCAGGCTGCATAGCTTCAACAACACTTTGAAGGGAAGGGTTAGGAATATTCACCTGCAACTTCGCCAATAAATGTTAAAAGTTGTGCAATTTGAATTATTATTATCATAATACCTCTGTTGTGTCGACCAAATGTAGGTGAGACACCGTGCTGAGTCTCCTCACTGCACACAGCAGCACCATGGCAGCTATGAGACGCGAGTATGAAGCTGGAGCAGGGTCGTCTGGACTACAGGCCTGCGTCTCTACAACAGTGCACATCAGCAGTGGGCCTGACACACAGCAGACTCTGGTGAGGGAAGGAAACTAACATTTAGGATTTGTTCATTTTTGGGAGCTGTAACCACTCTCCATCTTAATGCGCTGAGTCAGTTATTTAAAACTGGGCTTCTCACAACTTTTTAGGGTCAGGACTCGGTATCCAAGGACCCTTCTTGTTATCCCAACACCAATTAAGCCTATGCGTCCTGCCATTTGTTCTCCTATAAACCATAAAACCCTGCTTTGTAGGTTTATTTCTTTTTCATTAACACTGAAGTCTCCCCATGTTACTCAAACACTTCAACAACAAAAGCTACATCACACATCAGAGTGACCTTGGTCCACACTAATGTGTATAAGTCTGTGTTTGGCTCTTCTAGCAGTTATTCTCTCATTATTTCAGAGCAGAGAATGTTAAAAAGTACAACTTTTTAAAAACTTAGTAGAAGAGATTTGTTTTTATCACTTTACCTGCACTTTACCTGATTGTGGTAAACAAGACTTCAGCAAAGCATGTCTGGCAACTTCCACTGATTTACTTTCTTGAAGGACGCTGCTGAAGTGACCTGACTTTTGCCGACTTTCTCCTCTAATCTCACTGTTGTACCACTTCTGTTTGAAGGTTAATACACAGAACCATGTCCAGGCTGAGAAAACCTTGACAGAGAACCACAAAAACAAGACTCCAGCTCACCTTCAGAGGGAGTCGGAGCGAGGCTGGAATAACCCGACCGCTCCCATGCAAACTGTTGGAGCCACAACGCACCTGAAAACCATGTCAGCCAATAGAGACGCTCCATTTAGGTGAGTGGGTAACTAACAGGAAGAGGGAGAGTGTGAGTGTCAACACACTAGTCTGATGTTTTTACTTGTCTCCAGCTTCCGCAGCCCAGAGTCAGTGGAGATGGACGAGATCATGGCCGCCATGGTTCTCACCAGCCTGTCCTGCAGCCCTGTGGTCCAGAGTCTTCCACAGACAGATCCTGGACCAGGTCTGTCTCAACTCACCAACATACTACAGCCTCATCCTTGTCTCTGCGGTTCATGTGATTAAAGCCTCATTCACACTAAAATGATCATATTACGGATTTAAAAAAAAAATCTGTTTGAATCTTCTTAAAAAAAACAATTAGCACTATTCCCATTGCCAGTGGTTGTTCTGCCCTGTGGTGTTTGTTCTACTCCCGTGTCACAAATGAGTGATTTGTGTCAAAAACAACAACAACACTAGGGAGCTCAGGGACACATTTACAGCAGTTAGCATTTTCTATCTTTTACTTCAGTCCCTCGTTCAATCTCAACGGCGAGTGAATGATTTAAAGGCGCTAGTAACACGCACATTGCAGCATTGTAGAGCAAATAATACAGGAATTTGCATCACTAGAACACACAATAGAGTACACAGAATGATTAGAATGTCGTAGAATACGGTATATTTTCTCAGGTCAAATGTTTGTGGGGTGTCTGTGCTGGTTTGAACCAGTATCACTCATAGGGATGGGGCATTTTTATCGTGAATCGTGAAAATAAACGATCAATATGAGACGTATGGGGTGAATTTCCATAACAGGGAGAAAATCTTTAATATTTCACAAAAGTGATGAAAAATGCCACAGAGCTCACCAACTACTGTTTGGACGTCCCAGGATGTCAGGATTTATTAACATTTTATTTATTTAAAATGATTGATTTTCATAAAACCTAAAAATACCATTTGTTTTATACAGTGTAAGATGGAGCAATTTCATTGCATTTTGAAGCCATTTTAAAGTTAAAAGCATATTTTTCACAATAATGAATTGTCAGTATTTTGTTGCCTCATCCCTGATTGTCATTTACTACCTTCAAGGAAACAGGTGACTCTAAATCTGAGAGGAGAAGACGAGGAGGAGATGAAGCAGTTGATCAAAACTTACTGTGACTCCTTCTGTTTCCCAGCTGGCTCGTCATCATCAGCTGACATGGAGTGTGGCGGTGGTGAGCTCTCTGACAGCGGCAGCAGCGGCTACTGGAGCTGGGACCATGGCAACGCGAGCCCCACGCCCTCGCCGTCTGTCACCGAGATGGACAGCAGCCCCGATGAAGGTCTACACATGGAGCTGGAGCAAGGAGAGGAGCTCAATTCCAAAAAGCCAAAGGTAGAGAGAAGTATATCTTGCCTTAATGTAAGCTTTGACCGACAACTCTATAGCACATCAGGTGGGAAATGTTCTCACTTTGCTTTGCTCTGCTCTTTTTGCCCCTCTCTGTCTGTCTTATACAGAGCTTTTCTCGAGGAGTGTACAGGTGTCTGTGGCCCAGTTGTGGCAAGGTCCTCACATCTTCAGTCGGAATAAAGCGACACATCCGTGTGCTGCATCTAGGGTGAGCTAATTATATATTATATAGTTTAGTACCACGAAAAAAAGACAATGTATTTAATTAATCAATCGATCAGGAAAACAGTACCACAACCACTCAATGAAGAATATTGCTTCCTAGACACAGATAGCCAATTAATCGGGCCAATATTTGCCTCTTTTTGTTTTTAAATCATTGTCATTGGCCAGTCCAGTTTATTAAATGTAAAAATACTGTGTTTGTATGTAGTGTGCCAAATGAACTTCCTCTTCAACAATATAATGTAATATATGTAATACCAATTTAAATGAAATTCGATGAATTCGTTAGGTCAAATAAACAGGAAAACATGTAATAATATTATTAAATATTGCAATGACGATTTGACTTGCCATAAATAAAGAAATACTACATACATGCAAGTATACAATATTAATGTCTTTCTGCCTTGCTGCTAACATAGAACCAGGCAGTGAGTGTCCTACGCAGTCACTGAAAACATTTATAGATGAAATGCTTTATCTTCATTTTTAATGAAACAGTTGAATTAATGGCCAACTTAAAATATTTTCTGCTCCAAGAAACAAAAACACCCCATACTCCCTTGGATTGTTGAAATAAAAACAAAAAAATCTGAGATCACAAGCTTAAATAAATGTAAACACAAAATAATTATTCATATGATATACTATGTGTAAATGCAGGACGTTTTACACACACTTACACAGTGTTTCAGTGTCAGTTAATTAAAATATTTTAAATACATCCTCCATGACCGTAGCACAGACTCTGACTGATCTAGGGCCCTATGAAATCTGTTTTATGCTGGTCACATTTAAAAGTAAAATAATTAACATAGATTAAAAAGTGGTAGTGCCCCCTCATCTGGTGCAGACAGATTTCTGCGCACCGCCCCTGCACTGTACTGTTCTCCCTCTCCTGCGTCGTGCGCTT